>NC_141241.1:20868269-22079519 GCF_054856555.1 Leptonotus elevatus | reverse complement strand
ACCAATGGACAAGTCGCCGGAGCCCAACCCGGTCATGACCGAGACGCCCATCCCCCGCACCTCCCAAGACATTACTCCAGCTGAAGGCGGCATAGACAGCAACCCCCACCTGCAGCAGAGACGAAATTCCTACCGTGGTCAGTCTGTGGGGAGAAAAGCAGTTAAATGAATGTTATGGTCACACAATGTGACTCTGGCTTTTGAGTCAGACAGTAGCTGGTGGCTAAACTATTGTTTAGATGCCATTTTTGTTCTCTATAAACAAGATCATTTAACATTACTGGCTCTATTTTCATAGAAAATGCTCGAGCGAAGAAAACCCCCCGGCACATCCCGATTTTTCGTTTTGGAAATTTGGCAGGTTGCGCTGCGCCATGCTCGACATTCCGGAGGACCGAGAACATTTCCTTTTACGCACCTTTAATTGGTGGTAGCTGAAAGTAGACTAAACTTTGCTAGACGAGCTAAAAGCAGGTCTAAGTTGTGGCGCCGGTGGTGTAACGCGAGTTTAGTGAATTTAATCATGGTGCAGGCAGTTTGTGAGCTGGGGGGGGGGGGGGTTTCCTCTTCTTCTAGCTGTTAATCATGCCGCATCTCCTTTTGTGCTGCCGTCCATGTGGCGCAACGTGGTACTACACTGAAGGTGCCTGGTTACTTTAAAAACCCATATAGTTCATTGCTATACAGTTGGGTTGTAAACAGTGAAACGTGATATAATGGTGATTCACTGTACTAATTTCCACTCTAGTTTTGCCCCTTTTGCAGTACACGTTATCTATATCGGGGCCTCGCCATTGTCCTGACCGTGCAGTTACAATTTCCTGTCCCTGCCCTGCCAATGTTCATGTGTTGTAAACACTGCTGGTCAATCATTCGTCATGCAGATTTGTAATTTGTCAGTTGAGGATAACAAAAATAAATAAATAACCACACTTGCTAGTTGCTAACATTAGCTTCCCTTTTTGCTGGGCCTTAGCTCTGAAGTTGCAGTAATTTCCTCTCAACTAAAATGTGTCTCATTACTGTGGCCACAAATTATCAAAGTAAATGCAGCGGCTTCTCCTCCTCCATTGTTGTTAGTGTGTCTAGTTCCATCTCTTGCCTTCAATTAGTGCCTGGTTTACACAGTTGCAAGTAATATTTTTCTGGATGTCTGCGCTCACTGTGTTCCATTTTAAATTCGTTTTATCCTTTTTTGATTGTCTTGCCAGTCATGCATGCTTTTCATACACGTCATGTTCACACTATCTTGCATCAAAAAGTGTTCAGTTAATCAAATGACCATCTCACAATATATTTTTACAATTTGGGGGGGGGGGCATTTAAAAGGTCCCCTGGTTTAAAATGGATTGATCTTTAAAAAGGGCAGAGTAGCAGCTCTCTCTGATGGGCTGGTTTCCACCATACTTTTTAGGCCATGAATCAGAGGACAGCATGTCGACCCTTGCAGGCCGGCGGGGGATGAGGCCTAAAATGATGATGCCTTTTGATTCACAGCCACCTCAGCGTAAGTGTGTGTAACCATCGGTGTGTCTGATGAGTGAGCTTGTCATTGTTTACAGCGAGTGAAAATGTGGGAGCAGCACGATGCCGTGCCGTGATTAATTTATTGTTGATGATTTTGTTCTTGACAGAGTATGAAAGTGTGTGTTTGTGTATGTACCTCCACATCCTTCATCATCAGCCCTCTCTCACGCTAAACCTCCATGTCCATTTGAATCCACAGCTGTAATTAGCGCTCATCCCATCCATTCCCTCGATAACCATCAGCACCATTATCACATGGGCAGCCTGGCATCGCCCACGCGCAGCTACCTCTACCACCAAGGCAGCGGGCACCCCCGCCCGCATGCCTGCAGCCCCATCTCCCATCTAGACAGGGTGGACTCCACAGGTGAGACACTGCCCCATGCTGGTCAGTGGAGGAATTACAAGATAGGACAAAACAGTCATGTCATGTTTCCATTTTCATATACAGTATGTATCTTCTGTAGTTACATTGTTCTCTGCTTCGCCTGTTTTACTGGTTTCTACCACGGACATCATTCAATTAAGTCTGCCATCAAAGTTACAATTAAATGTGCTTCGACTTGTAGCAGCAGCTGTTGCTGCACAACATGAGCGGTTTTTAGAGTGGAGATGATTTGGACCAAGGGAAGTGACGGTAGTGGGGAACAACATATGGCCACTTTTGAGCAGCCAGATGTGCATTTTTGTAGCTGTTTTTTTTTAGTTAAGCTTCTTTCTTCTTTTTTTAATCGGTTCAAAAAGTAAAAATTCTGACATTCATTGAAAATAGAATATGTAAAATACACATAATCAGTTCTTTACAGGGCTGCTTCTTTTAGCAGAAATTGTGGCAAATATAAATGCCAATTTAATTAGCTAACATGTCACTGCAAGGCTGCATCCTGTGAAATTGATATCAGATGATTTGTAATTTGAGGACAGAAATGTACACCAATAGTGCATTCTGTTTTTGTTTTCTTGCAAATTGTACCCTGTTTATAACTACTACACTACTTACAGAAAGTTAGGCACGCATTTGACTTTTATCTAACATTTTGATAAACATCTGTGTAGTGTTTTAGTACATTTTGCACCACATGCTTTTCTCTAACATGAATTTGAACATCAAAATTCACATGGTTTTGATCCATGAATTCATTTTCAAGGATCTCGATTTCTAGCCTTTGTGCAACTCTTGCACAGGGTTCCCGCGGGGTCTTAAAAAGTCTAAAAAATTCAGAAACTTAAATTTTAGGCCTTGCATTTCTGTAAAAACACCCATGTTTTCATCCCAGGTCTGAAATTTAATTTACCCAAGTATTAAATTCTTATATCCCTTCCGTCCATTCCGAGAACTGTCTGTAGAAAAGAAAAAGAAAAATGCCTTTTGCGTTGTCGTTTTTCCTGTCTGCGTGCGGGAAACGTCCACACTAAAAGCAAACGGGTACTTTTGAGGGGGTGCGTTTGTATTGTAGTCAATATAGTTCGGGCGGGCGGTTAGTTCGTGGCGGTTAGCATAGCATCTAGCTTGTTGCATTCGGGTCACGGCAGATAAAACCCTTGGATCCCCGCTAATAGTTTAAATCGGGTGGGGGTCGCCGTCTGTGTTTGTAGCGGACATTGAGTTTGATGATCTGTGCAGCATTCTCAGTAATTAGTCAGGTATTTGTCTTTATTCGTTTTATTAACTACTTTGATTCGAAGTTAGCACGTGACGCTATCATTTTGCGGCTCTCTTCTTCGGCGGTCTATGCAGTACGTCATTACGTGGGTGCAACCCAGTGTGCTATCAAGTGTTCAGACGTAGACACTACAGTTTGTGTGGAAACCGGTTAAATGGGAGCTACTTTAGGCACGCTGTTGTATTGAATTTGAATTATTTGTACTTGCCTTGGGGGGGAAAACTTGTACAACCACATATTTTGAATGTGACTTTTATGGCCACTAGATATTTTACTTTTATTTATGTATTTAGTTTTAAAGATTACTTTTATTGTGTATTGTACAGGGTGTCTGGACACGGGTAAAAAATATAAATGGCCCTAGAAATTTGATCAATAAATGTGAGAAAATCAACACTTTTAATGTATAACATACAATGTTTTAGAGTTATGTTTTACTAATTGTGAATTACTTTATCTCTTATTAGGAATCTTTACTTATTTTTTCTCTTATTACAGCTATCTTTTTTTTTTTTGCCAAGTGGTGTCGTGCTTGCAATGATGAAGTGACGAGTTCTGGTGTTGTGCTGTGTTGTCGTCATCCTCAAAAACGGAATGTTTGTTCAATCATTGACATTGCATTATCAAAGAAAGCAGGCGATTTTCAACACTTGAGATTGGTGAATCATTTATACAATAAATAAATAAAAAAAAAATACACACATGTGGGGATGATGAATAGTATTGATTTGAAAAATGTTAAATTGACCCAATTCTGATGTGAGTTATTGGCCCAAGGCTAGCGATATACAGGGCTAGTGCTGGGTCTGGCATGGCCACCACCCGAAAAGGCGTAACATAGAACCCTGCATTAGCTAAAGCATTATTTAGCCCAGTGTCGGCCACTTGATTTTAATGTTGAAACTTTTTCTCTTTTTTTTCCTGAGAAGAGTTTTGCCATAGTGGAAGTGGCTGCGATAAGTAAAGCCTTTCTCCGGTGTGTGCAAATGAAGCACCCGTGTACACTCCGGCAGTGAAACGCTAGTGAGTAAAGCGTGGCGAAACACTCCCTTCACTTTTAGTGTGAATGTAGCATTATAATTAGGTGGCTCGGTGTGTCCATTACCGCGTACCGTACCTTTCAAGTTTTTGTTTCCACCGAGTTTATGCAGTTAGTCAGAAAATAGTGTAAATAGGACAAAGTGTTTCTGTAAAGTGGATAAATGTCAGTTAAACAAGAATTGGCTTAAAAGAGTTTTCCAGCTGGTTGGAAGAGGTAGCAGGTGATAGGAACTCGGCTCGGTGCTAACTATGCAAAAAATAATAAAGTTGGGGACTTCACACGCGAAACCCAGAAAGCACCAGCTTGCTATGACTTGAAGTTGGTCTAAAAATTTTCTCTGCTGATGCTGATGACATTCCGTGTCGCTCTATTGTCAGCTTATGGACAACTTCCTGTTTAAAGTTTCTCAACAAGCCGAGGTCCTGTTCATCAATTGTCGACTTGGACACATGATTGCAATATGTGAAACAGCATGATGAAGAGGACTCTTATAAATCAATTAGAACTGAACAAAATGTATTGTTAAATTTATGGCAAGGTTATTTTAGTTTACAAGAACTAACGTAATAACTAAAGCTAAAATTAAAAAAACTTTTTCGTTAACGAATTAAAATAAAAACGAAAATGCTTTTTAAAAAATGAAAACTGACTGATACTACATTTTATGTTTACAAAACTAACTAAAACTAACTATAATTATAGCGAAAATGTCCTTCGTTTTAGTCTTTGGTAATTACTGTAATACATGAGCATTTGGGGTTGATTTTTAATGTGATTTTAAGTAGATTTATTTTGATATTAACCTGGATCAGGACGTTTGACAGTGTGTCACTCAGAAGTGATGTCATCTAGCAGCAGCCAATAGAGAAACACGTTCAAATGACGTCGTTCCCTCCTAGCCGACAATTTGCATGCTTGACATTTGGCTCCATGACTCGGCCCGCCTGCTTTTTCATTTAACTCAGCCGAAATGCAACGCTTGGTAAGAAATGAGTTACTTCTTTAATTTTACCATAGTGTTTATTTTAAATATTGCACACAAGTGATACACTGTTTTTTTTTAAACAAAAACTAATACTGAAACTAAAACTAAACCAAAACGAAGCTTTTTTTAAATAAAAATTAACAGAACCGCCGTGAAAACTAATTGAAGCTAACTAAATTTAAAAAACAAAACTCAAAACGGGAAAAAAAGCAAACTAGAATGAACAATTATAAGACTATAATAACCCTGATTAATGGATGAAATGCTTTGAATTGCTATGAAGCTCTTTTTTTGAAAACAGCAATTTATGCAAAAAGTACTGAGCATTTTAAAAGTTTAGAGAAGGTCAAATTATGTTCATTTGTTAAGATTGGCTTCATCCTGAAATTGAAAGCTGCTTTATGTAACAATTTGCCCCAAAATGTCTTTACAGTAGCCTTTTTATTGGACTATTAATGACTGAAACTTCTAATTGTGAAGCTGAAGCATTCCCACATATGTTATTGTGATCTTTATTCTCCACGCTATTTTCCCATGAAACTCCCACGTAATACTTCCGATTTACACCTTTCAACTTGCTTCAAAAATTCTCGCCTCCCGGATTATATATATTCTGATTCCACATTACTTACACTTTTCAAAACATCAACTTTTCCCCATTCATTTTCAATGGCCCCGCTTTCCACGGCCACTTCCATACAGACAACTGATCATCATTACCAGTTGTCTGATACTGCTCGGTGGCGCAGTTGGTAAAGTTGGTTAAAAAAAAATGTCTCGTAACCAGGCGGTTGCAGCTTCGAATCCCACATTGCAAACATATCCATGGCCGTTATGCTAAGTGATATCATGTATAACGACTGACAATTTCTCTGAAGATTGCGGCTCAAGTTTTCTTTTTATTCTTTTGGCATTTAACTACAATTAAAAATGTGTCATTTTCACAGAATGTATCTTTCAATTTACTTCATAAGCATTCAAATCTTAGCATTCAACAAATAGCATTCAGCTTTTAAGCAATCCCACTCAATTTCTGCAGAAATTGCACTTTGTCTATTTAGTAGATTGACATCCTAACTGTTCACAATGTTCACTCCTGCAATAGTTTTCAGTTTGCGGATGTGGCACCATGTGCGCATTGTGTTTATGAAGAAGGGAGTGTGCAGTTTCATTTTTCGGTCACAGGTGGCAGTAGAGATTAAAAATGTCAATTTTCTGCGTTCCGCAATTTTAACTTGAAAGCCAAATATGACGAGCTTTTTTGCTACCTTATCACATGACTGTAGGTCAGTGCTTCTCAATTATTCTGTGTTAGGCGATGAACCAATAAATACCATGCAGTGTGCCAGACTTTGGACACCCCTGAACATGTTTAAATTCTGAACGTAGGCAATGATGAGAGGAGAAAAAGTGCTTCCTCATGGGTGTCTCCTCACCTTCCTCTCCTGTCCTCCAGAGTCGGTGAGGAACACGCCTTGTGCGGAGCCTCTTCCCCCAGCCGCCTCGTCCTCGCAGGCCTCCTGCCCCTCTGAGATCTTGGCGGACCCCGAGGGCAGCTACCACGGCTCCACCACCACTGAGGAGGAGTCGTGCTACACCAGCAACCTGCCGCCCCTGCGCTCGGCCCACCCGCACGCCCACGCTCACCCTCTGAAGAGCTTCGCCGTGCCTGCCATCCCAGCTACCAGTCACCCTTGCTTTGACTCTCCTGCGCTGCCCAGCACCCCCCTGCTAGCCCAGACTGGTGAGCAACACCTGCTGGTATTCTCATAGTGTCTTGTCATGCAAACGCGGCAACGAGAGTCGAACCCAGAACCTCAGAGCTTTAAGGCAGGCATGATAGCCAATAGGTTAAAGCAAACATTTTTTTTATTTTTTAAGTCACTGCATCCAGTAGATACAGACCTTGAGCAAATTTTTTTCTGAACTTGGTGCTGAAGAATTATCCTCTTTGGTGTCTTCATCTGATGCAGGGCCCCCCACACACCCCCATGTTGTTAAAACAGCCTCCATTGGGACTCTCGGAAGGACTCGAACGCCAATGATAGTCAACGCCCCCGACGTCCCAGAGACCAGCAAGATGCTGGAGGATGTAGACAGCGTGAGTATTGTGGTGACCTGTAAAGCCCTTTTCACACTGCACTTGCTCATTGTGAACAAGTCGGTTTCCAGCGTGACCATATTTGGAAGCGCTGACGTAGTAGCCTACCAAGAATTAAAAACAGAGGTCTTTCTGCTGGTTCGACTGCACCTCAACAAGATACATCGTACGTTGTTACAAAAGAAAATCCTGACTTTGCTCATTTTAAGGAGAACATGAGCAGCAGAGAAAAATAAATGACTTGGCAGGTACCTGGAGACGGACATTGTTTTTCATTTTAAAGACAAAAAGGGTTTCTTTACATTTCCAGAACCTCACAACTTTCAAGCAGACATGCAAATAGTGCTGCTTCTATCCGATATTTTTAGAAATGATTAACTCATTCACTCCCAGCCATTTTCACTGAAGCAACCCTCTTCGCTCCCGGCTGTTTTTATTGGATTTTGACTGATTTTGCAAGGTCCACAGAATATTGTGTTCTATTGCTATAAAAACATGGAACCTACCAAAAGAAAGATTTTAGTCTCTTCTTTCATTAGGAAAAAAAGTATATTTGTATCTGTTCCCGTTTTGCCGCAATTACCATTAGAATATATTTAAGTTTCATCATTATTCACAATTCCGGTTGAAAACACTGAAGAAAATAATTTGTTGCAACATGGCCCTGGTTGAGCTCTTATTCTCTGCTGGCCATTTTTGGAATCACTACCATTGCTTTAAGCAACCTCTTCAAGTCAGAGGCTGCATCAAAGCTTTCTGTATGCTCTAGCATAAAAGAAAACATTTTAAAAAACAAACGTTTTTGGGACCATGGCAATATTTGAAATAGAACATTTTTTGGAGCAAATTAGTTAATTTATTGATTATGCGCTCAATTAATCGATTAATTGGATCCAGTTTAGTTTTGGATTAATGTGTATTGCAAAAGAATTACTAGTAAAGGTAAACAAACCCTTTCTGTCTTTAAAAATAAAAACAATGACTGAATTAGAAGACAACAATTTTAACCAGGAACCTAAATAGTTTAATCATGCAGTTATTTGTTAAAAAAAAAAAAAAAAAAAAAAAAGATCATATAAAAAAACAATTTAAGTCCCCCAAATACAACACAAAATCACTCCACCTGCCCCTCCCCAATGGGAGGCGCTTGTTTGACATCATGCCGCACAGCAACATTTCATTCCGTGGTCTCTGCTGCTCACCACATAAGCAATGAATGTGTTTGGCCTGCTAAGTGCAGTGTGGAAAGGGCCTACCACTGCAGACAACTCTCATGCTGCTCAAAACAGAATTGTTGTAAATGACCAAACATGGATGTGCTAAAAATGTAGCTTTCACACTATCCTTCCGAATCCATGTCAGGTTTTCTTTGGGCACTGGATTGTATAACGAGCTCCAGATGTACTTTGATTTTAACCACGTTTTCTGTTTCCTCTTTCTCTCTTTATTCTTCTTTAACGTCATTCTCACCCTCTGTTGGCTGTACTTTATGAATCCATTTACTTTTTCTTTTTCTTTTCTTTTTTATGGCTGATTAATACAAAACCCACAATTGGAATGTCTTTCTGCTTCTTTGCTTTGCTTTCATCTGCTGTCCCTTTCTGCTCATGTCACTTCCAATGCTGCAGTCCCATTGACCCATCACCGCCCCCCCCCCCCCCAGCTCGCCTCACCCCACCCATTTGACTCCCCCATGTCCTCAGTGAAAGGTCCCTGACTGACCCTCTCCTCTTCTCCACCCCCCCTTCCCCTCCTCCAGGTGCTTGCCTCCCTGCCCCCGTGCCCCTCCCCCGCCCCTCGCAGTAACCCTGTTCCTCTCCCTCAGAGCTACGAACCAGACGAGCTGACTGAGGAGATGGCCCACTTGGAGGGTCTCATGAAGGACCTCAACGCCATCACTACAGCACCATGAGCATCCACACACGCACGCACACACACACACACACACACACACATTACTCACTATACAGATAAACCATTCATACAGGAGGAAAGTAAATTAAAAAACAACATAAACCTTTGGGAGCAAGTGGCCCATGGACACAAAATGACTTCTGTGCCCCCCAGAAAAAAAAACTTCGTCCTACAAAGAAAGAAAAAAAACAACTTCTAGGAACTTTTTCCGGCTCACCTTTCCCAGTCTCAGGAAGGAGATGGCCATTGGTGTGAGACGCTTCATGTTTTTATGAAGAAGCATTCTCGGAGACAATGAACTCGGTCAAACGATTGTGATCTTACTTCCTCTGCAAAAATACAAACATGTTTTGTTTGTTTGTTGGGTGCCACATGACGATGCACGTCTTTGTCGAAAAGTCCAACAACATGCTGGTATTGATGTTGGTCCGCGCGATCTCTGTGTTTCTTTGGTGCATTTTGTGTATCTATTGGGCCGTTTTTGGTGAAGTGAACTTTGGAAATCCGCCTTCGTTACAAGCCAACGTTATTCCGACATATAGTCATTTATGTTTGTATCCCCTCGTACCATGATTTTGTATTGCTTTCTACCTTATTGTATTCTTCATTTTTTACATACATATCCTTATAAACATGTACATATGTTATTTTTATTTCGAAAACTGTCACAAAGGACTTGTAACATTTGTCAAGTTTTCTTTCCAGCGGGGTCTCCCTTCTAAAAGCCTTACCGCCGTGTTTGCAGGTCAGAAGGTAAAGGTGACTCGGACTCAGGGTGCTGCCCCCAAGCCCCTTCCCTCCCTGGCGCACACCCTTACATTGCAACAATCGCCTACAACAGACCAGTTGTCTTTTTTACAAAATGTGTGTGTGCGTGCGTGCATACATGTTGACTACTTCCTGGTGGCCCCACAAGAGCAACATTGTGATTCTATTACACCTCACATATTTTGGCCTTTAGAATGGAACTCCCACTGAGTTAATGCTCATCTTCATTTTTGTATGAAGACCAACAACAAAAAGCCTGATGTCAAGTCTAGTTTCCCCATCATCCTGTTACCCAAAGAAATTCATGGTAGTCATTTACGATCTCAACTTTTGTGATGTTTCTCACAAATATCCATCATCATGAATGTCATGATTAATGGAAGAGATTTTAACAATGGATACAAACTTCTTCTTTTTTTTTTGTTGAGTCGGGGGGGGGGGGGGGGGTAATGTATGACTGAAAACAAAAAAGAGGGACATTACTAAAAAGAACAAGAAAAAAGGGCCAGACTCCATTTGGGAAATAACCTATTAAGTTGTTAACAATTGAACCTGTATTGCACTTTTTCACGGTTTTTGGAAAGTAAATTTCTTACATATCTTGTGTTTTAAATATCAAATGCTGTTTGTGTAATGTAGTGTCCTATAGGTAAAGCAGCAGGCAGCTGGTCTTGTTTTTTTGTTAATTTTTTCCCCATTGTTGTTTGTTTTTCTTGCTCCAGAGATGATATGAATTTGAGCGGCCGAGTGTTAACTTTTCAGCTCATGATGAGGAATTATGTTGTTGTTTGTTCGTGTACAGAGCTTTCTTTGCTTTCTGTAGGAAAACTGAAAATCAATGGCATTTTAAGAAAACGATGAAAAACATGCCTGGGGGGGAAAAAAAAAGGTGTTTGTTTGTTTGTTTTTTTATTATTGGTGTATACAAACTATTATGAATACTAACAAAATAAACGTTTCACTTGTTTTATTTCATCACAAATACCCAAGATGGCCAAGCAGGCAACAACTTGTGTACAGTTGTAGCACTGGCCATACCATTAGGTACACTTTTACAGTACAATTGGTTTGCAGTCAACGTGAAAATAATAATAAATGATGACAATTCTGAGTGCTTACGACTGATAGGAACCATTGAAAATAGAACTTTCAATTTAAAAAGTATGTATTCTGATTTCTGAAGTAATGATTCCTTCTCGATTGACTGTAAAATCTGGACCAGTTAGCAAGCAACATGTGTAGGCTATATACTGGTTAATGGCATTTTCTAAATGCCCAGTAGAAAAACATTTAATTGTTCTTCTTGTAAAAACATAAGTAACAAAATGTTGCAATTAAGTGATATTGGATGATATGGGGTAGATTTCACGGACTTCCGGGTTTCACGCATCAGCGTCGTTTCCGGCCTCTGATGGCCTCGTTCCAACACTCGCACCCCCACCCCTGCGCGCCCCAACCGCGCGGTAGGTAAATTATTCGGACAACTGAGACCGACACACTACACACTCGCAACGGAAACGAAGCGGATGTGTGAAAACCATGAAGTCGGAAGTCCCGCCTTCTCCGTGGCGTATGCCCCATTCTTTGGCACGCCTGGTGTTCTCTCAAGGCATGCTAATGTGCCGCAGGCTAGTGCTGTTTCATTGCTTTAGTGTGCAGGTGCACAAGAATGTTCCTGACACGATAGTGTGGGCTCTGTCTGGTCAGGCAATTTGGAGTTCAAATAAGAGAGCAGTTAAGGAAAAGCGGTCTTCCATGCATGTTAAGTCATTCAACTTGTAAGTGCCTTTGGATGTCATAACAGCTGCTGCTGGCGTCAGGTAAGTGAAAAGCTGATGATATGAATGTTAGATGTGGAGAAGTGGGCATGATTTCTTTT
Source organism: Leptonotus elevatus (assembly GCF_054856555.1). NCBI lineage: Eukaryota > Metazoa > Chordata > Actinopteri > Syngnathiformes > Syngnathidae > Leptonotus > Leptonotus elevatus. The sequence continues at coordinate 22,067,639 of NC_141241.1, read as the reverse complement.
TTTTTTTGTACTTTCAGATTGTTATTAATATAAAGTTGAAGGATACAACAATCCGATAATATTCTTCATCACCTAATACAGCATTTTAATTCAATGAGCTTATAGGTGAAACTATTTTGTGTGTTCCCATGGGCTATCACAATTCCACTCACATAAGTCTACTCTGTACATGTAGACATTTTGAAAATGCTACGACACTGATACCACTTAACCGACCTGACCTATACCTTCCAATTAGGAGCCATGTCAGCGGCATGGAGCTACTTTAAAGGTAAACAAAGATGACAACAGTTAGTTGGCTGCAAATTATGCTTTGCAAAATGGATCATGAACTCCGGGTGACAATAGAGATGGCCATCACACATGCTGCAGTGGCAGGCTGCCAGTCGTGCGCATTTCTTGAGCCTCATCGCACACGCCTTGGAAATGCGGCGGAGGCGGCCAAGTGGGCAATGTGTGGTGGCGTGGCACATCCGCATCCATGCTCGCCCAAACCATCCTCTACCCTGTGGGTTTCCTGATTGATTACAGTCTACAGTAAGTAGACACGCTGGGAACGAGTCATTTAATTAATGTTTTCTTCGATTGCTCCGCAGTTACATGGATAAATGGCAATATTAGAGCTCATGAAAGTCTTCATTAAAAAAAAAACTTGCCACACAACCCACACTTTAAAACCTATGCCATTTTCAAGAAAGTTTGTTTTTGATCAATATTTGATAACAACAAAACAGTTTAATCACAGCTGTCGAACAGTTACAAAAAAAAGTGTTTAGTTTCTTGCTAGAAACACTTTGTTTTTGCATTAGGTTAGTGGATATTGTATATATATGCATTGATAAATGTATTATAAAATATGTTTAAAAGACATATATTTTAGCATAGCATTTTTGTCATGAATCTGGTCAGGAAGTGTGTGGCCTCGGAGTAGCACTGATGAAACATTGTGACCCCCTCCGTCATTTAAGTTGCAAAAATTGTTGAACAGCAAACCAAAAACTAATTTCGTGCATTTGATCCACCTAAAACTCCAACTCACTCAAAATTTCAATATTATTCAAGTACTATGTTCGTCCTGCATATTATTCCACACCCATGTCTCCTATCTAGTGGCATATTCACCCATAATAATAATAATAGTAATAACAATAATGTGTCATTATGACCAGCAGAAGGCGCTCCAACCACTTGTCACGTTCCTCTCGCCTTCCTCGTCTGTGACGTCATCGACACTCACAGCAAGGAAAATGGCGTCCGACTCGTCTCGTAATCCTCCTCCTTTCCCTGCAAACGACGAGCCAGGAGAAGGATTGTCTGACTTGGCAGATGGAGATAGCGACGAGGGAGAAGATATTTTCGTTAGCAATGTAAATTCGCGTGTGCTTTTCTATCCGTAATCCTCAGTCATTAATAACTGGATGGAGCTGTCTTGGCTAGCTGGAAGTCAGCCTCTTGCTCAACTGACTTGTCTAATTTTTGGTATCCAAAATAATGTGTCTGCTAGCTTGCCGTGTGTGGTAATTGTGGGCTAACTTCTAGTTATATGACGCTGTAAATGTAATCACAAATCCAAGCCAGGAGCGAGTCAACAACTGATGTTCACCTGTGACAGCCTCAAATGAACTTTGCATACGTGGGCTCCAACTCTTTCAACTTTGACATTGATGTTTTGAATTGGCTTTGCTTTTGTGCAGAGTAAGTCCGTGAGTCGTGGAGTGTCTCAGCCCGACCGAGGAGGCGAGCTCCCCGCCGGTGCCGGTGCCGGTGCCGGTGCCGGTGATGCGAGCAGCCGCACCAGCACCCAGTCCAACGGAGTCCACTCGGACGAGGACAACGATCTGTTTGCCGGTAAGACCTTCGTAAGGAAGCGGGTGGTACTTGTGATTTTAATTGTCTTGTAAAAAAAAAAAAGGTAGCAAAACACAAAAAAGGACATTACAGATAGACTTAAAGGGACATTTCACGAAGCATGACCGTTACGAGGCTTACGCAGTTACATTATGTAAGTATGCTACTTTGTCTTTACATAGCACTTCACAGAAAGGACTCACAAAGAGCTTTCCGTAGTTGGAAATACAGTCCTACGCACAAGCATTTCAGAAAAGGGATGGAACAGTGAAGTGCGGTGAGATTTGTGACTGATGAGACACTTCATACTGCTCTGTAGTCAATATAAAAATATGAACCCAAAATAGAAAATTATCCTATCATTTTGATTGTATTTGATAAAAGGTCAATTTTTTTTTAAATAATGTTTTTCCCTTTGTAGCTAATATGTTATGTATAACATGTAATGTACTTTCTTGCCGCCACCGTGCACTTTCAGTCGCCTTTCTGGCCAATCAGAAAGACGAAAGCTGTCCAAATTGGTTGGCCGCCTCCACTATAGGTCTAATTTGTTGGCCTCATGACAAAACGTCCAGCGTCCCTCACGCGTGGCCTTCGAGTCTCGCTAGCCTTTAACTTTGGCCTTCGTTTCCATGGAGACTGGCCCTGAGCGAAGGCTGCTTCATAGCACATTTTCATCGCCTACATCGCTTTGTTCTTTTTCTCTGCCACACTTTTTTTGCTGACTCGTGCGTGAACGGCAATAACATTGGAGTATGTTTGCTGCTGATTGGTTGTTTGTGAAGATTCACGAATGAGTGACAGACACATTTGGACACGCGCATGAGCTGAGCTCAATTTAACTGACGGCATGTCCAAATTTGCCACGGTTTAATGTGCTCCACGGGGGCGACAGCCCCCTCGCAAAGTATTGGAACAGCAAAGTCAATTATTTTGGTTTTGTTGTGTACTGAAGGCATTTGGGTTTCAGATCAAAAGATGAATATGACACAAAAGTTCAGAATCTGTAAAAAAAACAAAAAAACAAGATCGAGAACAATTTTTTTTTTAAGCCACCCACTTTTTAAGTGAGCAAAAATATTGGAATTAACATTAATTAATATTAATAATTAATAGTTTTTATTTCTTTATATTGCTTAATATTTGGTGACCTTGCAATAACTGCATTAAGCATGTGATCGATTGAATTCACCAGCCTTCATTTTGAAATGATTTTTGTTTCTGGGGTTGTCTCCCCTCCTTTTCTTTTTTAGGAGGTATAAAATGCATGCTCTATTGGGTGACGGTTCTGTGATTAACTTGGTCAGTCTAAGACAGGGGTGGCCAAGTTTGGTCCTCGAGAGCCACTATCCAGCCTGTTTTCCATGTTTCTCTCCACTAAGACACCTGATTCATGATCAGGATCATTATCAGGCTTCTGCAAAGCTTGATGATGAGCGGTTCATTAGATTCAGCTGGAGGGAGACATGGAAAACAGGCTGGATAGGGGCTCTCGAGGACCGAACTTGGCCACCCCTGGTCTAAGAAAACAGAAAATCCACACCCCTGTGATGAAATTTCACGCAGACCCTAATTCCAGTAGTTATTTACATAATTGGTTGAATTGCTTCCACCGCAACAAAACAATCAAGCATATTCAAACAGTCTAGCCTGAGGCGCTAAAAAAAAAGTATTGAAATGCACCAGCCAGTTGAATGAAAGCAGATGAACTCCACCCTTCTGATTCTTGTTGAGTAATAATTTGAACATGTCCGCACGTGAAAAGATCCTACCGAAATGCAGGTGTATGGAAGTACAAATTTGACAGTCGGCAAAGTGATTACATTCACTGTCCAGTGTCTACCAGTCTTGCTATGGTGCAGATGAAGTCAGTAGTGCTATATTTTCCATAAACTGCCTTTTTTTTTGTTATTCATTCGTCCGTTCATTATCACAGTCTCTCTCTGGTTAACCTGCATAGCTAAGGAGTTCCATTGCAAGTATTTGGCCTTAAGAAAAATGGTAATGCTAAGTTTTGACTGCCCGGGTGGTGTTAATTTTATCCCACTTAGGGCTTTTGTTTACATCAATAATTAATGATTTTTATTTTTTACTATTCAAAATAAGGACCTGGAGAAAAAAGGCTGAAATTTAGGCATTTTGTTTTAACATATAACCTTTAATAATAGGTAACACAACTATGAAAAAATTAAACAAACTGGTCAGTATAAATATTTTATTTTTAATTGATTTTATTAAAGATAAAATTAAAAACAATGAAAGGTGATTACTGGTAGTGAAACTAAGTGTCAATGAATGTACACTTTTTTTTGTGACGGGACAAAGCAGAATCGTGTGCACCTAACTTTTGTGACGTAATATCTGGTCAAAACGTGCGTATCCGGTCTTGTTAGTCTTTATTCGCAAAACCTGTTTCCATAGCCAAAATTTGCATTTTCCTTTTTTCGATACGCTTCAAAATCCACCCCTTCTAAGCGTAAAAACTTTTTTTTGTGCAAATTTTGGCCATTTCCATTCAGTTTTATTTTCACATTTCTTGAAAATTCAAATAAAAATGGGTGGATGGAAACCTAACTATTGTTGCCGTTTGTTCAAGGAAGGAGTCACGTGTGTGTTTTTGGACGACACCTTTTGTATGATTCCCTTTCTTTGTGCAGACGCCCAACTCGGCACAGACAAACCTGGCAGCTCTGCCCAAAAAGAACTCTGCAGCTCTTCTGGCTCACGTCCCATCTCCTCGTTTTCTACGAGCACTGCCGCCATGCCAGCCACCTCCTTGGAACAGGTACAGGCCTCAGCCCTGCAGGAGTGGACACTATTAATTGACCACATGCCTTCCCAGTGCGTCTCCACACTTATGACGGCAAATGTAATTTGAGAGCTGGAAAGTGATGTGCTGTCACCAATTGCAGCTGGAGGAGGAAGAGGACAATGACACCTTTGATATGGATGTGGCTGTCACCAACCCTGAGAAAGTCGGTCAGTGTCTTTGAAGTCTCTCTGCATGCCTTTTTATGCGTGTGAAATGGTGAATTATCAGCAAATCTTTGTTTTTCTGCATCCATTTTGTTCTCCCAGGTGATGGCATGAATGCATATGTGGCCTACAGAGTCTCCATGAGGGTTTGTAGTCCTGCATGAGTACATTGATGGCTCGTAGTGTGTGTTAAGTCTTGATTGACGTATCCTCATGTGGCCCGCCAGACCTCCATGCCCATGTTTAAAAATAAGACCTTCTCTGTGAGAAGACGCTTCAGTGACTTCCTGGGACTTTATGAGAAGCTGTCAGTCAAACAGTCGCTTCATGGATGCATCATTCCACTGCCGCCAGAGAAAAGTGTTGTAGGTGGGTCCCACCGAATACTTGCTGATTATGTTGAAATGCGTATTAATCACATCGCTGTTAGTTCTTCTTTCTTGTGCTGGTTCTTAAAACGATTCAACATGTCTGCCCATAGTGTAGAAAGGATTAAATCAAGGTATTTGCTTTTTATTGGGCAAGTCAAGTCAAAAATGTGTTTGCGGAATGTGAATTAGGGCGCGGCCATTTTGGCTCAGTTGACGACCAATCGCGGCTTACCTGTCCTTTGGGGTTGTGATGTTCATTAGCTGATTCCTTTGGCACTATGATGTCATTTTCAGCTAGTGGCAAAATGGCTGTCCCCCCGAAATGGATTTTGAAAAAACAGCGCTGCTTAATTTATATTTCCACATACACAATCTTAATCAGAATGTTGTGTTTAGGCTAGTGCGCTTACATGGAACATATAATTGTAAATATAATTTTTGACCTGGCTTCCCTCTTAACTCATTCACTCCCAGCCATTGTTTTATTGGATTTTGACTGATTTTGCAAGGACTGCAGAATATTGTGTTTGATTGCTATGAAAACATGGAAACCACCAAAACAAAGATTAGAGTCTCTTCTTTTGTCAGGAAAAAAAAGTTTTTTTGTATCTGTTTCCGTTTTGCAGCAATTAGCATTAGAATATAGCTAAATTTCATCATTATTCAAAAACTTGTTGAAAACAATGGGGAAAAGAGCTTGTGGCAACATTCCCTGTCCGATCTCTTATACTCTGCTGCCACCTGCTGGCCTTTTTTTTTATAATAACTACCATTTTTTTAAGCGACCTCTTCAGGTCAGAAGCTGCGTCAAAGCCATCATGTTCTAGCATTAAAAATGCATAAATACGTATTTGGTAGTGAAGGACAAAGTATTAAAAAAAAAGAAGTTTTTATACATTTTTGGGTTTGAATGAGTTAAACACAGCTATTAGCCCAGAGCAGCTTATGTAAACAAAATGACTGGTGTGATTAGCCATGTTCCATACATTGAGTGAGAATTCCATTGACAGGAATGACCAAAGTGAAAGTGGGGATGGACGATCCATCATCAGTGGAATTTGTGGAGAGACGGAGAGCCGCGCTGGAGAGGCAAGAAACGGCCACACGCACTATTTTTATTTATTAGTATTTGTATATTTGTATACAGTATTGGTTGTGGTGTGTGAGCTTTCAAGACCTTGTTAGTTGTTTCACACCGCTGTATTCTCTTTTTGCAGGTATCTGCAGAGAGTTGTGACTCACCCATTGCTGATACAAGATCCTGATGTGCGAGAATTCTTCGAAAAAGAAGATGTGAGGATTGTTTGACAGTCGCTATTTTTCTTTTGGAATGATGGACTTTGAATCAAAATGGCGAATGTGTTTGCAGTTACCCAGAGCATCAAACACACAGACGCTGAGTGGAGCCGGCTTTCTGAAAATGATCAATAAGGCGTCGGAAGCTGTCAACAAGATGACCATCAAGATGAATGAATCTGACACTGTAAGGGCATGTAGATGTAATGTAATTGGTCAAAAATAAATCAAATATACACATATATACAGTACAGTTTTATTTTGGTTTTGAGACTTGTGTTCCTTCTTTTCAGTGGTTTGAGGACAAGTTGCAGGAGGTAGAGAACGAGGAGCAGCAGTTAAGGAAGCTCCATGCTGTGGTAGACTCGTTGGTCAATCACAGGAAGGGTGAGCCACATCTGTTGACCCTTTTGATGAATTCCCGACAAAAAATGCAGAGTTGACTTGTTTTTTTAAGATGTTCCACATAAGTCTTGTGAGAATGACACCCTGTTGTCACCCACCACCACCAGAGCTATGCGGAAACACGGCAGTATTTGCCAAAAGTATGGCCATGCTGGGGAACTCTGAAGACAACACGGCTCTGTCCCGGGCCCTGTCCCAGCTGGCAGAGGTCGAGGACAAGATGGAGCAGCTGCACCATGAGCAAGCTTCCAGTGACTTCTTCATCTTCGCCGAGGTGCTGGCGGACTACATCCGTTTGCTGGGTGCTGTGCGGGTAAGACAACCGCGCAATCCATCAGTACTTTGCCTTAGATTCAGGAAGCAAATCCAAAGCTAATTTATAAGGTTCGAGGATAACTCAATTAGTCAAGTATTGAAAATGAAGTAGGTGTTTTTTTCCCCCAACATTTGTCACATAATTGTGTACTCTGTTGCTAACAAGGTCTATGGCGTTTAATGCTGTCACTATCAATTATTGTTAGAATTGATTTTATAGTCTATTGATGATCCCAAAACAATTATTGTTGTTCTTTTAGTATTTTTAGTAATAAAAACCAACAAAACATCAGTTCAGCAATATCAATGAGAGGAATCGAGGTTATGCTCACCAACCATTTTGAAACAAATTCAGTCACTGGTTTGTTCATAGTTTCCCAACGTCAAAAGAAAATGTTTGCAAATGTCTTATTTTTGATTAAATACTAAAGATAATTAGTCTACTCTGATGAAGGACTGTAGAAATCAGAGAGTAATTACTGTTGAGGTACTGAAATTGGAGGATTTGGACAATTTCAATGTAAACAATTGCTCTAAACAATTACTCAATTATTAAAATAGTTGCTGATTAATTTGATAATTGATTACTTGTTGATTGATTAATTGTGACTGCTTTAAAAGAGTTTTTAAAAACCTGTTCCTGGTTTTCATACAAGTCAGTACAGGCGAGGCATTTGGTGTCGCCTTTTGTCAAGCACTCGCCTTATTTCCCCAGGGCTGCTTTGCCCAGCGTATGCGGGCGTGGCAGCGATGGCAGGAGGCTTCCAGCGCACTCCAGAAGAAGAGAGAGCTGGAGGCCAAGCTGCTGTGGGCCAACAAGCCGGACAAACTGCAGCAGGCCAAGGAGGAGATCACTGAGGTGCGCACGCGCAAATAGTGTCATCATGCATTCGTTCGGCAACTTTGCAAAATTGTGTTCTAAAGTGAACAGGACATGCACATCTCGCTTGATTGTGTTCATATCACATGCAGTGAGTTGATGGTATGTTGTTGGTGTGTGCGCAGTGGGAGGCCAAAGTGACTCAGCACGAGAGAGATTTTGACCGAATTGGCATGACGGTGCGCAAGGAGGTTCTCAGGTTTGAGGTAAGTGACTGCGTCATGGACCTCAAAATTGAAATGGCATTATTTTGCTGTAGCAAAAAAAAACCCAAAAAACATGAACATTCCTACACTTTGAATTTTAGAAAGAAAAAACCAAGGACTGGAAGACGCAGATTGTCAAATATTTGGAGTCAATGCTTCAGTCTCAGCAAAGGGTAATAACATCAGTCATTAGTGTTGACTTTGGTGGTAGTTGGCAGTTGCGCATTTACATCTTGTCATTCTTCTCATCCTATTTCTGTTGCAGCTTATCAAGTTTTGGGAAGCTTTCCTTCCCGAAGCCAAGGCAATAGCTTAACGAACGAGGATGGACACTTTTTACACGCCATCTGCCTTTTCTGAACACTTGACCTCTTCCACGAAGTGAGAGGACTATTTTGAAACACGAAGACGACTTCCATCCGTTTGCGCCTGTCTTCGCAAATCTTGTACAGTTATTTGATATTGATGTGCTGCGTAAATACTTGTTTGTATTCCCAACTTTAAAATGCAATGAATGAGATTCAGGAAAGGTTAGCCAGGCCATAGTATTTGTAAAAAAAAGAAAAGAAAAGAAAAAAAGTCTCACTAAGGGGAGGGGAGGCATGTACAATGTATTTGTTACTGGTTGAATCCGTGTAAATGTTTCCACTGAGGTACCGACCTAGTAACACTGTTGTTCATAGTTTACATTTAAGGTCAAATGAATGAGACATTCCAGCTTATTCATGGATGGCTGCCAGATAATTTTGGTGCAATTTAAACATTGCGCGGGTAGGAAAGCATCTTTTTCATTAATATGCCACTATTATTGACAGGGATTGTAACTAAAATTCCAAACGCGATGTTACTGCGTATTACATATGAGAGCATTTAAATGTTACAATAATAACAGGGTGACAAGCTTGTCAGAGTAGTTACAGTGAGAGAATTGGCAAGTTTGTAAGGAACTTCAACTTGGTTGGTATTATGATGAAGTCAAGATCTTGATATCAATCATCAAAATATGCAATCTGTACAATGAATCTTCCAACCGCCATTGATTGATATTAGTCAGAAAACCTTTTTTTTTTTGGTCAAAACATGGTATCATTACATTAAAGTTAGACTGACTGTGATTGTTTTTGCAACTTTTTCTGTTAATTTTTTCATATTTCCATAAGAATGTGCTTTACTTTTGTAACCACTAGCGCACGTGTTCTTGGAAATGTTATACAGGTGGTTGATTCGAAAAATAAAACTTTTGGTTACGTTTTGAGCGCTGTAGAATTTTTTTTTTTATTGTCTAATTCTCACGGTGGATGATTTTTAAAATTGTAGGTAGGTATACTTTGTATGTCAAGTAGGTCCAAGCATCAAACGTTCACTGCGCATTTAAGCTAACCGGTAAACAACAGACAAGCTAATAAACCAGTTATTATATTCATTTTCTTATGCCTATTTAGGGTCAGGTCACAGGGGCAGCAACTTACGTAGAGAAGACCAGACTTTCCTCTCTCCAGCCACTTCATCTAGGTCTTCCAAGTGGATCCAGCCTCGAGAGACAGGGCCACTAAGCAGAGTCGAATGTTACGCCACCTTTCCTTAACCTTTGTTGGAATACGTCATGGGGTCAAGGAGAGATGAAGGAAACGGGAAAGGACGGCACTATGAACATTTCATAAGAATTTGGCTCCACTTTTCTTAACCAACATCACGTGATGGCGAGTATTGCTGACAAATCTCCAGCTTGTCGACTGAACTGCAAAATATTTGCTTAATGATACAATTAAATATATTTGAAAATCATTCACTTATTCCACCTATGTAAAGTGTTTACAAGGTATAAGAAATTAAAATAAAATTGAAAAGGAAGGATGGCGACTTCAAAACATCACCAATCATTTGTTATTTATGATTAATAATGACAGTTATTTCATAAAATATATATTTTCTTATCCATTGTCCTGTTGTTGTTTTTTTTTGGGTGCTCCATGGCTTCTTGCCTGGGGCAAGGGGTCTGGAAACGCCAGGTCAGGGAATGTTGCTTTAAATGCCCAGTGAACACCTTTGGTAAATAGACAGTACCGTACTGTCTATTTCAGACCACCCTGTAAATTCTGAGATTTGATATAGGCTACAAGCCTGAGTAATGTGTTTTCTGAATTCGGGTTATATTGCGATGACCCTATTTCATTTGCGTGGCAATTATTAGCCACGTGACCTCGAAAAGTAGGCGCAAAGTGGTTTACAGTTTAGTTTTTGAACAAAATAAGATAAGCCTGCCACGTGAGTTGAACCTTAACGTCGGGGCGACTCATTTCGTCACGCCTCCTCCACCTCCACTCACTATCACTAATAACATACAGTTGTCATTTATTAAACAGCTACAATAAATCCGTGCTATGGAGGAAGGTACAGGATGCTACAGCTTTTACACCTTGCTCTCCAAGTAAATGAACCCGTCTCCGTGTGACCTGGAAGTGTGCGAGTGGAAGCGGGCGGTGCCGTTTTTCTACATCCGGTGTGTTCGAACCTCACACCAGCCAGCAGCCAGCGAAGGCGGACAACTGAAGAATAATGGAGAGGGCTCCCACTCCGTCGCTAACATGAAATATCACAACCAACAAGTAACACCGAGAGCCTTGAGTCTAGACTCGCTCTAACATTGCGAGTCGAGCAGCAACACACCTACGGCGCATGCCCTTTTCATCTGGATATATCGTCACCAAGGTGAGCCTGTTGTGTTCGCGGTCAGACGCAAATCCGCAATTTGTGAGGGCTTCTTGCTTGTTCGCTCAAAATTTCATAGCTGACGGGGCTAATTTCCTTGTTGTGCTCGGTCCAGCTGTCACTCAGCCATCAGTGCATGTTCGCGAAGGCGTTTACGACAAGCGGCGACTGAGGTTTATTCGATTCTTATCTTTCACAAACCGCGTCTGTAATACTATGAACACGAGCTTTAGAAATGGTACTAATTCAGTGTTTCCCCACATTTCTACTTTTGAAATAAATTGGCCCAGACGTTGTGGCTGGCTAATGTGGCTAACGTTAGCTTTGCGGCAGGTTTGTCAGGTTTTCTGCTGGCGAGCTAACTTGGCTAACGGTGTGTTCGTCCACTAATCGATGATGACCAGCACTGTAGGCAGAGGTTGGATGGCGACTTGCTTTGTTCAGGAAACATCGGCCCGTTTCCTTGTTTTGAACAGTGTTCAGACCTAGTCCTAGTCTCTTTACTGCTCAGTTTCAGATCAACCCTCGCAGCTTCAACAAAGCCCTACATTTCAAGTATTGTTTCAGCTCGACCGAACGATGCAAAGACAGGGTAGCACATCGTTTCATTCGATCATACCAGGGCCTCTCCTCAGTGCCTTTTGTCAGAGTTGAAATTAATTCATTTTGTTCATGAAATTGCATACGTCAATTAACAACTCACCTTCCAGTCACACTTTACAAATCCATACACATCATTAATAACGCAGTGTTGCCCAAACTTATTTAAGAAAAAAAACCCATCATGGTTTACAACCACATTTATGGTATTTGTTGTGTTCTTCATGAAATTTGAGCTCACCCAGAGCAAAACTTCCTTTTCAATTTCTGCCTGGTTGTACTGAAAGTGTTAGCTGACGTTCTCACAGCAGGAGTGTGGACTATTGGCAAGGCCCCCTCACAGGCTGCTCTTTCCACTGAAGGTTAAATCACTCCAATCACAGCCTTTATTTCTCCGATTCAATGAAAAGATGCCAACAGATTACTGGTAGTTAGTTACTTGATACCTGAGGGAAGCGCAATATTACCTCGTCACAGTCTGTCATTTAACGCGTTCAATATTTAGGTATATTTTATAGGGCCTGGGTATCGATTTCTAATTTCCTCAATCGATTTGATTTTGATTCACAAGAGTTCAGTTCGATTCGATTTGTTCCGATTCGATTCACTCCACTTCAGTCCGATATTGATTAATTATGGAACATCAAGTCTTTTTAAATATCAAGGACATGATAGAATACTCCACAAACATTAAATTCCAAATTAAATAGTAGCAGTAGAAGTAACTGGTTAAATAATTTAATGTTTTAATCACTTAAGTGTTACACAAATATTGGCGTCAGCAAGGATGAGATGAAAATATTTTCATTATTCTAAATCAATAACTGTAAATGTAAATTAAAAAGATTCCGAATTGTCTTGAAGTACAATAAGTCAGGTATTTTATAAATGTAAGAAAATACTTCATGTGAACAGTAAATGTCAACAAAATAAAAAAGCATCTGCCTTTAAAATGTCTATTTTCTTATAAATTTATGGGAAAAAGATATATTAAAATAATTGATTATGAATCTATCAGGCTCATAATAAAATAATTATTTGATATCAATTATTACATTTTTAAAAACCCAGCCCTAATATTTTACTGCAATGGTGTATTCTATTTTAACGCAAGATATTTGCATATTCCACCTAATATTCGTATTCATTTACCAATACTGTCAGTTTGTTGACGTTTCGTATTGTTTGTGACCAAAAAAAGTCAATTCCAGGTTTTAAGCAGTCGCATCATAAAACGTTATAATTTATGCATGTATATATGCTGTAGTAATTTTAACATTGTGAACGGTCAAGCAAGTGTTATATACATTAAAATAATACAATACCTCCAAACACTGATTACGACAATTTACTGTAACTGAAACGTCATGTCAAAAAAAAAAAAAGTTGGAAAAGAATTAGAAGTTTTAATAAAAAGTTTGAATAGCTTAGCTTAAATATTTTTCTTTTGGAAAAACTATACAGTCCATCCCTTTAAAGAAAGAAAATATTTTTTTTTGTCAATTTATATTGATAACAAAATTATAAGTGCATTAATGTGTGAGATTTTGTAGAGATGTTGAGAATATAAGATATTCGATTTCACTCTAACTTGAAGGTGCTTTTTGATTAGCTTTTTTGACATGCAACACAAAAGCGTTCCCCAAACTGGGCAATTTTTTCTGGCACAAAAACCTCATTTTCTCTGGAACCCTTCCTCTGATTTTCCAAATTCTTGTGCTGCGTTGTACCCAGGTCAAAATGGCCTTTCCAACCATTATTATTGGCAGATTTTCATTTTTTGATAATCCTGTGATGTTGCTATAAGAGACTCCCACTGTGATATGGTTTCAAGATGTTAAAAAAACATAAGGTCTTACTATGAGACATGCAACACTAGTTTTTTTTCACCAATGATGATGTTTGAAGTCATGCATCGCAATTTGATCTCAAATAATTAGACAACTGATGATTTATCGATTGGACCCGTCTTGCTCCCGCACCCCCCGCCCGCCCCATGACATGGCTGCATGCTTCGGGTCATTGTTCTGCTGAAAGATGCTGCTCTAGAGCAGGTTGTCATCCAGGATGTCCCTGTTCATTGTTGCATTTATTTTTCCCTCAACCATAATAACTCGGGTCCCAGTTCCTTCTGTTGAGAGACATGCCTATAGCATGATGCTGCCGCCACTGTGTCTTCACTGTAGGAATGGTATTGGCCAGGTGATGAGTGGTGCCCGCTCTCTTCCAAACATGGCATCTGGCATTCAATCAGTGTCTCATCAGACCAGAGAATTATGTCATTCATGGCCTGTGTGTCAATGGTGCCCTGTGATTGGCTGGCATCCCGTCTACTCCGCCTCTTGCCCAAATGTCAGCAGTGTTGAGCTGGCTCTAGCTCGTGGATGGATGACAGTGTAGAGATTATTTTTATGAATTTATTTTACAATTTGTGCAGTATCTTTGAGCGTGTTGTTTGGTACAGACTTTTAGTGACTCAGAGGTTTTTGGACATAACATTTGTGTGATCATTTCTGTGCCGACCGTGTGATAACGTGGCTACAGGTTTCTTTTATCTAATGCTGGGCTCAGACCGAACATGAAATATTGCGTCGGCCTCCTTGTCTCATGCGCTTTTGTTTCCGGGGTATCGAACGGAAAAGAAGGAGCACCTCCTCTTCTGACAGAATTTAGTCAATCCGGTGACCGGTGTATTATTTTGGCTGCTAAATGCTATCTCGGTTGACAGCTCACCAGCTGTAAACAAAGCAATCCCCTCACCTGATAGGCTAACTTCCTCGCTTCCCATTCTCCAAACCACTAGACCTCCTTTTTGGCTCGTTCCCAGCTGGTATTGGATGCTGGCTGTGTTGTATACAGACCGCACTGATATAATCCCTTGTTCTTTTTATTTTGCCATGCTGTGTATGTCTGTACTGTACTGTATCTTCTTTTAAACTCATAATAATAATAATGCATTGCATTTATATAGCGTTTTTCTATCTATACAGATGCTCAGACGCTCCACAGTGGTTACATTATTCGTGCGCTCACACATTCACATTGCGGTGGCGGTAAGCTACTTAAGTAGCCACAGCTGCCCTGGGGCAGGCTGACGGAAGCGCGGCTGCCAGTGTGCGCAACTGCCAGTGTGCGCCTACGGCCCCCCCGACCACCACCAAACATTCGCACCTTCCATACACCAGTGTGAGTAGCACTAGAGACAATGTATGTGAAGCACCTTGCCCGAGGACACAAGACTTGGGGAGAGCGGGGATCGAACTGCCAACCTTTTGGTTACTAAACATCCGTCTCTACACCCTGACACGTCACCGTGCCTGACCCGGTTTTGCAGTATGTATTTGTGAACAAAACACTTAGAGGCCTTAAATATAAAGTGTAACTAAATCAAACAATTCCTTACCTATGGACTATATGCCACGGAGGAGACGGGACTTCCGGGTTTTCGCCCATGAACTTTGTTTCCGTTTCCGGCTTGCGACGTGGGGGGCCGCGTCCCAGTACTTGTGCTTCTGCCTTTGTGCCCTTCGGTTGATTTTTGCTTCAATCTATAGATGAGCAAGGAATCGTAATTATCTACTCCAGTCTGACTCGCTAATGCTAATTAGCGCGCTACCCGCACCACTTTTATCACTCAAAAGAACGGCTCCACACTGCAACAAAACAACTTTTATTGGAATAACTTGATCGTGACTATTTCCTTCTACTCTCGAATGTGTCTACATCTTAAGAGTGTATTACACCGCGTAGAGCCACACTGCCCCTAAGTGGCCAAATCGGGTACAACACGAACAGCGCTCTAAATAAAGGCACACACAGACACAATGGCAAGACAGGATTTTGGGACATATAAAATCTATTCAGAATCGTACTAGATGAGAATCGATTTTTTTCTGGCACAGCCCTACTTTGTACCATTGTGACGTGTGTAAATGGAGACGGCTCAGTTTGCCAAATGTGGCCTGCACCAAGCTCATTCGTCTGGGAGTGGCCTGGCTAGGCAACGTGCCCAGTGCATTCTGGTCAGCAAGACAATTGTTTTCTCAGCGCCATGCTTCACCAATAGGCATAGAGTATAATGAAGCATTTTTCAAGCAGGGAACTGCTTACTTAAGCTAGTGCTTAAGCACCCCGGTGTCATTTCGTATGTATTGTATAAACCTTTTCCAGAGTCCAGACATATCTTAACATGTTCTAATGTAGTGGTGATGCAATGTGGATGTGGATGGTAACACAAAATGCTTTTCCCCCTTCACCTTAAACCCATAAATCCAGCTCTACTTAACAGTCCCACTATTTTTCATAAAGAAAACCTACATTAGGTTCTGCATACTGTGAGTAATTCTACTTGGTAGCACCTTTTTATGTTAGTGCAATTTGGCACTGATTCAAGGCCCTTTGGATTCAAATTCAATTGACTTCTTTCATTAGAATTTGTGTCAGTTTTAGTGTTCTCGCAATGTCGTTTAACTTTTAAATCCACCTTTGGCACTTTCAGACAGCCATTAATCATTCATTAGTTTCTCGCTTTTCTTCCAGCATTAGGATTAATAACTAAATCCAGGTTAAAAACTTTTTTCCTATACCTTAAATTAAGGATCTTCTGAGCGTTTTTAAATCCTCTTTTTTCTTTTAACTATTTTTAGAAAATTACTCTTATTTCTTTACTCTTAAATGTTTTTAGCTCATGTATTTTAACGTTGTCAATGTATGTTCTTTTAGTAATGTTTACAAGCTACTTTTGTTTTCTCTGCGTTGCTTCCGAATGTCATTAACTGTTATGTTTATTGACGCTTGTAGGTTTTGTCTTTGCTTCTGTAAAGCACATTGAGTTTCCTGAATTGTGCTTGTCATGCCTAGGGTATTTATTGGTCAGTGAAGCCAATCGGCATATGAGGAAGAATGCACCCAAGCTTAAAGTTGCAATGTGGAACTTTCCCCCCCCCAAAAAATAACTTTACAATAAGCTTTTTATTTGACCATTTATGAGTGAAATGCCTTCTAATTAGTAGATGAACACCATAGCTGTTCACCATGGGTACTCCTGCAAGCCTCTGGCCAATAGTTTTCAGACTGGAATCGGGTTAGAATTTCCCGCGCCCTGTCCGCGGATGTGACGTAATGTGCGTGGTGTGTATGTGAAGAACGGTTTGTGCAGTTTAATTTTTTGTCAGCAGGTGGCAGTAGCGATTCGAAATTTAATATTCTACGTTCAGTAGCTTTAATAATATATTACTATTGCTAATAATAACCAGAATTATAATAATCAGCATTTTAAAAACATTTAGGGATGTTGGATACCACTTTTTTTAGACTCGTAATTATGGTACATAATATTTCAACCACTGGCCAAGGCAGAGTTACTCGATGTCAGTTCTTTTTCAGTTATTTATTTATGGCCTTAAGTAGCGGTGACTATCATCTGCATCCTTCATGACCCGATATCTATACCTGGTATTGCTACTCACCCATCTCTAATAACAATAATAATAATAATAATACTAGGATGCACCCAAATGAAAATTATTGGCCTAAACTGAATATGAAAAACCTGAGACAGAAAAGGAAAAATTTAAACACAAAAATAAATTACAATACCTCAAAAATCTAAAATAATATTAATTCCTCAGCTGGGTCATTTTGTGCATTTTGTCAAATTTGTCTAGTGTGTAAAATCTCTAAGATGAATTTATTTACCTGAGACCAGAATTCTCAGTCAGATCTTTTAAAGATCATTTTCATTCCTGTAACTACATGAAACAATAGGTAAATCTCAGGATAACAAACATAATCATTTGCAAACAACGATGAAAATCTAAAAAATTTTTTTTAACAGAAAATAATTTGAAGGCCATGTGATAGTGAAATAATATACTGTATGTAATGTGCAAATGTAAAGCAATATAAATGCAGTCAAATACAGCAAATAAGGCTACTTAATGACTATTATTGCCATACATCACAACCCCCCCCCCCTCCCCCAATGCAAAATCACGAATGACCACTTTTGAGAGCCGTTCAGCAACGGGCACACGCTTACCTACAAAGTGCAAACTCTCTGGTTCCTTCCGAGCGACGCGGGCGCCATAGAAGCCGCCTTCTCACCTTCGGCCAGTGTCTGGCTCCCAAAGCAAGTTGAGTTTTGGGTTAATTTCCCCGCCGCCCACCTCCGCTTAGTTCAGTGTCCCGTGGGCGCATGCTTGGCCGACCAAGCTGCATCGTGAGCGGGCACGGCGGCATGACGCACCGCTACCCCCGCCGGCTAGCAACCATTCGTGACAAACCGGCTGGTTTCTTATTGGTAAGCCCACAGAGTGCTTGCTTTCAAGGTTTTTGCCTAGGTCATCACATCCTCTTTCGGCGGCAAAAGTCTTTAGGACCGAAACAAAAATTCCACTTTTGGGCAATTTTTGAAAAAAAAAATGTGGGGTCAAATTTTCGTTGCATCCAAAAATCATCAGGGTTGGGAGGGTTACTTTTAAAATGTATTCCGTTACAGTTACAAGTTATCTGCTAAAAAATTTAGTTAGTAACGTAATCCAAGTACCATAATATTAAAGGTCTCATATTATTCAACTTTTCAACATACTAAAATAGTTCTCAAATGTGTAAAAGACATGTCTGTGACATGCATTCGTCAAAATTGACTTTGGATCTAATGTTTTTGCTGTCCCTAAATCAGACAAAAAAACGCTCTGTTCAAAACAGCCTGTTTTAGAGGTGTGTCACTTTTATGTAAATAGTTGCACCAGACCACGTGAATGCTTGTAGACATTTACAAGCGGTTATGAATAAC
The DNA here is from genome assembly GCF_054856555.1 of Leptonotus elevatus. Lineage (NCBI taxonomy): Eukaryota > Metazoa > Chordata > Actinopteri > Syngnathiformes > Syngnathidae > Leptonotus > Leptonotus elevatus. The sequence goes on along the minus strand of NC_141241.1, from coordinate 22,049,237 downwards.
ACAAATGTGCACATTTAGGCCACTGCGCGGTCGCAGCGTGCAAGCTGTCTCGTCGAGACCTCTTAGCGGCTGGTTAGCATCACAAAGTCATGTCAATTAGGTGGCGAGTTGCCAGTCACGACAAATTAACCACCGCGGATTGTATCTTGACAAAACAATACGCAACCGCTTCATATTATCCAACCACCGTCTGCTTCATCATATCTGACCTCTTGTAACCAAACAACGATAAATGTAGCTCCCACTTTAGGCACTAAAAATACACCAGTAATATGGTAGATGGTGCACATCTCTTATTAGAAAGGATAGGAAGGAAGGCTAAAGCAAAAATGTTAAATGTTAAAAAATTTAATCTTACATCTTTCTCGTTTGCAGTCGTGTCACACTGTATGGACCGATCCATTATGTTTAAACGTGTTGCAAATCCAGCTCTGAACAGGCTTTCACTAACAAAACAGTCCTTTGAGAAATTATGTCGGTACACGTCTTTCAAAAATAAAATTAATCCACTGTCTTCTCAAAGACTTGGGACGAAGGAAGCAACCACTTTTTCCTGATCATCGTTTCCCCTCTCCACGGGAGCATTTGCAAGCAGGGACAGAAAAAGAAAGGCAGCTTCTCGAATTGTTAGTGGGCGTGACAAACCTTGACCAGAGGTGGTGCCACTAACCCGAGGGGGCTGAGTCGAGTGCACTTCCGTGTTTTTTTGACGTCACTAAGTCACGGAAGTTTAATCTGCCCGTTTGAAGCAAACATTTTAGAAAGGAGAAGTCGCGGACAGACTTTTTTCACATCTGTTTGTGAAACCCCACTCAAGTGCATTTTCGTACTATGGGACCTTTAAATTAATGTAACTTGATTACTTTTGGATTACAATATTACAATATAGAGTATGCTCATGAAGACAAGATAACAATAAATATCACCACAATATATATTCTATACAATGTGCCCCTGCTATTTGCTGGTCATAGGGACCCGGGCAGCCTACAAATAGTAAAAATCCTTGTGTAATTAAAAAAACATGTCAGCTATAGTTAGATAGAAAGATAGTCATCCAATGAGGATGACGATGTGTGACATCAACTGCAAAATGAACTTTCATCCCAGTCACAAGTTTAGCCGTATATATGTTGTGTATGATGTTTAAATAGTGAATCGGTGGGAGGAAGATTTGTTTGGAAGGTGTAACTCACATTATGGTTGTAGGCTAGCGGGCTAGCTAGCAAGAAGCTACAGCGCGTAGCATGTCGCTGGACTCTCAGCTCAAACTTTCGCTCCTTCAGCAAGACTAGTTCCAGTGAATACCGGTCGCCATTTCCTTTCCTCCTCCCGTCCATGAAGCTTTTTAAACTGCCCGTGTGTGGAGGACACGACTAGTCAGTTCGTTCGTCCCCACCTCCCCGACATGTAGCAACGGTCCTACTCGCGCACTCTGTTGCTCTGTCTCTCTCTCTCTCTTTGTATCTCTCTCTCACACTTCACAATCCCCATTTTTAATAAATGTACCTGTAATCAGATTTTCCTGTAACTGTAACGGAATACAGTTTAAAGAAAAATTGTAATCTGATTACGCAATGGCGGTACATGTATTCCGTTACTCCCCAAGCCTGAAAATCATACCGTGTATCAATACAGACTGTACTGTACAGCTGTGATCAAAAGAGGACTGCTCTCTTGTACTATACCGTACCAATGCCAGATTTGCTCATTCAGAGTTTAGAGTACATTTTAACACAGCACAAGGTGTGGTTCTTTTTCTGAATAATTTTGACTTATCTTGATGAAACTAGATTTTTTTTTTGTTGAATTTTTTTTTTATTCGATTTGGCCAAATAAAATTTTTTACAAAAAGAAGTAATAATCTGTGATGAATACAGCATGCAGTGTAACGGTCTCTGTTATAATGAGACTGGATGTGTGTGTTTTGGTCATTGTTGTTAGTCCAGCAGCAATCCTCTTTTTGGATTAAGGTATTTACTAATGATTGTTTACACAACAGAAAGAGTTCCACCTTGCCAATGGTCTTTACTGTAAATCAGTTTTATAGCCATGCAGTTCAGTTCCTGGTTTTATGTAATAGTAATAGTGCATGGTTGCCCTTGAGAGCAACTGAGCTGTCTTTGATGCTGAGAATTGTGCAGGCAATACTGAGTATGAGTCATCTGGAAGCCCACGCACACGCACGCGCGCGCGCGCACACACACACACACACACACACACACACACACACACACACACACACACACACACGGTACTTATGTGCAGCAGTCTCTCCATGCACAGGAATTACAACATTGTCATCAACCTTTTAGTCAAATTGACATGTAGGTTTGCTTTGGTTGAACAATTAATGGTAACCTGCCAAATATACAATAACATCTGTGGCAAACAAACACTGAAAGATGTTTTAAAAATTTGTCAGACACCTGTAGATGACACTTTATGTGCTAATGATTGCTTGGTCTTTATTTGATGACCAGCGGCATCATTTAATCTGTGCCCGTGTCCCGTTTGTGGTGTTTATCCGTGCACTTGATGTGAACAGACGAGCCTCCATCAATGTCCCTGGGAGTGGACAGCTTTTATGTAATTGTTTACATAATATTCTCCACAAACATGGCCCTTTTGGCCAAGGTTGTGGGCGGAAGATAATCTTGATAGTCACTGTTGGCTGGGATTCTTGCGCTCATCTCAACAGCACCCTAACGGTAAACTACGCTGTCTTTATCAGGCATTGTGCTCTTGTAAACAGTGATTATTGCAGTGCGTAAAATTTATAATGTCGCCTTTACAATTCATTTAAGATAAAGTGCTCACTGCTCAGGGTTTTTACCCAGAACTTTGAATGGATGGGCTGGGGGGCTATTTGCCTGGTAGATGAGGGGGAACATACAGAATATTGCAAATATACTAGTCACAAAAAGTTGAGGATATTTGGCTTTCTGGTGAAATTAATGGAAAATGTAAAAAGTTCACGCTACAGTGATATATCATGAAAGTAGGACATTGAAGAAAAGCTAACAACAAATAATGTTGTTATTCAGGTAGTAAGGGCTTGTTACTGTACCATTCACTAAGTGTAGGGCAGTTCTGTGCCGACTGGACACACCTGCCCACACTGTAACACCGCCACCACCAAAAGTTTGCCTGGTGACAACAGTGGCTGATGCATAGCGCACTCCAACATCGTTGGCGGCAATCATTTCTGCTCAACATGAATCAACTTTCATCAGAGAACAGCACTGAGGCCCACTGGTCCCTCGTCCATCGTTAATGACGATGACGCCTGTGTCTGGCGGTGTAGTAAGGCTGATGTAAATGCTTTCGAATGGTCTGACGTGGCCCTCTCACCTCCCTTGAGGTGCCTGGAGTTGAGTGTCATTCATCATCCCGTTTCTCGGGGCATAGTTCACAATGTAGCGGTCATCGGCATGGGATGTGGCCAATGGAGGTCCACTTCTGCTTCTTTCTGTGACTCTTCCAGTCTCTTTGTATCTGTTGCAACGTGCTGATGACACTAACACTCTAAGCATGCAAAAAGTACTGAAACATTTAACAGTTGGTCATGTGCATTCAAAAGCTTAGAGAAGGTCACATTAAGTTCACCTGTAAAGGTTTGAATGCATTTTAGGCTCGTCCTGAAATTTCTCCCAAAAGCCAAATATCGCGAACTTTTTGTGAGTAGTGTATGTTCCAAAAATGAAAATAAATGAAACTACATATATTTGAGAAGAAACTCCAGTTTCACCCATTATTCACACCATTCACGACCCCATAATACACATGCAGCAATTTATTTTCCAAACAACTAACAATTTATTAGGGTGTGAGTGAGATCTCCCTGCTGTACACACTTGACTGGTCATCAGAGACACGCAGGGCTCATATAGACAAACAGTCACTCATATTCACACCGATGGGCAATTTAGGGTCTTCACAAGGTTGCTACTGGGAGAAAACCTTTGCAAGCATGGGGAGAACATGCAGCGAATGCCATTCATACCCTAAATCTCGGGACTGTGAGGCAAATGTTCTAATCACTGCCCCCTCTTATCACAAAAGCATTTTAATCTTAATAAGAAACATTATGGTCTAAAATAAGCAGCAAATGTCAGACTGTGTTCAATGATTATATTATGAACCTACTGGATCAAGCTGACTGGCGCTGTTGTCAGGTTCTGTATCAGTAGACTAAACACATCAAATACCAGACCTGACAAGTCATGCATGATAAGCAAAGTCACATGCAGCTAATTAGCTTCAAAGGCTGTGCAGGTTTCATCATTTTGTTAAAAAAAAAAAAGTGGCTATCTGGATGGTTAATGGTCAATTCTGGTGTTAGCCATGCACTTTTTAAAATATATTTATTCGATTTTGAAAAATTACTTTGACCTTTCAGTGTCCATATTAGCACCCAGAGCTGGGCGCCTCCGTTAATCGTCACTTCCCGTCGATGATGACGGCCACCTTTCGGCAAGTGCACAATGATGCAAAGCCGCAAAAAAAAAACACGAGCACTGACTGAAGATCGGGGTGAGTAAAGACAATCTCTTTTATTCTGTGTGTTTTTGCAAGACTTTGCATCATAAAGCATTTGCAGAATATGCGGAGGCACTCCGCAAAAGGTGGGCAACGTTATGGATGGGAATTGATGATTAACTGAAGTGCCCAGCTCTGGTAACACCGTCATCAAAATACATTGCTGAATACATCTCTTAGAGCTAGGGCTGTGCAATTAATTGAAATTCAATTTCAATTATTACAGTCCACAATTACAAAATCAGCATAATCGTCAAAAAAAGGTTATTAATACTAGTTTTGAGTTGTTCAAATTTTTTATTTTTGCATCTTTTTTTAAATGTTAAAATAATTAATTTAATAAATGTTATTCCATTCAGAAGGAACTTCCATAATTATAGTGTTTAAAATAATTGTATTTGTCTTGATAATTTTTACGTTAAAAGATTTTCTTGTTTTGTACCCAAAAATACACGAACGCCCGTGATTTCAATTATTACCAAAAATAATCGTGATTAATATTTTCTTCATAATCGAACAGCCCTACTTGGGGCATATTTTACTTCCACTATTCCACACACTTGGAAAATCTATTGTTTGCTCCTTTCAATACAATACCATTCTAATTAGCAAGGTGTATTTACTTGTTTGGGCTTCTTGGTCATTTTGAAACTTGAATCGCTGTGTATTCACTAATAGTATTTCATCTTTCATCTCAGGGTTTCGACCTTCTTCGCTCCCTTGACCAATGTTGAGGCTAGAGTGAGGACAGAAGTGTGTGGGCCCGGCCCAGGGGGCCATTATACACATCACTCCAGGCCCTCGTTGAACTGTGCTGCTCTCGCCATGGATCCTCAGAGGGACAAATATGGCGAGCGGCCTGCCAGAAGCACCAAAGTTTCCCAGGGAAGTCGCAGTGGACACTCGTCGCGGCCGTCAGGCTCCTCAAGCTCCTCTGGGGTACTCATGGTGGGCCCAAATTTCCGTGTTGGCAAGAAGATTGGCTGTGGAAACTTTGGGGAATTGAAGCTAGGTACGTAAAGGGAAGGAGTTATTGCAGTCTCTCCACACAGTACTTTGTGAAAGTACTGTATAAAATAAAAGCAATGATGTTGCTTTGAATGAAAAGTTTGTTTTTTCCCCCCTCTAGGTAAAAATCTCTACACCAATGAGTATGTAGCTATTAAACTGGTAAGTTGACATTTTCTCTCTTCTCTTGAAACCTAACCTCAGGTATAAAAGTTGTATACAAAATGCAATCTATTCATGTTTGGTCAAGATTTACACTATAAGTCAATGTCTCCCTACCAGTAGTAATAAGTAACAATAGTCTGTCCTGCAAGAGTTCATTAGTAGACAAAGCAGAGTCAGATCTTTCCTCATGCTGCACCTTTTTCACTTGATCACAAAAATACTCTTGCTAATATTAGACTCTGCCATTGTTGTAAGACAGGAAACCTGTTTCATTCGACAAAGGGATTGGTTAATGTATACACAGATGTTACCAGACTGCATGTCACCACTATTTTCATATGCACTAAATCAGGGGTCTCAAACTCAACTTATGTGCGGGGCCGCTGGAGATGGTCCGTGTGTGTCTGGGCCGCATCAAGTTTTCCACAAAAAGGGGCTTGAGTATTTATAAAAAAAATTTAAAAAAAAGAAGTCATCTTTATTATCCATGTGGTGAAGAAAAAACATTTGGCTCTTGTTTTTTTTATTTGTTTTTTTTATTGGCTGTGGTCGCCAACCTTTCACTTCACGGCAGGTTTTGAAAAATACATGACCGGGACTGGATGACAGGATATCTTTTCCTTTCACTTGGTGTCACTACAGAATTATTTTTCGCCCAATAGCTGGCAATACCCCTCCCACCCCACCCAAAAAAAAAAAAACACAAAATACCCCCCCCAAAAAACAAAAAAAAACAATTAAACTTAGTGGGGCCACATACATCATCCCGCAGGCTGCAAATGGCCCCCAGGCCAAGGGTTTTAGACCCCTGCACGAAATAAACATGCCCCAACAAATAAGGTGGTAGGGTTAGTGCGCTTTTATAAATTCTACATGCTAGCCAAGTGACTCATGTCTCTATTATTCCACACTGGCTGAAGAAACAATGTTTGTGTTCAGCTCATACTTGGCAGTGTATTGTTTTTTGACTCATCTTTAGACAGTAAAGTCCATTTTAGGAAACGTAAATGTTGATCATATGTTTTTATAGTCCTCTATATGTCAGATTGGACACTCCCCCCTTCCTCCCACCAATGTACCTTGCCGGCCCACGTTCTTTCACATTGTCTTGTGCTCCTGTGTGGCCAAGCACATGTACTTTTCTTGTTTAAGCAAATGAGTAGTAAGGCTACATTGAAATCAAGTAAGAGAGAAAAGTTGAACCAGAAGTTAGAATATCAAAAGAAAAAATGAATTGTCAGATTTCCCACACAGATAAATATAAATACAGCAGTCTGAGACCAGCAGACCTGCCACAATGAGCAATAAAGTCAACAAAAATACTAATTTCAGGCTGCGTACTTCTTTGTCAAGCACACACACATTTGCACAATTATTGTACTATATTTCACTTTTATGCTAGCAATGTAATTTAATAAATTCTCATAAAATTGCAGGACTTTCCTAATTTTGTTCTTGTCATTGTACAGTACACTCTTTCAATGTGGCCAACTACTACTTTGTAAACTTCTGCAAGCTGTTTGTTATAATTAATCACCTGACCGTAGTGTGCCAAACTATTTAATTGCTGACACTCCAGCACACTTCTATGCATTGTTTTTTGTTGCGCAAGGTACATGAAGTAATTCCCTCCAAGCATGTTTAAATTCTGTGCCAATTATTGCCTATTTCTAAATACAGTGTGTAGATTTAGGAAAAAGCATTTCCCAATTTTTACTGACTTTACCTGTATTTGTCTGCATTGTCTTAGACCCGGTGCTACTTTTCCTTTTGTTTTTTTTATTTCTGCACAGGAACCAGTAAAGTCAAGGGCACCGCAGTTGCATTTAGAGTACCGGTTTTACAAAACACTGGGAACTACAGGTAGGTGACAGCGTCATACTTGGCTTTTGTTTTGGTGTCACTGGATTTTTGTTGTCATTTGTCGATCTGATTGTATTATTTACATAGGAGGTGATGAGCCACAACTCGTTGTTGGGATATGATATTAAACAGGTTTAGCAACTTACTTTTGTAGAATGTGTGTGTCTATATTATTGTGAGCCTAAGAATCACATTGGGGACAAAATAGGAAGGGGGGAAAAAGTAGAGGAAAGTTGTGTAAATAATCAAATACAATATTCAATCTTCATATTGATTGAAATAAAGTATCCCTTTTGTTATTTTTATTGAAAACTGCATTTGTCACAGCCATATTAGAATATCTTATATGTTGTGCATCAGAGGTATTTTTAACATTTTGCAATATTTCCAGTTCTGACTGAGAATAATAACACATTCATAATGTCTGAAATGTCGAATATTGCAATGACAAAATTATGTTGAATCAGAAAGTGAACCAGAAATGCACATCTGGTTCCAAAATGTCGCAAATGGTGCACCAATGGTTGTTTCAGAAACAAGCTTCACATATACAAATTAGGAAACATAACATGTATTTATTAACACCCATATTGTCACTTATTAAAATTTACATGACAAGTTTATTATCAAAATGAGATTTTTTAGTTGTCAGATGTTTTAGTTTCTAAAGCTTTTTTTAAGCAAGTCATATTTCCTTTGCAGAAAAAAAAGGACAAAACAGAACGGAGCATTATAATTTCTGTACAACACAGATTTCATAACGAGAAAAAAAATCCTTATTTACATCAAGTCCAATCAAATGATTAATTCACTTAAAAATCTCAATATTCTGAGAAATCTTACTTGTATAAACTTTTAAGTACAAGAAAGACTTATCTAATATTAGGGATTGATTAATTTATTTTCAAGGCAAAATATTTTTTATGTTTTATTTGAGTAAAAAAAAAAGACTATGTGTAAGCGTTAAATGTTTTATATTAAAATTGTCATTTAATAATCAATTGTGTTATGGTCTACTTTTGGAGAATCACCAACGTGAGTGAGGAAGTGCTCATGGTATGACACAAACTTTCCAAGTCAAAACCGTTTGTGAACCATTGCTATAGACTGATAGTCGAATAGTGGTTCCTGACGAATTGGGCAGTGGATCCACAACAGGTGTGTGATACCAAAAAGACCTACGTGCCAAACTTCACATGTAATATTAAATCCAATCTCAATCCAGTCTAATCCATCACTAATCTTGGAAAAGAGAGACATTATAGTCCCAAAAACAAAACATAAATTGTCTAATTTAACTTTGCCAAATCAAACAAGTGATACAGAAGTCTGACAGTGTTTACAGCAGCATGTAATTTTCTCACCACGTGTCAGTGTGTGTTGCTCAGAATGACTGGTATATACAGCATACATACATATTAACAACAAAGTGTATTTTAAAATATATATACAAAAATTTAGCAGATTTAAGAGTAACCTACTTAATTTATGGTCATACAGTAATTTCTGAACTACAAGCCGCTACTTTTTTCACTTGCATCCGACTATGCGGCTAATACAAAGGTGCGGCTTATCCATCAGATCACAGGGGGGCACACTATAAAGGAAGCGCAAGAGCGTCAGGCAGAGCAAAACAAACCAAGTGAGTCCAAATACAGGAGGAGAGACAGAACGACAGCGAGAAAATTTGCGCCCTCATTATGGAAAAGAAAGTCGCGGGAACCCGGTGCGGTAACATTAAAACACCTGCGACTTACAATCGGGTGCGGCTTATATGTGTAACCAACTCGAGTATTTCCCAAATTTAGCTAGCACGGCTTCGAGCACGGTGCGCCTTGTAGTCCAGAAATTTGTATTGAATGGAAAACGTATGTAAGGATACTGTTTTAGTCCAGATTTTCGCCAGCCCTGGCCTAAAACGCTACAAACACAAACAAGGCTGAGGACATCTCATCTGATTGACTTGAGTCACACTGCACCTTTTAAAGTTATCGGGGGGAGACAGAATACAGGTTATTTTAATTTGTCATTGCTTGAGGGCTATTACTATTAAACATTTTTTACTTACTACATTTTGACAGATCTGCCTCACCATTTTGTTACTGAATATTTGAAGACAATTGTCATTTTGTTTTCTCATCCCCATTTCTGCGACCCCTATCAAGAGTTTGTAAGATTAGCTATGCAATTAGAGGAAATGGGTCGGGGCCATTTAAAGGATAGCTGGAAATTGCCATTTTTGTTAATATTTTTTCTGGACAAATCTGAAAAATATACCTTAATTTCTTGAAAATAGCACAGTGGTAATTATACATGCCCCAAAAATCGCCCTTGCAAAACCCCCCCCGCCCCTTTTCTTTTTTTTTTACTCATACTGGATTTACTGTTATCCACTTTCAAAAATTGAAGTGTTCCCCACATAGTAATTGGATGGATTTGGATTTCATGTGTTGAGGCACTTTTTTTTTGTAAAAAAAGAAAAAGAAAAAAGCTGTCTCCGCTTCCTGATATGATCGATCCCACATGATTTCGCATTACAAAAGAACAGAATGTCCCAGATATGTGCCGATGTTTACTGAATGGCTAACCTGGCAAGAGATGGGTGTGAATTTCTGTGATTTGTCAAAAAGGACTTGCTGATACATGGTCTTTCCAGTTTGGAGCTCATACATTCTCACTATTGTTTTGCAAAGACGAGGGATGGAAAAGGGCAAGTGTGTGGAAATTCATTAAATATTTAGAGAGTGGGTCTGCCTTTCTTAGTACTAATCTGACTCTCGTCTCTCCTCCAGATGGGATAATGTGACATCATTGCAGCGCCTCATTCCACACAGCCAATGCTGTTGTCGTAGTGCCTGTGGATGTTTCACAATTAATGTGCATTGACTCATGTCCAGTCAGGTGTTGTTTTCGATCTGTAACCAACTGTCATTGGATACTAATGAGGATTATTGTCAGTTAGGGATTTTTCAACCCTTCTTCAATTTATTTATATGAGGACTATTTGTCTGTGCAATCTGTCAGTATTACTGTTGCACAAGACTGTACAATTTGGGGTAATGGTTGAGAGTCTTGTTCAAGGTCAGGTGCACTGTGAAAGGGTTTTGCAGGAATGAAACATTATATCAGCTTCTTATCCGCTGCAAGCACCGTTTAAAACACTCCTGCACTCACGCAGTTTATATTGACCAGATTTTAAAGGTGATACTTCAAGAATAATTTGATCGTCCCAGTGATTCATATATATTTTATATATTTTTTTTTTTAAGTAACAATGCTGCAGTTTTGGGACTGTCATGTGTATGCCATGTCTTAAAAAAAAGTATTTACCCCTTTGGCTTTAAAAATATATATATTAATTTGTTTTGTTTTTTTACATTACAACCTCCAAAAAAAATTATGTGAATTTTATTTAATTTATAGTCACAAAATTTGTCGTGAAATGAGAAATAGTTTTAAAATGATTTAATTAATGATGAATAATTTGTTAGTTTTGAAAATGTATTTATTACTTTTGTTTGAAGCCCCTTGAAAGCTCCGATCAATTACCTTTAGAAGTCACATACTAAGTGAAATGAAGTCCCCTGTGGCGCAATCTAAGTGTTACATGACCTTTCAGAATACACACGTGGACAACAATCGTTTGATGAAAGAAAAACCTAGAGTGGTCACAGAAATAACTTGGATCTGACAAACGTAATAATAAATTTGAATTTCATTAAAATAAATGAAAATCAGACATGCTTTTTAAATGTAAAAAAAAACCCACATAAAATAGGCCGGGACAAAAATGGTAGTTTCCCTAGACAATATTGAAATTTGACCGTGTCATGTTCAACCAAGGTGTGCCCTCTAATTAGCATCATGAGTATCTTAAAAGTTGTAATCTGTTAGTCGGCCTATTTAAAGTGTGACAAATTGTGCAGCAAGCAAAGAAAAGACTTGTCTCGGGAGATTAAAATGAATATTATAAACAGGGGGGTGCAGGCACATAAAAAAAAAAAGCTCTTAAATGAACAGCAGAGGTTGTTCTCATGGGTCTTGCAACAGGATTAATGACCCAAAAGACAGATAAAAAACAAAAAATCACCCAGGAATGATTAAGGGAAGAACATTGGACTACAGTATTCTGAAGTGGCCTTCTATAAGCCCTCTTCTAATTCCTATTCAACATCTGTGGAAAGAGCTGAAACATAACATCTGGAAAAAGCACCCTTCAAACCTGAGACAATGTGGAGCAGTTTGCTTATGAAGAGTGTGGGCCAAAGTACCTGATGAGAAGCGCAGAAGTCAGTCTCATTGAAAGTTACAAAAATAGTTTGATTGCAGTGATTGCCTCAAACGCTTCTGCAACAAATATTAAGTTAAGGCTGGTTACCATTATTTTTCTCCAGGCCGAGTTTCATTTGTTTGTTTTTTTAAATAATTCTGGTAAACCACAATTCAAATTGGATTTTGATATTCCATAGGGTAATTTTAATTACTTTTGTATTACTTTTGTCAGATTCAATTAAATTCTTTGTCCAGTGTGATCAACAGAGTTCACACCATTTTTATGAGAGGCCCCTGGACATTTGGTCGGTCCGAAATATAGTGATATTCTTCATTAAAGGTGGCGATTACTCGAGTATCAATAGGATAATCGATTCTAAACAGATTTGTGTGTGACAGCCCAAATAAATAAGGTCCCTCAAATAAAGTTCAGAGAAAGAAATGTTATTGTTTAGATTAGAGATGGTAATAAATGTAACAAAACAAAAGCTAAGGGTGTGAATACTTTGGCAAGGTACCATCTACATATTGGATAAATACTCATGCTATTGATAAGATGCAGAAGAACTATGAATTGTCTCTATAAAGACTGATAATGACATTGTCTCAAAAGGTGTGAGTGTCCATCAGCAGACCATTATAATGCATCTTATATACAGGACTGGGCTTTCTGTTTTTAATCCATGATGGATGTACTGTCCTTATTTTTCTTTAGTTCTTTCAAAGTCCAATGTTTTTGGTTGAGTAAGCATTCATCCACTTATTGACACCATCTCCAAACCGACACATTTCAGGCCTCCCACAGACACGAGGTGCCTGTAGTACAATTAGCAACCCACAGCACTGGGTAGTGGTGTCCAGCAACACAGGATGGAGCGCGGCGTGACGCCTACTTGTCCATATGCTGGCAAGAGCATATAATATGCTGACGTTCATTCTGTACAAGTCAATTTTGAGGGATTACTGCTGTAGGCCAAAGCATGAACACGACAGCGACTTGAACGCCAGAACATGATGATGTCACAAAGTCGCTGCCATTTGGACTCTGACAATTAGTTTTAATATGTTTTAGCTGAAGGTGTGCCCCAAGTGTTTTACTTTGGACCTTGTGGGAAATACAACGCCATGGTTCTGGAGCTCTTGGGGCCAAGTCTGGAGGACCTATTTGACCTCTGCGACAGGACCTTTTCATTGAAGACTGTCCTAATGATCGCAATCCAGTTGGTGAGTTGCTCACAATTCCATGACCACAGTGGCCCTTGTCAATTATTTATTTATTTTGATGCAATCTTGACTTTTTATCCTTTCTCTACAGATATCTCGAATGGAGTATGTGCATTCTAAAAACCTCATCTATAGAGATGTAAAACCTGAAAATTTTCTCATTGGACGGCAAGGGAATAAAAAGGAGCACATTATCCACATTATTGACTTCGGCTTGGCCAAAGAATACATCGACCCTGAGACCAAAAAACACATTCCATACAGGGAGCATAAGAGCTTGACTGGCACTGCCCGCTACATGTCCATCAACACGCATTTAGGCAAAGGTACACTAAGCTATCACAACTTTTAGCTTTATTTTCAAGTCCTCTAAAGCAACGATTTTCAACTAGTGTCACCCCGGGATGACACAATTTTATTGACGTTATTATTTATTATTTTAAAGCGCCACCAGAAATGCATGTGTAGCATATGTTATATTTTTGAATGCTATTTCAAATGAATTTGACTTTTCTGCCCAAAGCATATATGCTTGCAATGATGCCCGGTAACCAAAGGCTGAGCTGCACTGTATATGTTTACAGAGTAAACTCGTGACTAGAGCACACGTGAGTAACATTTCCTGTCACTTACCTCATATATTCCATGTGGGAACTTAGTACGCCTCTGTATTGGACCCCCCCCCCCCCAAAAATAAAAAAAAATAAAAAAAAATTTTTTACTAGCAGTCCGTAGCCCACCTGAAATGGGTTGTGCCATCCACTTTTTGGTCCTGGCCCATAAGTTGAGAATCGCTGCTCTATAGGGTTAAGTTTTATTTTAATTAGTTTGGCTCTTGGAATTTGTTTAGCAAATAAAGTTCTTAAATCTTTTGATGTAGAGCAAAGCCGACGAGATGACCTGGAAGCCTTGGGTCACATGTTCATGTATTTCCTTCGTGGGAGTTTGCCATGGCAAGGACTCAAGGTAACATATAAAATCTGTTTTGTTTTATTTCCATATGTATTTATTAGAATGTGTTTAAATTAGAAATGCGCAATAATGCTATTTTCAATCGATACGATAAACCAATAATTTAGAAAGTGCCGACAACCGATAAGCCGATAAGTGTTTGCAAAATTAACTTGAATACAAATATACTTTTGAGCCCTTCTATAAGTCTAACATGTACAAATACATTGAAACATTGTGTAAAGCACCATGAAGCTGAATTTTATTGATATCACTGCTTCGAAGACAAACGGTAACTCATTTTGAGTTTGCCAAAACAAAACAGTCATGTTTTAAAAATGCAACAAAAAACTGCAAAGATAACATTTTGGGGAGACACAGTAAAGAAAGCCCACACTGACGACTGCCCATGTCGTCATGATGCATCTTCTGTGAACAGGAGGTTGCGCGCATTATGATGTCACAAATATGCAACACTACCATAGGAGAGGGGAGGGGTTGAGGAGTTGGCCACAACTTGAGCCACAACAGATGGACCAACGTGGCATGTCTATTAGCCCCTGGTGCTAGCTAGCTGGCTACTAGCTCCCTAGCAGCAGATAAACGAGCACCATGGGCGCTAGCTAACTGAGGCTTAAAGCCATACTGTGGCAGGGTTTTTACTTTCTGGACCTGGATTTGCCACCTCTGTTATCGGCAGATTTCTTTATTATCTGGTTTATCTGTATGACGTCAAATAATTATCGGCCACCGATATTATTGTGCATCCCAAGTTAAAATTTACTCATCCACAGTGCTGACACAATCAGGCTGTAAATGTCTGTATTCAAGAAGAGATTTTGTTAAAATACAATTATGAGTCACTCTTTTGAAAATATATCATTATCCTAAATGGACCCAAACACTGTGTCAGCTAATTAATCAGCAATTGGGGTACACCAGAATCTTAATTCAACTCAATTTTTTGTATAAAGCATTTTAATACAGCAATCGCTGCATACGAAGTGCTGTATATGGAGTAAAAATCAGTCATGGAATTAAGACATTACATTAACAAGTTAAATCAATTAACATAAAATTAATAAATATAATAAGTGGATAAGTTCAAAAATATATATATTTAAATGATAACAAAAACTAGGTAAGTGAATAAGTTAGTAAAATAAATATAAATCAATTAATAACACAAAATACAGCAGGCACTATAAAACACTGACATTCTTTATTGTACCCCAAAAAATAAATTGGGCCAATTCTATGCTTCTTACTACAATAGCGATTTAAGGAAGGCCCCAGTGCACAAACAAGGCCTATAACTGCATGGATGCTTTGAGGGGAATGGTGCGAAAAGCAAACCTTTTGAGGTCAACTTGAAAAGAGCCTCAAAAAAGAATGGAAAAAAATCCCACAGACAAAAGAGTGTAGACAGAAGTGTTTTATGTAGGTGTGCCGGTTTGCGACGTACATTTGTTTTCTCATCTATCCATTATTCCTCTCCAGTAATCATTCAAACTGCTTCTTGTCACATGCCGTATGTATGTTGGATCTTCTTCAGGCGGACACACTGAAAGAGCGATACCAAAAGATTGGAGACACTAAACGAAACACTCCCATCGAGGTCCTGTGCGAGAACTTCCCAGGTATTTTGCACAGTTCACCAGTGTAATGCTCATCCACCAAGCTGCGAATCTGTCAAATGCTCAGCATAATTGGCATTTCTGTCGATATTATGTATGAACATCGTGTCAGCTCCAAGTTCTCTTACCGATCTTGAATTCATACCCTGTGATTGTGTTTCATTCAGAGGAGATGGCCACCTACCTGCGATATGTAAGACGGCTGGACTTCTTTGAAAAGCCCGACTACGAATATTTGAGGACTTTATTCACCGAATTGTTTGAGCGCAAAGGATACACCTTCGACTACACATACGACTGGGTTGGCAGACAGATAGTAAGTAACACACGTCAACTGGGGAATATTGAACGTGACACATGTTTATGAGTTGTCGTTTGTTGTAGCCCACACCAGTGGGATCTGTCCATATAGACTCTGGGGCTTCTGCAGTCACAAGAGAGAGCCATCCTCACAGAGACCGCACCTCAGCACACCCACCAATAAGAAATCAGGTATGAAAACTTTTGTCTACTTGTCAGGTTGGTACGCTCAAGTGTACACATTGCTACGCCAATATCCATTCAGAAACTAGAAGGCTTCAATGAAAGTTTGGAGTAGAACTGTGTTGACTTAAGATTGTATGACTTCCCTTTTAAGGTAAATGAACTACAGTATGCGCCTTGAGTGTTGAAGCGAGACATAACCATCTCAATTGTATGTGTGGAAGAAGATATTTGAGGAATTGTCTTTTCCCCTCCCATAAAATGTTCTTATTTACTTTTTTAATCTGTTTTGTGAACACAGAAAGATAAGCTTACATTGTGTGACTGTTGAATAGCTAATTTCGAACCAATTTAAGTATATATGTTTTTTCAAGCATTTTCCTTATAATGTGACAGTAGTATAGTTTAAAAGTACAATTTGAGTGGAGGGGAGGATTAGCTGTCAAGAATCGAAATTAGTTCTTTTTTATTTGACCACTCTGCCATTGTGTTTATTTTGGTAATAAAAAAAATACGTCTTTGTGACCATTTAACGCATTTGCTCCCAAAAACGTATAAATCAGTTCTATTTCATATATTACCCCATGCTCCCCAAAATGTATTTATACGTTTGTTTTTATGCTTGAGCATACAGAAGGCTTTGATGTAGCCTCTGAACTGAAGAGAATGCTTGAAGCAATGTTAGTTATTACAAAAACGGCCAGCGGGTGGCAGCCGAGTATGAGACCAACCAGGGCCATGTTGCAAATAAGCTGTTTTCCCCACAGTTTAAAACAGATTTGTGAATAATGATGAAACTTAGCTATATTCTAATATAGAAATACTCTTTTGTTGTCTTGATGAAAGAAGAGACTTATTATTTCTTTTGGTAGCCTCCATGTTTTTATAGTAATAGAAAACAATATTCTTGCAAAATCCAGTAAAACAGCCGGGAGCGAAGGGGGTTGCTTCAGTCAAAATGGCTGGGAGTGAATGAGTTATTTTTTGTTGTCTGAAACACAGTAAATGATTGATCGTTGGTATAGTGAGATTTTTAATTTGATCTTTTACGTAAACAGAAGAGATTTTAGACACTTCTTTTGGTCTTGGGCACTTTTGTTTCGTTTTTCTGGCTGACAATAAGCCTTGCTTGGTTTGGTTTGACTATTATTTATTTGCGTTTTTGTTCTCCAATTTCCATGGTGCTTTGCATGAACCTGGCCTGGCCCACTCGAATACCCATCTTTCCTAATGCAACTATTCCATCACCCCTCCCTCTCTCATTGCACTCCCAACAACCCACTTCTCCTCTGGTCACTTGGCGTCCCCTCCCGACTCCCGAGCAGACAGCGGCCTCTGATCGACGAGGAGCGTGGGAGGTGCAGCCCACTCGCCAAGCAAACTCCTCCTACCTGACCTCCCACCTAGCAGCGGACAGGCATGGGGGCTCAGTGCAGGTATACACCCCTTACCTGATCAGCCAGTCCACCCGTCCAGGTCTCAGGCCTCACATCTGTCTTGTAGCACCTTATGACATTGTATCAAGTGTACAGGTGGCCTGTATATAAGAAGCACCTAATACTTTCTTATATCAGTGCAAATTTCCTTTGTACATTTGCCATTCTGATAATTGAACAGAATTCCCAATTTGAATGAAAATGATCATCCAACTTTTTAAAGCAATTTCACTGACAATTTGTCCCCATAAACTGAAACAAAGTTATCGCTCAAAATTGATCGCAAATGATGTGAGCTTACTGCGTTTACAGTAAATTGTGTCTGATGCATAGATTGAGGTGTATGAGACAGATTTATGGTCATGCTCTTCTCCCAGACTTTTGTACCCTTTGCTGGTGAATGTTTGTTTCCCACACCACCATCTGCATGTCCTCATGGTGCCCCGCCCCACAGACGGTGATGATGCCATGTAGCAGCAGACTTTGAACTCAGCATCTTTTGCGTGCCTCATGAAAACACGAAGCTTCGTGCATGGCAGGGTGACCTGAATTAGTGCATGTGCGCTTATCTGAAATGGTCTTAAAAAGGAAAATCTTTCTCCCAATGCAGTGAGACCTTATAGAACGATTACAATGCATTCCGGAATGCTTGTTGACCTCCGAGATTTTTGCAGATTCAAAGCAAGAACCGTGGAAAATGGTTGGAGGGTCAAATTATTGCCATCGTGTGTTTATATTTCATCCATAATGAGCATTCTAGTGCAAATACTTGTGTTACAACAATGTTTAAGCACACTTTAATGATTAACAAGGAGGAAGTAATACGTCATGTCACTGACTCTTGATTTTTTTTTAATGTAGAAATATAAAAAGAAAAACATTAATATGCGTAATGTAAAAGCTAGGAAACGTTCCATGCCGGAGACAGAAAGAGTTGAATGTGACTATTATTTTGTGGAGCCTAGAGAATATTATACTCTTTCAACAGTTCTTTTCTTAACACGCCTCTTGTCAAGGCTGGCTCTTCTTTTGAAACAAATACAAGGTACAACAAGCCAAATAAAAAGCAAAACATGAAGCGGTTTCATGGTGACAGTCAGTCTTGCGCGTGTCGCGAGTGAGTACTGTTAGACTGCCATTTTTACACTTTTTCTTTTACGTTGGTTATATTCGGAAGAGGATTAGGACCAGTGAAGAGAGAAAGGTTTGGAAGATTCTGACTTTAAAGTCAGAATAATAGTAGCACTAATAAAGTCAGAATTCTGACTTCATTCTCTGACTTTAAAGTCAGAATTCTGAGAAGAAAGTCAGAATCTTTTTTGTCTCTCTTCACTGGCCCTAATCCCCTTCCATAGTTTTTTACTACCTAGTCTGCTGAATTTCAAATACTAAGGGCCTGACTTAATTAAAGGTTTACAAAACAGACACAGAGTTGATTGCTGATCAACTAGCCAGACCAGGTTTATGTTTGCCATGCAGTTCATTTTGCTCATACATATTGGTGGCGTATTAAACCTTCAAACGTGTAAAAGACCAGAGGTGGGTAGAGTAGCAAAAAAAAATTCTCAAGAGTAGCGTTACTTCAAAAGAATATTACTCAAGTAAAAAAAATAGTCATAAAAAAATCAGTCAAGCACAAGTAAAAAAGTATTTGCTGAAAACAATACTCAAGTACTGAGTATTGAACATGAAGTCTGATTTATAAAAATAAAAATAAACTATAGTTGGGTTTCCATCCATGATCCACCCATTTTTCTTAGAATAAAATAAAACTGAATGGAAACGCTAGAAATTGGAAAAAGGGTCAAAAATTTGCAAAAATGCGTTTTTACGCTTAGACGGGGTGGATTTTGAAGTGTATCGAAAAAAGGAAAATGCTCATTTTGGCTATGAAAACAGGTTTTATGAATAACCGCTGTTTAGACCGGATACACGTCGCATGTTTTGACCGGATATTATGTCACACGTACATTTGTAGTGTCAAAGCAATGGCGGATGATAAAGTAAGGTAAGTTTGGGGGGCCGACGTAACAGAAATATTTTTGGAATTAATTAAAGAAGAATATTAATGCTATTTCAGATGGAAAACAGCAAAGAAACGCTACGGTTTATCAGGAATTACAAAAGCAAACTCCTACGACATCATCGCACGGCGCAGTCGCTTCCTGGTATTCTTCTTCTCCTTTTAAATTACTGGTGGATCACATCTCTATGGTGTATACCGCCACCTACAGCGGCGGAGTCCCCTCTCAATATTCGCAAAAGAAGAACAGATGGAAACGGGCATAAGTCGCATGTCCGTTTTGCGCATTTTCAGTAAAGTCGCTTTAAAAATTCGAAACAATTGGATGGAAACCTGAGACAAACATAAAATTATGTGCAAATACTGGCATCTTCAACATAAAATAAAATTTTAAATAACTTTTTGAGCTCAAGCAACAGTGCAAGCAGACACATTAGCCCAAGCATGCACAATCCAGTCACAAATTGTGGCATAACTCGCTCGGCACTGAAAGACATCAGCTTTCAGTTGACTCTTTCGGGTTCTCATTATGCCTGCCAGTCTTCAACCAGGGCCACATATCCAGTATAAAAAGCAAGGTGTCCACGAAAATGCTCCCACAAAGTCAGTCAAGCGGAGCACTTCCGTGAAAATACAGTAAATCTAATGTATGAATGGGGCGGCGGGTAACAACTCTAGTGTAGCCCAATATAGCAGAGTAAGAGTAACATTTTATCTTCACACATCTACTCAAGTAAAAAGTATTTTGTGGTAAACTACTCTTATAAGTACTTTTTTCCCCCTTTTTTTTTTTTACAAGACGTTACTCAAGTAAATGTAGCTTGTGAGGTGCAATATTTAGGTCCAGAAAGTAAAAATCCTACCACAGTTTGTGCTTTAGCCCCTGATGCTAGCTCGCTAGCTCCCTAAAAGGTAAACAAGCACCATGGGAGCTAGCTAGACAACTAGCTAGCTAGCTAGCACCTGGGGCTAAAGCCAAACTGTGGCAGGGTTTTAACTTTCTGGACCTTGATTTGCCAACTCTGCTCGTTACTACCCACCTCTTATTAGGTAAAAATTGTTTTTATTGTAATACGCTTTAATTCAAAATTAAAATTAATCAGATTAGTATTACAGAATATTACAATATTCGATAGTGACAGCACTAAGGCAAATACCCGTTAGTGCTGTACAAAATGTAGAATAAAAGTGTTCATGCACATAGTGAGACACACCAGACTGACATAACTTTTTTGTCATGAATTAGAACCACTTCTGAATCTGTGAAACTTTTAGGTATCTCATCCCAGCCCCTCTACATAATACTGCCCATTAATGTAGTGTGCCTTCTGTGTTATTGATGTGCGGTTTGCTCTTTGCTACTGTGAGACTGGCACGTGTCCATACAGTGAACGTAGTGCGGTCACAATGTTGCATTTTCCTCACCCGCTGAAATCACTGCTGCGTTCACACTGATGCTGGCAAACATGTAAACTTGTAGTTGTTGTGCGGTTGATAGTACAAGCAGACGGACGTGATGTGAAGATGCGTGTGTATGTGCCACAGGTGGTCAGTTCAACCAACGGGGAGCTGAATGCTGACGACCCACTAGCCGCTCATTCCAATGCGCCGATCACCGCCCAGGCAGAGGTGGAAGTGGTGGACGAGGCCAAGTATGTGTCATGCAGCCGCACCTCTGCTGCCTCCTCTTTTCCGCTCTTCCTCGCCACCTCTTTTTGCTTCCCTCCTGCTCCCCTTTGCCATGCTGTGGAATTGTGACACCCTTCATCTCGCTTGTATCTTGTTTGACTGTGCGGCACATTTTCATGTGATTCTACTTTTTTAAAGATGCAAGACAGCAATCAGGTGAAGACGGAGGTTTTCATTTTAGTCTTAGTACACATCTTCCTGTAGCACTAGTGCACAAAATAAAATAATTGGCTGACCTCCATTTAAGTAAATTACATATTACATTGGTGTCTCAATCATTTTGGACTGGACACAAAGATTCAACAAAAGGTGATTTAGTTATAAATCACATACATTTGCATGTGTTTGTATTTTTGTCTAATGACGAGCCATCCTCCATTGGTATCCATTGACACACTTGTTTATGATGATTGGCGTCGTTGCTGAAAGGTACTTTAATAGCGCCGCTAGCAAGCTGAACCCACTAGAACCCGTGCTGCCAGTTAACTATCAGTGAAATGAATTGCACACATTTCTACTAGGCATGGGCCGATTACTGGTTTGATAGTTGGTTTTTAAAAAGTCAAGGTTGGAATAACCGCTAATAAGTGTGAGTGGAATTCTAAGCCGATCACTATATGAATGGCTGCTTGCAGAGTTAAGTAAACAAGCAGCCTCTTTGAAGTGATTTGCCTCCACGTAACTTTTTTTCTCCTTCTCGACAAACAAAGAGGGGAGGGGTAAGCAGTTGCGCACGGAGGAGGAGGGAGGGAGCAAGACGAAAGAGGCACTGATTAATGTGCATTGTCCTAAAAATATATATATTTATTTAAACTTAACATGGTATACGCTTCTTCTGTACCAATATTCTATATTTTGTCAAAAAATAAAATATTGCGTTTAATGGAAAGAAATGCTGTTTTTATTTACCCAAATATTTCATTGATTGTTATTTTAGCACTGTAATTTCAATACCGTGATGCCCTAATATTTGTGCTGACAGGTATCATACCGTCAGAATCGGCCCATGCCTAATTTCTACACATTGTCAACGACATCTACACAATGCAACACTATATTTTAGAAGTTAATCTGTGTCTTAATTGTGAATAACAAGTCATGCGCAATATGCCTTAGAACAGTGGCCCCCAACTTCCGGGCCGCCGTTTAGTACAAATTGATGATGACGATCAATGCTGTAAACGATGAATTGCCAGAAAATTACACGGCTTTCTGTATCGGATTAAACAGCTCTACACCCAAGTGTTCATCACCATTTAGATCATTTGTATTGTAGATACATATCAATAATTACGACACATAATTCCAAGCCTTTTGCTTTTCTTCCTGAGTGTCTTTTACTGTTGACTCTCATCCATACGTCCCACACAGTACTGGAGTGTCAGTACTTTCCACTGTTGCTTTATTGGATATTTCCTGATATGATGCAGTGAATCAGACTCCGTTGTCAATAATAGACCCATTTTTAACATACCTTGGCATTCCACCAAAATTGACCATGATGGGGGGAGTGCAGGTGCTTGGTAAGGTTGGAAAGGGCATTAAAGAGAGGATTATGTCATCACAGGATGATCCAAAAGCATTTTCAGGAATGATGTATTGAAGACTTGATTGTAGAAACTGAATTGATGCAGATGCAATGTAAACTCAAGTTTACAAGAAACGTTTCCATCGGCCTCCATCGCACAGTTTAGATTTGAAGCGTTACACCTAGCTTTATGATGATTAAAAACATTGGTCCATGATTTCCCTTCCCCGGATGCGGAGCAAGGCCTGCTGATGGGGCTCGCTAGCAAGCCCGTGGTGACCGGTCCTGCACCCAGGGCCCCTCGGTTGCATACAGACAAAAAAGGCAACGTGGGTCCCCCTTCCCATGGGCTCACCACCTGTGGTAGGAGACAAAGAGGTTAGGTGCGCTGTGAGCTGGGCAGCGGGAACCTTGGCGGTCTGATCCCTGATGACAGCAGTTAGCTCTGTGGACATAGAATGTCACCTCCTTGGCAGGGAAGGAGCCCGTGCTGGTGTGCGAGGCAGAGAAGTTCAGACTAGGAATAGGTGGGCCACCTACACACACATCTTGGGCTTTGGTACCAGCCCTCTTGAGAGGGGTTGGACTCTCTTCCACTCTGGAGTAGCCCATGTTGAAAGGCGTCAAGCAGGTGTGGGCATAATAATTGCCTCCAGTTTGACGATGGTAACTTAGGGTTCACCCCATTGGATGAGATCCTGAGAGGGTAGCCTCCCTCCCCCCTCCGGGTGGGGGCACAGGTCCTGACTGTTTTTGGAGTCTTTGGCTGAAGAGCGCCCCCACCGGGGACTCACTCGTTCTGCTGGGGTACTTCAATGCTCACGCACATGGAAAATGACTCGGGATGTTGTAAGTCGATGAGGAGAATACTTCAAAGATCTCCTCAATTCCACCGACATGCCTTCCTTTGAGGAACCAGAGTCTGAGGACTCTGAGCTGGGCTCTCCTAGTTCTGGGGTCACCAAGATGGTTAAAAACGTCCTCAGTGACAAAGCCTCAGGGGTGGATGAGATCCGCACAGAATTCTTAAAGGCAAGAGGTGTTGTGGGGCTGTCCTGGTTGACACGCCTCTGCAATATCGCGGTAACATCTGTGACGGTGCCACTGGATTGGCAGATCGGGGTGGTGGGACCGTCTTTTTAAGGGTGTGTTCCAACTATAGAGGGATCACACTCCTCAGCCTCCCTGGTAAGGTCTATTCAGGGGTGCTGGAGAGGAGGGTCCGTCAGGATTTTGAATTGATTGATTTAACAAGAGCAGTGTGGTTTTGTTCCTGCCATGGAACAGTGGACCAACTCTACACCCTTGTTTGCGTCCTTGCATCGAAGTTCACCCAACCAGTTGACATACGTTTTGTGGATTTGGAGAATGCGTTTGATCGTGTCCCTCAGGGAGTTCTGCGGGGCAGCGCTTGCATGCGAGAGTTTGGCCCACACTGCTGACAGTAAGTTGGATTCACTTTCAATGAGGGTTAGCGTCCGCTCAGATAGCCTTATGTTATCCGTTTTACTGATAACCTTTGACAAAATTTCTAGGCGCAGCTTGAGGTGTTGAGGGAGTCCGGTTCTATGACCTCAGTATTGTATCAATGCTTTTGGCAGATGTGGTACTATTTGCTTCTATATCCAACTCTCACTGGAGTGGTTCACAGCCAAGTGTGAAGTGGTTGGGATGAAAATAAACACTTCCAAATCTTAGACCTCAGTTGCAAAAGTGTTGAGTTCCCGCTTTGTGTTGGGGAGCTGGAGATTGACAGGCGGATCAGTGAAGCGTCTTCTATGATGTGGTCTCTGTATCAGTCTGTTGTGGTGAGGGAGGAGCCATACCGAAAGGCGAAGCAATGGATTGTAACGATCAATCTACGTTCCTACTTTCACTTATGGTCAAGAGTTGTGGTTCGTGACCCAAAAAAAAAAGCTCCTGGATGCAAGCGGCCAAAATGAGTTTCCTCCGCAGGGTGTCTGGGCTCTCCCTTCGAGATGGGGTGAGAAGTTTGGTCATCCGGGAGGAACATAGAGTTGAACCTCCACGTTGCGAGGAGCCAGATGAGGTGGCCGGGGCATCTGTTTAGGTTGCCTCCTGGACACCTCCCTGGTGACGTGTTTCGGGCATGATTTACTGACAAGAGGCCCCGGGGACGACCCAAAACATTCAGGAGAGAGAATTTGTCTCTGGACAGTCCTGGGAAGTCCGTGGTTCCTTGCTTAAGTGTTTCCACCACGGGGTATTTAAGTGAGATTGCGATGGCGGCAGCGCCGACATAATCAGCGTGACATCCTGGCAGCAAGACAAAGTGACAAGATTTTGAAATTGACAAGAAGAGGAACTGGTTGTGTGCGTGAAAGTTTGTCCTCTTCTCATTCCGTCCTCTATCGACCAATCGTCAGATTGTGAAAGTCAAACGTTCCTGTGGATTCTGAATATAATACAATAACATCAACTTCCTGATACTCCGCAACCAATCCAGAACTAGCAACTGGTCTAGTTCCTCGTACCTTTCTCCCTCAAAGCTCCCCACTGTGCTTGTCCATGTGTGCATGTGTGTGTGTTGCACGTGCTCTATCCTCATCGTCATCATGTTCTTGCTGTATTAATCTATCTTTCTTTTGTCTTTCCAACTCTTTGTGTTCTCTCTTCTGTAGCTGCGTGAAAATGCTCAACCTGTGGTGAGTCCCTCTCTGCTCGTCTACCTCAGGCTCATGGAACAGGGAGTGGATCAGCCTAGGCTTAGGTTTAGAATCTTACACAAACTCATGAGAGTGGCAACTTTGAAAGCATCAGAAGATGCGGTCCTGTTTGCAAGGCTTGACTCCAGATGAAAGGAGTTCAAACTTTTGTTACTTGATTATAATACGAGGACCCAGTCGTCCTAATTTACAGCTTTGTTGTCTTTGTGTGTATTTAGTGAACCACTGGCTCATCGTGTCTTGGCTCTTTGTGTGCACTCCACATTCTTTCCCTCGGACAAATTTCTTCTTTTTTTCTTCACTTGTTTACATTAGGTTTCGAAGAAATTTTGCAGAAAATAATCATTGCAATTTTCAGCATGCGCTTTATGGACAAAAGTATTTCTCAGTTGGAGTTATTGTAGTTCATCCCAAAAGTGATTAATGGCTTTGAAGTCAGGCTTCTGCGCTAAGTCGTACGCCACTTAATGGACCTTGCCTTGCGTACAGGCCAGTAATCGTGCTGGAACAGAAAAGGGCCTCCCTCAACTGTTGGCACAAATTCGGAAGCCAAAATATCCTAAAATTAGGAAGTAGGATTGAGAGGGACGGAAGGTTCTTGCCCAACTCCTGGAGGACGGATTAAGAGTTGTGTCCATCTATCGTGCCAATATAAGAACTCTGCCTTAATTTCCAGTGTAATGTGTGTCTGTGTCCGCAGGTGCTGCTGCTTCTTCAGGCGAAAACGGAAGAAGAACACGGCGCGACACAAATGATGAGCAGACTGAAACCTTCTGGCTCGCTTGATTGGGCTGACACAAGTCAGTGAGGTTCCGTTCAGAAGACAAGCGCGGGAAAAGGAGAGAGCTCTTGATGGAAGCGTTTTCTGAAAGGACCTGTGAAATGGTTGGGGTTTTTTTTACGCTTTGGTCATTTGCTGGGAATCTTTTTTTTTTTTCCATCCAGGATGTGCGGGCTAACATTTTGTTGGAACTTTTGCAAAGCATCATTTTGTTCAAGATGCATTTTTCTCCTTATGGCGTCTTTTTTTTTTTCCTCCTGTGGTTTATGATTGATTAACTGGCTAAATCGTATTTTCATTTCCCCGTCGCTAACTCTTTTTGATGAAAGCTCCCTTTTTGGGGGTATTCCTGACGTGGGACTGAATGTAAAGCATGACACACGAGAAGCCAAGAGCCGAAAACGCTTTGCATTAGCTCCTGCACTTTCTGCCTCCAAAGAGGTGCATCGTGGGGACCAGAGAGACCAGGACAACACGCACACATTCTCGTCAGAGGATCTGCGCTCCGGCTCCGAGGTCAAAGTACCGCTCTCGACACACTACAACCCTCCAGACTCTCGTCCTGTTTTGTGAACACTTGGAGTTGGGCTGGAAGAAGAAACTATTTATGATATTTATCTCTTGATTGCCACCAGTTTCCTTACTAATTCCCCCACATACACGCTGAATGTATGAACCAAAAAGTAAATGACTTTGGAGCATTTATCTAATTTGTTCTGTGCATGGGAAGGTTCAAAGGTGAGACCAAAACGAATTTGGTGTTAAGAAATGGACGCTGCTCCAGTAGTTGCTTTGGAGCTTCTCAACACTACTGTTCTCTGCCTTAACCCCAAACAAGCACCTCGTTGATCTGATGGTTGTTAGGCTGGCAGCAGTTTGAGGGGTTAAGAGTTTCAAAAAAAAGCCCAAAGTTGTGGACTGTGAGCGACTCTGATGGATTGCAGCCTGATGCCCCGCCCCCGCACTGCAAAGCAACGCTCGACGATGGCGACTGTTGGAGAGAGTTGTTATCGTATCCGCATCATTTGACATAGGGCTGCCTTGAAACAATATCCTCAGTACGTCACCTTGCCTATCCTCCTAACACAGTTTTTATTTTTTTATTTTGTGTCTTGCTAATGTGAACATTTTAAAATGCAATTGTTTGTTCAATCCAAATAGCCATGGCTTTATGAGTAAGGAAAGGGTAGCAACATGTGAAAAAAGCTTGAGACCATGACTGCACTACTATATTTGTTGACCCAGTGTTCTTCTGTCGTCGGTTCTTTCCAGAGGTGGCAAACCCAGGTCCAGAAAGTAAAAACACTGCCACAGTTTGGCTTTAGCCCCTGATGCTAGCTAGCTACTAGCTCCCTAACAGCAGGTAAACAAGCACCATGGGAGCTAACTAGGAAAGTAAAAACCCTGCCACAGTTTGGCTTTAGCCCCTGGTGCTAGCTAGCTTGCTACTAACTCCTTAGCAAGTAAACAAGCATCATGGGAGCTAGCTAGGAAAGTAAAACCCCTGCCACTGTTTGGCTTTAACCCCTAGTGTTAGCGAGCAAGCTACTAGCTCCCTAGCAGGTAAACTAGCACCATGGGATCTAGCTAGGAAAGTAGAAACCCTGTCACTGTTTGGCTTTAGCCCCTGGTGCTATATAGCGAGCTACTAGCTCCCTAGGAGGTAAACTATCACCATGGGATCTAGCTAGGAAAGTAAAAACCCTGTCACTGTTTGGCTTTAGCCCCTGGTGCTAGCTAGCTAGCCACTAACTCCCTGGCAGGTAAACAAGCGCCATGGGAGCTAGCTAGGTAGCTAGCTAACTAGCGCCTGAGGCTAAAGCCAACCTGTGACAGGGTTTTTGCTTTCTGGACTTGGATTTGCCACCTCCGGTTCTTTCGTTGTCTGCGTCATGTTCCCGGCCGGCTTTGTCACCCCTCGTTATTTGTGTGCCATGTCCCGTCCCGCCCGTCTCCACCTCTGCATGAATCCACTCTCACTGGAGGCCTGCGTGCGGCGTTAAGTGGACCTTCGCCCGCATCTTTTTGAATACAATGTCGCTAACTTATCTCACTGAATCCATATGCTCGTTGCGTGTATTTACACTGTATAGCTTTTGGTTTGTTTTTAGCCCTCACCATTGGCGTGAGGCTTAAGTTGTATTCTTGAAAGTACTTGAATATGAGCATCTACGGGACCTTTTCTGATAGTCGTCGTAATAGTGGGGAAATGGGCTATTTGAATGACAGGTATTCCTTCCATGTGGAACACGTGCCGGACGTGTGATGTTGGTCAGACTGGGGGCAGGTTATTGTCAGATGTTCACCTGGAAACCCTTTTTTGACCTCGGACTCCAATAATGCCACAGTGGCAGCAGGCTGAAAAAGTTGAACGTGTTCCCAGTGGTGAGGTGGATATCCGAACTAAATAGCCTTTCATGTTGTTTTGTTTGGTTTCATGTTTGCCCTGAATTCCGAATTCCCTTAGTGCCATTCCTAAGACTACTACAAGTCCATGCCTTTGACCTGTGCCAGGAAAGCGGAATATTTTTGTTCATTTGTTGTTTTACCATCTCATTCCAACTCGTGTCCTTGATATGAAAATGTGGCCACCATTATTCTAAAAAAAAAAATTTATCACAGCGTAAGGTGGCTAAATTCAGTTACCGCGAAGTGTTGGAAGCAAGCCAGGAAAAGTGTTGTCACATCTCCAGAAGTGAGCTTTCTTTGCTCGCCTGCCTTTTCCTTCAAGGATGTGCTGTGAACCTGACAGCCTTTTATTTCCTTTGCATCTGTGGGCCTCCTGCAGTGCGATGTCTGGTTATTATGCGCATGGCTTATCCAGGGAGCGCGCTGCCTCCCGGGGAACGCGTCTATTGTCGGCTCTGTGAGACGTTACGGCTTCCAGTCATCTTTATGAACGTGGGGGAAAAGACATTCCATTTACTCTCCAACTGATTCGAGAGCTCACCCTGGGTTTTGTTGCTTTGGACTTCAGGTTGTGTGTGACATCCTAAGATGCGCCACAAAGCTAAGGACGGTTCAAGTGGTAAGAATGACGCCATACTTTTTGGGTTCTCTGGCACTTTTCTTCGTTGCTGTACTGTAGATTTGTCTTGGACTTACTGTATTTTTCTTTGAAGAAGAGGGTGACATTTACTGCAATGTTGTGATGCTTATTTGAGAATTGTAAATTGTACAGACTTCACAATTGTAGTCTTGGTTCTTTCTGTTGGGATTCCATATAAAAGCTGTATTTGATTCTTTTTTCCCCTCCGCCTTTCAAATTGTGGAAAATCTAGTTGTACAGCTTCAAGAGTTTATTTCCCCTCGACACAATTTTTTGCCCCAGAGCTATGATTAAGAGAATTCTTCAAACTGTAAATAAGTATTATTGTGTTGAAACATGAATGTCACTTCAAAAATGTACTTTGAGTTAGTCAAGGGCTTCAAGAGTGAAGGACCCAAGTTTCCTATTTTTATTGTTTCCAATTTTTAATTTGCTGAAAAAAGCTTAAGATCCTTATAAATCGTTTTTGGTTTTTTTATTGAGTTGCCTGTTCCCCTCCTTTGATTCATGTTATGATTTGTCCTACATGAAAAATCACTTTTTATTCCCTCCACGCCTAAAGGGAAGTCCAGTTTGCACCCTTTTTTATGTAAAATAAAAGATTTCTCCACCTTTTTGTTCTTGTTTTGGTTTGTATTAGTGTAACTGATTTTAAATTGCTACAAAACGGATGTACTTCTGATTCTCTAAACATTATTGAAAGCAGATCACTGCTTCCAACCTTTGTCAATTGTATACTTTCTACCATCTAATACAATATCATTTCAGTATACATCATGTCGGTATAAATTGCTGATCAACTAAGTGAAATTTGATAATTTCCCACTCTGCAGAGCACACTGGTTGGGAATCACTGCCTTAAAGGAATGTTTATTTAAATTAATATTTAAGTAAATTAATTGTTCAGTGTGATTTTCCACCTGTGGGAACAAAAAAAGGCCCTTTCGAACTCTAGCTGGAGGAAGTGTTTAATATTTTGGAGAGAGATAAAAATTGAGAAAGAGGATCTAACAATGGAATAAACTGAACAAATTTAACATCACTTGTTTTTGTAGCACTTTATTATTACTGACATCCTGTAGTAGTTTTTTTTAAACACTTTCTAAAAGGTATTCCATGTCTTTTGCAAACTATTGAATACATATAAAAAAATTATCAAAATAATACTTATACATTTTCAAATTGTTAGTGACTATTAAGGACACAGCTACAATTGTGTGAAATATATAAATTCCATAACACAAATGCGTCATTTTAGTAATTATTTGAACGTATTATACTACACAGTCTGTGCTAAGCGAATAAAACATTGAAATTGTTTTTTTGTTTTAAATACAGTCATCCGATTCAAAATAAGCAGGGGAGACGTTTGCTGCTATTATCACCTCTGACCACAAGGGGACAGTGTTTTCAGCGTGTCGTGTGATTGCTGTACGCTGTGCACTATAAACTTCCGGTTCAAAGTTGAGTACGTTCTCTTAAACCGGCCGGAATCAACATGGTGGGTATCTTCTGTACTGGTAACTGGCAGCCTGTAACAATCCATCTCAATCATCCCCTTCTGTGAGCTCACTCTACAGTGAAAAGCGCCGTTTATCACGCAAGCGACACCAATAATTTCTTCTGATAGTCATTTGGGATGTACCGCAGACAGTAATGGAGGAATAAATTACAAATTGAAACGACTCGTAGGGAAACAGCTTCGTCGCTTTTAACTCCACTCAGTCCAAACGTCAACAGTGGTTAGCGCAAACAACGAGTTGGATGCATAAAGCTATGTTAATAAAGTGGCTGCTATTTAGCATTGGGTGAAGAAATTGGCCATAATGGAGGACCTCTGTGTCCTTGTGAATGCACTTGCCTGTCATAGGGACGAGGGGTTGTTTATATTTTGGGTGTCATCAGGGACGAGTCAGGACCAAGACTGTCAAGAAAGCCGCCAGGGTCATCATCGAGAAGTACTACACCCGTCTGGGCAATGACTTCCACACCAACAAGAGGTTGTGCGAGGAGATCGCCATCATCCCCAGCAAACCTCTTCGCAACAAAATCGCCGGGTGAGTTTGGAGAACTTTGTGCAAAATGTAATGGGGCAAAACATATTTAACGTGTTTTTGTGTTGCAGTTACGTGACACACTTGATGAAGCGCATCCAGCGCGGTCCAGTGAGGGGCATCTCCATCAAGTTGCAGGAGGACGAGAGAGAGAGGAGGGACAACTACGTGCCCGAGGTCCCGCTTTGAATCTTCCGTCATTAGAAAGTATTGTCAGCTTGAATGTGAAGTAACGTAACCCGTGACGTGTGTATTCTCCAGATCTCGGCCCTGGACCAGGAGATCATCGAGGTGGACCCTGAGACCAAAGACATGCTCAAGCTGCTTGTAAGAGCACACACACGTGCTGACTGAAGTTGAATTGGAGGTGATGTGATGTTCATGTGTTGCATCTTCTTCCTTGCAGGACTTTGGGAACATCTCCAAGCTTCAAGTGACTCAGCCTGTTGTTGGCATGAACTTCAAAACCCCACGAGGACTCTAGAGCCTTGTTACTCCTTTTGCTAATAAAGAAATGTCATTGATGTTTGACAATCACGTAGTTCTTTTGAAGCATTTTATTATACATATATGTAAATATGTATAGACGCGCAATATCTTGGCAGTATTCACACAGCACATCTGCCATTTTTGGGGGGTTACAGGCTCATTCCAAAACATTTTTTCCCCTTAACTTTCCCCACACCACCACATTTAAATACATGTACCGGTACATAATTAATGCCTTTGCCACAAAGCTCAAAATTAAGCTTAAGTGCATCATGTTTCCACGTTTGAGCAGTTCCTACAGCTTAATTGGAATAGACCTGTGGTCAATTCAGTTGATCGGACATGATTTGGAAAGGCACACAACTGAATATATATTTTTATCATATTGTCGCTATGTGAAAAACACTTTTTGGCATTTCTACATAGTTTCATCCCAAAAAAAAAAAAGGACATAAGTGTTTTTCACATAGCGACAATATTTTCATTCTTTGCTCCTCCTTTCCTGAGAGCTAGCTTTCCTTCTACTTGTTCACATTCCCGTATAGATTAGAAAATAAACCTACACATAAGAACTTGAATGTGTACTGCGCATGTTTGAATCCACCCGTTAGGAGACAAGCAGCAGCATTTTGGACCAATTGGAGCCGCTTGAGGGAGGACTGAAACCTCGCCAGCCAGATTGATAATTGTGATTCACTCGAGGGAGTTCTTCACAATTATCAATCCCAATCTGGTACTTCACTAGGCAGACACATTCGGGAAAGGCGGAACTTGCTGTACAATACGTCGAGCTGATTGGACGATGCGGAATCTTTGTACATTTGTTTTGACAACGGATGAAAATCTTCGTCTTCAGTCTCGTTTTAGGAAGGGAGGGGGAGAACGAACATCTTTACCAGATAAAAACGCACGAAACTCCTCGCACGGTTCAAATTAAACAGTAAACTGAGTAATTCTGCAAGAACATAATTGCAGCATCCATTCATCTGTTAGGTTTGTTTGTTAAATTAGCAGTGCAGGAATGACAATTGACAGTCTCAAATTTCCCGATCGTAATGAGTCCTATTAAAAAAAAATAACCAAGGTATAGTAGGGGGAAAGGGGGAGGGGATTTGAAGGGAATAAAGGGAAATGGGTTTTTTTACGGCACCGTTGAAGATTGTCAGATAAACCTCAACCCATTCACTTAGTCTTGAAAAAGCAGTACTGCAATAAATTGCTTAGTTTTTCATTTCACTTTAAGCAAAAACTCATTACAACATTTTCGCCATTTAGAAATTCAGCCCAATCCCAATTTAAAATGGTCAGAAATAAAATTAAACACTTATTTAAAGACTGTTATCTGCAGTCAACTAGAGCATCGGTGTCAAACTTCGGTCCTGGAGCTCTGCAGTTCTGCTGGTTTTGGATGTTTCCGTTCTTCAATACAGCTGATATATGATCAGCAAGCTCTGCATAAACCTGATAACTATCCTGCTGATTTGAATCTGCTTGTGTTGAAGAGGGAAACCTCTAAAACCTGCAGGACTCCAGCCGTCGAGGACCGGAGTTTGACACCTATGAAAACTAGAGCGTTTCCTCATTTGCGTCACCTTCCAATAATAGTCCAGACAGCGTCATTTAATGCTTAAACACCTTTATTGTGCCCAATCTGAACATACTCCACAACTGTAAGCAGCAAACTTGGCAGACCACAATGAGGTAGACTTTGCAAAACTGTAAAAAGCAGCTGGGTGAAGAGAACTGAACAGCAAGAGCAACGACAGTCTTTGGCACACAGCTTCTGCAATCACATCCAACCGCAACAGGAAAGGCAGACTAGGCTTACAAATTGTGTGTGCGCGCGCGGGTCTACTCAAGGTCTGGGTGGACAATTTGATCAACAAAGTGGATTGTTCTTACATTCAACAGGAGGCAAGCAGCTTGCCTAGCCGCATCCTCCTACCAATGTACTATTGTGATTAAAACCACTGTCACCTCTCCACAAGTGCAAATTAAAATAAAAAAAGTGCAAACAAACATTCACTCAAGATCCATTTTTGATGGAAACTATGGATGAGCAGCTGAAGCTTTATCCAGCCTGACTGGAAGTCTCAACTGCAACCAAGTAAGTTAGGTGGGACTTCCAACCTGTGCCCATCATGTTGAAGTCTGGCAGGGCAAATTAAAAAGCGGTCAGAAAAAAAAAAAAAAAAGGGACTCCGATTAGAGGGGGAAGTTAACTTAAAAAAAGAAAACAAAAACAAAAACGTTTTTCTCCAAAACAGCCACCAGGTAGAATTCTGTTCAAATTTTATCATGTCATGACTTAAAACCGTTGTGTGTACAAATTAGTAAAAAACTGCGTAAAAGTCTGAAATGCGACTGGTTAAATGAAGCCCAACATTCAACTCCCAAAGTAAGAAACGCCAGTTGACTCGCGCTGGAAAAAATATGCCAACTGGGAGGGGTGAAAACTAAAAATTTAAAGGCACTGTATGGCGTTTGCCAATGAACGGCAATGAGACTTGCGTGACTGCTCTTCACTATGCAACATGTAAACCAAAAACAAACAAAACCAAGAAACATTTTCCTCCACTTCCTAACCTTCATCTGACTCAAATGTTTGAGAAAATTCTGGAAAAGTGAACGGTCCCTTGTCTCTCCCAACAAGGTCACGGTGCATAGTGCCAACTGTGAACAGCAAAAACCGAGCAAGTGCAAAAAGTGAACATTTCCTACAGTGATAACACACCAGTGCCTGGTGGAGTGCCCCGCCCCTCACGCCGACGGTCGGCCGGCCGTCCGGCTCGTGCTCTTCGGCCTGGCCCTTGGGGGACTCTTGCTCTGGAACCCTCTTAGCTGGAGTCCCGATTCTTCTGGTTGCGCATGAGGGGCCGGTGGTTGATGAGGATGTCCATGGAATGCTGCCAGTGCCAGCACGAGCGGCAGTAATATTTGAAGCACGCCTGCACGCGCACGCAAGACAAGACCGTTTGCATGTGACGCGCACGAACGCAAGCGTTTCATGTTGCCCGAATGCCCACCTGGTCTCTGCAGAAGAACGGTCCGGCTTGGCGGAGGCAAACCTGACACATGGAGTCTTCCAGGTAAGGATCAATCTGGACCTGAAGACAAAGACGCACACAAAAGTTTGCATTTCTCCTCCACTTAAGTTCTGCAGATGGCGAACTTTTTGATGTCGCTACCTTCTTTGTAAACTTGGGGCTTTTGATCTCCACGAAGGCTGCGCACACCGCCTTCAGGTAACTGCGCTGATTGTTAAAAGTCACACGTCCAGAGCCTGGAGAAAAACAACTTTGGCTCAACACAACAGATGGTATTCCACCTTCTCTAACAGCCAATATTCTTTTCTTTTCTTTTTTTATACAAATTACTGTCCATTTTCCCCTAATAGCTTTCTATTAGGGTAGCGTGATATCAGAAAAAAATGCAATATAATTGCGCTACTGAAAATAATAGTTCCAATAAAAATATGACTTATCACGTTATAAAGCATTCATTCATTCATTATCAGTCAGTCAGGCTGGAGGTGGTGAGCAAATAAGGTGGAGGTGGCCGCCTCTGAATTTTGTACACAGGAAAAACCCTGTAATGTAATGTATGGCAATGCACATTTAAGTTTGCCTCTTGACAGGTCAAATTCAGATAAAAGCAGAACATTCCAAACATACACAATCTTTCCTCAGGTGTGACCTGCTTTTAAATGTTTGTGCAACTCAATCAATGTGCGATTGAAAAGCTTTCGAGTCACAGTCCATACTTTGTTCAAAGGTTTGAGACGAGGATGAACATTTGTTTAGTGCAATTTGGTATGTGTTGATATGATTTGACAATTTCAGGTTGGATCTCCTCACGTTCTTGGAATAAACTTTGCGACAATTGAAGTCGTGTGAATCACTTTGACACTTTCAGTGTTTGCTTGTATTTGTACTACCAGTCTTGCCATCTTTTTGTTTTTAAAACACATTTGGCCGGCATGGCTAATTAAATCAAGTAGTATGTTCTCCTCCACAACATTAGATACAGTGGGAGACAACATGAACCTTTTGTCATTTAATTTCCGCATCAGTCATAACCTTGAATCTTATAGTCATCAAAAATCACTGCTTAAACCCATTTCTGTATCCATATTTTCATTGAAAAGAACGGAGGGGAACGTGAATTGTTGCATTTAAAAAAACTGGTCTTCCTAATCTCTCAGCAATAATCTACCAATGTCCTGTAGTTGCAGATCAGACGTGTATGACAATCAGGATGATTGTGCACCATTCCTCTCTAGAAAAACATTGCAATTTCCTGGGGTGGGTTGTGTGAACAGTTGAGGTCATGCTACAGAATTTCTAATTGGATTTTGTTGATTAGACCACGTTTGATGCAGAAATTAATGTCATTTCTAGGTGTTCACCTATTACTTCCCATGCACAGCGAGACTCAATAGATCAAAAACAAATGTTATATTCCTATCTATGAGAGGAAATATAAGGTGGGATAGAGATCTACGAGCAAAGATGACAGGAAGTGACAAAGATGCGAGCCGTTCTTACCGATGGGGTATTTGTGTTTGTCCGTGTCAATGCCGGCATACATGACTCCTCCAAACAGGTCGTTCATGATGCTGGCCAGCGCTTCCGCATTGAGCATGCCATGCAGTGCACCCACAAACACAGTCTTGCTGGGGTCCAGACGTTGAGCAGGGGAGCGCACGTAGTTGCTGTCCGAAATGACCCAAGGAATCACTTGCACCTGCGAGTCACACGGCAACACTTGGCAGTCGTTTGGATTTGGAAAGCAACACTCACTTTTTAATACACTGATCAGCTAACAATAAGTACATCTGGACAATTCAATTGGCAAATTAATAATTGAAAAATATATTTCACAATATGCTTTTACTGCAGCAAACTGACGTGCATTTAATTGCATTTTAATTTTTTAAAGAAAAAATGTAATCGTCAAGATTGTACTCACATCCTTGCAACGCATTCGGCGACTGGACATTTTGAAGTAGTACTCCCTGTTATCCTCTGGGTGAAACGGGTCCTGAGAGCAGGCATGGAGCAAAGCTCGCACAGATTTCTCATTCTCAAACACCAGGTAGACGTAGCCTAAAGGACAGCAAACCTTTTGAGTCAACGCAAAACAACATTTCCAACTTGGGAGTTAAAATCACAGGGGCAACCGATTCGAGAAAACTTGTACAACAATTGACTTTTGAGCAAAATGTTTAAATCCATGTGACATTAACAATTACAGGTGTGTTGCACAATGTGGGACAGGCACTTGGTGACACCATAAACCCTGTTCAACTATAAATGAAATTAGCACCAGTGTACTGTGTATTAGATGCAAGTAATGAAGTATCAATACTGTACTTTGAGTAGTCCCCCCCCCCCCCCTGTAATTAACAGTGTTTGGACTCCGCCCACCAAATTTTAAATGGTACAAAAGAGGGGTCATCAAATTAGATCCAGAGGAAAAACCTGCCCACGCCAATCATATGTAGCATTGCACTGTCACTTAGAGCAGTCAAGCTACGACATGACTTGCTAGGAATGCTCGTTTAGGAAGAATATAGAATAGAAAATTCATTTGGTAATCATTGAAATCACGATTGGGACAAGAAATAGTTTAAACATGTAAAAATATGAAGACAATTAAAAAAAAAAAAAATGAAACACTAAAATTATGAGAGTTCCTTTTGGACAAAATAGTTATTAAATTGGACATTTTAAAATAAAAAGGTGAAAATATGCAATTGTGTATAACAAGTGTAATATTTGAAATTGTACTTAAATTTTGATTAATTGCACAGCCCTATGACATGCAATTTGCTAGTAAAATCCAGAAGCAGACAAGGCTACTCAGCATACAACCTTTCCAAACTGTGTGCCTACGGTGATGCTAAGCTAAGACTTTTAAAGTCGCCAATACATTGTGTGGATGGCAGGAAAGCCCAAAGAACATGCATTCCATTATTACCGAGCTGCATAAAACTAGAACGGCTACAGAGCAGAAAATGCACCATTAATGGTTAAGGAAGGGACAGCCATGCCACTCATTTACTGCAAGTGCTTTTAAAAGATAACAGTTAACTACACGTGAAGCATATTTTTGTTTCTGTAATTCAGGTTTCAGGCATTCTAAAAGTGATCATTAAAACCCCTGAAGGGGGTCTACTTGCATGACTTGTCACATCAAGTTTGGACCGCAACCCTGCGCCGAGAGGGTGTGTTTAGTGACAACCCGTCAACTTTAACAAGCTTGAAATGTTACCATGTGAGGAGGAACCACCTGGTAAAGTTTGACTCAAGTGCATTTAAGAGCCTGTATTTTTTGTAACTTTCATAATTACTTTAATGAGTACTTTTACCAAAGTCTTTTTACACAATTGTAAATCTACTCATGTACAGAATGATAAATCCATTCAAATGAACGTGTCAGAATTTGTTCCATTTTGTGTCAAACACTTTGCATCTAGAACTGCTCCACTTACGGAGCAACTCATTAACATGCCAACGTGTCCACCATAGTGCCACCCGAAAACCAGTAAGGGGAAAAATGAAATGGCCTACCCGCTTGTCATTACCTTTGGCCACATTACCTTTGGGAGGACAGCGTGGGTGCTTCCCATCCTTACCAGGCCACTCCACAGTCAGTGGGCCGTAGCCACTGAAGGTGTTGACGAGTCCAGCTGAAACGACGGCGGATCATGAGGACTGATGCAGTTGCGGACAATTCTTTAGAATTGAGATTAGCACCACAAGTTTCAGAGAGAGTGGATAACATTAGGTTATCATTAAAATGCCCATTACAACCGCTTTCCATTAATTCCACTGCACAGGTGTCGACCGTGGCCACCACAAGTTCCCTAATGGTGGTCGTATTGTAACGTCTCTCCAGAATAACAACTCCGTCGCCTCTCCAGACTGCGACACCACAGCTTGTGCTGAACTCTGGATAAATGCGATATACTTAAAGCACTGTTGTATTGAATGTCATGTCATTCTTTGCACTTGCCTTGAAGACCTTTTACAACCACATATTTTTAATGGGAATTTTTATGACCAGATATTTTTCTTTAATTTTTATTACGCAAAGTTGTATTTGTATTCTACTGCATGTCTCAAAACAGAATTGAATACACAAATGGCCCTGCAAATTTTATAAATAAATAAATGCAATCAACACTTAATACAGAATACACTATTTTTGAGGCATCTTATTACTATATGAATCGTAATTTTTTTCATCTTTTAGTATAATTCTCTTATTGGTGAATAATTTGTTAAATATAACACACAAGGGACAGACTAATAGTACTGTATAGATTTCTTTCTTTTTTTTAATGATTTAATTGACCGAACCCAGATATGAGAGGTACAGGACCCAGCCAGCGATATACACGGCCAGTGCTGGAAGGGGCAAGGAAAGCCCGGTAGGCCACTAAAACACTGGAGGAAAGCCTGCCTGTACATAAAAACAATTTCAGTCCTTTTAGCCTAAAGCAACCCCAAACCTTGAGTCCCCATCGAGTGTGTTCGTCTGTGGCCAAATATGGTTCTGAGCATTGCAAATATGATTTTTAAAATGTATGTTTTTTTAGGTAATTTTGACAATTTTTTTGCCAAGTGACTTAAATGCATCCACTATCCTGCACCAATTTAACAGCAGTGCAACACAAGCAATTACCTTCTGTGATGTCCCAGGGTACACCACCAAGAAAGACCTTGCAGGAGTAGAGAGGGTCCTTGTTGTTCCTGGGAGGCAGCTGACCACTCCAGGTGAAGGTGGCTTCATTCACGGCTTGGAGCAAAGACATTTCAGAGTTTGTTGTTGCAATTCATCGTTTTCCACAACCTGTTTTTGGTGCACTTACCTGCAGCCTGTCTATGCAGGCGTGCCTCCCTCTCAATGCTGAACGCTTCATCAGACTGTTCCAGCATGTCCATGCCAGGCCAGGGCGAGCCAGTGCGCCAGCGGCGAGAAAGAGCAGAGGAGGCCGGGCTGGCGCTGGTTGGCGGGGTGAGAGGAAAACCCGTGTCCTGGGGATCCAGACGGGAGCCCAGTCGCAGCAGATCCTTTTGAATGTTTGACGCGTAAGGCATGGGAGGCGAAATCCGCAGAGAGGACTGGAGAAAAAGCCAACACCAATTAGATGTTGCTATATTTTATTGCAATCCGTGTTAAGCTACTCATCAAGTTGAAGGCATTGCTGTAGGACGAAGCTGCAGAATTTGTGGTGTTCTGTTAACCAAAACTGCTAAAAATATTTTTAAT
The DNA here is from genome assembly GCF_054856555.1 of Leptonotus elevatus. Classification (NCBI taxonomy): domain Eukaryota; kingdom Metazoa; phylum Chordata; class Actinopteri; order Syngnathiformes; family Syngnathidae; genus Leptonotus; species Leptonotus elevatus. The sequence continues at coordinate 22,009,076 of NC_141241.1, read as the reverse complement.
GTACAAGTAGAAAAATCCTTTCTGCATCAGCCCTAACTTGTTAACTAGTTGATAAAGTGTGACTGCACATACCAGCACATCACAGAGGTGGTCAGAACCAGAGCTGACGCCACTCGTCTCAGAGTCTTCAGGGCTGCTCGAGCGAGAGTCCAAAAAGCAGCTGGAGTCCAAACGGCTCGCCATGCGAGCCATGCCGGGGAACTTCTCCAGGAAGTCAGCGGTCATGCTCAGGGACTCTGAGGGCAGGTAGGCTGGTGGCTTTCCAAGGATGCTGCTAAAGGGACTGTTCAGGATGCCCAGCACTGGAGAAGAACAGACAGGCACAACCATTTTGAACAGTCGGGAGTTTGTCTGAAATTTGCATCATAAAGTGCGTTTCCATTACTCTCCGTTTTGCGCAAAAGCAAGCTGGTAATGGAAACGCGTGATTTTCAACAACAAAAACTCAAATGCTGCAAAAAAGTTTACGCTCTCATGAGGTGGTTTTTGAGACGTGCCGAAATAGAAGCACGTATCGGCACTTTCTAAATTTTTGGTTTATCGGTTGAAAATAGCTACGATATGGAGCGGCGGCCCTGGCTCTATTGATCATTTGCACCGACGTCTCGTGATCACGTGACTGCCGGGAGAAGGAAATGATTGTTGAATGGAAGTGGACGTGACCCGGAGCGACTTAGTGACTGCTATTTTACAAATGAAAAGTTATTGCCCATGGAGCTATGGAATCTACCACTTCAACCGAAGTTAGCCTGTCAGTCAAAGTTGCACATTTAGTTGAGACTCAGAGCGCGATATTTACTTAAATTGGAGATCGCTAGTTTGAAAACAGCCCCTTACCTTCTGTTGCCTGCTGTTTTTACCAAGTTAATCAAATCGCTGACTTTGCCGGAATTCACAGTGCACGACCTATATCATTATGTAGTCAATGCCTCTTCTCCTTACACCGGGGCGGATTCAAAAGCTTGTCACTGGGACGAGATGCTACGCTCTCACACACAATATACCTCATAATGCAAAAGTAAAACTTGTTTATCATGCCAACTGACTTATTTTTACATAGTCCGTTCTATATTGAAACGCTGTGATGTTACTATATTTACTAGCATGGAACTAATCGTAGTGCCAAGCTATGCAGTAATTTCATGAATATGACTCCGGCTCCAGAGTAAAAAAATACTCTGAGCACAAAGACGAAATCCCCCATTATTAAACAGTCAAATGCACTTAAGTTTTGAAGAAGGTGCATTTTAAAACTAAGCCGTGTGTTCATGCAGTTGGAGTAGACGCTAACTATCTGGCTCGTTAATGTGATTTGAAACACGCAATTCGACACCTGTAACAATCTTTGTAAGAATGTACGTTTACTAGTAAAACGTATGAACATTGATCTACTAACCTCGCAAAAAATTATCGCTACAAATCCGTGAATACTTAATGAGCTGCCAGTCTTTTCTGTTGATTGCTGCTATCAATCGACGTCTTTTGTCTTTATTAGTAGGTATGCGATAAAAAGCAACATTTGGTTTACTCCTTTGTCTGTACAACCGACCGCACAGCAGGATATGACCATTTTATAAGATAATCGATTAGATAAAATACTTTACACTGTACAAGATTCAAAGGTTAACAATACAGGCAAGTGGCTGTTTTGCCGTCCAGCGTCCTGTGAGGGGAGGTTCCCATGAGAGCTGTGACATCACATGTCAAAGGTCAATAGCTAAATCGCTTTGTGCTTTGACTTTTTATCCAATCAGGAGGCAGTTCCAACACGAAAGAGTGGGCCCCGTTACCGGGCGGGGGGGGTCACATGACTACAGGGAATGCGCAAAAAGTGTTTCCATTACACTTTTGCGTTTCAAATATATACAAGTCTTACAAGAAGTGATCTGTGAGTGTGCACAATAAATTATAAAGGGAAGATTTTTTATGCAGCCTGGTTAGGTTTTGGTAGGAGTAAGGGAGGGTCAGGTAGACAGGAAGGCAAGCAGTCTGTTCTCAGCAGGCTTATCAGTCAAGATAACTTCGATATTGCTTCATGTACAAGTAGTGAAAGGCTCATTGTTAAAGAAAACACGTGTCCACAATACAGTATAAACTTATGTTAAATAGTCATCTTCCACAACAGGACAGTAAAGAAAGCCCACATTGTCGACTGCCATGTCGTCATGATGCATCTTCTGTAAACACGAGCTCGCCTACATTATGATGTCACAAATATACGACACTACCATAGGAGAGGGGAGGGGTTGGGCACAACCCCAACAGATGGACCAAATGTTGGGTGTCATTTATTATCGGCGGATTTCTTTACCTGTTTGACGTCAAATTGGTCGATGAGTGCTGATAATTATCGAGCACAGATATTATCGTGCATTTGTATTGTAAAATCATGAACCCCTCCGACAGAACAGTGAGATCTCGCAAGACGGGACAGTACGAGAATTGCCCCTCGGGAGCTTCAATGGAAACACCTACAAGTTGAAATAGTACAATATCGCTTTTATTTTTTCAAACTGTAATAAGCTATATGCTCATCATTGATAAACAGAGCAAAACAAACAAAAACCTCAGTTCCAGCCAATTTCAGACATTCTTGTACGCAAATACGAGATGCCTGGACTCACTATATACACTCTAGAAAGTACTTTTAAAACTGACGCACCTTCAAGAATAACACCCACAACAACCCAACAGCATAATTCTTTATATTGCAACCATGTTGCTAATTGCACTGTTAGCTCCATGAGGTTCTGAAGGCTGGGTACATATTCAGCTGCAGGCCACATTCAAAGCTGTCCCACTTTGTTGTAGGCCCAGTTTTAACCTCCATGCCAAGTTATGCCGGAACAAGCAGTGATGCCATTTCAGCACTACAAGCGGGTCGGAACAAATGGCTCAATTGTAGTGCCAAGTCATTGAGAGACATTTCATGTTCCGTCGCCTGGTTCGAAGCACTGGTGAATAAAGTTCAGCTATATAGCAAATGAAATTGTTGTAAAGTCCATGACAAGCCTATTCAATTTTAGTGTGAAATAATGGCTCTTCACTGGATTGTTTGTGGACAGAGACGAAGCGAAGTGAAAGTGCCACATCATCCTGTGATGCTAGTTTATGGCAACACTCTGCTCTGCCCATCACACATCAAGTACAAGATGTAATTGACTCTTGCATGCATTCAAGTGTCTAGTCATTGTTGGGAGCCCACTGTGGCTAGTAAACGAAGCTTGTACAATACTTACTTGAGGGTGAGCTCGTCTGAACCTGGGAAGGAGAGGAGAGAGACTCGTTCTCCTGGCTGCTCCAAGGTCTGTCCCAGCCAGACAAACGGAGAGACTGGAGGCCCAGGCCCAAGTCTGCCACACTCCGCGGCACCCGGGACGATTGCATCTCAGGCATGGCATCGCAGTTGGCGAAGAGCATCCTCCTGCTGCCCACCGCGGCCAAGTCAGACTCTTGACGGGTGAGAGGAAGAGAAGGAAGTGTTAGACAAGCAGCGAGAATCACCTCAGCCACAGCAGCGAGCACAGTGTTTTCTGCCCTACCCTGGATGACGGGGGAGCTAACCTGCTGCCTCTGCGCCCCGTGCGCGTGCCATGCAACTCCATCTGCATGGCTGACCCACCTAGCAGCATGTGACATGGCTGCTGATGCACTCACACTCCCCTAATAGTGACATCAGCTTCCCCCACCTCCCTGCTTTCTAAAAAAAGAAAAAGCCTGCCGAGTGACAGGCTCGTTCGGACCCCGCTTCTCTGGTGTTACAAGAGCAGCGGAGGACCACCGACGTTGCTGCGGCTACCGCTTACTCTCTAGCCTGTTTCCTGAGCCAGCTGACCAAGGCAGCGAGGGAGGGGGGGAGGCAGCTCAAGCACGCAGGCATCATGACTCAGCAAGCTTAAAAGTATTCAGACTTTAAGGTTGCTCAAAAAAGCAGTTCCAAGTCAGACAACTCTTGGTACATTTTCCCGTTTTGTCTTTTCAGTCTGGGGGAACAAAAAAATAAAAAATAAATAAAAGGGCAAGAGAGCCTACTGATCAGATGTCAAAAAGCAATGTGCACCAGCTCCTCCCTTTTCTTTCCCTGGAGAGAATCCAAACGCCAGCTACAGTCAGCCCTGATTCAGCAACTGCCAAGCTGGGCTTTGGCTCTAGAGTCACTTTTGGTTTTTTGGCATTTAATAAATAGTTTGAGGATGCTCAAATTACACAAAGCAAAGTTAGTCTAAAAAGTGAATTGCGCACTGAAAATGATTGACGCTGAGGAAGAGCCAGACATTGTGCTGATGTAAAAACTTGGCAAATCTTAAATTTGGTACCCCCAAACAAGTACTGCAATGCTGTAAACCAATGATGCAGCATGAATCAGCTACTCTCACTCGTGATCAAGAATGCCACAGTGCCTGGAATTGTAACATCATGCTTTTATTAATTTAAGAAAGCAAAACAAAAAATGTATGACATTGTGACTTATGATGAACACAGACATTGCAACTACTAACCTGTACCTTTCTCACCGACCAATACTAATGCAATAAACAAAGTTCCAGTATTTCTCAAAAGATTTGCCTCGAGATAATTAATTTTACATAAAATCTATTAGAAGAGCAAACGAAAATGTCATAAAAAGTGGGATCACGTCTCAATTTACTCACAAGGCTGAGATACTCGCAAGTCATGAATAGCAATAAGCAATACTAGGTGCAACAATTAATCATTTGTCAAGATTATCCATTTGCTTAGTAATTATTTGTTGAGATCTTGTTTAAAATCGTCCAAATCCTTTAAACTTTTTGCGTCAACAGAATATACTCATTACTGTAGTCCTCGAAAGCATACTAATCATCTTGGTTCAATCCAAATGGGATATTGCCAAACAGCTGCTTTCTTTTACTTTGTAAAACCAATTAACATTTACGCTGATTTTCTGACATGTATAGCTCAAACCAGAAGGTGAATTATTTGTAAATTTTAAACAATATCCTGTTTTTAAACAAAAGTTTTTCTAAATCCTGCTCATCAAAATCAAAACGGATTAATCAATAAAAAATAATAATCACAGTTGCAGCTCTAGTGGTTACACCAATTTATTATACTTTATCCTAATGGAAGAGCATTTGTTATTCCCGTCACAAGAAAAGCTAATAGCAAAACCTTTTCAGACAAAAAAATATTAATTTGCCGCTTATTTCATAGGCTATTCCACAAATGCAGTAATAATCTTAATACCATATTTAGACTAGTATTTATAATATTCATATAAGAAAATGGTAAAGGAAGGTTTTGACTTGACTCCCTTTACGTGGAATCCATATTTCTGTTTCGCAAAACATTAAGTTGGATATGCAGAAGTGGTAAAGCCACAGATTTATGACATGAATCCTCGCAAAAATACATGGAATTAGAAGTAACATCTGTACTTCAGTCTGAAGCACGTTCACGTCCGTCAATCGGGTTGAGTACAGGCAGTCCTTCTCTTTTCACCCAGTTTATTTTTGAGGCTTCGCATCGTTGTGCACTCGGGGAAACATTGCCATCGTCAGACGAGTGACAATTGAACCAAGTTCCCAGCTCTTGCATATATGTACATTTACACACTTGCGTCAGAATCCTATCGTTACGCTTAAGACTACATGTCAAAGTATTTAGTAAACGTATACCTGTAATTATAATGGATATACCAACTTTCCTATAAATGGTTAATTTGCCTTGATCTTAGTCATCTATAACGCATAATTGATCTGATTGTTGTTGGACCGTGACAAAAATATTCAAAATTGTGAGGGGTGTGTGTGTGTGTGTGTGTGTGTGTGTGTGATAGTACAAAAAAAATTAACTCAAATTTAATCAAAAATTTTCAACAGGAAACTTCATTCAGCCATTTTGGTGTCTTAAGAAACTATTGTATTTCTTCTGTTAGACTATGCATATATTGTTAGCATGACCGAATATTGCACCATCCTGGTGTGGTGATCATTCTGATGACCAAAATCCCCCGTAGCCTCATTGCTATTTTGTTTCTGTCAAACAAGGATACACCCCAGGCTGAAGTACAGCGACTTCAGAGAATCCCCACAGAAAGCAGAAGTTCATCTTTGATGAACCTCCCATGAAGAATGCAAAACTAAATACCACTGTTTCCATTTTATGCATATTTCATTTGTTGTAGTTACAGAGTTGATGGACAATGGCTGAATTTGCACAAATATTTTTATTTTTTTTTGCTGTGAGGACAAAAACATCCAAAGATACTCACCAGTTAGTCAGTACTTTTTCACTTAATACTTCTTTACTCTTACTCAAGTGTTTTACTTAAGCCCTAGTAAAGTAACAGTACTAATGGAGTACAGTTTTTGGCTAGGCTATCCACCTGTGCTAGCAGAGTGATACAATTATTCATAGTTAGTCATTTTAACTGTGTGTGTGTGTTCGGCATAGAACACTGACAAAAAAATACTCGAATCCCCAAATGTGCTGGTTCATGCCAAGACAGTGAGCGGAATTTAAGCACGGTAAGCAATAGTTAAAAGTGCACAGTATGTGTAGAATAATACATTCAAACGTGTAAATGTTTTATTAAGGAAGAGTTTAAACCGTGAGCAGATTTGACAATAAAATGGCCGTTGTGGCCGAATAATTAGCGGACGAGTGAGAAGAGACGTTACCACATAGCAAGTCGGCCTTGGCCTTGGCGTTGTTGGGAGTGGTGCACACGCCGGTCAGATCCAGAGCGTTGCCCAGCATGGTGTTCATCCTGCGGAAGATGTCCGCGTTGCTACACGTCGACAAGGCCGGAGAGTCCGCGTCTGGGTTAGAAGGCCTGCGCGGGTCGTTTCTCTGTGCCGAAGAACACAAGCCATACTTTCCTTCATGTCTAATTTCAAGACGAGCACACGCTAGCAGCCAAAGTCGGCGCCTTCGAACATTACTTGAACATTAAGTGACACTCTCTGCCAGACGGAGAGAAAACGATGTTTGGTGACACCAAAGCTCTCTTAATAACGTTATTCAGACTCGTCGAATGGACATTTTTCATGTAGCGCGACACTCACCAGAGAAAAGGCCATTGTGTAGACGGAGCTACGACAAAAGAATCACAAAGAATGAGCGAATGCACTAAATGGTCATATTTATGAAGATGGCTACCTGCTAATTAGTGTCAATATGGTGAACGTGCGCATTTCCTTAACTTGGCTAATCTAGTTTGCGGGGCCTCTTTCTGGTCATGTGATCGCCTTCAAAGGCATCGCCGCGCTAATCAAATCATGTTTACGCAAAAGCTTGAGAACCTGTTAAGAGTTTTAGAAAATGCGAACGAGACTCAACTTTTTATTATTATTATTATTAATTTAAGTTGTAAAAAAAAAAAATATTATTATTTCATGGTTTTGAGATTGTAGTTTTATTTACCTATGCCAACTTTTTTACCACAACCTTCATTACACTCTAAAAAAGAGAATTGTTGAACCAAATTGTATTATATATATTAAATTTAAGCGATTATGAGTTCATTAAACGTAATATATTCACCACAATCAAGTTAATCCAAAGTGACTCCAATCCAAAGTATTAAGTTTAATGAACTCATAATCACTTAATTAAACTAAATGTATTCACTTTGGACTAACCAAATTCAATTGTGTGTTACCACTTGAAGCGATTTTTAAAATTAAATTTATAATCTTAAATTGGTTCAACAATTCTATTTTTAGAGTGTATTTCATCCACAGCAACATGAAATTAACTGTAAATATAAGTAGTCAATGGACTGAATCTATGTAGCGCTTTCTACACCATACGGTGCTCATAGCACTTTATAATGTGCCACATGGTTAAGTATTGTTGTAAAACACAATATGTTTTGTTTTCATTTTTTTTGTTATCTGTGTGATAGCTTCTGTGCATGATGGGCTATAATTTGCGACATCACCACATGGTGCAACTGCAATTCATGTTTCGCCAGCGAGTGTACGTGTTAAAATATACACACGTTAACGCTTGACTACCACTAATGATAAATGTACTTTATACAGCTTTTTTTGTTAATTGTTATGCAAAATAAATGATTTACAGCTACAATATTGACAACATTTCTCTTTCGATAGCCTCATGAATAAAGAACATAATTCCGTTTCCGAAGCAAAAAAAAGTTCCACTAGTTGCTGCTGCCTGTGTCAAGGTCAATGTTAAATTTCCAGTGTTCGATCAAATATGCAGTAAGCAGTGTTATTTTAACACTTGTTAGGATAAAATGTTACACTGTCAGAGTAAATGTCTGTGTTGTCTTGCAAGCCTGAGAGCGTGGGTTCAATCCTAGGCCAGTGTGACTATGTCAAAGTATCTTTGAGCAAGATCCTGAATCCCAAGTTGCTCCTCATACTATGTCATTAGTAGTCAAAATATAAAGCGCTTTAAGGGCCTTGTAAGGAGGAAAAACGCTATATAATTGAAGTACCATTTACCAGAGTAAAGTGTAGTTTGAGTCAAATTTTTAACACTGAACTGACACTAGTGTAGAGTACTTTCAACACTACTCAGTGTTTAGCAGTGCAGTGTGAACATCATATAGTTTTGGAGTAACACTGGTTAAGTGTGGGGGGGAAAGTAACACTTTGAAAAGTGTAAGATTTACACTCAGTGGTGTGGACACATATGAACACTGTTCTAGTGTTAGATTTAACACTCTCAGTGTTAATCTAACACTGGTGATTTTGCTGTGTACTCAGGGCAGTGGTAGGGGCAGCCCTGTTCTAGTAAGTATATAGGGCTGTGGGCCACACCAAAATTGTGAAAAATCCCAAATTAGTTTAGTGCCTTATTTAATAGAAGGTTACATAAAATGTAAAAAGATAAAATAATTATAATACATCATTGCTTCATTGATTGGTTGTAACGTTTTCAATAAAGTCAGAGAACGTTAAAGTGGCCGTCGCATTCTGGTCCTCAGAGGAAAAACGTTTGGACACCCCTTACATAAAACCACTGATTACTAAATTGAAATCATTTAATCGCCACAATTAATTATCAGGCATTGTCTTTTTAACTTAAACATAAAAATAAATATTACGTTGACTTGAAAATGAATATTGGAAGGGACAGTGTGTAGACTTTTTAGATTTTTCAATGTTCATGAATTAAAAAAAAACACAATTAATTTCAATAATATGCACACAAAAAAAGTTCTATCACAGCAACATAATTTTTTTTAAATATAATCGTACATCCAGTAATCGCTAATTATATTACATAGGTCTTGCCTCACCTTACAGAGGCTGACATGTTTCGCTGCAATCTTTCTTCTACGGTCACTGGAAGGAGAAGAACTTAGCGAAGGTAGTAATTGGTGGTAGGCTTATGAAGTATGGTCTCTCTTCAAAATGCACACGACTTTGGATCGTTGCATTCTATTATTTCGCCATTAGATGGCAACATTTTTAAAGTGACAGTGCATAGAATTTTTGCCATCTAATGGTGAAATAATAGAATGCAACGACTTAAGTTTGAAGCGCTTGAACTTTGAAGCGTGCACACTATGGTACCTCAGAGAGACCACACTTCACAAGCCGACCACCAATTACTTTGTTCTCTAAGTCCTCCTCTTTCAGTTATCCGTAGCAGATAGATGGTGGCGAAATGTCAGCCTCCCAATAAAGTGAAACCTATGTAATATAATTAGCGATTACTAGATTATATAAAGAAAATGTACATTTATGTGACATATTTTTTTGCATATTACTGAAATTGATCATGTTTTTTTACATGAACGAACATTGAGAAATTAAAATAAAATTCACACACTGTCCCTTTAAATAAAAAATATTTTGTTTCCTCAATCAACAATTAATTGTCAGGCATTGTCTTCTTCTTAACTCAAATGAAGCATAAAATTAAATAATATGTTACCTTGAAATTCCATCCATCCATTTTCTGAACGGCTTTTTCCTCACAAGGGTCGTGGGGGTGCTGGAGCCTATCCCAGCTTGCCTTGAAAAGTAATACGTAATATGATTTATTTATTTTTTAAAGGAAATCCAAATAAATATTTTGACGGGCTTATAAAACCACTGACAATGTTTACTTATCATCTTGGAAATAAAATAGTATAAGTGCCCGTTTGGATTACCAAAGATTCTCATTTATTATATTTTAATGTATTGTCTTGAGCTGAAATCAACACATTTTGATGCTATATTTTGACATTCTTACTTCACCACAATGCTGGTGCAGTCAGTTATTCTAAATATTTACCAGAGACTAGTTGTGTGAAACAGACCATGCAGTGTCACATCTTATTTTATTCTTGCTTACTCTTGTGATAAACCAAGTCAATACTATAGAAAAAAAAAAAATTTGTGTGGCCAGATTATTTTTGTAAAAATGTGAGTATTCAACAATTATGTGCGTGTAAGGGCTCTGGAATACTTAGGCAATTAATTCAGATGTCCTATTATTAATACATGAATAAATGACAAGAATTTCTCCTTTTCTCAATTGAGCCCGTCTCCATAATTCCAGGGCATGTCACCGCCCACAACTCAAATAGGGACAGATGCTAATGAAAATGGATTGATGTGTTGGAAAAAAGTTTATGATTTACATTGAAAATGTTAAAATTCAAAGCATAAGGCAGCTGAAGTGGCTTTATGTGTGTTCAACTCAATTTGTAGTTTGTACTGCATTCTATCACCCCTTGTGATGACTGAATCCTTCATGTGAGCAGTCATTAAAAGGCTCTACATCTATAGGTGATGTACAAGATAAGCAACAAAACATTTACAGTGTCGTGAAAAAGTATTTGCTCTCCTAAAATTCTGTTTGTTTTGCTTTTTTCAATGTTTAAGATCATTAAACAGTGATGATCATGACGAACAATGAACTATTCAAAGGTACCTGCTTGGCCCTGTCTGACAAAGTACTTGATACCTAATCCTTATGATTGGTGGGTTGAAAGGAATCTTTCACATCTCTGTGGCGATATCTTGTCTCATTTTCCCATGTAAGATCGCTTCAACCCAGCAACACTGGAGGGTTTTCGACCGTGAATTTTTTTTTGAGGTCATGTCACAGCATTCAATCGGATTCAAATCTGGAGGTTTTTTTAAGCTAATCAGAAGTGGACTTTCTGGTATGTTTTGGATCGATTGTCCTGCTGCAGAACCCAAACGTGCTTCAGCTTGAGTGTTCACAAATTGATGGCCGAACAGTCTCCTTTAGGATTTTCTAGAAAAGAACAGAATCCATGGTTTCATCATTCACAAAAGTAGTCCAATTCCTGGAGTAACATAGCAGAATGAGATGGTACCAACAACATGTTTGACTGTTGGGTTTTTTTCTTTCTAAAATTCTGTGTTACGTTTACGCGAGATGTATTGAGACATTTGTCTCATCTTTTATATTTACATTTGTTTGAAGTGGGAAAAAGAATTTGGGAATACAAATAGGTACTTTTTCATGGCACTAAATGTACTGGCATTCATTTTATCCATTTCTTTCCACTCGGTCGCGGAGTGAACAACCTTAGCAGAGAAGCCCTGACTTGTTTCTCTGTATATTCATTTAAGCAGGAATGAGTCCTACAAAAAAAAGTGTTGGTCTTGCAAGCGCTCAACCACAAGGTGGCAACAGTGTCACCAATAAAACATTGCACTTCGCCTCATTCGCCGTCATGGTTTCTACTGTATTGCAAAACTAACGTCATTTTATTTACCCGGCCAGTCCAATCAAAGTGTATTAGCAAGTTAGCACACCATAAAGCTTATCAGTGTGCATGAAATTGTGTGAAAATTAAATCATTGCATTTTGTAATAAACAAATACTTCAGTCACCTTGCACATACATATGTAAAGTATGCACTAAGATGTGATTACTATTAGTGATCAATTGTATTCAGACAATCCTTTATACCAGTTTTCAAATGGGGGTACGTCAGATTTTAAAATAATTAAAAGTGCAAGAATGTTTTAGATATAATTCATGCAAACACTTCAGTAAAATGTCAATTCATAAAGGAAATGTTCATTGTCCTACAAAACACGAGCCCCCCCATAGAAGAATAGTTCGACCCAGTCTGTCATGCCACCTATCATGTCAATCATTTGAAAACTTTATTTAAAATTAAGATATTTTTGAGAACAGACTATGACCCCAAAGGAGAACAGTTAATGGTGATATTTTTGTGTGTGCACAAGTCTGTAATTAATTGAATTCTTTCTTTTTAGTAAGATCTCATTTCCAAAAAAGTTCAAGAGATTAATGAAATAAAGTTCCAAACTTGAACAAATCAGATAATGATGGTACAACGCTATTTTAAGTCTTTTCTCAACCAAAAATGTTTAGCGCTTGTTAGGGGATAGTTAGCTGAAAAAATATTTCACATTTCATCAATGAAAAAGGTTGAGAACTGCTTTTTACTGCGATTTTGCATCTGTGGGATTAAATATGCGAGGCTGTAGCCTGAGATGGTGGCAGGGAAAAAACTATCTCAAGAAAACTGTTCGCTTTCCAGTCGCACACAATTTCACAGTCAGTATTGATTTCATGTCAATCCCGATCTGTGCAAAAGTCAAGTTACATGAACCACATCCCTTTCGAGTTCCACAAGGGACATGGAATAAAGGGGAGGCTATTTCTTTGGTTAATGTACTGCCAGCAATTTGGTTTCCAACCCTTGTAATTTAAAATAGATCTCATACTACGGTCTTTGGTTCGATCCAGGGCTTTTGTGTGTTTGTATAGGTTCTGTCGAAGTAATCCATCTTCCTCCCAGAACACAGATTTGGGTTCCGGTCCACCAATGCAAGTCTGTCAACCCCGAGATCGACTGGGGATCAACGCAGACCCACTCACTCCAAATCAAATAGGACAAAGTTGAACAGGATGGTGGTACTAATTTGATGGAAGCTTAACACACGCCTATATTTAAAATATATGTATAAAAATAAATCTTTGACTACAACAGAAAAACAGTCCATTTTTCTAGATATTGCATAAATCTAATAAAGTTTTGAGACTATTAGCAATTCTACCATCGAAGGTCAGTTTCTGACATTCAAAAAGCATGGGTGCAACCGTCTATAAGTTGGAATGGCATAGTAAGCAAATGTTTAGTTAAGCAGTACAATTAGGCAGCTGCCACACAGAACAGTCCTTGGAGTCCCCGGAGGAGCCATTATGGTCGGTTGAGCAGAGCGTCTTACCAGCTTATGAGGTCAAGTCCACACATGATGCAGAGAGACACCAATGCACCGGTGCATTACAAATGAATAGTTGAGATCCATTATTGATATGAACATCTGTTGACCGTAGTGAATTTTTGAGAGTGTAGATTTACACTGCATTTGAAAAGTTACAATTGGCTTTCAGTGTGAGAAATAATCGACCACTAAAAAAATGCATTAACTTCTTTATTCATAAGATGGATATTTTTGTTTACATCTTATGCACAGCAGATACAGAAACAAACATGTTTCTTCTAAACCACAAACTAAATTCCTCCCCTCAAATCCTGCTTGCCAATTTCAAAACAGCCCCCCCAAAAGGTTTGTAGTCCAGTTTCACATTCTGAATGATCGTTTCACAGCAATCTCATTTTAGCAGAACAGAACACGCCAGGTTCAGAACACTTTTTTTTTGGACAGACACCCACTTTCCCATTTAAACAAATTGCACTTTTCTTCCTTAACTACTGTATTTAAACAGGATTATATGAACAAAAATTAACACCAAAAACTACTAAACATTCAACTTATACATGTTCATTTAGTTGCACAAACCTGCATATATACACACACACACACACATTACACAAAAAGTACAAAAATACTTGTACTTTATTCTGGTCAAATAATGACAATGATATGATCATAGGGACTGGGATTGTCATAACACAGGGATGCCTTCACAAGGTCCATGCGAGATAAACCATTGAACAACAGCTGAGCTTCCATAGAGGTAACAAGGAGCTACAGGAAAACAAAACATTTCGCAGCCCAGAAGAAGGTAAAGAGTTAACAAACACTAAGAAAATTAGGATACACAGAACTGTTCTAAATTCATGCCAAAAAGACAAACATGCAATGACTTCATACGTCTGAGGACAGTGAGACGACTATCGTTACAACTTCAAGGTGTTAATTATCCTCAGCAATGATGAGCCATGGAGCTTTGACTAGCCTGCAAAAGGTTCTAGCAAGTGCCAAGATGTACCACAAAAAGGGGCACAAGATTGTCAACAGCAAGATTGTTTTTTTGTTTTTTACTCAAGCCTCCCTCCAGAGACAATTGGCAGAGATATAAATACCGTTTCTAATGCAAATGTGTCCATTAAATAAACCTGATTAAATTAATGAGTTTGGCAAACCTCACTTGAACTGGACAAAGGTGTGGTTTCCAGGCGCCTGCAGAAAACAAAAACATGTCAGTCCAATGACAAACACTTTGTATGTATACATGTAGGGGATGCACAACCAGTTTTCATTTGTCTACAGCTTAGCCATGCTAAATATGCCTTTGGTGGTATAAGGGTTCATTTGTATTGTGATTTAAACACTAAAGACTACATCTGGTCAAAACCAAAAATAACTGAAAAAGTGGTTTTCTGAAAAACAAAATTGGTTAGCTAAAAAAAATACGAGTTTGCATACATGAAGAAAAACCTAAAACTGAAAATCCAAACTTCTGTTGCATATGGATTTCCTTTAATAGTAGTAAATTTGAGCTCTCCTTGTAATATGGATGGACACATTTTGCAGCCAATTGCTTTGTTATTATCGACAAGTTCGCACGAGATCGATTTAGCAGTCACAGAAAGGTGGATAGTGAAATCTAAACACGGTTTGACCAAAGGTTACTCACTAAGTATCTAACAAAACTGGCGGGACTTCCATCCAGGCTGGGAAGTCTCAGAAGGAGAAGGGTACCAGCGCATCTAAAGAAACACAAACAGTCATGACCAAAATGAGGTGCTGCAACACTTAATACAATTGTTTTTTTTTTTTTAATGGGCTTTGATGAAATTTCGCTGCATTGAACGCAACTGAAGAGATTAAGCGATCCATTCATTAAACATGTCCATGCAGTGCAAAACATTCCATTCCAGAAGCCACCACATCCTTAGTCAGGATGTTATCAGCAATTTGTTTGGAAACAACTCACTGCTGGGAGTTGCTGAGAACTCTGGCAACTTCAGGAATCTGGGATTCCAAATAGAAAAAAATCCCCCCTACCCCCCCCCCCCCCCCACCACCCATTTGCCCTGCTCACACATTTTGGCTACATTAGGTCAAGAGTGTTTCTAAGCAAATACCAGGCATTCCTCAGACTCAAGTGGTCAGCATAAGGGCCTATGTCATAGTGCTTTGTGATGTAGCATTCCCTCCCTTGTGCTCTTAAAATTAAGTGCAATTAGCACACAATGAATTTGAAATGACCCAAAAACAGATACAGTATTTTCCTTTTACGACTATAGTTTGTAAATGGGATTAGATGACTACTGGTACTGGTTTACCGTTTTGTGTGTGTGTTTTTTTTTTTTATCAAAATTTAATTTTGTATCAAAATGCGCCAATACTGGCTCGCCCCTCCTCCTTGGTGATCAGAGGGAGGTTTGACGAAAGATGTTATAAACACAAATTCCTTCTAAGTAATGTGCATTGCCCTAACAAAAAAAGTATTAGCCCCAAGGAGTAGCCTATGCATCTGCTCTAAAAACACATCATTAATGATGGGCCACTGGCAGAAGAACTAAAATAGAAGAAGTTAACTTTTTTGCTTAAATTTAAAGACCCAGTGTGTGTCCTTGGCGACATCTAGTAGTCAAAGAATAGCATTAGAAGCACACAGGCGCACGCACACTACGGTGGCTCAGACCATATTGCGCAAGCCTACCACCAATTCTTATTTTGTGTGAGCAAAAGAGCATCTTGGCGAGAGACGGTGAATTGGCAGCTGTTGTGAAGCCCGGCGATCGACGAAGGACCGAGCGAGCTGGAATTAGCCGGAGCAGCTAACGGGCGGCTAGCGGGAGTTAGTCGGAGCCAAAGGCTGGAGTGGAGAGGCTAACTAGCGGGAGAAGCTAGTAAAAGCTTGCGAGAGCAAAGCAGAAAGTGGCAAGCGACAGGCCCGACTCACGGGAGTTAGTGACGACCACCTGCAGGTCACGGCTGTGGAAGGTCCGACACACTCGATGCAAGCACCACCCGGGCTAACTACATTCGCAAAGTTGTCCTTTGGGCATCCGTTGCAGGAAGATCGCAGTGAAACATGGCAGCTCTTGTAAGGTGAGACTACAGCCATGTAATATAATTGGTGATTATTAGACCTACAATTATATAAATAAATATAAACTGTTTATGCAATAATTTTTGCATACTATATGACAAAAAGTCAGTTTTTTTTATTTTTATGAATTAATTAGTTCACCACTAAATGGCGCTACGGATCACTGAATGTCCCTTCAAAATGTGCTTTGTGGAGTTTGTCACTTTTTTACTCACCACTGCCACATCCGGCCTAAAGTGTAACTGCAGCCTCTGTCAAACTCGTGCATGGTGTGCTTGAGTACGTGCGCTTGAATAAATTTCCCCCCCAATTTTCATGGAGTCTGAGCTGTGCTCGTAGCCGGCCTCTTGTTTGTATATATTTTTTTCTTTCAATTTCCATCCAAATTGTCGTATGCCAACACTAAATGGCCGCGGGAACGAGCAGGACGTCACTCTCCTCCACTCCCACCCCCAAGAAACTGGAGTGTGAAGGGAAGATACAAGCCGATTGGCGCAGTCGCAGTTATTAAAAAAAACAGGTCTCTTTGTACTCAACCTTGCATTGGTGAAGCATGTATGATGTAGAGCTTAACATTTTAAACTCCACAATGCACTTTTAATATGGTACACATTTCCTAAGGTACCAAATGGTGTGTATTTTGTTTAAAAATGTGTTCAATTGGGGGTGGGGGTCTGGTTGTTCTATGCGCTCCCACTAGTCTAAACACTGCATTCTGATTGACATTGCATTTGTGGAATATGAATTAAGCTGCAAATTCCACTTGTTCTGATCCATCTCAGGGGGCTTGCCGTCGATTGAAAATGACATCACAGTTGCTCAGGGCTCATAACGACCAATCACGGCTCAACATGTAAACATCACATGACCAAAATCAGGAATATGCAAGTCACTGAGGCAACAGCAAGTGGCAAAACGGCAACCCCGTGATGGATTTTTTGGGACTTTCCGTTTAAACCACCTGTCCATCCTTGGCACTGTTTGACATCTGAGATGTGAACGCTTGAAAAG
Source organism: Leptonotus elevatus (assembly GCF_054856555.1). NCBI lineage: Eukaryota > Metazoa > Chordata > Actinopteri > Syngnathiformes > Syngnathidae > Leptonotus > Leptonotus elevatus. The sequence continues at coordinate 21,991,790 of NC_141241.1, read as the reverse complement.
GAAACGTGCAAGATAGAAGAGAGAGAGAGACACACCGGTTGGTCCCTCACCTGGGCGTGGAGGGCTGCGGCAGCGGCGGCGGCTGCGGGGTAAGTGAAGGCCGCGTGAGGGAGGCCGGGGGTCAGCTCTGTTGTGTACAGTGGGTAAGGGGTCCACGCATCCGGGGAGGCTGGGATCAGCGCCGCCCCTGTCAGGTCATCTGAAGATAATAACGTTGTATTGAAATAACGTTGACTGACTCACACAATTGTGACAGAAGCTAACATTCGATGACCACTATATGAGCGATCATATCAACCAGTAATCTTACTCAAGTGAAATACTGACGAAACAACCCATTTCCACCAAACGCATAAGCAACAGCTACTGTAAACGTCGTCCACTACCATGTCTAAAACCATTCAGATGAATGCTGGTTGAGAAAGTTATGTTTTATCCGAGAGCAGCAAAGCGGCTAAAGAATTAAGATGCATGCATGTGCAGGGTGAGTTAGATTGTTAAATACTTATTTTTAGCCTCTGCCAAATCGACATCAGTATTTCCATGAGGACAGATTTATGACAGCACTGCCCAAGTGAGAGGGAATGCGAACCTAGAGGGGTGCAGCCGTACAACTTACATGGGTCCCGTGCAATGAAGTGTGCTCCTAGAGCAGGGTGGATATTTGTGGGGTTCGGTGTGGCCATCAGCTTACTCTTTGCCATCTTCGTGTTGGCTTTAGCAAACTCTAAGCGCAGGGTCTGAGGGCTTTCGGGGTCAAAACGGATGCCCTGAAGGAGAGACGGAGGGGGACATTGGATGGTAAGGGAGGCGGGCTGAGATTGATGGGCTTTAGCTCATAGTCTCGCACCATCTCCTTTCCTACAGCCATGTTTCAATACTCAAATTTTGTATCCTTCAAACATGCCGAGCCAGGAGCCGTTCTGCTCCGAGTGGAGAATACGCCCAATCCCTCCCAACTCGAGCAGAGCAGCCGACTTGAGGCTGAAGGATACAAGCTGAAAGCATTTCCGAAAGCCGACATCTCTTCTTCCTCGCGATGAAACCATCAGCTGGCGTGACTGGAGCAGATTCAGCCACAGCGAGCCCGAAGGAGAACGAGATGAGGAAAGGGCCGATGACGAGACTAAGTGGCATTTTTGGGGTGGGTTTACCTTGCTTGTGTTTTTGTGCCCTAAGCGCTGTGCCCACATGCAAAGTGAGAAGTCTTTTGGAGTGTGTTTGTGTGTGTGCGCCATCTGGTGTGTCTAAGAGGTGATGCGTATAAGGAAGGCTAGGCTATGAGTGTATGCGTGTTAGACACTGCCATTGTGGCCTACTGGTGACAAAAAAAGGTTACACTACTAAAGATGTGTTCAAATAACACTAAAAACGTGGCTTTAGAACAAGTATAGTAAAGCAGTGATATGCAAAATTAGGAAAGCTACACCAGACTAAAATATGGATGTGTATCAAGGTCAAAGTAAACTACCGTAATGCTACAGGATTCTCCCATCTTTCCAAAAAAGTCCCTGCCATTGAATTATGAAAGGACAGAAAGAGTTGACTTGCTGTAAAATGGATGGGAAATGATCTTCAAAACACTCCCGTCTCTTTTTAGATTTGTTAGGGAGGGAGAAAAAAAAAAGAAGCACAATTCAAGAATTTCAAAGGGGATCATGAAATCATCTGAATACTTGCATTTAGAGCATTTTTTGCAGCTTCAGCTCCAGATCGGCTGTCAAAGGTTACAAACCCGACAGGCTGGAAGATAAAAAATAAATAAAAAATCAAATACTGACGACATCAAGCACAAATCAGAAGCTCGAGGACAATTTATTTTACAAAAACGAAGCGGAAAAAGCAAATGAGAGATTGTTTATAGCACTGGTGTCAAACTCAAGGCCCGGGGGCCAAATGCGGCCCGCCACCATTTTGTGTGGCTCACGAAACTCAAACAATAATTTAACAATTATCCTTGACTTCTGATTTCAAAATTAGTAAGCCATCAATTTGTTGTGTATATGTAATGATGTAGACAATAGCATAAAGTAACAATGAGATGATTAAACATTTATTGGGTTTCAATCTTACTGTCAGATTGTCTTTGTGTTGGTTTTTTTGTTTTGTTTATTAATGAAAAAAATGTGAAAAATGTTAATAGGAATGTGCAAGTGTTTAAATTAAATATAGTATGTGTCTCCTGTATGTTTTTTGGTATTTAATTGGAGTTGGGTAATATTTGATAGGAGATGGCTTTGGAAAGTCAAGTTTACATGTTTATTAATCTGTACTTTTTCCCTTCTTTTTGGACCTTTTTTTAACCTGCCAAAAAAAAAAAAGGGGGGGTTGCACTATCATAACAGCTCAACGTGGGAAGCCGTAACTACAAAGCGTCCCTCGACATAAATGAGTCCGACACCCCTGGTTTATAGTAATGACTGATCCTCACTGACACCACCAAAAGACAGTCCGAGTACAAGTTTTAGCATCAACAAACGGATGGAGACTCACCTGTTTTGATGTTAACTTAATCAGTGACCCTTCATAACCCTGCAGAGAAGAAAGACAGCCAATTATCCACCGTAGTCACATGCAAGCAATTCAGGCATGAACGCTGCTCGCCAAAGGAAGAGAGACCTGCTTCTGTCAGCTATCAGCTTGAGATCCGTTGGCAGCCAGCATGGCTCCTGTTGCTTTGTTTTGTCAAAATTAATACTAGCATTTTTTAAGCCCCCCCCCCCCCCCCCCCAAAAAAAACCCATCTAAAAATCTGTGCACTACCCTGTTCAGGCAGATTGACCACATTTATACGCCATGAGGATTTTATTTATTTTGGTCTTATCTGGCACTTATTTAAAGAAAAATTAAGTGCAGAAAATCATTGACAAACCACAACTGACTGGATATTACCTATAAAAGCAAAAAAAAGACGCCTGCTATAAATTGTATGAAATCCCATAAGAATGCATACAAGCTCCCTGCGCACTGCAGCTACTGGAACACCAAACATTTCCGCCATTTCACAATGCTCAAGTGTTACTCGAGGAAAAACGAACAAAAAAAAAGAAAAAGTTTCCCTTCTCATTGAACAAGTTGGGTCACACACACACACAGGGTAGGTTGGTCAGTGGAGAGGGTTACTCATTTACACATTCCACAGGATCATCCATGTGCGAGGGATACCACTTCCAATTTGGTTAGTTAGGACACGAGAAGGAGGGGTGTTTATGAACCGGAGAGCCCAGTCCAAAACACAGCCGTGGATGAACAATGATGTGGCCTCATTTCCATATATGCAAATATTTGGACTCATTAACAGGGCGATTGTTTGATTTCAGCTCCAATGTACAAAACCGGCTTGATTAAATCTTTGTGTTAGACTGCACATCTAGACCAGTGTTTCCCAACCTTTGGACCAAGGCACCCATTTTATATTAGAAAAATCTTACAGCACACTGAACAACGTCACAAAATTTTTTAATACTGAAATAATGATTTTGCTTCGATATACTCCATTTAGAATCAGTGTAAAATTTGAGCCAATTCAATTGAACAAAGCTGACCAACTTATTCTTTTGAATAAACAAATATAACGACACTGCTGATTTCTCGATGCAGCAACCTGGTTGGCAATCACCGACCTCGACAATGCTGAAATTAAAGACAAAATGTCTGAGTGAAAATCACTGACCACGTCCATACATATGACAGCTACTTTCATCAGTTTAATTTTTAATAATAAATTACGTTTTCATTTTTCTACAGAATCTCATTTCATAGCTCCCCCATAAACATGCAACATACCTTAAAAGGCCTGAAGAGAAGGTACAGTTCCCGTGGTTTGATATCAACTGGTAAGCCGCTGACAAACAGTGTTCGTACCTGAAATGAAACATTTTTGTGTCAAAGTTAAAAAAAACTGACTTTACAGACCGACTAAACCCCTCCACAATAACATACAGAAATAGCTTTGTTACTTCCGCTTGTCATTTAGAGGCCAAAATAAAAAATATTGCCTTCTCATGACGTTTCCATACAACCACATCCGATCAACACTGTAGCTGTCCAAATGTACAGTTGCACAGTAAAGTGTCAATTTTCCTCTTTACTGTAGTTTTTTGTATTTTCTTTCTTTTTTTAATAATTGACCCACCTAGTTTCATAGATGCCCTGATTAAAAATGTGTTCATTATAGCATAATGCAGAAAAGCACACCAATATCACAAGTTACAAAAATGCTCTTTAGTTTCACAAGCAGGTCAGCCGTGAATCCAACCTTAGTGAAAGAACACTTATTGCGATCCCCCTAAATGAGCAAAAACCAAACAAGGCTCTCATCCTGCTGGGCATGCACAGCTCATTGAGGGCCGATGCCGAGTGAAGCCCCGAGTGGCTGTGGAAACAAACAGTGCGCGGGGCCCATTAGTTCTCAACTGGTAGGGAGGCCTTCGCCACAATGGGGCTGCCAGAGGAACAGCGCTGGACAACAGTTCACAGCGTGACACCATTTCCTTCCTCTGACCCGTGGACCCCTACCCCGCCGCCACTTGGCCATTTTTCAGGTGCCGCGGAACCCATTTCCTCCTTTACAACAGCTAACATGTATGAGCAGCTTGTATCACAACTGAGGATGAACAAGACAGTGAAATAGCTGTCATACATTTTTGAGTAACAAACAAATAAGAATCGACATGCCATACTTGTAAAACTGACTTGGGTTATGCTTTTTGCGTGATATTTGACAATGACATAATTAGGCACACAAGCTTTGATAGATAATGAACAAAAGGGGAGCAACAAAAGGGCCCATGCAGTGTTCCCCCTCTGTGAGTCTCTTTAGAGAGTCATTAGTCCGCAAAATAGCTGGTTACAAAGACTAATTATGGCAGCTGCAATAAGTCGTCTTGTTCACACAAGTCAAGAGGAATTTTAGACTAGATAATTTTTTAAAATTTTATAAACAGCAATACGGAGTGACTGGGATATATTTGCCCTTTTAAAATAGTTTTACTGTATTTAATGTTTCAACGTTGTGGGCTGCCGAAGAAGCCACCACACTTTGTGGGTGCTAGAGCAGACTACAATATTTTCGGACGTCTTATTTCAACATCTAACAGTCTTCATGGTTTTGAGAAAAGCTCGTTCACAAATTGTCTTTTTTGGACCAAATTTATTAAAACATTGACTCAATATGAAGTGCTGCTAATGTGTCGAAAACTACTACAATATAGCCAATTTGTAAATAATGTTTCACTTTTTATTAACATGTCGAATAGTTTTTCACCAATTTAGTTAAATTATCGATCCCAGTTTCGAATTCAAACAATATGGAAGAACAGCGCACGAACCCGTTAATTTCCGGAGATATTTTTCCCCCTATGGTTTTGGTTTAATTAACAAATAGAATGAGAAAAAATGTAAACCTGACCTCCTCCTCCATGGAGACATTGTTGTTGGGCTCGGTCTCAGTCTTGAGGCTCATATTGAAGATGCTGCCGCGGCGCCGAGTGCGTGCTGGCCGGGTGAGAGTGGCCCAAGGTGGGTTGCGGCTGCTGTGACAGTCCGGTGAAGGTCGTTCAACTCGAGGTGGCGTGGTGAGTCGGTGAAGACGTTGACGCTTGCTTTTTCCTTCTTCTTCACAACAGCTTCAATTCGTGTTTCGAGAAAGTTGAATGTTCCCCTCCGGACAAAATAAGTCGAGGAAGGGGAAAAAAAGGGGAGTGACGGAAAGGGAAACGCCGCCGCGCTAAACTAAAGGTGAGAAGGTGGAATTTGTGCTCCGCGTGAGGGTGAAAGACGGGGGGAAAGACGTGCGAGTAAAAAGCTGAAAGCTTCTCCGGTCACATCAATGCTCTCAGCTGTGGGACTACATGTGAGCAGAAGGAACAAGTCAACTTTTCTCCTCCTCCCGCTCCTCAATTAGGTCATCAATTGCGTGTGTGAGCGGACGTAATCAGGCTGCAGATCCGCCTCAGCTGTGCCAGGAAGACATCAGCCCCGCCCCCGCCGGCCTTTCTCTCAACGTGAGGCCCGTACTGCCAACAGGCTGGTTCGCCGCCACTTTATTAGGGACACCTTAATTGAAAGTTTCCTTGGGATTTGTTCTTAGGGGGGAGAAAAAATATATAGTCAATCAAAATAAGAGAACAAAAGGACCCAACTGAACAAAAAACAGGTGATATCGCAGGACTTTGTTTATGGTCAATGTGCATGCGGTGGTAAATTTAAAAGGTATAGCCTTTTTTTTAGTTTAATAATTTAAACGTATTTTGCATGGCATTTTTTTAAATGCACATTAGTACATGAGTAAAACGAAATAATTTAGTCTTTTATATTTATCTGCTTCTTATTTTTTCCTATCATTAATGTGGCCCAATTGATTTCAAGGCATATTTTTATATTTGTTATTCTATTATTTTAGACTATTTATAATACGTATTTGGGGAAGATAACAATCTACGATAACAAAGGACAGAATAGCCCATTTAATTGCATGTGAAAATAGAGCAATATAAGGCAATTTTAGACACAATAGATTAGGCAATATTATTAATATAACAATATTATTAGATAATATAAAAAAGGCGCGCAGTATATATTTTTATTAACTGACCTGTACCAGAATGACGTAATTCTAAACTACAACGACTTTCCGAAAAATTTTAATCAAATTATATGCTATATGAACAACTGTTTGTGTTTCATAAAATGTCTGCTGTACAAAAAATATTTTTGACCAAATGTATTTGATGTGTTCTCGTTCTTAAGCACGCACGTGTATGGGTCTACCCATGCTCTAAAAACTCAACACACTGATTGAGTTGCTGTTATTTTAGTTCCTGTAGGTCGGATAACAACGCGGGCGTTTTATTTGGAGAGAAAGGCCTACATGTGAAGTGACGCGGCCGTGGACGTGGACCTGGACCTGTGCCCGGCAGGCATGCCGTGTGTTTCCTCCCAGCGAGCAGCAAAGGCCAGACAGCTTCCGGACTTTGTGTAGAAACACAATCAGACCTGCAGGACGAGGAGGGGCCGTAGGAGGGACGCGCATGATGTTCACTGCATGGCCTTCTGCAACAATCTCGTCTAAAAATAGGCAAGTCATGTATTTAATGTTGCCAATGCATAAGTGCATGCATGTCTACTTAGCTCGCGGTCTCATGTGTGCCTATGCATGGACACCTTTTGCATCTTTGTGGAAGGTACTGTCTGTAATATTTTTGACGAAATTTCGTTAAACAGCTCTCTGTTCATCCGATGCAATTTGTATAAAATGTTCTTTAAAAAAAAAAGCCACATTAGGTGTGCAACGTACTGCACTACGCTGAGACGTTGGTTTTTTAAAAAAATATATTTTGGTTATTGTTATTTTATGGCCTATAGAATGTTTTATAGTTGTAAAATCGTAGCAGGACTAAAGTCATAATTACAAGTTACACATATTTGAAATATGTGCAGGCCTATATTGTACTATAATTCTGACGTTATTTGTTACCATGGGGAGTTCCGACCTGCAGGAACTGTGTCGTAAACTACCTTCTGCAGGCTACTTCAAATAAAACCATACTGGCTGTACATGAAAGAACATACTGGAGTGTCAAACTATGGCAGGGGTGACCAACACGGTGCTGAGGGCACCATGTTGCCCCCAAGGGCTTGTTCTAAAAATAGCTATCAGCTATCATTTACAGTATTTGTTTAAAAAAACAAAACATGTGGCTTTCTGGTGATTCTCATTTTCACTGGACTTCTGGAATGGAAATAAAGTAAGCTGCAGTATTTAGTCATTATTATAATTTTGTCATGTGTAATGAATATATAACTCTTTGTATGCATTTAAAAAGGAAGATTTAAATAACTTATTTGAATTCAAGAAACTTGAGAGACTGCAGAATTTTGTGATTTAATTAAAAGTGCAGGGTGGGGGTCTCATAATAATGCCCCCTCCCCAAAAATCCTTTTAGTCACAACACTGCAAAGGTTGCAATCACTGAGGGGGGTGCAACTTAGGCGTCTCCAATTGCTCATGTCACATCTACGTCATCCGCAAGGGGAAACCTTGCAGTTTACATGCATAAACACACTTTGCGAACGCCAGTCTTCCGCAATGTCAAGCACCGTGTGTGCTTCGACTGCCCTGATTTTTACAGAGAATGAGGGGAGCCGCTTCAATTGGCCAGAATTCGGCTGTCTTCCATCCCGGCACAACAGGCAAACTCCCACGTCTACCGGCGTAGTCAGGAAAATATGAAAGAAAACTCCATCCATGCACACAGACTGAGCATGCGGATAGGACCCGAAGAGTAGCAGATCAGTGCTGGTCTCCACGCATTTGAGAAATCCAAACTTTTGAATGCTAGTTAAGCTGAATACTATGAATTATTCAAATTAACAGAAGGCAATTTAAGCAATTTTATTTTAGAAGTGTGTATCTAACTGGTAGCCTTTCGCATTAATCAGTACCTAAGAAATAGTTTCAAAATACAACATTTTACGGACATTGATGGTTACTATTCTTTTATTTAATGAGTTCATATTACTGCAATGCAAAATTTCACTTGTCTGACTTTTATAATAACAATTCATTGACATTATAATTCATTATTCTTTGTTTCAGTCTCTGAGGAAAAATAGAGAATACAATTCTAAGGTGCCGGTATGTGTACATGAGAAAACCCAGAGAGATGGTCTGGATCTGGCAGCTGTATTGTTTGAGAGCGGGAGGGAACGACATCCATTACGCTCTGTTTGTCATTTTAGCAACACTCGCAGTGTATGAAAAATTCAACCTGCTGCGGCACGATCATGAATTTATTTAGTAAGTACAACTCGCACAGTATACATGGCGGAAGTTTTAATGTGAAGGAAGGCGACTGCTTTAAACTTGAAACTGAACATTATTTGTGTGTTTTAAATAACTGTAAAACAGGATGATCTCATTTACAAACCTGTCAATAAAATCAGTGTTTGAAACACTGGTGACTTGGTATGATTTGATATATTGTGCAGGGAGTCAAATTAAGATGATTAACTCATTCACTGCCATTGACGACTATAGACGTCAAAAATTCATGTGGACTATTTCTATTAGTTTAACAATTTTTCATTTTATTTCATTTTTTATGAAAACCTATATATTTTTTATTGTACATTAATAACGTATAAAATTATCATGCGATTAATTATGATTAAACGGCCCTTACTATTTCTTTTAATTAGGCCCATCAGGCGATTTTTTTTAAAATTGTAATTAATCACATGACTTCACTAGTTAACTAACGATTAATCACAAATTTTATATCTGTTCTAAATTTACAAAAACAATTTTTTTCTAGGTTTTCATACTCTTGTTAGCAAAAGTGGATAGTAAACTAATAGAAATAGTTCAAATGAATTTTTGACGTCTATAGCCGTCAATGGCAGTGAATGAGTTAATATCTGTTTAATATCAAGTAGTGCCTTGACTTCTACACATCTCATCTTCACTCATAATCCACCATTGAAATGAATGGAAATACAATTGACCTGTTTTCGTCAGCAGGGATTTTAAGGAGAAACGCTGCAGTATTGCTTTTGATAAAAACATACAATAATATCATAATTAAATAAATGACTTGAAAAAATACAGTTTGTGTTATAGTAATTCACAGAGAGATTTTTGCTTCTTATTCTGTTGTGCATTACTTGGCCAACAGGGCGCAGTATAATGCATACAGGCCTACTACTTGTAGATTTTACGATTAAACATACATTGCCTCCAATAATAGTGATGGAAGATAAAGAATATGTTCCGGTGAGTATTGATATATGGTGTATGCCTGTATGCGTTGCTACGATTCATCCACTACATCGATGTATCGATTTATGTTCACATGATCCAACTACATTGATCTGTGCTTGGCAAGTTGGCTTCATATATTGATTTAAAATCCTTTTAAAAGGTCATTGCTGGTTTGTATGATATAGGAAATAACACATTGGGTTTAAGCACAGCAGACTATTCTGTATGGATGTTTGTGTTTTTAGCACTCTTAATGATAAAGACACTCAATTAAGTTGTTCTCTCTATGCCAGTAACAACATGGAGGCTGGCCAGTGTGTACAAACGCGCTTCCTTTTGCAAAGACGTAAATGTTCTAACAATGTCTTGAGAGATAATATGCGGTATAGTGGAAATTATGAATCAGTGTGTTTGTCATGTGCAACAGCGCAGTGTTTAAAAAGCACCAGTAAAGCGTTGAAACTTTTTTTTTGTGTGTCTGCAACCTTGACTAAACATTGTTTCATGTTGCTGCAGCCCACGCACTCTACTGTATGTCTTATTTATGTGCCTCCTCTCACTTTGATGAGCGGCCTGACGTCATTGAAGGCAAAAGTCAGTTGTCGGTAGTTTGTCGGCTCTGGAGAAACCATGGAGAGATATTAGCAATGGTATCGATAATTATCATAGCATATTTGTTTTTTTCTAAATGATGTATACGACAGCATTAGGTCCACCTACACTATCTGTATAAGGGCTATATGAAAAATGTTGTATTTACAAGGGTATAAATCTCAGTCTTGTTTGACATCAGAGAGTATTAATTTAACATTCTTGTTTCCTGTATGTTACAATAACATTGTGGCTGGCAAGCAATACATTCAGCATGTTTTTAAGAGAGAAAAAAAATACAATTACAATAAGATTTTCTATGCACCCCCACTTTCCTAAACAGGATATTCTGAATAATATAGCATTTGTGGAATATGAATTAAGCAGCTAAATCTACCTTCTTTTATCCATCTGAGGCGACGGCCATTTTGCCACAGTGCACTTCGCTCAGCTTGTAAACGTCACATGACCAAACCCCAAAACAGGTGAGCCACGATTGGTCGTTATCTAGGGGTGTGAATATCCTAGTACCTGGCGATTCAATTCGTATCACGATTCATAGGTTCCGATTAATCCCGATACTAATTTATAAATTGATTATTGCGATTTTTTTAAACTCAAATTCAGAAATGACTAATCAGTAAACTTGTACATGTACACTGTAAGATTTGTATGAAAAATTATTTATTTATCTGAAAATTCAGGCTTATAACTGAGCCACTGCATTTAACAAACAGGTTGCAGTCTGCTTAATGTGTGAATCCTAACCCTAAGTAAGACGTTTTGTTGAATATTCCCATAAAAAATTGATGTTTAAAAATTGATTCGGCCGCATATCGAATCGATTCGAGAATTGCGCGCTGTAATATCGCGATATATTGCAGAATCTATTTTTTCTAACACCCCTATCGTTACCTGAGCCCGTAGGTTCTGTGATGTCATCTTCAGTCGACAGCAAGTGGCAAAATGGTTGCCGCCTGAAATGGAAATTATTCTTTGATTTTGCCGCTTAATTCATATTCCACAAACGCATTATTTGATCAGAATGCCGTGTTTAGACTAGTGGGGGTGCACAGAACATAATCCTGTAAAAATAATTTTTAGAGTTGACTTACCCTTTAAATTGTTGTACTACTATTTCAATGCACATTGACTCGTCTCATACTCTTTTTGTGGTGTTTGTTGTACATGTGCGCAGAAGTATTTATCCTATTACTTCAAATGTGCTTTAAAATGCTAATGTCGTGCGTAGCGTCATGGTCAAATTCTGCCCAAAACACATTTCAGCACATTGCATGTACAAAAAAAAAGAAAAAAAAAAGACAACAAAGCAAAACCTTGTAACATATATGGCCTTCATTGTATCCACTGGCTTATCAAATGGGTGCAGGAGCATTAAATCAGATTGCGCCTTCTTTCTAGCCCAACAGTGTACATTTTGTGAAGCAGTGGATAAGGCTCATGTTTTATTTGTGAGAAGCGGGCCCATTGTCCCATAAGTCACCTCACACAGCACTCTTCCTCTTCACGCCACGCTGAGCTTGTCCCACTGAGTTAGCGTCACACGCTGCTAAAGCACTTAGCTTGTGTTCCCCGCGTCCTCTGTGGCTTGGCCGAACATCCATTTGGAGGTCCTGGGAAACTTTGAAGCTTTTCACCCAAACGTGGAGCGAAGGAGGCCTGGGACACATTAGCGACGTTGGGCCAATGGCCGTGCCGATAAGTGGCCTTCCTCGTCAATACATTAAAGCTGATCGCAGTGCACGCGCGGGGAACAATCTTCACCGTCGGATTCCTTCATCTGACCGCTGATTTGTAGAAAGGCTCTTCATCGCCGATACACGGATGGCGGCATTTATCCGTTTGCTTATTTGCCGGCTGTTGAGCTAGCACTTGTCAGACGCTGTCACACCTTTTGCCTAAGGACAGAAGAAGGGACGACTTCTGCTTGAAATCGATGGACCTCACACTCTCCTGATATGTGCAGAAAATATTCCTCTTGAAGGTGGTTGGTCAGCTGGGATGGCTTACTCGTGACCCAAGTGACGACAAGCGCTACAGAAAATGGAAGTCATCGTAACATTCAGCAACATTATACATTTGGCAAGATTTGATTAAATCGCCGCATTATTTTGCTTTTCCTTTGCCGTTTTATTTGATAAATACAAAATATGTAATACAGAATGCAATATAGGAGTGGCGAAAAGTTCCATGTTAGTGCAACACTTTTAGTAGAGCCTGGAGACTCTTCCAGCAGATGACGTCAATGACAATTTCATGCTTTGCTCTCTTTTTGTGTCACGATTACGATGTAAAGTCGTTTTACAACTGTCATCTTGAATCAGGGGCGAGGGGATCGAGTGAGAGGCTGTTTGCAGGAGGCATACTTTCAATAAATGATTTATTCCAAGCGACTCCCACAGACGCCATTATGAACCATTGTAGAGCATCAGGACTGTCCGATACCATTCTTTTCCCTTCAGATCAATACCAGTACAAGTAATCAACTCGTGAGTCATCACAGATACCGATACCAAGTATCGATACAACTAATACTTTTGATATTTAAAAAAACAATGACAGATGATTTTAAGGAAAGACCCCTTTATCCCAATGTAGCATTTTCCCTTAAAATGATATGAAATTAACAGCAATGTTCTATTCTTGTCATTTCTTATTTCTAGTTCATGGTCATAAAACGTCCACCCCTATAGTATGTATGATGTGATTAGCACCAACACTCATGGTTTTTACCATACTGCCATTTTAAGCTTTATTGCACATTATGATGGTTAAAGGGATACTTGACCCATGGAGCCATTTTCAGCAGCAAAAAGGTCATATTTTGTCCAGAATAAATTTCATAACATCATTATTTTTCATGTACAGTTAATACCTTTAAAAACTTTTTTTTTCTTTTTACTTGCTATGGACTGAAGATGACATTACCTGTGTTGAGGAAGTAGGTAACGACCAATCACGGCTCACTTGTTTTCTGGGTTTGGTCAGCAAATGGAGCCATGATTGGCTGTTACCTGTTTCCTCAGCGCAGGTGATGTCATCTTCAATCCACAGTAAGTGGAAAACAATAGTTTTTAAAGGTATTCATTCTAGATGAAAAATAATGAAGTTATCAAATTCATTCTGGACAAAATATTACCTTTTTACTGCTAAAAATGGCTTAATGAGTCAAGTATCCCTTTGAAGTGGAAATCAACCGTAAACATTTCTTGACAATATGTCATGTGTCTAAACGTGACATTCTGATTAATTACATTAATTAAATTGTTACATTTGTGGAACATGAGTTAATCAGCAAAATCCAGCCGTTTTTATTCCATCTCAGGGGGCGGGGCGGCCATTTTGCCACTTCCTGTCGACTGAAGATGACATCAATGTTGCTCAGGGCTCAAGCAACAACCAATCAGAGCTCACCTGATTGGTTGTTACCTAAGCAACTGTGATGTCATTTTCCCTCAACAGCAAGTAGCAAAATGGCCGCCTCCTGAGATTGATTAAACACGGCTGGATGTTGCAGCTTAATTTATATTCCACTTACGCAATATTGACCACAATACCATATTTAGACTGGTGGGGGCTGCATAGAACATATTACCCTTTCACTTTGTCAGTGATGTTCCATGTGAACTGCATGCAAAGCACACCGGATTTCTAATTCCAAGTCAAAGCACTTTTCCATTCCCAGGGATATACTGAGTGCAATGCATGGTGAGAAAAAGGCTTACTGCCCATCAAATATACAATACTGTGGCAATAGTTTTGATATTTTCAGAGGCTGAAGTTGGCATGAGAAGAGACGTGCATGTGAATTTTGGTGATGATTCATAGCATTTTTGAGCAAGGTTGAGCTTTTTTGTGTGTTTACAGTTGTGCTCATAAGTTTACATACCCCCAGGGTACAGTATTTAAACGTTCATGCACAACTGTATTCCACTCAAGAGGGCTGAGATGGCATTACTGGTTTAGATTTGTGGGTACATGCTTTTTGTAAGCACTTTACTGTGTCAAAACCATTTCCGTCAAGGTTGCTGGTATATTTGGTCAACGTTAGAGACATAAGACAATTAACTCATTCACTGCCATTGACAGCTATAGACAGTTCTGTGCAAAGCCAAATGGACACTTGTTCCATTTCGTTGAATGCCTATATAAGCTCTTCTTCCTTCATAGAAAGACAATTCAGCTCACTAGTACACTGACTTTGTCCTTTATACTTAAACAAAGTATTATCTGTAATCAACTGATACACGATCTCCCAGTACCAGCCGTTTGTTGAGTTAGCTGCTCAGAACTGAAGATGCCAGGAGCTGAAATAGCTCAGTTGGGAGAGCGTTAGACTGAAGATCTGAAAGGTCCCTGGTTCGATCCCGGGTTTCGGCAGTGCAAAGCAGTGATTTTACATGAAGCCTCAGTTCTGTGCGAAGCCATATGGACACTACTTTTATATAGTTTAATGTCCATATAGTAGCAAGCTCTTCTTCCTCAATAGGAAGACATTTCAGCTTATTGGTACACTGACTTTATACTTAAATAAAGTATTATCTGTAATCAACTGATACATGATTTCCCTATTGCAGCCATTTGCTGAGTGGGCCACAAAAAAACAATAGTCTCAAGAGCTGAAATAGCTCAGTTGGGAGAGCGTTAGACTGAAGATCTAAAGGTCCCTGGTTCGAGACTGGATTTCAGCATTGCAAAGCTGTGATTTTGCATGAAGCACTTTTGTTAACAAGAGTCTGAAAACCTAGATATTTTTTTGGTACATTTAGAACAGATATACAATTTGTGATTAATTGTGAGTTAACTAGTGAAGTCATGTGATTAATTACGATTACAAATTGTAAATAATCTTTTTATTTTAAACAAAGAACTTTTTTTTTTTTAATTGTTGATAACCTTTTTTTTTTTTTTTTTTTTAAGAAAAGATTATTAAACAATTAGGGGCTGCAGGCAATCGCCATTTTTTAATCGTAATTAATCGCATGACTTCACTAGTTAACTCACGATTAATCACATATTCTATATCTGTTCTAATACAATAAAAAAAATCTAGGTTTTCATCATCTTGTTAACAAAAGTGGGAAAAAATGTTAAACTAATAGAAATAGTTCAAATGAATTTTTGACGTCTATAGCCGTCAATGGCAGTGAATGAGTTAATTTTGAATATCTATCTAAAGTATAATCAAGTGTATTTCTGGAAACACAACAAATCTGATATGAGGCTAGACACCAGCCGGACTGTACCACTTCACTTCCTGCTGGTCCACATATGCACCCCTAAGCCTGACAGCTAACACTGTCATTAGCAGCCAAGGATGTGAGTTGTTGCCTGTCAGAAAGGATTTAAAGAAATATTAAACAGCTTTATTACGGGTGAGGTTGCACATCACCGATGATGATGAAAGCCATTTTTCTGAGCACACTATTGGAGAAAATAACATGACAGATGCTTTTGTCCTTGATCTTGTAACTTGTGGAACATAATAAACATTCAAGTATTTCCTTTGCTTAGGTACACTCCCAGCTATTTAAGAGGAAATGCTGCAGAAATGATCCACTGGGACCGTCTGAATACATCATATTTTCTCATGACTGGAAACTTTTAGATCCACTGAGATTCACCACAACATGGGAAACAATCGACATATAAATATCATGTGTATTAAGAGACTTCAAACGATAACACAAAGCTTTTTTTGCGAGCTGTGTCATGAAGTTACTGTGAACTTAGTGAAAATAAACTCACTCGCGACATCCTTCCGAGGCCAAACAGCCTCCACTTCCTGTTTATTTATGTAATATAGGACACATAGCGGAGGGTTGTTCCGCTTCAAGCAAAGGGCAGCAGATTCCCAGCGAGCAGACATTGGAGGGATGTGAGACTGCTGGAAGCTTCTCTAGGGGACGTTCAGTGGGTGGGAAAAGTCTAAATGAGAGAAAACAACATAATGATGCAGAGGAGGAGGAAAGGAGCATAATTAACCAGGGAAATGGGCTAGATTAGATGTCACAGCATCTGATACGATTGCAATTTGGAGTTGTCAGGATATTTGTGCATTTGTGTGTGTTTGTATGTTTACATTGATTGTCTGTAGATAGCCTGATAAACACACTGGAAAGGAAAATTTCCTTATATTACTAGTAGGCCTACTGTACTGTGTTTCAGTAGAAGAAAGAGTACATGGTTAAAAGAAAAATAATTTCCTCAATCATAGAATTGTTTTATGAAATGGCGTATGTGTAATTTTCTTTGCCTAATTTTATCTAAATATTTGGGGTGTGCCAAAAAATCGATTCTCATAAGAATCGCAATTCTCATTTAGTACAATTCAGAATCGATTTTAAATGTCCCAAAATCGATTTTATTTAAATTATTTTATACTGTCTTCCCTTTCTTTGTGTGTGCCTTTATTGGGAGCGCTGTTCATGTTGTACCTGATTTGGCCACTTAGGGGCAGTGTGGTTCCACGCGGTCTGTTACACTGTTAAGTTGTAGCCACATTAGCAAGTAGAAGGAAAAAGTCACGATGAAGTTATTGCAATAAAAGTTGTTTTTTGCAGTGTGGAGCCATTCTTTTCAGTGATAAAAGTGCCACGAGTAGAGCGCTAATTAGCATTAGTGAGTCAGACTGGAGTAGGTCATTACAATTCCTTGCACATCTATAGATTGAAGCAAAAATCATTGTCGATCAAATTATCTTGAATCAAAAATCGTTCTTAATCGAAAATCGATTCTGAATCGAATTGCACACCCAAAAACCGGAATCAAATCGAATCGTGAGACATTCAAAGATTCCCACATTGAAAAAAAGTTTCTTAAATCAAAGAATCTGTCAAATCAAAATAACACTATTTTCTCTAGAGTGGGATCTTGTACAAGTTTGGCTGATGTCCAACCGAGACATCTCAGGGACAGGAAGTGCGGTGCCAATGACGATGGACTGCATAAGACTCCAGCAAATGTGGCTAATGTTTGGACACTTTGCCTCAGCGGACAGATGTGCACACGTTCGGTTGTTTGGGCAGAAGCTGTGGAATGTAAACCACCCGCCACCCACTTGTAAACACAGAGCTTCATAACAACTGCAAAATAGTTTTGTAGCCTAATCAACATCAGATGAATACTACGAAAAGCTCATGTTAAATTCCACATCTTCTCATAGCCAAATTTGACGTAATGACTTGGATCCGAATCAACAATAACATCATCATCTCCTGCTGCTGCTGCATATATTTTTTACATGAGAGATTTATTAAATGAACCCTACTTGGGTTTTGTCAACATAAACAGGGGCCTCGTGTTGTGTTAGCGTAATATGAAGACGACGCACATGCATCCACACTGGACACGTCCCCAGACCTCTGTGTTGAGGGGGGTACACGGGGGTGGGGCAATTATTAGTAATACCAGTACTTACTTTGTTCCATATTTTTGATGCGACAGCACTCTATTTCCAATTTGATTGACAGTAAGCGTTTTCTTCTCCATCAAGGCCTTCAATGTGATCAAATATGATAAAACTACATTTTAAAACTTTTTTTTAATATTTTTTTTTTATCTGTGCCTCAAGTGTGGGGGGCGGGTCTGATACACACATTTACCAAATAAAAATCCCTTTTCAGCAGAGATAACTGATTGACACAGAAAGACCGAGTGAGCCGGATTTAGCCAGAGCAGCTAACAAGAGAGGCTAGCGGGAGCTAGTCGGAGTCATTGGCCCCCACCGGGCTAACTACGTTTGTGAAGTTGTCTATGGGTATCCGTGGCAGGTAGATGGCGGCGAAACATGTCAGCCTCTTGTAAGGTGAGACTCCAGTCATCTAATATAATTAGTGATTACTAGAACTACGATTATATATATAAAAATTTAAAGATAAAAAATGATACGATGCAACATATTCATTTTTTTCACATTATTGAAATCAATAGTATGTTTTTAAATTGAATAAATTATTACATCACCACTAGATGGCGCTAAAGATTACACACTGTTACTTTAATCTTCCTTGCATTTGACCAGTTACAACCGGTATCTCATTGAGCAGCGAATGCCTGCAAACGTGGCGATTTTTTGTGTTTTTGTAAAAGCTTGCAAAAAGGTTCGCAGACAAGTTTTTCTTGTCACTTGCGAAACCCACGTTTGCAAGCATTCACATACCAGAATAGTTCTTATACATTTGAAGGCAATGGATTGATATAGATAGACAGACAGACAGACAGAGTCCAGACTGCAGCTGAGTAAATCTCCACAAGGTAAATCTCCTAAATGCCACGGAGTATCAATCACAGGCCTCCAAACTAAACATGTTAATGGCACATTCTCCTGTTCCCTTTTGAGCAGTGCAGAGCCAAGGCATGGTTCTCATCCATTGAACAATAACAAGGCACTTAATAGCAGCAGGACGTAGGTCCGCCATTCGGAGGCACTAAATCAGTCCCCGCCACGTAAACATCGGGCTGTTACTCCACTTGCTCATCCAGAAGGTTGACTTGAGAGTGTGGCATTTGTAATTGATTGCAATCTAGTGAGGAGCGTCGAGGGGGATCCACCTGGATTATTAAACAATACGGAGCGTTTAATATACACTGACATTTTTGTTGAAAACTGTTATTATTATTATTTTTATATTAAATCAATATGATACCATTTCCATTGAAATTGTCATTCAATACAAACGAAAGACACAATCAAGTAAAAGGTGGGGGGGGGGGGGGGTGGGGGGGTCTGGTTGGATTTGTGAGACAGAAGTAGGAGAGCAGAGGCAGCAAGCAGAATTAATTTCATCAAATATTAAACATGGTTAGTGACTGGATTGAAAATCGTAGCGGTCCATTGGGATTTCCTTGCAGTAAGACTTCAAGGAAACTCCACACTGATGGATGACGACATTTTCAAATATATAGCCGCAATTAATTGTTGATAAGTTTGTCGTTTGTCCACCACTAGGAATCATAGCCCTAATTGATATGCAACTATATGCTAAGAGTAAGATAGTCGTCCTCTATCGAAGTAAGAGGTGTCTTAATATTTACCTCCAGTAAGTGCAAAGACACAAAGGCTGATTATCTTTTTAGTTGATTTGTATTGTTAGGACGAGCAACATTTTGGCGGAATTAGTGCACCTCAGTAAATTTCCCTTCGTCCAGAATCAAAGGTGTTTTGCTTTTTCCTTTAGATTTTGGCAGCACTTTTTTTGTGAAAGGACAACAATAGTGAAAGAAGAAGAGAAGAAGAAAATCGACTCCAAGTTAGAGAGAAGGCAAATTGTCAAATTTAAGCAATTGTTCAGTACCGGTGGTCTTGCATGCCATTTTGTTGGTTCTGTTCAGCGTTGTTACCAGTTTTATTTTGGTGTGTTTCTACCATTGCTTGGTGGGACTCTCAAACAGTATTAAGGTTTATTCATTTATTTATTTATTTATTTATTTATTTATTTATTTATTTATTTATTTATTTATTTAGACACACTCCGTGGAACAAATTATTCCGGATACTATTAATTAAATTGGGAAATGTTTTGGAAAAACAAAATGTCTTGAGTTTGATCAGCAGCGTGACAGGAATAGTGGTTAGACGTTAAACCCCTGTACATACATGATTTCAATGAAACTTGAAGGAACCTTTTAAAATTTGGAGCAAATCTGAATAAATACATATAAAAGCATAAATAAATGTTGTTGTTTTTTACGTTAATCACTATCAACCACAAAGTCACCTGCTAGGTAACCAAGGGACAAACACAAATTTGGCGCTCCTTGATTTGACATTTGTTTAGTTTTTAAGAGAACTATACGGATGAACAAATTCTTGTACAAACAATTCCATCTTGCCAAAAGTCTGTGCGCTGCTGCCAGGTACTCTGTCTTGATCTTTCTTGAAGAAGTCAATGTACATTGTAAGCATGACCCTTCTACATTTGGTTGCCTCTATCTTACATGTCAACCTGTAGCCTGCAACATTGACCAACCGTAAAGCATTACGTATTTCAAACATGCGTAGCCAACAGTATTTGGACGTGGCAACCTTTTGGTGCCTTGCACAATGGTACGGTAATCTCCTTAGCCACTCGTCATAATTTTCTGTATTATGGATGTTTTTTGGTTCACAGCTGGTCTCAAAGTCCATGAACTTGAGATGAGAACAAATGAGACGCTGCTGCCTTATATTGGAACTCCCTGCTGAGGAAACAACCCCCCCCCCCCTTTCTGTGAGCATGGTCATAACACCAAATATGGTTTTGACTATGTTGCAGGTCTGCAAAAGTTTCATACTAACGTACGTTTCCCCCAAAAGTTTCTTCGTAGAACTTTTGGTCGCCGCCCACCTCCATTGTCTCAACTGGAGCATCCTCTCTTACCCCATTTGGATAAAACTCCCCCTCAAAGTCAGCCTGCTGCATTTTTAATAAGACATGAACCCTGAAAACAGCGGGTGGCATTTTAAATTATGCAACCGTTTCACATCCTCTTAGGAGCTAAAGTAGAGTTGGGCTGACTTGTCAGAAGGAACGGGCCCTGACAGGCCTGAGCGAGGGGCTGGGGGTGGGGGTGGTGGGTGGGGGTGGCGGTGGGGGTAGGAGTGGTGATCATGCATTATGAATGGCGCTAAGTCGGCCTCAGATGCGGCAGCTGAGTGGAGGTGATGGAGGGCGATGGGGTAGTGCCAGCCTATTGGCTGCCTGCAGGTAATGCACTTCACTTCCTCCCCCCCAAAAGATACTCTCCCTCCCCATACGCTCTCCCGATTACTGGCCTAGTCTCTCACCACGACACCTGTCGTCACCCTAAAACATCCACTCTCTACTCTCCTAAATAAAACCCACGCGGTCGCCTCTGCAACACCAACGCGTGTGCCAAGGATGACTAAAAGATTGTAAAAGACTGCACTTTGGCATATGAATTTGGGGTAGGGTTCGTCCTGCATTTTTTAAATTTCATTTCAACATATTTGAGAGAGCCTTTTGTGACCACCACAAATATAGAACTAGTTGTCTTGGGGATGACATTCAACCATTACAGCATGGAGGAGAGCACTATATGGAAGATAAAATTGAGTTAAAAGCTGACAGCTTATACGGCAATGCTAGATGAAATTGTAAGGATGCAATCCGTTCTCATCCAAAGGCAATGCTATGCTAGGCTAAGTTCACAGTGCTTAATCACACCCAAACAAATGTGCTGTGAGGGAATTTATCCAATTCCGCTTAATTGGTTTGGGAAAAAATGTGGGTAATTGTATAGTGTCCATGTGAAGGAAAGCTAAAGAACATGCTAACTCCACACGGGGGTCCTGACCCTAACTAGTTCAGTGTTCGCCAACTTTTAATTAGCATGTTTTTTGTTTTTTCCAGAAAATATTATTATCTGTACAAAATGTCACACAATTGAACATTAAGAAATGGGGTGAGGGATTTATTTCTGTGTATGTGCTTATCACAATTCTGATGCATCTTTCTTCACCTTGTGAACTCAGTCACCTTGGCCTGCCCAAATGAAGCTTTTGGGCCTTTTGTTTGCCTTCAATGACTCCACATTAGTCCACTATAAAGAATACGCTGACTTATATGTTCTACAATACAGCCTTTCGGCTTCACGCAGTCTTACGGAATCTTCACTGAGTATACAATGTGGAAATAGTTGAACAATAAGCTTGTAATAGTTGCCTTTGTCTTTGTTATCGGGGAGTTGTGCAGGCACGCTGCGCTCACACACGGTTTGTCAGGCAAATGGTGAAACAGTGTAGTCTTGCTTCAGTTAGCACAATAGTTTTACTGCGCAAGTATGATCTCATGCACTTCATCAAGGGTATATAAATACTTAATAAAATGCTGTATTTTGCTACAGTACTTTAAATCATGTATGATTACGTATAGTGTTCAACATCGCGGCATCCATCCATCCATTTTCAGTAGCACTTGCTTGGCAAAAGGCTGACAAGGTGACTGGTGTTGGGTTTAGTGTGTGAATGGAACAATAAGTTGGAGTGCAGAATAATACCCAGATTGAGGACCTCAGGAAAAGGATGGACGGAGCAGTCGTCAATGCTAATGCAGAATTCCCCAAGCTTTCTAAGCAGTGTCTCGATGACAACCAATTTTGAGTTAAGCTTTTGATCCAACAAGTGGTAAAGTCTTCCCTACGTTTTCCTTTTTCATCTGAGAAATCGGGCACCGTTTTGGTACACCTGTCAAGCTTCCTGTTCTGTCTCCCTCTCTTGGTCATTTTTTTTTTATGTCTTTTGGACAGGTTGTAACTGCGTTATTGATACCAATAAAAAATACTAATTATTACCAACATTTTATAAGAAGCAGAAGAAGAAGACTGAAAAAATAGAAGGAGAATGAAAAAAAGAATGAAGAAGAATGTGATATCGTCATTTATTTAGTATTTATTTAGCCCCCTGAGATGGATAAAAAGGGCTGGATTTTGCTGCATAACTCATATTCCACAAATGTAATATTAATCAGAATATCATGTTTAGACTAGTGAGGTCACATATAACATATTGTCAAGAAATGTTTAAGATTGACTTCCACTTTAAGCAACAGTTTGGCAAATCCTCAAAAACACACCTCAAGCTATTTATTGCCACTCCCAGATAAAATATACCGTCGAACGACACATAAACCACAGAGAATTACACATTGTGTAATTAAAACAACCGAACAATGTCATCTTAAGAATGCCCTGCTAGCATAGCAATGCTAACATAGAATGGAAAACGCCATTGATATGCCAACACTTAGCATCAATATTTGTGGTTTTAGAAACTAGAACACATTACTGGCTCACAGTAGTAGAAGAAGAAGAAGTAGATGTAGTAGTAGAATTAGTAGTAGAAGAAAAAGTAGTAGTAGAAGAAGAATGAAAAAGAAGAAGAATGAAAAAGAAAAAGAAATAAAAAGAAGAAGAATGAAAAAGAATGGAAAAAGATGAATGAAAAAGAAGAAGAATTAAAAAGAAGATAGCTATAGAAAAGATGGCTAAAGCTAACAACACAGACATTATTACAATAGCATATTAGGGTCGAAGGGTCATTGTTTTCAACACTTGCATGAGACACAGATCAGCTGTTTAACAAAAAATGCCTGCTTCAAACTGTCATGTTATAGAAAATTACTACATATTGACGCCTCACTATTGTCTGTTTTTTTTTTTACTGAAAATAATATACCTTCCCCTTACTCTAACCCTTGGTGGCTACCCCCTCTAACAGTGTCATTCCCAACACTTTTGTCATTACATTGTGCAAGGGTCATAATATTGTGACCGACTGGTGTACATTTACAAACCAGTACCTGCCTAATGTAGCCATAATATTATAAATACTGTGTTCTATGAGGTAATTACAGTAATAGCCACATTAAAACCACAAAATATTAAGAATTCTGCACAATTGCTGCTTGGAGAATGAATAGCTCCATGTCATGTGTTATTTTGTAACCAAAGGAATATTTAAAAAAAAAATACAAATAAAATACCCCCAACATGCAGTAACTACCACAGAAGCGTGCCAACAAAAAGACAAGCTTCATATACCGTCCTTAAGAGGCCATAAGAGTCCGGCTCGTAAGTACTGTTTACTAAAACTCATCTCCATTTATGGTGAAGGCAGCCAGTGATGTCTTGCAAGCATTTGCACGCTGCTCACAAAAAGACTGTCATGGATGAGAAGACCGCATAATGGCTCGTTCCCCTGTAAGGTCAGTACTTAACAATCCACGGAGTGAATTTAATTGTAAAACAGTGGGACGAGTGCACGTTGAGAGGGATCATTCACAAGCGTTTCTTAAGTTTGACTGACCTTAAATGAGTACATCTCTTACTGAATATATTTTATTGACAGCTGTTGTAAACAGACGCCGTGCAGTTCCTGGTTTGGGAAAACATACCTAGTGGACCAATGACGTGAGAGTGGCCCTCCAATGTTTAAGAGTCAAGTTTGCTTGTTGACCTTAACAATGTTCCAAGGATGGGACGTCCCTGAGTGAGTCGCAGGAGAAGCTGTGCAGCGCCAAAACAAAAGCACCCAATTTCACAAATTCAACCCAACGTAACATTCACATTGCTTAGCAAACCCTGTTTTCCCCCAAATGGGGCACAAGACAAGGCACTTATTTATTATGATAATTATGTTTTTTTTGTACGATACAAGCACATTCATCCTGTTGCTTTCATCAACTTCAAACACAACTTTAAAATTACAAACAAACTTTTGTTAAAAAAAAAGAAATAAGACAAGTATTTGAGATGTCAACAGTGTCATTGGGATTTCAAAAAAATACATTGTTGTGCATACTTTTTCAATCATATAAAATACAAATACTGTTAATAATAATAATAATAATATTATCCATTTTCCAAACCGCTTATTTAATATGTGATATATAGATAATATATATCTAAAATTCCAAATTATTTGCCGAAAAAAAACCACACTTACACCATTGCACTTCAATGTCCATTGTTAACTGCAGATACTGGGATAACAACTATGCTTGAAATGCTTTGTTTTTCCTTTTACAGACAATCCAAACTACACACAGTATTTTTTGCATCATCACAAATATTACACTGGGGAACAATTAGGAAAAAAAATCTGTTGAATTAGATTTTTATCCTAATTAAAACTAAAATTGGCATGCTGATTCCAAAATTGCTGTCAGTTTTTTTTCTTCTTCTGTTGTAGTAAGAAGAGCTGATTACAATTGGACTAAATCTACAGCTATGTGACAACTTGTTGAGAAAGGTAACCAAGGTATTCATGAGTTTACCATTGTTCTATTTTGTTTTATGCAGTTTTTTTGGTCTTTTTGCAATTATTCAAATTTCGATTTATTTACATACACACTCCTTTATTTCATTTTTTTGGGGATCTTATAGCCCGAAGACTTGATGTTGATGGAAAAAAAACCTGAGATCAGTTTTGCATTCCACAAGCAAAAATGAGTTAAAAACAGCTGTCAGATCTAACTCGACAAAAAAATGTGTTCTGTTAGCCATTGTTGTTATTATTTTGTATCAGCTCTTGCGTGTGGCTATCATTCAGCTGCAAGTGTATCAACATGCAATAACTAATCAGAAGAGAATATGCTGACGAGAAGCTGCCTCACATTCAAGATTGCTTGTGGGCAATTTTGTCCGGGTGCTTCTGGATGGAGACCAGTCAAAGGTGGACTCGCCCACCCGCAACCCCAATGAGGACGAGTGCTATAAAAAAAGAAAAAGGGGAAAATAATGGATGGATGGTAATCATCAACAGTGTGAATTGTGTGGTCTTCAGGGTATTTTCGTGTTTTTTAATTATTATTTTTTTAATGTATTTTTTTATTTTATTTTACTTTTTAACAGTTCTCTCAATACCAGAGAGCAATTCAAGATCGGAGAGTAAAATAGCTCCAATTGTGTTGTTTAGCCTTGTCTTCTAAGTGTCTTCCTCCTGTGAGACTGAAGAGGAGATGGCCAGATGATTGCGTTGCATTGTGGGGGCACTCCCACTCGTTCCTTGTCTGCCTCGTCCCCGCTCCTCCCCCTTCTCTTTCATTTGGCTCTTCCTCCCAGTGCTAGCGAGACAACATACTGCCTGGCCTGCCGCTTGTTTGGATAAGTTAATGCTGAGATGTCAGCCTTGATTCTGATGTATACCACCTGTCTTGGCCTCCATCTGACCCCCCACATTCCAACACTTGGGGGGGGGGGGGCGCTGTGTTTACAATACAACAGGCAACCCCGTGCTTCAAATCTGTTCCCTCACGATGTACAGAGTAGCCGGTCCGCGAGCCTCCTTGAGCGCTTCCAAAATGGAAGTCAGCAAGAGTGTTTGGTATTTACACAATTGGGCTGAAATAGCAAAAGGACGGGGTGGTCAGTGCCGGGGTTGTGTGGGGGCCTCCGGTCACTCGCAACAAGCCAAGACCCTCCCACTCAAGCTCATGTGAACACCATGACCTCACTGCCTTGGGCCTTTCAATGAATTAGTGATGTTGATTTACATGCCGCGAAAAAATCTCAAAGCAAAGATTGGCGTTAAAAAAAAAGAAGAAAGTTTGCAACTAAAGTCGTCACCTCAGAGTTATGTCAGGCGTTATTGCTGTACTACATCAATGACGAGTTTCTACTCACAGAAACGTGTTTGTTTAGTTGCTCATGCGAGGGTTATTTGAAGTGTGTAACTTTAGCATGGAGGCACACAAGAAGATGACATAACTGATTTTGGTTTTAATTCATTTAGTTGTTGTAACTTCACTCTATAGGTAGGAATGTTGGTCAAACATCGGTTCATTGTTTTCATCTTTATTTAAGTTTTGCTGAGGCTCGAGACATGTTAACGTTCTTATATTTGTTATTTCATAACCTCTCATAGATACATTCCATACAAAAAGTTGTAAATTAGATAAAGCTGTATCGAAGACATTATGGGCCTGATTCATTTCTACAGGGATGAGAACGTCTGACTGAACACTATCGCCGTCTTGTGGTAAATTGAACACACGACACAATTAACACGGTTCGGGCCCAGTGTTTCAAACATAATGCCCCAGGATTAAACCCAGATCTGATCCAAACTTGACTATTACAAACCATATTTAATCACATTAAATCCAGATTTGGAAATCCAATTATGCCTTTAATCCAAATTTGATTTTGTGTTGGGTATTTCAAAACCGTCCCAAATCTGGATAAATTTGCTCCTGAAAAATAGCATTAAATCAATTCCACTTTAGAGTAGGATTAGTGTGGTCCCATGAATTCTCATATATGAAGAGATATTCTGAATAAATGAAACCTCATTATGTACTTTGTTTTTTTAAGTGAAAAATTCCAAATTCCACGAATGTCCCCAAAATAAATAAATAAAATAATCCAAACAAAATTGCTTTAACCTAAAATTTTACAGCAAAAAAACTGAAAGGGTAAGTCAACCCAAAAAATGTCTTAACAATATGCTCGCTTACATTTCATCCAATCATTGTGATGTTACTCTTGAGAAATTTCGAGGAAAAAGACGTCCAGCTATTATGTCGCTCAACTACATTCTCATATTTCCTTTGAGCAACGTAATAATCATTTCCCTGTATCTAAATAGCCATCCCCCCAACACACACACACACATTTATCAAGTGAAAAATACATAATTTCATGACCACAATATAACCATTTCCAAACTTTTAATGTAAAAGACAAAACAAAACAAGATGATGTGACAAGAAGTGTCATTTTGTTCATTTATCCTTTTCTTTCTGCTCCTTCTCCTTTTTGTCTTTCTCAGCTTTCGCCTCCTCAGCCTCGTGTTTCTTGATCAGCACTTCCACCTCTTTCTGTTTCAGCACCTTGATCTTCGTTTTGCCGTCCTCACGTGTCAGGGTGGCAATCTCCACTGAAACACGACGGCAATGACAACAAACGTGAAACCACTGCGTAAGCGAAGAAACCACTGGTACGACGTACGTTCCGTTGGTGGGCCTTTTGAGCTCACCTTTCTCTGCAGAAAGCTTGCTGACATCCATAGTTTTGTTGAGAACTTTGACGGCCAGAGCCAAAGCCGAGGACAGAGTCATCTCTCCCTCTTTGTAGTCTTGCTTCAACATGGAAACTGCCGCCTGAGCAAGGTTCAAGACCCAAAAAATAAATAATCATGCAGAGGAAATAGATTAAAGGTATATGGTTGAAAATGGGCTGTCATTAGATCTTACAGCGCTGTTGTTGCCGATGCATGTTGCCTTCCAGCCTCCATAGTTACCACTGGGGTCGCTTTGGTACAACTGGAAGCCGTAGTGTTTGTCCCAGCCCATGTACAAGAGAGACACACCAAACGGCCTCTTTCCTGTCAACAGAAACCAGACATGACAAAGACAAACTAAATCTATTTAATAAAACACTTCTGCTATTTGTATACACAGTGTCCCACTATCTAGCAGTTCATCGTTCACACCTCATGCTTTATCGTGGGTTTTTAATACGGCTAACAAACGTTAACCTTACCAACATTTTGACATACAAAATGGATGGACGGACTTCCACAAGTCCAAATTTAGACTAGAAACTGAACTGGAAACAGAGGTTACCTATTACCTGTCAATGCATATCTGATCTAATTGAAGTATACAAACATCTGTCTACATGCCCTAAAAAGCAAATATGGCTAAAGACAAAAACAAAAAAAGACCTTTAGATACTACTACTGCAACACCATGTCACTCAGTTGCTGTCGCAGTAAGAAGTTACAACGCATCCGGAAAGTCTTCACAGTATGTCGCTTTTTTTAAATACATTTTCCAATGTTCCAGCTTTGCTCAATTTGAAATTGATTTTTTCCCCCCTCAAAGTTCCTCAAAGTCCAGAATGACAATGTAAAAAACCCTGACACATTTTTCCACACAGCAGAACAGATGAGAGTTGTGAAATAACATATAAGCAATAAATACAGATGAATACGCTTGACAGTCATTAAGTTGATGTCTAAAGCCGAGTATACGAGCAACAACTGTCACTCACTGTTTTTTTCTCACCATGTGTGGTGTCTCTCACATTTTTAAAATCAGACACTGTGTACAATAATCCTTGACTATTCGTGTGCGGAACCGGAGACCATTTTATAGGGCACCAAAAACACAAATAAGTGAATGAATACGCAAATAGTTCATGATAAATTCTATGGGGGGGGGGGGGGGTGCAAAAATTTAATTAGCTAATAGTGAACCACAAAAATGCGATGGATTACTTTGCTTTGTCCTGCTAAGGTCTACATGTGTCATTTGCAGATGTAATAACGAGTTGTGCGATGACAGAGCCTGATGGAATCCTGCAGCTTCATGAAGATACACACGAAGATCTGCCCTAGCTTCCTACCTCCAAACTGAGTATATGCCTGCTTGATGTCACACAGTGCTGTCACCAACTGCTCACAGGGGATTGGCTCCTGGTATTGCAATAAATACCTGAAGAGGAAAAACAAAACGTTGGGCTTAAGTCAATGCAATGTTTCAGACTTAACTTAAGAGATGGAACATTTGGAACCATAAAAAGTTCATAAGGCAAGTTTTGTCTGAGCCTCACCTCTGTGCAATTAGGCGCAGTTCATTTGTCAGCACATTAGCATCTGATGTGATACCTGCAACACTGCAAGCCATGTCTCTGGGGGGGGGGGGGGGGTGAATAAACAAGAATTATGATGACTATGCTTTGTTCTTGAACTTACAACGCAGTGTTAAGAAATGGGAGCTCAAGCACTCACTCATTGAGCTTGTAGATCTTCTCAGAGAAAAATACCTCATCCAACAGTTTGTGGATGTTGCGTCTCTCTGCTGCTAGCAGCACGCCATCATTTGCCAAAATCCCGAGACATGTTCCCGCATGGCCAATTGCTTCCATTGCGTATTCCACCTGATACAGGCGGCCTAGAAAGTGCAGAGATTTAATAAATAAATGTCGTTCAGACTCACAGCTAATACAGAATGCAACAGAGAAAACAAAGTTTAACCTCAACAACATATATCCAACAATAATAGACACGCTATCCATCACGATGTACCAATAAATTACACTTGCCTTCAGGTGAAAATATGGTTGTCCGGGAATCATATCTGCGAGACTTAACATCAAGCAGGAACCAAAATTAGTAGGCAAACATACAAAAAAAACAATTGATGAATACATAATGATGTCACCTACCATTTTCTTCGTCAGCAAGTAACTTGCTCTACCCTGTAGATGACATTTCAAATGTTAGGAGAGTTTAGAGTCAAAAGAAACATATTTACGTACATAGCTAGAACATTATAATACCTCACCCGTGGGTCAGCTCCCTGCCACATTTATTACATACCGAATGTAAATTACTTCAGTGATTGTACCTTTTAACACGCAAGTATATGGAGCAATGATAAACTAGTGTGTCTCGGTGAGACAGCTAGCTAACTCAACAGAATGAATCTGCAATATCAAAGCTACGCTAACTAGCATGCTTGTTCATAATAAAAGAGGACGAACAAGACAGTCAAGCTGTTCAGACTCTAAACACGTAGTCAAAAACAACGCCAATAATGATACGGACAACACACGTTATTAGTACCTTCAATGAAAAAACGTAACTTGGAGTCCAACGAAGATAATTCTTGTACTTTCTGTTTAACGCTTCCTCGAGTCGCGCACTGGTGCGAGAGTTGCCGCTACAGTGAAACAGTAGCACAACAGCGTCACCTAACGGCGGGAGGAAAAATACGTTTTTATTGTACAGTGGTTTATTTTTTTTCTACATTATTTAACTGTATAATCTGTACTATGAGATCGCCATCTTGTTCAGTATTGTATTTGTTAAATACATAAATACATCTGATCTGTTGAAAAGGCAACATAATTAACATATTTATTTATTTACACATAAGGGACTGCTTTTTATGTAGCACTTTATCTACACCATATGGTGCCTAAAACGTTTTTACAATGCCTCACATTCACCCTTTGGCCTATGGGCCACCATAAAACATTGTATAAATAAAGCAAATTTATTGAATTCTTGTCTTCGTTGAATCAGAAGTTCGACGTGCAATTTTTCCACATTCTGATCATAAAATGAACGAAGGACGTTTAAATCACTCTAGATGGCGCTATGGTGTTTACCGACGCACCAGTAGAGAGTGAAGAAAAATAAATACGTGTGTCCTGATTGGTTGTTACATCAGCATGCTGTTTAGAATGGAACCTGGAAGTTGAGACAAGATCGGAGGTCGCCGAGCCAACTCTCTGGCAAGCTTTTATCTATTCATCTGTTCCATGACGTAACTCACATTAGCGCATTTTAATCGGACATCGACGTGGTGTTCCAAGTCGTTCAGGACATGGATTAAACGTGAACAATGCTGTTCGAAGGGGTGAGTGTCTTTTAAACGGTATTTCTGACGGCTATGCTAATCAATATGCTAACACCATTGATATGCTGCATAGTAGTAGTATTTGGAATTGTATTTCCAACTTTAGAATATATTTGACCCTGTTCGGACGTCCCACTAGGTACACAGTGTTCTTATTACCGTTTCTTCCTTGAGGGCTAACAGCAAAGCTACTGGGCTGGCTGAGTAACCACTTTGTCGTGAATAAACACTGTAAAACAAAAACAAAAATGCTTTGCTTACTTAGTCAGGCCGTATTATTAATATGGCTTAATTTAAAGTAAGCTTATTGAAATACAACATGCCCGTTGAATTTTCTCACTGCTATAAACGGAGCAATTTCCACACCACCCAACATTTGAGCATACAATCCGCACTACACTACCTAATTAGCATATATGACATACATATTCTTGTCCTCATTAGGACTATCGCAGCTGACTGGATGAGAAACCCCGGACTGGTCGCCACTATACCGTGAGAGATCATCAGATGCTCCACCTGCGCTTCCACTAGATGTCAGACATGAGTCATTCCAATGATGATGCTCCTGCAGCTGGCAGCATTCAGCAAAAGAGGAACATCCAGATCATCGAGTGGGAGGACTTGGACAAAAAGAAGTTCTACTCTTTTGGTGTGTTCATCACCTTGAGCATCAGGGCCACGGTCTACCCGGCAACCCTCATCCGGACTCGGCTGCAGGTGCAGCGCGGCAAATCGCTCTACAGCGGCACCTTTGATGCCTTTGTCAAGATCCTGCGGGTGGAGGGCGTTCGGGGCCTGTACCGTGGCTTCATGGTGAACACTTTCACCCTTATCTCTGGCCAGGCTTACATAACCACCTACGAGCTGGTGAGAAAGTATGTCTCCAAGTATAGCGACGACAACACGGTCAAGTCGGTGGTGGCGGGCGGCCTGGCTTCTATGGTGGCTCAGAGCATCACTGTCCCCATAGATGTGGTGTCACAGCAGCTGATGATGCAGGGTCAAGGGGAGCATCTCAGCCGCTTTCGCTCTAACGCTAACTTGGTGGCAGGCAAGCCCAAACGAGTGTTTGGCCAAACCAGGAGCATAGTGGGCCAAATATTTGCTGCTGATGGTTTGCCTGGTTTTTACAGGGGAGCCCTTGCTTCGTTACTCACTTACATCCCAAACAGTGCCGTCTGGTGGCCCTTTTATCATTTTTATGCAGGTAACTCAGAATTCACATGCGGACAGACAGATTAGAAAACTCACAGAAAGTTTGGAACTTAGTGCTGCACTAAATTGAGTGATCTTCCTCCCATACAGAGCAGCTGTCAAATCTGGCCCCCTCCAACTGCCCTCATCTGGTCCTTCAGGCCATGGCCGGCCCGCTTGCTGCGGCCACCGCCTCCACTGTCACCAACCCCATGGATGTCATCAGAGCCAGAGTGCAGGTAGGTTCCCAGGTCAATTACATAGATAACACATAGCCGCATGTGTCTGAAAGGATCATTTCATATTTTGTATATTTTAGATTTTTTTTTTTTAATTGAGCCGAGAGCGTTTTGTGCTCTTTTCAGGTTGAAGGTCGCAATTCAATCACGGAGACCTTCAGGCAGCTGATCAAGGAGGAGGGCTTCTGGGGAATGACCAAAGGGTTGTCGGCCCGCATCATATCATCCACCCCCACCGCCATCGTCATGGTGGTGGGCTATGAGAGCCTGAAAAAACTGAGTTTGCGGCCGGAGCTGGTGGACTCCAGACACTGGTAGAAACCAACTTTTCATGTGGACCCTGTCAGCACCGAGACAGTCCGTTCGGATCCAACAGGGACATTTACTGATTCAGAAGGACTGTATACATAACTACTGCTTTTTTTTATGGGACATTCGCTCCTATGCTGGTGAAGAGGAAAGAAGATCAAAGTGGGACACAAAAACAAAAATACCTCATTTTTTATTTATTTTTAAGCACAGCAATCAAGAAAAGATTGCAGCTTGATTTTATTCCCTGCTTCTGAACATGAATTGCAATTATGCAGTGGTGGGGAGACTCGTTGTCCTCTACTGGAAACAACAAACATAAAGTGCCCACATCTGAACTTGATTTTTGTCAGCTTTTATTCATTGTGGGTAACCCCCCCCCCCCCCACACACACACACACACACCTTTTCCCTGGAAGTCATGACACTAGATCAGATTTTTTCCCTCCTTGTGGTGCATTAATACAATTCTGTATTTGTGTTTATAATATGACTATGATAAAATGGCAAATTCCATGCAACTCACAAACATAATATATGCCATTTATATTTTATCGTTTTAAGCACAAAATAAGTGGTGCATTTACTGTTGATGTCTTAAAAGAATGTGTTGTGCATAATTGATTTGTATTGTATTTTTGTGTTGCTGTTGAAAATGGGCAGTTAACTCACAATCTGCCATTTTGATTTTTTTTGACTTTGCGCAGTTGTCTAAAATGTTTTTGGGACAGTGGCAATTTTAACAAACTACTGGATATTGATGGGGTGAATGTAGTCATGTTGCACTGTGCAAATATGTGAATTAAGCAAGTTGTCAAGATTTTAGTAGGATTTCATTAAGGAAAATCATGCTTATAAAAGAAATGTTAGGACATTTTGGGGTTATTCAAAATTATATTTGAATAATACATCTATTGAAAATAAATCATAGCTTGTGTATATAAAAATGTTTGAAGGTTCTCTGAAGTATATCATATTTTGCTTTTGGGTGTCTACGTGCATCATTTCCTGTCACATTGTCAAAGGCACCCTTTGTTAAAAATGGGGTCAGTTTTCATTGAGTTAGCAAATGTCCAATATAAACGATCAACTTACTGTAAACTATTTTAATTGATCGGGTAGGAAAACATTTTGGTTAAAAAGGGGGGGGGGGGGTGATAGGAGTCATGTTGATTGTAACATTAGTTGGTATGTACCACAACCCAATGTAAGGTTATGACAAAGTTCCCCATAAATTAACAGAGGCAATAACCAAAGGCGGTCTTTCTCATGTTTCTGTAATGTCAATACAATGTTATATGTACATTATGTCATGATGACTAAGAATTCAAATTGTAATCTGTTGCTCTTGCAAACTAATGTTATCCTCGCTTAAAATTTGACTACTAGCCTCAGCCAGTTCAAATTTGTGTGTAAAAGGTCAATTCAATTCCTCATTCCTGATCAATATGTTCGTAAGATGACTAAAAATACCGTGACAGTCTACCTAGAAGGTGGAGGACTGGTGGTCTAATTTTGTTAAAAAAGGAAGACAATGCAAAAAAATCCTTGACCATGATATGTTCCACTAGTCTGAACACGGTATTCTGTTTTATGTTGTTTTTGCAGAATATGAGTTAAGCAAGCGAAATCCACCCATTTTTATCCATCTCAGAGGGCGGCCATTTTGTCACTTGCTGTTGACCGAAGATGACATCACTGTTGCTCAGGGAATGACCAATCACTTAGCCTGTTTTTTTGAAGATGAGCCGTGATTGGTTGTTACCTAAGTCCTGCGCATCTATGATGTCATTTTCAGTCCACAGCAAGTGACAAAATGGCCGCCCCTTTAGATGGGTAAAAGTGGGTAGATTTTGCTGCTTAATTTCTATTCCACAAGCGCAATATTGATCCGAATGCCGTATTTAGACTTGTGGGGGCAAATAGAACATATTATTGTAAAGAACATTTTGAGGTTGACTTCCCTTAAAAGCGGTATATGTCTATATTATAGAAATACACATTTGAATTGAATGTTTGTTGTCCTGTGGAGGAAGTAGATTTTAGTTGTGTCTTTAGCTGTAAAGGTTTGGGAAACCATGATCGATAGGTGTTCAGTGGTTTAGTCGCCTTTCAGTCTAGTTTGTGTATTCAACTCGTCAAATTTCTGATTTGTGTGAAACATTTGGTATTGGAGCTCATTGGAATGTACCTATTATGAAAGGGATGTAAATATCATATATACCAAGCTTGCTTACCAACCAATGAGCGCAAGAGTACAAAGGTTATGCTAGTGACGGGAAAATGCTTCATGAACCATTAGCTTTTTCTTCTTTCTTTTTTTACTCCTCTAGTTGGTGCTCTTTGTTTAAAGATGCAGTGTAATGGGCTCTTTGCACAAATCCACTACTTCCTCAACTCAATACCACTCCTTCATTTCTTGTCTTTCATGATTGGACAAGCGGATTAATCCAGATGTGCTTGACCTCAGTAACCACGACGACAATGGCCAGACACACCTGGATTAATTATTATGTCCACTCAGGAAAGAGAGGAAACTAAGGAGTGGGATTTAATTCAGCACTAGCGCCTTTATCTTTAAACAAAGAGCACCATCTAGAGGAGTTACAAATATCACAAGAGGTTCATGAAGCTTCATTTTCCTGCCACTAATGTATTTTTTTTTATCCTGATAATTGAATAAACGCACCGGAATTTTTATGCTGGCGTTAACTTTGGTCAGTGCTGATCAACAAACGACGATAAACCGGCCGCCGTGCCTTCGAAGCGATGAATAGGACTGTTGTTTCATCCGCACATGATCTATCTAAAATGTGACCGAGCCACGGCTTGTGACTTTAAAAACACCCAAGTTGGGGTAACTAGTGAAGGTCCCACTTCTGTTCATTGGTGTTTGTATTTTGACGGACCAACCAACCCTGTATTTTTTTTATTTTTTTTTTACAAACTGTCCGTGACCCACCCAATCGCTTTTGTCTACTATGACAAAAAATAATAATAATCTCTGCGTTTCTCCTCAATGCCCTCCAAACCGCAAGCCGTCCGTGCGTCTCATAGAGGTGACCTTCATGACACTAAAGCTCACAACTCATTATGTCGGTTAGTAAGATGAAAGTCCACACCGAGGTCGTGCTTCCGGACAAGTGTCGGAACGCAAAAGCAATGTTCACTATCCTGTCTATTGATGCCTGTCTTAACTCCGTAAATGATTTTGCTGCTAGAAATAAGACCAACGAGGAGAGCGACATAGGAGGACATCTTTCAGCTGACACTTCCTGCTGGGAAGACGGAGTGCTCGCCGCTCGACTACACGCGTTATTTATCAAAGCTTGTCTGGGGGAGCACTTTGTCGAAAAAGATGGATGTGGACGGAACATGCGTGACGTGGCCGCAGCCTCGAGGAGTGTAGTGATGGGGTAGGAAATATGTCTCTTTTGAGATCGTGTTATTCATACAAATTGCCAACTACATTTGGGCGAGACGTTCAAGATGAAACCTTAATTACGGGGACAAAAAAAATAAAATAAAATATACTTTTAATTAAAAGTGAAGTATGTGGGTGGGTGGGCGATACAAGCGAGGTGGAGGGGGTTTGGCTCTCCGCCTGGGATCGTTAAGCGCACAAGAGGAGAGACGGAGGGAGGAAGAAGAAGCAGTAGAGACGAGCATTGACAGACGAAATCGGACACACACAGAGGAGGAGAAATGCCAAATTTCGCAGGCACCTGGAAAATGAAAAGCAGTGAGAATTTCGACGAGTTACTCAAGGCGCTGGGTGAGAATTGTATTTATTTTTATCCCGTGGAGTTCTGAGCGGCCTCAGGTGGGAGTTTTGTTAATTTGAAAGAGGAGTCTTTTTTTTTTGTCTTAATGCAGATGAGGAATTAGACTGGGATCATTCTTCATCAGTATTATGATGATGATGATGATATTGTTGAGTGTTTGATTTTGATTTTACAATAGAATAACCTACTTGATTATTTTTAATGCCTTACTGAGATGAATGAGTGAAGTGTGGGAAACAGTTTTTCGATAGTTGTCTAGTCGATTTGTTTGTACTTCAAGTGAGTCACAGAGAGGGTTAAGAGTTTTGCCGCTAATTTGCTGGACTAGATCTATCATTATGGACAGGAGAGTCGAAAAGTGGGCCAACATTCCTCTCGTTTGTTTTCTTCTAACTGCATCGCTTGTGTTCAACATTTGCCAGGCGCAGACTGTCATTCTAAACAGCACGATTTGTTTAAAAAAAAATCAATACTTTTCAAATATGGACCACTTCTGCATTTGGGATTAAACATTGTTTTCCCCATTTTAAATCTGATACCTGCAACACGCTACAAAAATGCTGGGACGTGGGTACATTTACACCTATTTTAAATCACTTTTCCTTTCAACAACACTCAATAAATGTTTGGGAAACTGAGGATACTAATTGTTGAAGCTGTGTAGTTGGAATTCTTTCGCACAGCTTGATGTATGACCTAAGTTGCTTAACACTCAAGGGTCTCCACTGTTGTATTCTGTGCTTCATAACACGATTCATATTTTTAATGGGAGACAGGTCTGGACTGCTGGCGGGTCAATCTAGTACTCACACTCTATTATTACGGAGTCACGCAGTAGTAACAGTAGTGCAGAATGTGGATGGGCATTGTTTTGCTGACAGGACATCCCTTAAAAAAAGACGGCAGCATATCTTGCTCCAAAAGCCGTATTTACCTTTCAGTATTAATGGTGCCGTCAAATGTAGAGATGTCAAAATTAATCCACCAGTAATCAATTATCAAATTGATCGACAACTATTTTAATAATTGAGTAATCATTTGGAGCCATTTTTTAAATTTAAAATTCTCCAAATCTTCTCTGATAACATAACAGTAATTTTTCACAGATTTTTGTAATCCTTCATGAAAGACTGATTATCTTCTGTGTTTAATCTAAATAAGACATTTGAAAACATCTGTTACCGGTAGTACCCCCCCCCCCCCCCTTTAAAAAAAACAATCACTATACGAATACCAAGTATGAAATAACCACAAATCACTGGTTAATAAACAGTGATCAGTGAAATTTCTTTTGTAATACACTTTAATGCAAAATTCAAATGAATCCGATTAGTCGATAGAATAATCGATAGATTACTCGATGCTAAAAATATTCGATAGTGATAGCTAGTCACATAATGTGCAAGTCACCCGTGCCATCGTTATTGACACTACCCCATAACATCACAGTTGTTTGTTTGTTTTTTTTACTTTGCGCTGATAGCAATCCAGATGTTCCTTTTTGGATGCGTCTCGTCAGACCGCAGCACACTTTTCTACTTTTCCTTACTCCATCACAGATGAGCTTGGGCTCAGAGAAGCCGGGCGGCATTTCTGGGTGTCGTTGCTATATGGCTTTTACTTTGCATGCAAGAATTTTAAGCAGATGTGACAAAGAAGACTTTTGTAACCAAGTACATATGATACATTACCGTTTGGAAGTGACTTTCCATTTTCAACATGGCTTATCGTTGTCGTCTATTCCCGCTAACTGGTCAAGACAATCGAAGGGCACATAGAGACAAACATTTACATTGTCGCTGAATGGGAAATGAACCCACACTGCCTACACCCAAATCAGGCGAAACTACTCTCACAGTGACCTTCATATTGCTTCAATGGCTTTATTAAGGATATATTCACAGCTGGCAATTCATAAGGTGCTTTAGTGCACTTGGCAGATAAAGTCCATCTGTTCTCAGGTGTGAACGCAATGCTGAGGAAGGTTGCCGTGGCGGCCGCTTCCAAGCCTCACGTGGAGATCCGGCAGAATGGCGAGCAATTCTACATCAAGACATCCACCACGGTCCGCACCACAGAGATCAACTTCCTCATTGGCGAGGAGTTTAACGAGGAGACCGTGGATGGAAGAAAGTGTAAGGTAATTTTATGAACATAGCACATGAGCAATCACGTGAACAAGAAAGAAAACAAACCATCATGGACGAAAAGGGGAAAAAAAACCAGTACATCATCATATTTGATTTTTTTCTTTGAATTCAAACCTGTGTGTTCTATCAGTAGTTTACGGATGGACAAAATCTGAGACATGATGCATACGTACCTTTACAGAGTCTGGCCACTTGGGAGACGGAAAACAAAATGTACTGCAAACAGACCCTACTGAGCGGCAACGGGCCAAAAACCTTCTGGACCAGAGAGCTGAGAGGGGATGAACTCATCCTGGTTGGTATTCTATTATATTGGTAATACTGTTATCAGTACATAATTTTGTTCAGATCAGTGGGTAGACTGAAATGGAAATGGCCCTCAATAAAGAAGAATTTAATTTCATAGGAACAAACCAATGTTTGCCTACAATCTGCTATGAGGAATGAAAAACTAAAGTAAGAAAAGTCCACAAAATGAGGTTCCAAGTAACAAACCCAAACTGGTCATAAACGAAAAAGGAAATAAGACATGACTTGGGGAAAATGTGACTGACAGCGAGACAAACAGAAGCAACAAAGATAATGAACCCACAAGGACAGAAAGAAACCAGTGAACTGAATACAGGAAAACAAGAAACATCTGGACAAGACATGAATGGTTGGAGGGAGCTGATTGGTTTAAAAGAAACTGTTGAGAACAGTTGGAACGAAAACCTAATGGAGCAAGACCTGCAAAAAAAACTAAATGTGATCTAAACAAAGACCAGATCATGGCCGTGGTCATCTGAAATTATTGCGAAAAATAAAGTTAACTCTTTGACTGCCAGACGTTTTCAGAAAAGGGATGCTGTCAGTGCCAGCTGATTTAAGCATTTTGACTGATCTTTCAAGGTCCACAGAAAATGTTCTGTTTGGACTATGGAAACACACGTACTACCAAAGGTTGGACTTTCATCTTTCATCAGAAAAAAAAAGTTTGTTTCTACCTTATTCCGTTCTTTAGTAATCAACAATAGAAAATGGTTAGTTTGACCCAATTTCGCCTGTTTTGGACCAAAATACGGAGAAATCAAGCTTTTAGTGAAACGATATTATTTCATGCATTCTAGTGAATTTTACACTTCTTTTTGTCCATGAATGATGCCACAAACACCTAAATAGTGCTTTACTTCTATAAAACACTACCACCAAGAATGAAAAAGTGTTTTTTGATAGCAAAATACGTTTATTTACATTCAACAGTGTAACAATTTGACAACAATTTGGCAAACTATTTACAAATGTGTGCAACTGTGGTGCTATTTACAAATATGTGGATGTTTCAACGACAGTTTTTCTTTTTGTAACACTCTCCTGCGTGCAAAGAGACGCAACAGCATTTGCACAACAGATTGCCTCTTCGCGTGCAAAAGCTCCACTTTCTTGCAGGCCGTTTTTTTCCGGGGAATAGCAAGTATATGCTGCAGTGTGTGTTGCCATAAAGTCTAATATCAGAATCATGCTACGGTTACGTTACGGTGATGTTACGTTGTGGCTTCCTCATGTCCTTCGGTTGCTATACCGAGTGTTAGATGTTCTGATCCATTTTATCCACTCCATTCATGGTGGCATCGTAGTCCAGAAACAGTGTCTTCTCCGTGATCAGACTGTACCCGCTCCTCCGATGAATATGCATTGGACTCGGGGTACTCTTCATTGTCCGATCGAATGTCCGCTTGTGCAGCTCCGCGTTTTCCGGCGTTAGCAGCGCTAGCCGGTGAGGCTTTATGACGAGAGAATAACGGCCGCGTCAATGCTTCCAACTCCGGCGTCAACCTCGGGAGTGACCATCATCATCATCATCAATGTGCATTGGTCGATGCTTTTCGACTACTCTCCATCGTCCGATTGAATGTCCGCTTGTGCAGAAGTACCCGGCCGGCTATTGTGCGCGTTTTCCGGCCTTAGCAGCGCTAGCCGCGCTTAGCCGGTGAGGCTTACTACGTGATCGTAAACACGTCACGTCAAAGCTTCCAACTTTGGCGTCAAGCTCGGAGTCATCATCATCATCATCATCAATCTGCATTGGTCGATGCCAACTCTCCATCGCCCGATCGAATGTCCGATTGTGTAGAAGTACCCGGCCGGCTATTGTGCGCGTTTTCCGGCCTTAGCAGCGCTAGCCGCGCTTAGCCGGTGAGGCTTACTACGTGATCGTAAACACGTCACGTCAAAGCTTCCAACTTTGGCGTCAAGCTCGGAGTCATCATCATCGTCGACATCAATGCGCTTTTTAGTATTGATTGATGCTTTCCGTCTTTGAAAAAAATGCTCAAGCGTGAGCTGCTTGTAACCGGTTGCTTGGTCAAGCCATTGTGGCTTGGATCAGCCATTGTCTCCTCAACACTCTAGCTCCGCCTCACGTCTTCTACTGACGCCCACGGTGGGCGGCCCATCCAACCTTGTGCAAAGAGAGTCATCGCTGCCCTCTAGGGGCCAAAACGAGTCTTTTACTATTCAGATATGCCTGATACTTTCAGCACAGCTGCCCAAGGCTTTCCTGCACCCGTTTTTGAAAAAAAAAAAAAAAAAAACATAGGGGACGTCTTTTAACGTCCTCAGCGCCCTTCCCTAGGTTTATGCTAAACGTTTTATAACGTTTATGGCAGTCAAAGAGTTAAGAATAACAAATGCCTTGTCTGCCAATTTTTTTTTAGGAAGGAAAAATCATCATGTTGCTTTCCCTGTCAACATCAGGGCCCATTGCAGATGATAGACCAGATGGACTCCAAAGTCCAAAGGGGTGTGATGACAAGCTGCTCTCTACTGACTCTGACTAACTATCAATCACAAAAATATTTGTGAGGGGATGTAATTTGGATCAATGGTACGTTTTCGGCAGTACAAAATCTGTTTTTATTCAAAATAAGGGTGTGTGTCCCATGACTGTAAAATGATAAGCACATGGGGATGGATTATTGTGTGTGTGGGGGGGGGGGGGGGGGTGTGCATGCTTGTTTTAAGTAAACAGTGTGAGATCTACCAGGCAATAGACGGACGATGGAAGTATAGTATCATAATGTATAACAACAATAAGACTACTAGTAATAAGTCATAATATTTTGGAGCAGCACATAGCCGTATCGCGGTTAGCATACATCTGTCTCACAGGTCTGAGCTACAGGATCAAAATATCTGCTCGGGCTTTCCTATGTGGGATTTGCATGAGCACCCTGTGCTTGTGTGGCTATACAGCATGTGCCCTGCGATTAACTGGAAACCAGTGCAGGACGCATTCTACCTATCGCGCAAAAATCAACTGCGAGAGGCTAATACTTGGGGAGTAAGGTGTACCTACGCACACAATTTAGTCCCAATCTTCAAAAGAATGTGGAGAAGAGGCGATGAAATGATCCTGATTGTTTAAAGATCTTGCTACGTAATGCTGGTTAGTACCCTGCAACATTGTCACCCCCAGGTAGCATGCTATGGTAATATACTTGCACGTGCTCATTTGCATGAAGCTAGCATTTCGCACATCGGGTAAATCAACCCCAGGGCAGAGTCAGAGGAGCAAATTACTGAATTACAAATAAATAAAGAAGTGAATTACCGAGCGGAGAAGAAATTATTAGCTTGAGATAATTTGACATAGATTTTACAAGTGAAACAGACGTTTGCAATATATTAACTCATTCACTGCCGTTGACGGCTATAGACGTCAGAAATTCATTTGAACCATTTCTATTAGTTTAACATTTTTTTCCACTTTTGTTAACAAGAGTACGAAAACCTAGAACCATTAAGGTCATGCGATTAATTACAATTAAAAATGTTAATCACCTGATGCAATTAGAAAAAAGAAAAGAAAAATATTCTTAAAAATTAGGGGCGTCAGGCGATTATTATTTTTTTAATTGTAATTAATCACATGACTTCTCTAGTTAACTCACGATTAATCACAAATTTTACATCTGTTGTTAATGTACAATTAAAAACAATTCTAGGTTTTCATACTCTTAACAAAAGTGGGAACAAATTTGAAACTAATAGAAATAGTTCGAATGAATTTTTGACGTCTATAGCTGTCAATGGCAGTGAATGACTTCATGACCAGCTAACGTAACACAAGTTATCTGTAGTTTAAGTCAATTTGGCCCGGTGCTAACTCTGTGTCGCTAACATGAGTACATTTATTGATAGCAATAGGCCAACGGTAATATCTACACACAATCATGTAATTGATGACTGCATTTTTGTGTCATTTGTGTACACCGCCACGGTTTCTTGGAATGCCTGCCCCGCTGCTGAAAAAAAATCCTAGAGGAAAGACTGACTAGAGTGACCAGATTTTCAAAATTAATGCAACAGTTTAGCTGGCAATCAAATATATTTAAAAAAATCTCACCAAATTTCATTACAAGTCCATTTTTGTCAATGGGGACAATTTTGTCGGTAGTGCTCTTGGTTGACAGTTCAACAGCGCTAAACAAGCCCATGCACTCAACATTATCTAACCTTTTTTGCTTGGTCCCGGCAACTATTGGAAGCAGTTTACCTTGCGCCGGTCCCGCGTTGTAACATTGGAAATATGCCACTAGAACGCTCAGCTTGCGTTAGGTCTGACCGGCAACCGCAGTATTAGGATAGTAGGACTACGGTTCCCATTATTCTTAAGACATGAAAGCAGGAAGTAGTTCTAGTTCCGGTATGACGAAAACATGGCTGTTAGCGATTAGATGCGGATGAGCATGAGAACCCAAATTTGAATGTGATAATAAATAGGAAGGAATTTAACAGTTAAATTCCCTTTTAATGGAGTTATCGTACGAATTGCTATGACAACTGTGTGATTGACATAAACATGGCCAAAAAAACAAGACGCCGAAAAGGGAGCTGCACGTTGGGACAAAACAATGAGATTGGCA
Source organism: Leptonotus elevatus (assembly GCF_054856555.1). Lineage (NCBI taxonomy): Eukaryota > Metazoa > Chordata > Actinopteri > Syngnathiformes > Syngnathidae > Leptonotus > Leptonotus elevatus. Next base: position 21,947,955 of record NC_141241.1, on the reverse strand, counting down.
AAATTTGCCGTGACTCTGGACCCAAGGCTCAAAACAGGGACTGCCTCAGTCAAACGGTGAAAGTCTGGTCAACCTACCTTGAAGTGGTCGCCAGTCCATCGTAGGGAAGATTTTATAGACGGACAATCGGGATACCATTATATCGCGAGTGATTATATTTATGTGATTTCACTGTTGCTAGTGGCCCCCAGCGGGAAACCATTACTATGATGAGGCCAGTGTTGAAAACCAGATTGACATCTCTGGTATTCTGCAACAAAATAACGATATCAACTGTTAGAAAAAGCAAAAACAGACCAATGTGTAATAATATTGACAATACTGAACAATATCAAGAGCTAGTCCAGCCTCCAGATTGAAGTGATTGCGTTTCCAGGATAACAAACTAAAAACAGAGGCGTTCGCAAGCCATCTTTTTGTTGCTCACTCTGGCAGACATGGCGGATTATAGCCGCCCTCTCTGTGATTGAGGACGGCCAGACTTTAATGACCACTCTGAGTCAACCCTTAAAATGATAAGTGGAGGTGTAGAAAAATATCGTTATTGTCCATGGCAGGAAGCTCATTCTTCCTTTACATTTGAGACCATTTAATGGTAATGTTGAGAGGAAGAGCGCAGGCCTCTAATGGGCAGTTAGAGTGAGGTGAAAATGTGTGCCTTTGATAATCCGCCGTTCTCCTACGGCCTGTAATTGGCCTCATTGATCACGGTGTGGAGAAATGCAAATGAACCCTGTTCGTCACCTTCACTTAATGCCTCCCCGGACGACTGGCCGGCCGCCAGATGGACTTGTGTCGGCTCCATTTGTCACCAACTCGGGCACCCGCTTGCACGCCCTGCACCGCAGCGTGGCCTGAGATAATGATGTGTGGGGCTGCAGTCGGCCATAAAGATTTTCCTTGGGGATTTCCATAAATCTTTGGGAACTAAACACAGGCGCCTGTCCCGCTAGTCCTGTATTCCCAACGGTCACACTGGGACGCGTTCATGGAATCAAGAGTGGAAATCGGGAAGCGCGGCAGAGGAAAAACAACTTTATTTTGGCTCAGTTAAGTTGCATATTTTATCCTCAAACTTGTCAAAGTACCCTTGAGCAAGCAACTTGTATTCCATCCATGACAACAGCTACTAGCATTCTAGGGAGTCCTTAAAGTGGAGACATTTTTCCACGAATCCTCCCATAATCCTATTGCCAAATTCAACTTAACTACCTCATGTACCCATAAATAGCATTCGCATTAAAATAAATGTTCATGGGGAAAAAAAGCCATAAGAGTAAGGTCAGATTTTTCCAAGAAAAATAAAATTTTATTCTTTACAAGTAAAAATAACTTGTCAGGATACAAAAAAATAAAAAAAAGTTTTACTATCATAACTTGTCAGGATACAAAAAAATAAAAAAAAGTTTTACTATCATTAATGTGACTGTACAACCCTGTGCTCTGAACATACTAATCACATTCAAATTCAAGTTAAATGCAAGTAAGAACAAACCTCTTACAGCACAAAGTATGGTCCGCACCAGTGCCGGCCTAAGCAAAATTTGATTTTGGGGCCCCTTATCACCAATAATAGTGCTTATTGATCATTCATACTCCTCCTACAAACTAATTTCATGCTCTACTCTTTCATTATGAATACTCTGTAAAACATATTATATGGGAGACTTGTAGTTAGATTGCAATCCATAATGATTAAGGCCATCAAAGTAGACAACTGGTTTGCAAAATTCAGCAAATCCCCCTAATGGCCGCACAGAGAAGATGACGAAGAAGATGAAGAAGAAAAAGAAGTAGTATTAGAAGAATAAAAATAAAAATAAGAAGTAGTAGTAGAAGTAAAAGAAGAAGAAGAAGAAGAAGAAGCCTGTCATGTTTTAATCTGAAATGTTAGCAAATTCAGCAACACGATCAGCTTGGGACCGATTTACACTGATACAGTACAAACGCCCGGTAATCCTGTGGGAATCAATTTTACATTTAATTACGAGATTGGGACGGGAAATGAGGATAAAAAGTTCTCGGGAGCAGGAGGGAGTCGGATTATCCAGTAAATAAAAAATAAATAATCTGACCCACAAAACAAAAATGATTTTTTATTTTTTTGTAAACTTTGGGACGGGATTTTTTTTCTGTGGGAGGGTGGGATGGAACAGCCCAAACCCTCTAACCCACTCCCATGTCACCTCTGCACAGCATCTGATATCTTTTAAAAGGTATCAATCAGGAGTGTACAAAATAATTTTCAAGGCATGAAATCCACCATGGAACACAACACTCTGCTTCATGAAATGGAGGAAAATATGGCACAGCTTTGACATAAGCAATAACTGGATGGCCCTCTAAAATTGATCAAGAAAACTGGTCAGGAAGGCTGTCCAGATGCCAAGGAATTTCTGGCACAGTGGCAGGGTACTGGCTATTTTGTACATGCAACAACAATCTCTCGTCTTCTTAAAGGAAACCACCCATTCTGCAGAAACACTCTTGAAATCTCCCAAATGCATGTGGGGAAAATGTTTTGTGGTCCGAATGATGCAAGCAAGATTTGGCCACAACTCCAAAAAGTGTGTGGTGTAAAGTAAACAATGTTCTTCAACTAAAGAATACGATACATACTGTACAGTGAAACACGATGGAGGCAGGGGAAGGATCATGTTGTGGGACTTCAAATATTCACTACAAACAATACGTCATAAACAAAGCCAAAACAGAAAATAATCACCAAGAATTGCACTAACAATACACTAATGTTTACGCATGTTGCAATTGTCTTTTTCAGACTTTTGGAGCCGACGATGTGGTGTGCACAAGGGTCTACATGCAAGCGTAGCAGCAAACTAACAGTTAGTTTCTGCAAACAAAAAACAGAAAAAATACTCAACACCTGTCAACCATCTCATCACCCCGTTTTGTATTTTCATAAACAGTTGATCTGGATATATCGCTATAATCCAAATATCTACTTGCAGCACTGTTCATTAAACCTCACAGTATATTTGTGTTTTCTAGTAAATTAGTGAATTCAGAAGTAATAAAATGAGGCTTCAATTGAACTCAGAATTGTCAATATTTAATGTGTGTCCGGTTTGTTTTTAAAGTGAAAGCGTAGGATGAAATGAACATATGAGACAAAAGAATAAAAAGAAAACTTGTTTCTGTCTATAAAGGATAGTTTAATATCAAACACCTGACTAACATGTACATCAAGAGAAGAGAACAGACACGGTAAAAGAAGATACAAACAATGCATTTGTGTACAATCAGCTCTTCGGGACCATGTGGCATTCCATCCACAATCAACAGTGAATACAAAAATAAAAACCAAACTGCAAGATTGTCTTTGTAGCTGGTTGAGTAATCATCACTTTAAAAAGGCGGCCACATAGCCCTGTTGCCAACTTGTCAATGTCGCCAATCTTTGCTGCGGTGTCAAACTTTGGTGCATTTGCTTGTCTTTTAATCGGTCCTTTATGGAAAACGTAAGTGCTTACAGTTGAAACCAGAAGATGTCACACCTGCTATTTTGTATGCACTGTCTGACATGAATCACACTAAACGTTTCCTGTTCAAGGTCAATTAGGACTAACAAAATGATTTATATTTGCTAAAAGCCTAAATAAAGAGGGAAGATTTATTTTTTTAAATTCTCAACTTTCTTCAAAGCAATGTTTACACACAGTATGAGATTTTGATATTTGAGTAAATTAAAGTGACAGTGTGTAATCTTCAGTGCCATCTAGTGGTGAACCAATAATTAATTCAATTTAAAGACCCACTATTGATTTCAATAATATGCACACAAAAAATAAAAATAATCATACTAACGTACATTTTTTCCTGTAAGACACCGGAAGTAGCAGCTTGGCATTTGTTACAGCGGGTTTCATTTCACTTTAAGAAAATGGATGGATGGATGGATGGATATTTCCTATTTTTCATAACACCCATTGCTTTGAAAGATGTCTTGCACAACTTGGGAACTTGTTCACTCTTGGCGGTTGTGCTAAGAAGCAGAAAAAGTTAAATCTGTGACTATAACAGAGGTGGCAAATTCAGGTCCAGAAAGTAAAAATAAAAACCCTGCCACAGCTTGGCATTAGCCCCCCACCCAGGTGCTAGCTAGCGAGCTCCCTGGGTGCTCGTTTACCTGCTAGGGAGCTATAGCTGGCTAGCACAATCGGCTAAAGCCAAATTGTGGCACGGTTTTTACTTTCTAGACCAGGATTTGCCACCAGTGGACTATAAGCGTTTTGAACGTGCACCCCGGGTCGAGGAGAGAATGTTGTTGTGATAAACACTAGTTTCCAGTGCCTTCCGAGGGATGAGGATCACAGAAGAATTAGTCTGAGAATCTTCATTTGTAAAAAACACATCAACATCTCCTTTCATTTTGTGGACAAGTGCAACACGTGCATCGAATTTTGTGCTTGCGTTGCGACAAACCACCAGAGAAGATTCGCCGACTGCAAAGTGTCAAAAGAACATCAGGTTTGAGTTTTTACTTACTATAAGTCAAACTCTGAAAGTATTAGAATGCTTGCCGCAATATTTTGGATTTTAAGGATGGTAAGCATTTTTGTCATTAAGCTGTCGAGAGCGCCTACAGAGAGGAAGATGTTATGCTCATAAAATCATAACTATTAGGGCGATCGTTCCAATATTTGCAGTGGTTGAAGATGATATAAAGTAGATGCTCACATGAATTTGAAGATTGATTGCAGTTTTATGACATGAAGTGACGTGAAGAAGGTTAAGCGTTAGACTGCCTCTGTCATGTGGTTACCATACAGTGGGAAGTCGTAGGTCTGGATTGGTCCTACGCTTGCTTTAAGCTAAACAAGGCTGTGTCTAACCTCTTCACATAATGCCACCAACTGTGCAAGTACTGATACGCCCCTCAGAGCTTTCAAGATTGCTCAAAAGCGACAATCGTTCGCAAAGTAGTTAAACATGCTCGTACCTTGTCACTGGCCTCTTTTTGATATTCTCACATTGCCACAAAATCTGTAACTGTCATAGAAAGTAGACTTGCAGTTTTCCGGGTAGTCCCATGCTAAATCACCCGTTGGGTTTAACCAAGCAGATTTCCTTTTAAATGAGACTTGCTGTACTTGATGGTGATGGCACAACATTTCATCTCAAATTTTGGGTGAATCGGAGCAGTGGTTTTGGAGCTACGGCCCGCCAAAATGTTGACGTTTTGGCAAAAGGGGCGTGGCCTCCTTACTTTGAACCCTTCTCAGGAACAAGTGCGTCAATCTTCACAAACAGTGTATTGTTGGAAAGGGAAATAAACAAGGGTTTCAAATCTAAAAACCTCTAGTAGGTGCATATGTTAGTAACTTTTTGTTTTAGTTGACCTTGAAACTGACCTTGCGGATCTTGTGACAAAATGTTTTCATCTAATGTAATCTCTCACAGTACAGTAAACATTTCAGATATAGATTTTTTTCTTCTTTTTAGCAGCAATGAGTCAAAGTATCCATACACACAGTTACTCATTTTAAGTCAAATTCTGAAATGGAGCAAAATTCCTGCCAACTATTTGTTGTGAAAGCATATCTGAAATGTTTGACCCAAGTCGCATAATACAATTTAAAGGTAATATCCATTTCTCATTAGTTGGGCATTCATCCAAAATGACATAAAAGTGGACATATTTAGTCTGATTTTATGTCAGACAGCAAGGAAAACCAAACCAAACATTTGTGTCTTTTTAAACTTCTGGTTTTACCTGCGCTTGCGAACATGTGGCACATGGAAATTGGAGGCTGAATTCTACCGCTTCACAGCCTCAGAAATTATTGATAAAAACTGCTCTCATTTTATCCTTCGAAAGCTACAATCTCTACATCAATATTTGCACTTAAGGATAAGCTGTAGAGGAGAAAAGACAATGTTTTACAACCATTAACATTCACAGTGGGATAATAAGTATTGCTGACTGGTTTTAGCTGACCCAAATACTGTACAGGCTGACATTCACGCATAGGACTACTATATACATCTGTTAGAGGAGGCATGGACGCGGAACATGGGAAGAATACACACATTTCTAAGCAGGTTTCTCAGAACCAATCTGTCACACAGATTCGGATCGTTTTGACAAACGTAAATACAAAGAGCAAGCTGTTGATGGCTCAGTTCAGACTTGAAAAGTATACTTTCCAAAACAGATCAGCGCACTGTGCACACCAGCACAAAATGCTGCTTGGCTGCAGTCAATCGTTTTCAAACCGCAAGTCGTAACGATGCCAAAGATGGTTTAAAGGTGGAGACGGTTCAGTCTTGAAGGGCATATTATAAAATTCAATCTAGAAAATCAAGGCTCAACCTTCACCAGACCACCAAGAGAGGTCCCGAACCCAATGCCCGCACACACTGTAGTAATAATAATAATAATAATAATAATAATAATCATAATAATAAAAACTTTACATTTTGCATTCAGCTGCATTTAGCTAAATACTGTCACTGTGTCGTACAGTGCACTGCACATCAAGGATGACATTTAACAGACACCATTTACAAAAAGTGGTTGGCTCGTCCTTACTTAATGGTAGAGATGTTAACTCCGGAGTGCACGAGTGCACCTTCACCGGCAAGGGAAACATTCACAAGCTGTCCACTTTTACAGTTGGAAGCAACATTGTTCCAAAGACGAAAGCCGAGCTTCTAAATTTCACGTCCATTGATGACAAGCTACTTAAAATTCATTTACAAGAAGTTATGCGAACTTCTCAAGAGTGACCTGAAAAACTTCTTTTTTTTTTAAGCAGATCTCATATTATGTAAAAGTAATAAATTTACCTGCATTGAGTGATGAAAAGAGCATCCCAAAGTTGGCAAAAGAATAGGCATGGTGAAAGATGAAGTTCCATACGATGTCCACAGACAGTCCTACCTTGCGGTTGCTGACAGGATCACCGGCTACTATGTTCTGTACTTGACTCTGTACTTGTTAACAGTGAGATAATGCAGGACTTCAGGGTTGCACATTGTAGTACACGGCACCAGGTCTTCTCGTCCATCTCCCATCAGCCACCTCCGGCTGTCGGCGGCCATGTCGCTTGTCACGTGCTCCTTGGCCCAGATGTCCAAGCGGGCCTGAAAGCGTCTGTGCAGGCGCCTGTGGACCCGCTTGTGGGACTGCAAAACACATCCAGAAAAAAATGAACTTCAGGTACAAACATTTAAAGAAAATGACTAGCTACTTTACCACCACTTTTTTTCCCACACCGATACAGTTAACCAATATCACTAGACTAGTATTTGTGATGCATTAAATTTCCAAATAATTTTAAACAGAGAGAAAAGACCTATGTATCCCAATATTAAGGCTGAACGATTTATTCATTTTCGGTGAGTTCTTAATGACATGACGCCACATAAAATACATGGTTTATCTTGATCCTTATTATTAAAACTCTTTTACCGCCAAAAACATTTAATGACGTTTACTAAAATCCAAACGAATGCCGCCAAAAAACGTTAATTGACGTTTACTACGTTTTTTTCCCCTCAAGGGACAGTGCAACGTCTTGCTTCTTTTGTGAATGGGTGTAAAAATCACATAACACCCACTAACTATGGCCAGCAGATGGCAGCATAGAAATAGACCGTTTTCAAGGATGACGTGAATGATCAAAGCCTTTGTCACATTAAATCTAATTCACAAAGCGTTACTAAACAAAAAATATTAGTGTCAAAGTCACTGTTGTGCAGAAAATGTATCTTTTCGCTCAATGTCACTCAAATGACCTATTTTCAAATGATGATTACTAAGGAACGGAATAAGGTAGAAACATACTTGTTTTTGTCGAATAAAAGAATCGAATGTGAGCTTTCATTTGGTATGCAGCATGTTTGTGTAGTCAAAGTACACAATATTTTGTTTGCCTTGAAAGAGGAGTTAAAATGCTTGAAATCGGCTGGCACTGTCGTGTTTTTTTTTGATAATGTGTGGCAGTAAAAGAGTTAATGTAAGATGGGTACTTAACGTCCTAGTGAGTAGTTTACGCCCGGTCTCATACTGGGAGCTCTTGTTTCATCGATTTACACAAAGTAAACACAGCATCATACACTTTGAACTTATTTAGTTTTCAACTTTCATGTAGCATTTTGTGTTACCTCAGCGTAAACAACCGTTCTGTTACAGAGGAAAAAACACGTCATCAGTTTACAGGTACATTTATTCAAAATGGGAATTATTCTGCGGCATTACAATTTCCACGCTGAGAGAGAGATGCCGTTGTTTAGCTCGGAGTTAATCTTGAGACCTGTATGCTTTAGCCTAGAGAGTTGTCAAGTCCGCATTTTCTGCATATTTTAATATTATGAATATATCCTTCTTCTGTATACTGCAGACTATTTTGCCTCAATCTGGAAGAAATCATGCTTGTATTTCTTAAAAAAAACCTCACTGACATGCTCTGGTACAATCAGTTACATTCAAAGTGTACAGAAGGATGTCGCACCCGGAAACGTCAACTAAGGAGGTTGGAGCTTTTGCGAAAGGTCAAACATAAGTCTAAATTTATTTATTTAAACATCAATTTAGTTTTGCTCGGGGACTATGTTTTTTATGGTACTAAACAAAACTACAATTTTTTTTTTGCTGATAAACTGTATAAGCGGGTGTGTACATGTCCTTGTCATTGTTTAGACATTTTAGTGCAAGTTTGTTGAAAACTTGAATTTGGGGCTAAACTTGTTTGGCGCCATCTTTAGATTAAACACTGGGATTAACACACTTTGGCTGTCCTCTCATGAGACAACCACAGCAGACGTCACTTCTTGAAACTGACGTAGTCGCTCTACCACTGTGTATACAAGCCCAATGGTCCTCCAGGCAACAACCCTTTTGAGCACTGCTTTCAAGTATTTGTGAGGGGTGTAGCAAGAGTCTGGTTGGGGGGTGATGTGCACTTTAAATCGATTTCATGGCATACAAGAAAAAGTAGGCATGTTTATTTTTGTTATTATCTGTCAGAAAAATGACAATTAAAATTTTCCCCCAGAAATTTCAGCCCTATCCAATGAAGAATTTTTCCTTAAAATGGCATAACATTCATGGGAATTTTCTTTTCTTCTAATTTCTAGTTCCTGATCGGAAAATTGCCGTCACAAGTGCCAATACATTGAAATAGAGCCGGGTATTGACCAAATCGATATTCGCCCATTCCTAAAAATGACAGATCCTAACAGTTGCATTTACTGTCACATAACTTTTTAGACTCATTTTGTGTTCCAAGGCTGGAGCTGACCAGTGCCACTATGCAAATGAGCACAAGAGTGACACTGTTTTAAGAACAGAGCTACACGTGAGGACAAACGGTGTGTGTGGACTGTGGAATTTACCTGATGAGCGCGCGTAAGTGCAGTGTGCCTGTACATGAAGTCCTCCGACTTGCAGACATACACCATCTTGTAGGAGTTGAGCTTGAACATGCACTCCACCTTCAGTTTGCTGTCATCACTTTGCAACTCGTCCGAGGTGCCCGTGGTCATCCTCTCCTGTTGTAGCTGCTCCCATCCTCTCTGGCACTTCCTTATTCTTCTCAGGTTCCTGAAATCCCCAAACAGTGGTTGTCAGGAGTAAGACTGGATGACTCCATAACACTAAAACAAAGTCTGAATTTTCAACATATCAAAAGTACATCATATTTACAGGTTGTTCAAAAAGTATTTTTATTGAATTCAGCCTGTCACATGCTAGTTCACAGCCGTATACACACTGAAAAGAGCTGTCTAGTCAAATTTGAGAAGACTGTCCCTTTCAAGAAGAATGTTTACACCCATGCATTGCAACTCACCGAGGAACAGAATTAGATAGGAGGTCAAATCATTCGGGATATGGGGGATCTATAAGAGCAGCAGAGGCAGCAGTCGTAATATTTCCGATACAGTGAAAAAAAAAGTAAAAATTCACACGCAAAAAATATAAAAAAATAAGTCATTTTAGTGTTCATTGAGCCCAACACTGTGCAAGTAAGAAAATAATCACCCCACCGGAATGAAAGTTTGAAATGTGTACTTACCACGGAGAGTATGGGTGCATGAGGCAATTTTTTGCATTCAGGGCTCCACTTAAAAACACAAGACAGTCTTTCCAGGCCAATTTCAGGTAAAACTGTCAGAAACAAAACACTGCAGAATTGCTGCCTTGTTGGATGCCAGTCCAAAATATGAGATAAGAATGATGTTCACATACTGTCACCAACAATGCAGTGTTATGATTATGAGATGAAAACCAACGCAACAAAATTGAAAAAGAAACTGGCTCAGTGCGACCACTGAGTTTGTGTGCAGAGCTTTGAACTCCTGTGCTGCTGACATCTCATAGATTTAGTGGGAAGGTGGGGTGGTGATAAAATGTAGGTGAGCTCAATGATAAATCATAAGTCAGAAGGGGGAAAAATGTGCAATGGGTTGAAACAAGGACAAAGCACACAAACTGGCCTTTTTTTTTAACGCCTTTTGAAATGTATATGGTTATGGACAGCCATCTCAAAAGACAAAAAAAACACTCTACAAGACGGGCTTCACATGTGGAACATGACGACAAAGCAGACACAGACACGCCCCTGTGCACATGTCTAAAGTGTCATGAAAGAAATAGACCAACATAAGAGCGTACAATTTAGATGATCATTTTTATTGACAAACCCTATTCCTCTTTACAATGATGCAGAAAATGTGCTTGACCAGTTCTAAAAAAAAAACTTGAGCACAAATCTCTCAAATGGTGGTAAGACCTCACCCACAACAACAGGGAGTGCATGTTCCGAGTCTTTACAAACGGAACAATGGATTGAAACAAAGGGACGTGTGAACATTTACATTTGTAAACAGAGATTTAGTCACGTACAAGACTCTTGCTTTGAATACAGTTGCAAAGAGGGCATGATAAGTTCAAGATATTTTTCACAAAGTCCTGATACAAGAGCTTTCATTGTTCAATTGTCAAACTCAGGCCAAATAAATTGTATAAAATGACATAACATCACGTTAAGTCTAACGGTAACCCATTTATTTTACTCTCAAGTTTGCGTCTTCACTATGTTGTGACATCACACTGAAAATTATGATTTCGAGTCAATACATAATGAAAGTCATAATCAAACCAAAAGGCCGCTAAAGTGGGAATTCCAAACCATGACAAAGCCAAACCCCTTTTTAAAAATCTTTTAACTTATAAATAAAAACCCATTTAAAAAAGGAATTGACTGATTGAATACATAAATTCCCTTTTGTTAAAAGAATGACCATGTAAAGTGCAATCTTCCATGTGAGGCAGAGGTCTGAAACTGAACAGGCATTCATTCTAACTACATCTTACACACTGAATGTGTTGCCTGTCCATTACCACACACCAAGACCATAAAACAGATTTTTTTTTTCCCGACGTGCTACTGCTCTTGTTTGTGAGGAGTTGTTTGGCACATCAACAGCTGAGGATCAGGACGGAAGTTGAAAGAGAGCAGACAAGAGGGAGACATGGCTGGGGCCTCACCTGGGCAGGAACACCGGTTTCTGGGCCAAATGCTCACGCAGCTCTGCAGAAGTCGAATCGGAGTTCAGGTATCTGCCCACATAGTCCGACCACCTCTGTCGAGCACAGGGCAGAGGAACATTATACCGTAGTTACAATTTAAAAATTGAAGAGCAATAAGGACTATAAATAAGAAACTAATGACAATCAGCATGAGACCTCTGCTTGACTATTTGAGTACTTGCCTCTGCGGGCTCATCAGAGTTCTCCTCTTCTGTGTCCAGCAGCTCCATTGCCACACACACAGAGTCCTGGTTCTTCATAAACATCAACTGGACAAAACAGCAACAGATGAGATTTCTGTGTGCATCAAAGACTGACTTGGGTTTATATTACCTTGAAGCAGTTCTCTTCAGACATGAGCTGCTCTGATTTGCGCTGGTAGGTGCCTTCTGCTGTGGCACGGGACGCCTGAGTGGGCAGGGGACCACCCGTGGCTTTATTGGCAATTTCGCTCAGGTACAAGTCCATCACACGCACACATGCATCATCGGTGACGAGGTGTTGGAGCTGTAAAAGACATTCAGTCCACAATAAGAAGGGGCACTTCACAAAATGTCCTTGACCAACTACGGGGAAGATTAACAAATCCGTTGTGCGACTAGAGAGAACATCTTACTGGATGTAGCTCAACTAACCTTATCTGACCATTTTGTTTCTCAGACTGCAAACTAAATGAAACTGAATCAACAGCAGCTCTGTTGGTTGCAGAGTAGTCATGCAATCCATTTTGCCTCAATTGCTACGAGATCAATTGATGAACAATCATTGGCGGTCGAACAACAATGACACAGGGAGTGTAAATTCAAGCCTTTTTGAGGTGGCCCAGTCAAAATAGATACTGGCTCCAATAATTTTTAATACATAGATTAGTTCAGCGTCTTTATAGTGTACAACTGCATTCACGGCTATGACTGTGTACTAAACTCACGAAAACCAAGGGCACAAATTAATGTTAAATGCTTCCAAGAATAAATCAATTACAAAATTATTTAAATATTAATTTATCAATTACATTACAACAATGTACAATATATATATATTTGTTTTTATAAAGGCAGTACTCCCCAAAATGTATAGTGACCTGTCAAAATACAGTACAGGCCAAAAGCTTGGACAGTTTCTTTATTCAATGCATTTGCTTTATTGCTTTATTTGCTTAATGAAGACATCAAAACTATGTATGAACTGATGTGGAGTTATGTACTTAACAAAAGAAAAGGGTGAAATAACTCAAAGAATGTTTTATATTATAGATTCTTCATAATAGCCATCCTTTGCCCTTTTTTGCATAATCTTGGGATTCTTACCTGTGGAAACTGTTGGAAAAGCCTTTCAAGTGACTACCAAGAATTTGCAAAAAAGTAATCAGAGAAAAGAGTGGTAATTATTTATTTTATTATTTTCACCCTTTTTTGTTAAGTACATAACTCCAAATGTGTTCGATAGTTGTCATAGTTGTAGTCATAGTTTTGATGCCTTCAGTGAGAATCTACAATGTACATAGTCATGAAAATAAAGCATAGTATTGAATGAGATGGTGTGTCTAAACTTTTGGCCTGTACTGTATATTTTGAAAGACCGGCATTACAGAAATAAATAAAAACAATGATAAAAAAAAAAGTACTTCTCACCATTTGCTAATTGCTACATTAGCTTCAACGAGCCCGGTCATATGTATTCTGACGAGTTTCACAACATTAACGTCACATTACTGTCCACGACGAACAATTCATTAACGTCACTCATTTTTGGACTTATCTGGCAGAAAAAAAAGTTTCACTTTGTATTGCTGCACTTGTTCCTTGCTGCAGCTGGCATGGCATATGGTATGGTAAGGTAAATGCTGACCGAGCTAGCAACATGAGGCTAACCCTAATTGCGTTTGTTTCTTACATCATCACATCATCCTGTTTCTTCCGGGTTGTTTCTGTGGTAGCGGCTTAAAAATATTTTGTGACAGCCCAAATTGGACCACCGTTAATGTTTACCTCTGAAATAATTATTTCCTTAACATTTAAATTCTTGAGCTATTTAGCAATACAAAATAAAACAAAAGAAAGACTATACTGACCTGCCGAACAATGCTCTGGATGAGCTTGTCCATGGTGAAGGCAATGTAGGCATGTATAGTAAACATTTCCCTCAAGGAATCCTCATATTGAGCTGGTTCCATGTTACCATCCAAAAGGTTCCGCACCATTTCCAGAAAGACAGAATAGTAATCGTCTACTTCAACTTCCACTGGAACAAGAAAAAGAAAAGACAGTGGTAGAGACGAAATTTGTCTTTCATAATATTATTATAAAATTGAGTGCAATTCTAGTACAATGCACTTACTTGGCTCCCTCATCTTAAGCTGGAAGGCTGTATTTTCATTATTTTCTTTTTGAAGCCCAAACATTTCTTTTTCCCATTCTCTCTCGCGACCATCCTCCTCAATTTGCTTCTCAGCCTGCCCATAGATTCGCAGTAAACGAGAGCAGAGGATATGATGAAGGCGCAAGAAGATGTACCAGTAGTTGTTCACAAACAACAAGTTGTACGCCTCATCTGTGGCGCGCAACTTTTGAGCTGCCGTGTTGCTGAAGAGGAGCTTTGACTTGGGCGGGCTGCTGCCTGGCAGGCCATTGTGTTTTTTGGCGCCATCTGGATCTTCATCCATATCCTCCACTTCCTCTTCCTCCTCCTCCTCTTCCACATCCGAGAGCTCGCCTCGCCGGGTGAAAAGGAGATCGGGGATGAAGTGGTGTATGATCTGTTTGATCTTGTACTTGTCGTCTTTTTGGATGCCTGGTTGTCTCTTGACGTGGTGAATAATGAGGGCCGCAGCATCTTCTACGATCTGACTATCTTCGTAGGCCAGGTTCATGTGTGGGCCGCTAGGAGTGAGAATGGCAGGGTCCTCTGAGGCATGTTCCTGCCGCTGCAGAACAAAGTCACAAGTTTATTTATTACATTGTCACATAGATTCATTTTGTGTTACAGACAATCTCTCACCTCATCAAACAGCATTTCAATTTCAGTGAGCAGAGTCTTTGAACGAAACACTTTGGTGTCATTCTGCTTGAAGTTAATGCCTTGGTGGTCGAGTGACTTCAGATAATACTTCTCATTCTGTTCCCGCCAAATTTTGTTGAAGCTTCTTTGAGCTTCTCGCCACTCTTCCTCTTTGATCTTTAACCTGAACACAAGAATGAAAATGCAAAGTCTCAGTTGCATTTTAATATAAGTACATTAAATTGTAATAATTATTGAAAATAATGCAGGTTATTAACCTTTTCAGCACTATGGGGACGCACACAGTTGGGTTCTTCTTAAGACCATCAATGATGTCGTTGGCTCGGTCCCCGTATATCCTCTGAATAGCTTTGCGGTGAATGACCTCTGAGGAGCCTCCCAACGAGTTGTCCAGCTTGAAGCGCGGCTGCTCCTCCGCAGACATTCGAGAAAGCCTCTGTTGGACTGACTCAAGGGCTCGAATCGTGGCAAGGTTGGTCTCCAACACAACATCAAGCTAAGGGGATGCAATGACAACAAATCGAATAAAGACTGCAAATAATGTGAAAATGTGTGGCCATAGAAGTTGCGTCACAGCTGAGAAGATCACTACAAAATGACAGAAATCTTAAAATGGATACCACAACAAAAGCCTTCCATATAGATAATGGCGTCCACCAGTTGTTGGAGACCCCTTGGAGGTGAGAAATTATTATATATATTATAAATTATTATATTATTATAGGACCCCCTCATAATCCTAACAGAACTTGTATGCCTCTAAATGCCATGGGAATGTATCTTTTAATGTTTAATTCATGGCCTGTCTACTAGAAAATAACATAACCAAATTAACTTGAATAACTTGAAATATGTATCTCTCGTTGCTAGCTAGAAATGCTGTGTGCATGCAGGAATGTCATATTAATGTGATAAGGGGTCACAATCCATCGTTATGAGAGCTTTTAATTGGCCTAAAGTTACAGGCTACGGCTCACGGACTTCTGGAGTGTCCAGGGAGCCCAGTTTAAGAACTACCTGGTGTAGGGCTTTACTAATTAAACAGTAAGACATTATTCCTGGCTGTAGTGGATCAAACATGTACATTATTGCAATACAGCATCAAGACAAGTGTGATAGGCAAATTTGTCTTGTGTTTTGGAAGAAAGTCAAATGTGATCATGTGTACGATGGATTGAAAGCTCCTGAGAAAACAAATGATTTGAATGAGCGCTTTTGCAGAGTGAGAAAAATGTCCCTCTTACCTCAAAACGCTCATCTTCACATCTGTAAATGTGCTCTTCATACTGAGTCTTCTTGGAGCTTACAAAAGTCGAATCTTCAGACCACGATGGAAACGACACCCACGTGTCATTCAGGACCTGAATCAGGACATTCATTGACTTGCTTTAACCTTTACTCTAAAAAGATCCAAATCCAAACGGAGCAGACAGGCAGAAGAAACAACTTGTGACTAACCTCTCGACATAGTGGCGTCCTTCCTGTGCATTTAGGCTGCTGGTAGCTCTTGGGGAGCGCTCTGTAGCTGGAGCCTAGCCTCTTACAGGACGCATAGTCAATCTCCATGGCAATGCCCTCTATTGTCCGCTCCTTGGGTAAACTCTCCGCATGGCTGGACTCACCATGGCTGGACTCTCGGTAGCCCAGGAAGTTTTTAAACCAGGTAAACAGTTCTGGGAATTTTCTGTCAATTAGGATGTAATTTATTGTTAATAGAATGAATACAACTCCATATATTTAATATATCTAATTTAGGTGTATGGCATCATTCAATCCAAGGTAAGCGTGTTAAGCAGGACTGTCTGTAAAACTTCAATGAAATCAATCAGACGGGTAATGTGAACTCACCCAAGAAATGGGATGACTAACTGAACCAATTCAGCACGTGAAATCACCTCCTGGTTGAAGATGTGTAAACAACGCAGGAAGCTTTCATATGCCTCAGAGCTCCTGAGAGCTTTCTTGACCTGTTTTAGCGATTTGCAGCAAAAACACTTTTCACTTCATGCTCATATGAATGGAATACTATTTTGAATAATAATCACCTTCTCAAAGAACATGGTCTCCGTGCTGTTGCTGTGCTTTCCAACTTCACTTAAGCCATGGTCCTTGCCAACTATTTTGAGTTTCTTCTGCAAAACAATAAACAAATCAAGAATATTTGAAATTGGTATGTTATTTTCATGACGGTCACGTTGACAACACAGAGAACTGAGCTATGCCATCAGGTGCAACATGAAGACTACATTTACCTTGAGAAGGGGTGAAACTCCCACTGCTCCAGGTCTTTTGACAGCCAGCCCATTGTGGCTTAATTTCTGTTTATTGTTTGGTAATGGTCGTTTCACTGTCCCGCCATGATCATTGCGCACTGACTCTGCCCTGTCAGTTGCAGTTTTCCCAAGCAGCTGAGTAGAGGAAGGAACACAAACTTCTCGTTAATCAGATGTCACAAACGTTTTACAAGACAGCTTGCTTGAGGAACAAAGAGAAAACAATTTTACATGCACGAAGGGAACACTTTACAAGCATTCCCATTTGTCTATATTGTTCCCCAAAACTCCCCGGGTCAAAACCAGCTACTGCTACTAGCTACAAATTTGTGCATTGCTGATAATAACGACGAACCAAAGAGCTGTTTGCGTCGGGCAGGAACTGTCCAAATTCTGACAGCAGGTCTTCCTGATTCTTGAAGAGTCGCGCCACTTGAGTGTAGACTTCCTGCTCAGTCAGAGCTGGAGTGTAATTGCCTCCTGCTTCTTTGGCATTACGCTGCTCTTTCTACAGTAAATGGACAGGTATTTATTAGCATGACAAATTAACATGCAATCATATTCATACAAAGGTTTGAGTGCTTCATGACCTGGTATGTATGCAGGATTTCTAGGAAGGCTTTGTAGATGTCTGGCTGACCCTGGAAGCGATTCTTGATCTTGTTCACGTAGTTTATCGCATGGTTGAATTCCACTGGCTGGTTGTTCTGCTGAGGTGGCCCACCAGACGGTGTGCTGCTCACTGGTGTGTGCGACTGAACTGAAGGTGAGCGCGGTGAAGCGTACGAAGGGATGGATGGGTTTGGCTGGCTGGTGGGCGTGTGGGCTGGAGACTGCATGGCCTATTGGAACAAACACACGTGCTGAAGAGACAACTACTCACATTTGGTATTAGAAAAAAATATGAAATGCTCTTATCAACCTAATAAGATATCAAACTGAACCAGCTTATACCTTGTTGACTTTATTTGCTGCAGGCTGGGTGGGGACAGGTGGAGTGACAGTAGCAGTGTGTGGGATGGCCTGTGGCACAGTCTGGTGGTGCTGATGTTGGTTTACAGGCTGGCTGGGTATTCCACTTGCAGGGATGTTTTGGACAGATATACCATGAGGTGTGATGTAGTGAATCTGGCCTGGCGTAGTCACGTTGACCAAATCGTTAGTTTGAACCTCAATTTTATATCCGGGTGGCAAGAAAGTATTGAAGCCCATAATGAGGTCTGGGTGGCCCTTGAAGAGTTGGGACACACGACTGATAACACCTGGAGTGTCTATGCTGCAATGATCAGGAGGGGGAAAAAAGTTGGGGGGGGTTTTCTCAACAGATGGCTAATTATTTCTTTATTCTGCAACTTAAATGTAAAAACATATAGAAATAAAAATGCAGTTTTAAAATATATTTTACAGGTTACTAGAGCTTACCTCTGTGACTTGAATTCTTTCATAATATCTAGGAAATCATTATAAACTTGAGGTTGATTTCCAAACTGAAGCTTCACTTGATCGAGATACGACAAGGCATCTTCAACCTAAAACACACATTATTGACAACTCAGTGTATCATGTAGAACATAACCAAATGCCTACATATTTACTATTTTACGATTCAGTCCTTTTCCAGTTGACTCTTCTTACCTTCAGTCGCTGAAACTGCTGCTGTCCTTGTGCTGAAGTCATGGACGCAGTTGGATGTACGTGACCTTGGACCACTGCAGGGGCCTGGGATTGGACTGCTATGCTGTGTGCATGGGCTCCAACATGTTGTGCAGAACTGTTCAGTCCATGTCCACTTGTGCTCTGAGGCATTGTCGGCACCTTTTGAGAAAAACTGTTTAGTTCTCCTTTGTCAGTCAGCAAGAACTTGAGCTTGAAGACATTGGGCGGCACTGGCAGAATGTTTCTGGTTTGAATTTGTGTTGCTTAGGCCTTTTATCATGTCTGTCGTCTTTTCCTGGCCTAGTGTAGCTACTGACTTTGTCACATTGTCTAAAACATGTCTGTTGTTTTGTTTTTTTAAGATAAGTTGTTGTACACAGGTTTGCTTTCTTTGAAAATTCAGGGTGTTTCATAAGTCTATGTCACTTTGCCGCAGTGGTCATCAGGCCATTGTTACGCCACAATCAATGTTTTTACTTTATGCATAAAACGTGGTTTGCACTGATTTTATTGCTATTTACTGATAATGCCATTTACTGGAAATGAAGTGAATAGAATACTGTTTCGACGTATGCTGTGTAACCAAGGGCTCGCATATTGAAGATTTGTGAAAAATTTAATAAAACATTAATTTATTGGATTTTTGTGTTACAAATTAGTTACAAAATCTTCAGCTCAATAGCCTTCATGAAATAGAAATTGAGTGTTCATATTTTCAACATTCATTAAGATGTTAGGTAAGGTGACACAACAATTTCAGGTTTTTATTAGAGTCTTGTTTATTATTGGGGAAAATTGTATATAACAGTCTAATATAATAGTCTAGAATTGTACTTCGCCCGGGATGAAGTGCTTGTTTTAAACCACAACAGACAGGAATGATTATAAATATTTCAAATAATTAAAAGTTCCCTTGACACAGTGTCTCTAACCAACAAAAAAATGAATCAAAGAAATGATTTCTAATGTTCTCCACTGGTATGTGAATGAGTGACATCTTAACTTCTTGTGCAGCAACAGACCAACCACCGGCTTCCATATTAATGCTCATTAGAGTAAACTTCCCAGTGGTAAAAAGTCTGTGGACTGGATATACTTTGACATAGACAATTGCTACATGGGCAGTAGTGACCCTCAAATATGATTGTTTGCATTAACGTTGTCCAAATGGTCCTAGTGGAAACTGATGTAGCACCATACCTGGTAACCCTGGGGAAGAGAAAACTGGATGCCAGATGATGGCTGCATATTGTCTGTGGCTGCCTCAATCACAGCAGTAGTTGGGGCTAGAGCCCTGTGCTGGAAGCTTTCAGCAATGCCCTGGACTGGGGTGCGATGTGGTTGCTGTTGCGCAAATATTGGTTCCTGGTCCTCCACATGCCTCTTCATTGTTTTAACATACTCAAAGGGGCTGCCAGAAAACAAAACAGATGAAAGCAGATGCTTAAGTCATATTTGTAAGAAACTAAAAGTGCTTTGTGGAGACCACAGACATTTTTTGGTATCTTATTGTTTTCTTGAAATGAACTGTCCCCATGCATTTAAAAGTATTTTCTTACATTTATGAAATATCTGATTTGGACTTTAAGACAATTCAGAATCTTTCATTTATATTTGCAATCATTATATTATAATTATGAAAACATTTTCATCTCATCCTTGCTGATCCTGATGTCAATGTTTCTGTAACTCTTCTGATTATAACGTGTTACTTTC
The DNA here is from genome assembly GCF_054856555.1 of Leptonotus elevatus. Classification (NCBI taxonomy): domain Eukaryota; kingdom Metazoa; phylum Chordata; class Actinopteri; order Syngnathiformes; family Syngnathidae; genus Leptonotus; species Leptonotus elevatus. The sequence goes on along the minus strand of NC_141241.1, from coordinate 21,927,732 downwards.
ATTAATAAACCAAATCCTTTAATCTAATTAATAACTAATTTAATTTGTGGAGTTTTATCATGTCCTTGATATTTAAAAATAAATTATGTTCCTTATCGAATTGAATCAAATCAGAACAAAAATCACAATCAAATTGAACCGAATTCTTGATTTAAAAAATTAGACTCAATACCCTGCCCCAATATATACTGTATTACTTAACACCCTTCCAACCACCCAAAAATGCAATTCAGTGGTTGCCAATTCTACCCGGATTTTCGCTTTTTACAGACCAGCATGGTCAAAAATAAAAATATTATTAAAAAAAAAAACGTTCCTTTTGTTTTCCTAGAATGCTTTGCGTGGCGCATGATGAAGCTACAAGAACATGAATCCGTGTAATATGTGTGTTTGTGTTACCACTATGTGTTTCATGTTTAACACATTTATGTTTGATTTATCTTACACTGTTATTATGTATTTTTTACTTGAATAAAACCTGTGACTTTAGTTTGTGTAAAATAGTGACATCCAGGTCAATTCCTTGCACAACTTGCATTGCTCACCTAAGCATTGCCCGCAAAGATTAAGAGCTGCTTTGTTTTGAATGACAGGTCCATAGAATGGTTATTTTATAGATTTACGTGTAATACATCGGCCATTTGGGCCATGTTTGAAGGGCTATAATCCGCCATCCGATTAAATTGGGCGGGCCCAATTTAAAATGGCTCATCTTCAAGACAATTTTTTTTTATTCAAGTAAAAAAACTGCTTAAGAAATTAAATACATTTATTTTCATTTAGCAATCAGTTTTCTCTCGATCTACTTCAAAATAATTAACACGTATGAGGGGGTTAATCGTTTTGGGGTACTGCCTTAACGCAACCAGGCTTTCGAAAAAGTATCATTTGTTGACGATCCCTGGGCAGGCCGACGTCACAAGCTTGGGTAGGGAGGGTGAGAATGAGAGGCGAGCACAGTGCCGCCTGCCTTCCACTGCCTTGTCGACTCGCAGCTCTGCACCAAATTCGGACAACACGCTCGAGGAGCGCGCGGTGTCGAGGAGCAGGGATCGTGTCAGATACAGATCCAGTAGCTCGTATCGTCGCCCAAAGGCGAAACCAATTCGCCGAAGAGCTCAATACGACGATGGTGGCTGTCGAAAGATACAAAAAGCTCCGATTTGCTGCCGTGTCTCTCTTCGTATGTCTAGGCCGATCCTCTTCCCCTCCCCCTCCCAGCTAAACGCCGACTTTAACTCATCCGTTGTCGTCGAGCTGACCGCTTTCGCTTGTGTGATGGCTGACGTTGGCATTCGCTCCAAATGAAGTTATGTGGCGAGCAAACGAGCCTTCACCACTCGTAAGAGCTGGCGTTTTAGGTGCTATCACTCGACAGGGAGGACGGATGTCGGTGTTGTCTTATGGCAAGTTATCGCCTCCGTAAATGGCAAACTAAAACAGGGGAGCCGAATGTGTTGGCTAACTACGTTACCCTTGCGCTAGCTTCCACGTTACGACGAGCACACGTTAACTTTGGTCAGGAAAGACCAGTTCAACGGTGTTGTCAAGTGAAAGGCTTCACACTTATACAACCGCTTGTCTCAATAAACTTTGCAGCGCACGCTGTGAACTAGACGGAAAACAAACGTAACACAAATCCACCTTTTGGTGTTAGCTTGGCAGCTAAATCATGCTCAGAACAGTCTTACCTCGTTAGCCTTACTCAAAGTAACTTACTGCCGCTTAAAAGCCGATGCCACTTTAACACAAACTTCACATTTTAAACAACCGGTAGACACCGATACATGAAAACACTGCCATCAAATAATCACTGAGTACTCAAACTCTGCCTGTTTGACAAGGTTATGGAGCCGCTAATGTGCTACGTTAGCACAACAACCACCCCCACCAATGTAAGCTAACTAGCTACTTTAGCTTACCTCGCTGGGCTGCCTCCAGCAACAACGCTGCCACACCAGTGAGAACGATTCCCTCCAGCAAACCTCACCGGCGCATTTAGATGGCTGTGAAAAGGCGTGCGCTTTTGACAGCTTGTCCACGACAAGAGCCAAAAATGAAATTGTCCGCGCCGCTAACAACAGGGTATGTATGAAGCGGCGTTCGTTGAACATAAGGGGCGTGTCTGTCATGGAGGAAGTCTCCTCCCAGACTTTACTCTGATTGGTTAGTTGAAAAGATGAAAACAAACACACTGAAGCGACAGCCTGGTTAACTGGGAGGGTTGTGATACAACTCTCAACATTCAACTCACTGAATACATGTACTGTACTGTAATATGATGTGTACATTTAATAAATGCATTTAAAGATTAAGATTCTTCTTTATTTTAGCCTCTCTATTTAGTTAAAAAAGACTCATCTGACAGTATCAACTAGCGCAAGCTCCGCTTCACCGCAAACAATGTATTATTTTAACAAACCTGTAGATTAATAACGCCTTTGACAAAATCATTCTTAATCAACTTTATCTTAATGACTGTGTTTGGAAGAATACAACCAAGGGCCCTTTGGTCATAATCGAGATGCTTAGTTTTTAACCACTATATGAAAGTAAAAGTTGCAGAAAACTTAGTTTATTCCTGGGGGGAGATTAATGGTGCAGAGTACGACACAGTTCTATAAACAAAGTTTACAACATAAGTTAGGGAACATATACAGGATGTATACACCCCCCCCCCCCCCACACACACACACATTAATTATTTTTTAGAAAACTAGTCTTATTTCTTTACTCCTTACTGTTTGTATTTTTTCCTGTTAACGTGTTTTAATGTTGTCTATGTAAGTTATTTTAGCTTTGTTGATGCTTGTAGGTGTTGTGTCTTTGCTTGTGTAAAGTACATTGAGTTGTCTTGTGTATGAAACGTGCGATATAAATAAAACTGCCTTGCCTATTTCATTTAGTACAATAGAATAAAAAAAATATGGTGCATAATAGTCTTTGTGAGGTACGAGATATCTGAACTATCAGGGGAAGAACAGCGAGGCGGACAAAGGAGGTTCTCCACCTGCGGGGTCTGCAGGACCAATACCATAGCCTGCAGCTGGATGGCAGCCTTTGGAATGACCGTGAAGTTGATGGAATGGTACCAGCAGATTTGAGAGCATGCCAGCCTCAATAAAGTGTGAAATAATTTCAGTTGCATCTTGTTGCTGACAGAGGAGGAGCTTCCTCAGTCGGTACATCCTCTTGTGGCACATCTTCATGCAGTATCACCTGGAGGAGACCTCGGGTGGTCATCAAAGATGGTCTTCAGGTATTTGTACTTTGTCACAGTCTCATCTGGTGACACATGGACCAGTGAAAAATTTCTGCCTTTATAGACAACAAATGTAACTTCAGTTTCAGAATACATTTTATTTTGGGCACATTTAATGATTGCTTTGCACCAAATGCCAAATAAAAAACTTCTATCATTTTAAAGTCTACTGTGAAGGATCCGGGTTTTAAAATGAAAAATATTATCCATTAAGTACTGTATATGATAAATTGTTGGATTATTATTTTTTAAGTTGGTGAAAAAGCTGTTTATTGCACTAAACAGATCAATAGACAGCAAAATAGATTTAGAATTAGAATCTTTATTGTCATTGCTTGAGTTTTTTTATTACACCATGTCAGGTAATAACATGAGTCTCAGGGTAAAACAATGAAATAAAATGTCTCAGAACAAAAGGTCAAAAGTAGTACCTGGCAAATTACGCTAAGACTAAAACTGACTGAGTGGCGATTGTCATAATCAGTTCCACTACGACTACATCATTTATTATATTGACAGAGACTTTAGTAATTTTTCAACAAAATGATCAAAAATCTTTAGTAGCTAAAGGTGTGTTGAAGAAATATGCAAATAATATTAAAGATCAATCCCGCTGCCATGAAAGAGACCTGTTCTGGAGCTGCAAGAGAACAGACAGGATGTTAGACAAAATGTCACATTCAAGAACACTTTCATCCATCTATCCACTGCAAATATGGAAATAAGGTGTGTCTTCAAGATTCATTTTACCCCTTGAGGTGCTGGTGACTTCAACTGCAGCAGTTGTAGGAGCTCCTGTTTGTCCGGTTGCATCAGTCACAGCACTTGTGGACGGAGCCGGGGTGGTTACCACAAGGCTCACGGGTCCTGACCTGAGGGTGAAGTGCTTGCTCAGCATACCGGCAGTCGCTCTATTTACCGAGCCCCGGTTGCACTGTGTCGTACACTTCAGTGAGGGAAGGAAGCTGATGCACAAATCCACCTCACACTCGACATACATCTGTGTGACATGAGAAAAAAGGAATAGGTCAGGGGAGAGGTGAGAACTCAGGATTATTATTTATTATTATTATTATTATTATTATAATACTAAATTAAGCTACTGCCTTTTTTGTGAAGCACACATTTCTAAATAAGCAACATAAGAATATGTTAACTGATGAAATTGCAGGATTAAACTAAATGTACACTTCATACCATTGTGTTTGACAAAATAGAATTGTTTTTATTGAATAGTCCCCCCCCCCCCACTAAATAAACAATACCAGTCATCATGCTCCCAAATGAAAAACTTTTTTGTAAAGTAACAATTGCAGTTTGATCTGAAAAGTTATTACAATTAACTATATGTAGATGTTCAGATGCAAAGGCAATTGCAAGTAGGCCTACAGTCTTATCAAAGGAATCCAAGCTCAAAATCATGACCACAGCATTTATACAGACGTGCATGCTACTTCTTCTACTCAAAAGGTTTTATAAACGAAGTGGACTAAAAGGGAAATTTAGTGGCTCAACACTCGTCAAGAGAACACAGTACAGTGGCACTACTGGTACCTAGAGATAAGAGTTTAATTCCATAACCATGCTTATAACTTTAAAAACTCAAATATTTATATTGTATATTTTTATATTGTGTGTATATTCATTTATACTTTTTATTCTCTTTTAAATTAACGCTGCTCCTTTGCTGCTATTTCTCAATTGCCCATAGGGGATGAATAAAGTTATATTGAATTGAATATCTCAAATCCTTTCCCCCCATTGAAATGAATGGAAATACCATTGATTGGTTCAAGCTTCCCACACAAAAAAAGGGGGAAAAAAGTTTTTTAATGTGTGCTGCTCATTCTCGTGTGTGCGCCTTGGCCACCTGGTGCAGTATTAAACAAACATACGGATATACTATACTGGAGTTTCTCAGTAGGCCTACGGAAGTAGTATTAGTCGGACTTTGCAGAAGATAAAGAATATATGCATGTTTGTATCATTATATTGTCTGTTTACATGTGTTGCAGCACCGTTTTTGTTGATATCTATTCAGTAATGGGTAACAACACCGTCACATATATGCTTGTTAGCTTGTGTGTCTATGGAGGTTCGCATTGTACGTTAGCATATAAGTAGCAGAGGCTAAGACGTTGCTTTAATTAAATACACAGTCAATTCTTTTTTGTTTTGAGCATGACAATCAATAGCTTGAAGCCTCTTTTTTGAGGAATATTTACTCATTAAAAAAAAAAAATCAGTTGCTTTTTGTTAAGTTAGTTCAGTCGTATGCCAAATATGCCAACATACAGCGCTCATAACTCGTTTGCGTTCACAAGTCAAAGCAAAAAATAAATAATCAAATAAATAAATACATTTAAAAAAACAGCAGATTTTGGAAAAGAGTGTAAGTCGGGTCACTAGAATCTAAAGGTACAACTGAACATGGGTAAAGGTGCCTTGTGCAGTTCAAAAAGGTAATTTTAAAGCTTTTTCTACATTATGCATGCCCCACCAATGTTCAGATGAGTACAAATTGCCTTTTTTACTCAGACAGCGCCTATTAGCTTGCATCTTCCCTTCAGTGTGGAGTGTTCCAATCCACAGTTTCTTGGGGGAGGGGATGAGTGCAGTGGTGGAGGGTGACCTAATAAAGGTGATGTTAGCGTACAAGATGGTGATGGAAACTGGAAAAAATAATAACAAGAGGCTGGCTTTGAGCACAGCCCAAACTTAAGCTCAGACTCCAAGAAAACTGAATAAAATAAAGAGTTCCTTCGCGCGCACGTACTCGCATGCGCACCATGCACGAGCTTGACACAGAGGTTGCAGTTTTGCTTTACGCCAGAGGGTGGCAGTTGCGAGTAAAACAGTAAGTGACAAACTTCACAAGGCTCCTTTAAAAAACTGAAAGGAAAAGTGCAATGGACAAATAAAAGTACATACCATATTGTGCACTGTAAAAAGGTTGGACAAATCAAGGCGAAAGATTCTTGCATGGTTTGTTGCTCTGATCTCTTGTGTTGTTTTGGAAGCTTTGCATCTGGAAAGAGAAATTATGACAAATTGTGAGTTGAAAGGAAATGTTTCAGGTCGGCAGCCCACAGATCACAGGCTGTGAAGTACTGTATGTGATTTGGGAGTTAATAGTAAGTCCCATGCTACTGACCCATTCTCCAGTATGGTGTGCCTTTCAGCAAAGTCATCCGTCTCAGACCACACGCAGCGTTCGATACTAAGCTCAGCCCGTTCCAGAGTCACGTTGGAAAGCAAAATGAGGTCCAGTGCTTTGATCCTGGTCCCCAGTTCCCCCAGGGAAGTGCGGATATGACTCACTGATGCTGAATCTCGCCGCAGTCGTCCTGGCAAAAGACCAAGGGGGCTGAATTGTGGGCGGGATGTATATAATGCCAATGGTCCCTCTCCTGGCAAGTGCAATTCTAGCCAAACATCACTATTATCAAAGGCTGTTGCAGGCACGGCAATGTTGAAATTTGGGCCTCTGGCTCGGACCGCAGGGATGCGGCAGGCCAGCGGGAGGATGAGGGAGGGTTGACGGCTGATCATGGAGGAAGGACGCACACTTTTCAAGGTGTTAGTGTAGACCAGCTCTGTGCCAGCATGCTGGAAAACAGAAGAGAATGAGGATTTTTCTGGCTTGGAATAAATTGAGCGGCCTAGAATAAAAAGTTTTTTAAAAAAATTAAAAAAAGAATGACTTCAGCCTTTTACCACAGTTTTGGTGCCACAGCCATCTAACGCAATGTGCGCCGTGAGATGAGTGTCGTTCAAGATGACGGGACAAGCAGGACTGTTGAGCTGCAGCTCAGACAGGTTGATGTTGCTCAGTGAGACAACAGGAAGCGCCAGTGTCATCTCTGTCTTGTTACAAAACAGCTCTAGAGGCAGACAACACTACATTCTCAGGCTCAAATGGCAGTGTTGCAACAATTCAAAGAGAAAAAAAAAGAGGAACAAAGTTCTCCTAACCTGTTCCTTCAGGTAGTGTCCTCATTTCTCCTGCAATGAACAAGAGAGGCAGCTTTAAATATTTTGCACTTTCATATACTAAAATGAACAATTTAAAGTAGCACCCTTACTTTGGTATAGCCACACACATCGAGGCTCTGACTGCAAACTGGAAAGACAAAAAGTGCAGATGAGAGCTTTTAACAACCATGCAATTAAAACTGGCAAGCTTGTGACCAATTGCTTTGAAGTATCTTCGCGAGGGTGTTTGTGTATATTATCCATCCATCCATCCATCCATCCTTCATCTGGGCCACTTACAAAGGCCTATCCCAGCTGTCTTCGGGCAGTAGGTGGGGTACACCATGAATTGCTTGCCAGGCAATCGCAGGGCACACACAGACGAACAATCATTCACACTCACAATCATACAGGGACAAATTAAAGTGTTCAATTAACCTACCGTCATGTTTTTCCAGAATGTGGGAGTTTTATCCATGTCTATTTATAGACTTCTCTAAAGATTTAGCTGAGTAATTGATTTCTAAAAGTGTATTGTGTCAAATCAATCAACACACAGTGGACACCACAACAGCATACTAGCAGTTCAGCACCTGAGGATTCACCTATTCGTAGATTTAGTTTCAATATTTAGAGAAAATATTAATATTTAACAATATATTATTTGATTAATATTATTTTTTAGGTGGGGAGCCAACCCTGTTTTTCATGGAAAAGGCCTAGTGGCAGTATATCACCACTTATTCAAGAATTTTATTGTAAAAAAACAAACAAATAAAGAAAGAAAGAAAGAAAAAAGAAAGAACATTTCAATGAAATTGAATGAGCATAAATTATTCAGAGATTTTTTAAACAGATTTGCAGGCCAGTCTTGTCAAGATCCCCAGTGAATGGTGGGGGTCCACAGTACACTTTGTAAGTTGCTTTGCAATATTGTTTGACACACATTAGTGTAGTTAGTACATATATTGCATATTGTGATCAAATTTATTTTAAACTTTAATATGTGGCCTATACTAAACCATCAATTTTTCTGACCATGCACCCTATTGAATCTTCACTCATACACAAATGGCTGCATCCGTTCAGCTTACATACCTCATGGAATTGGCAACAAAGCAGATAGGAAGAACAGAGGCGAGAGTGTTTTCCCCACGGACCCAGGACATGGACAGTTGTGACATGGCGCCAATTGAAGTGAAGTCATACTTGTTGAGCCCAGGTAAGCCGACGACTGCTATTTCTGAAACACTAAGCACAGTGAGGACCATTGTAATTGCATTGCTGCTCTCACAACACAATGTGTAACCAATACGATTTTTTGTATGCGTCCTCAATGACACTAAAACGATGAAGTGCGTTCTCAACATGCCATTGTTATATATATTTTTTCTCTCATTCCACTGTGTCATTTTGTTCAGACCTGTAAGGTTGAGTGTGGCCTTTACAGTAATATTTCAGAACAGTGTCACCTTTAGGCATTGTTTTGACTGAAGAATTCTGACAATGGCTTTTGAAGAGCTGGCATGTAGACAATTTTAGATGGCTGACTTTGGGACTTTCTTGTATGTTTCTTTTTCATGGTTCACAAACGTCATTAAATGTCTTCACATTTGGAGCACATTTCATTACATCACTATTTCTGAACTTTTGAGGCAAAGCATGTGTAACCATTCAAAAATCTCAACAGTGGTCTAAACAGTACATTATACTTATTTACTGATGATTTCATCTTACAAATGTACTTGCTCACTGTTACAGTAAATCTCTGGCCAGTTTAGTTGGAACACAAAGCAATTACTTTGTAGTGTGGATGGCAACAGTTGGATTTACAGGTTAATTGGTTTTGTGATCTAGTGGTAGGCCATTTAATTGGGCCCGCCTGACGCTGAGCGATAGGCTGAGCGACGCAGAATAAATCAGCCTTCAATAATGATATTTGCACAAGTTAAGTAAAATTGGATAATTTTCCTCATCACACCTGATGCACATTAATGTGCTGCTACACGGTAGATGGAAGTCACTGCATTATATTATATCATGTATATTATTTAATACAAACGGATATAAGTAAGGTAAAGTAACCTGGAAGAAAATATTGAGTTGTACCCACTTCAAAAGTACAAGAGATTCTTCTAGGAAGATTTAGACTTTTTGTATTGTGTAATAGGGATCCCCCCCCCTGCTTAAACTAACTAACTAACTAACTAACTAACTAACTAACTAACTAACTAACTAACTAACTAACTAACTAACTAACTAACTAACTAACTAACTAACTAACTAACTAACTAACTAACTAACTAACTAACATTATAGACCAGCACAGCCAGCAGCAGATTTTGTTCGCATCACCAGCAAGACACAACAAAAAACAGCCCGGATTCAAATAGCCAACTCCAACTCACTCTGCCTACTGAGCCACATCTGTCCAACAAAAGCCAACATGCTGCTGTGGCACTGCCGGTATCAGGTGATAGCTGGTATGGCAACAGCAACGTGGCTCAGTTGGTAAATTGGACTCTCTGGTGACTGCAGGGTTGGTTGTTTGAGTCCCAGCTGTCTTCGTTGTGTTTGTATTAAAGGTACTGAACACAGAAAATTGAATTCCAAATCGCTACTGCCACCTGTGGCCGAAAAATGAAACTGCACACATCCTTCTTCACGTCGTACACAATGCAGCACAAGAAGTCAAGAAATTCGAAGCCGAATGAAAATTATTCGCCAGAGGTTTGCAGGAATACCCATTGTGAACAGCTAATGTGTTAATCTGCTAACTAGAATACGTTTCAGTCATACATGGTCAAATAAAAAGCTATTGTAAAGATAATTTTGGGCAAATTGTTACAAAGATATTACCACATAGATAGTAAATAAAATTAATAGTGTAAGGAATTCATGGATTAAGAAGTGATCAAAAAGACTTGTCTATTCAGTGGACGTTGCACTGCTGTAGATCACTGCTGCAAAAATGAAATGCACAAATACAGTCAGCAGGAATAAAAATATATTTTTTAAATGCACCTCTCTTTTTGGGACATGAAGTCAGCCTCAAATTTCACTTTCTCGAATGGCAAGAGATTAAATGTTGCTTGTTTTCTTGGGGTCTTTCCTGTTGCCACAGGCTCATCTGTACAGCTGGATGATGACTGCTCCACTGGAAGTGAAGAGAAGCACACCTTACAGTACAGGAAGCCAAAAACGAAGCCAAGAGATGTGTCTTATTACTTGTCTTGGTATGAACAAAAAGACGAAATAGATCAAAATAGTACATAGTATTAAGATTTAACCCCGCAGTGAGGACAATCAGTTGCATTTTCAGACACACCAGTGAGGGACAGGTGCACCGGAACGGAGCCGAGGGGTTGGCTCTCACTGGCTTGGCTCACTTTGGGGGTAGGAATGTAGTCCTCTGCCATCAGGTAGATGGAATACTGCCCAATTGGTGCGTTTCCAGTAAACGTCAAAGCACATGAATCCTAGCAAATTTGAGACATCGTTTGTGGAAAAAGACGGATGACCAAGGTTGAAATGATGAATGTCCATTCAAAAATGACAGCTACAGTACCACGTATACTGCACATTGCATGCTAAGCCACTTTATAAGTTCAGTATCCCTTGTGCACTATTCTATCCCATCCTGTACAAAATTCCATACTCTCTTTAACCCTTGAATTACGGTATTATTTTAATACAAATACATGTACATACATAGTTAATGAAGGGTATTTGGAAAGTCACTTTGCCCGTTTTCATTAACAGACGACAGATTTCATTGTAGAATACTTATGCCTTTCCAAACACACAGAGATACAGAGAGTAGCTACAGTATATAAAGTCATTCAATTATAAAAAACTAGGGACAAGAAGCGATTACATTTTTTTATTGTAATTATTCGCATGACTTCACTAGTTAACACGCGATTAATCACAAATTTCATATCTGTTCTAAATGTACAATTAAAAAAATCTAGGTTTTTATACTCTTGTTAACAAAAGTGGAAAAAAATGTTAAACGAATAGAAATAGTTACAATAATTTTTTGACAATTATACCTGTCAATGGCAGTGAATGGGTTAATATTGAAGTCACACTGACCTTGTCCAGCTCGATAAAAGAGTGCTGCGTACAGTTGAGACACTCCCCTTGTTCTTCCATAGCAAAACGGCATCGTACTCTATCTCCATCAAGATCTTTCACAGACAGTTGGATGTGGTGAGGGCAGTTCTCACGTGCCCTGCACGCAAAAGTCAAAAAGTCATTGTAATCTCCACAAATATTTCAAGTCAATTAGAAATGACTCATTTGAGATGATCACGTTTAACAGGTACTTTTAGCGTTATTCCTGAAGCATAGGTGTGTGTTAACATTACCTTATTGGAGGAGGCAGTGCAACATAAGCAGGGTAATTGAGCTTCCCAGAGTTTGCACGTACGTGTGGCCCTGCTTTCATTGATACATAAAAGGCGGTTCTGGAGCTAAAAAGAAAAGGCCAGAAAATGCAAATAATTTATCGATAAGAACATACAAGCTGACAGTCTTATTCAGTCTATAAATGTTTACGCTACAAAGAAAAAGGCAGTGATGTATCAATTAATTGAGAAAAGTGAATGAGGTCTCATACTTTAAACTGATTGCGCTGTTGTAGTTACTGGGGACAACCTGCTCCCACTGGCGAACACACCAGCCTGAGCCGGGTTTCATGCCACTGAATGGGGAGTAGGCTTTGTGAAGGCTGCAGTTGACCCCTTCCGTACACAGTCCAATTAATGGGGGGCACGGTTTGGATGCGATTACGGTGAAATGAGCTCTCACCTGCAAAAAAATCAAAGAGGAAAAACAATGTAGCTTGAACACAAAGTTTTCATATTCAAGTACTTGTTTAGCTGTAGTTTACAAAAATAAACTTGGACGCAAGAAGTATATGAGGTGGCATAACCATTATCTTAAAGAGTAGGTGACAGATTAGTAAAGGATTCATATCTGAATACTACGGCCTACAAAAAAAAAAGAGGAGTAGAGCAAATGTTACTCACCCATTGCCCTCCATCACTTTGTAGGGGCACAACATGGACTGTGAGCCCCAGGGAGGAGGCCTCACAGGCTGACCCTATCCAGAGTAGAATCAGGCTCTGCACCACGATTACCAATGTCAGTCTGTCAACCATCTCAGCTTGTTATTCATCCAGCATTTTTACCTCTTTAGAAAACAGACAGAGCAGTTTTTTTTTTTTAGGAGTCACAATTCATTACAGCATAATATAAGTGGCACTTTGCAATGTGTAGTGAATAAATGCTGCAAATCTAAAAGTAAGTCACATAAAAAAAGGGAATTTGATGGCTGCCAAGTAGTGTTAAAAATGCTACAGAATGTGACAATTCTCCTGAAAAATGAGTTGGTGTTCTGTAGTGAATTCTATCTGTAGCCTCACCCTAAACTCAACCTAACACCCAACCCGTTCTTACTGCGCATGACCTGTTCCCTACAGCGCTTGCACAGAAGTGCAAGGTATGACACTCTGACGGGTATACTGTTTTGTCGAGACACCGGTATGAGATTTCTGAAACTCAAGCACATATGAATGCCATCAATGTCCACCATATGCGGTTTCATAATGTTGAAAAACAAAAAATTGGTCAAATAAGAGATATATTACGGGAAAAAAAATCACAAATAGATGGTCACTGTTGAATGAAACTAAGTAGCGTACTCAAAATTATACAAACAGACTGTCCATCTGTCAACTGGGTAACTCCTTATGCCTAAAATGGCAATAAATAAATAAATAATTCTACATTTTCTATACATTTTATCCTTTCCTCTCTAGGGTCACAGGTGAGCAAAAACATATCCCATCTTACTATATGTAAGCAGTAGTGTATAACCTCAATTGAGGCGCTCGTCAATCTCAGGGCACATAAACACACAAGCATTCACACTAGAACTGTGCGATACTTGAGATTTTGGTATTGATCGACACTGTGTAAATACCGGTGCCAGTATCGCCCATGTACTTTTAAGTTCATAAAATAATATGGTATTTTAAATCATTTGTCCTATATATTTTTAAGTTAAACTTTCTTATTGGGTTCTTAAATATGCCGTAGTGTAATATCCTTAACTGAAACATACTTAGACAGTTGTTTAAAGTAACAAGAATAATAATCCTCATATTCTTAGTCCCGTCGCTCTTCTGCACTCAAAGAAACGTCAGCCACCGAAATTAATTTATTCTAGACTCATAATACGATACTTCCATGTTGTGCTACACTACCTAGCTCAACGAGTAGTTAGAAAAGCTCAAACGAAACAAAATATGACTGAGTGTAAAAATGTTCCGCCTACTGCTGTAATTGGCGGGCTGGCGCATGCGCATGCGCATGCACTTCAAAGGGATTGCGCGAGGGACCCGTGAGAACCCAAAATAAGTAAATACTCACTTTAGTATCGATTCTACCGACACTTGGTTTGATCTGATTTATTCTTCTATCAAGCTAGCGTGCAGGTTTTTAGATGTTGAAGGAAGCCGGTTTACCTAGAGAAACATGCTAAATTGATAACGCCCCACAGTGGCGAAGGACCAAACTGATATTTGAACACAGAACTTCAGAACTGAGAGGCGCTGACCACTCAGAGAGGATGGATGGTATCAACTAGGGTATAAAGGTGACTTGAAGAGCATAAGTGTCTTGAAGTGAGCTCCAATTCACATATTAAACCCCTTCAGACCGATAGATGGTCCTAGTGAACATGACATATTCGCGTGTCTAAACCAATAAAACGCATACCGGTAATTTGGATGATGTCAACATTTCTGGTTCATGATTGGATCTTAACTAACTAATATCAATCGCAAGTTGATTTGCATGATGTTCATGGTAAAAATGTTGCACATAAGCTCGGTAAGTTTACAACATGTTACAGCCATATTATCCTGGCGTCCACTACAACTAAAAACATGAGATAACCCCCAAAAACGTTTCCATGTTGTTCTTGTGTCGGAAAAGAGTCAAAATCAGCACAAAAAAAGAAAAGAAAATTTTGCCCAGCAAAAAAAATACAGGTCCGAAGGGGTTATTGGGTAATTAAGTTAACATATTTTATGAGTGAGTGGTCTTTGGGAGTAAGATTAAGAGGAGAAGAGGAAGTGACAAACTTAATTATGCTACATATCTTGCAGACATCTGACAAGTTGCTATTTACTATATTGGTCAAGCCGCTTAAACTACACATTTAACAAATAGCAGTAGAATAAGTGAGTAAGGAGCTGTTAAAAAGGTAAAAGAGTGATTAAGCCAACCTTTTCGCAGTGTGTGATTCTGTCAATTATGTGTTGTTGTTCACAGTCAATTTCAACAGCCGTAGATTTAAAACCTGTTAATAGAATTCAATAAGTGATGTAAAACTGATTTGAGTTAGTTAAAGGTCTGTGAGATTTACTTTACTTTATCATTACACAATGGACACTGATTTGAAATTAAGCACATTTTGTTATATTATTACAGCATAATGTTATAAGGTAACACAATATCAAAATCTGTTACTGCTAAATTCTATTGGGGAAACAGGAAAATAAACTACTTTACAGCATCCAGATTAAAATGCACATGTATCAGTGTCAACTTTTAAAGTTTTCTTGTTTCGTTTTGCTAAGAACACATCTTTATATTGCCAAACACCTCTCACTGTTGTATTTCATTTTCAGAGATAGGTCAGATGGTGAGGATAAATAACTATTGGATGTGTAATGTGGAAGAATGCACTTTTTACTGTAAAAATCACAACTTTATTTAAAGGAATCTAGCAAGTCTCTATGAAATAGTTATGTTATATTTGCAATATTTTGATTTTTAAAAAACAACCATGCCACCCATTAAAAGCTCCATAGTATCAGGAAATATTAACAGCAGGCCAAACAATCTAACAAGTTTAATAAATGGTTACCTCCTATAAGCTCCAACGCTGTAACGAATAAAAATCTCACCTGGGTTCAGTGAAGAAGTAAAAACTCTTCCCTTATCTATAGGTCTTAACAAAAGGTGGAGTTAACGAAACATTTGGGCCGATAGAGAATGAAGTTAAACTGGTAGGACCATAGGCCATAACTGGAGGAGGGCTTACAAAACTGATATGCTTTGTTTTCCCTCAACTGATGTTGATGCAGTGTTTGTCTGACGTAAGTCGTAAACAACACACGGACAAAAGTGATTGTGTCATTCCCTTAAAGCAAAAACACAGTGCTTACTTAAATTCAAAAGTGACAACCCCTGTTAATATTAAGTCATGCAAATAATATATTGCTTTAATTATGTGATCAAGACAGAATTATATATTTAAAAGAAAACTTAACATTGTGTTGCACAAGCTTTTGAGGCAGTTGATATAAAAATATTGGGTTAAAACAGTACTCAACTCTTGTGCACGGGTATTTTAGCCCACTCCTCATGAGCAATCTGCTCTTGCTGTTTTCGGTTTAAAAGGTGCCTTCTCCTGACAGCATGTATTACTGTAGTTCAGAAGCCATTCATGGGTGTTTTTAGCAGTGTGTTTCTGGCCATTATCCTATTGGGTCGGCCCATGATCTGCAGCTGAGATGAAGCTTTTAGACACTGGGTAGCACGATTTGCTTCAAAACATATCAAATGTCTTGAGATTTCAATGTACTCTGCACAGATTAAAGGCACACTGTTAGGTTTAGCAAAGCAGCTCCAGAACAAAGTCAAAGTTCGTTTTTGTTCAATTTATTGTCATGACCACTGTGCCCGCCCCCATGAAACATGGAGGCTCGGTTTTGCCCTGTGGTCGCTGTACAGCATCTGGCACAGGCGGTTTTGGATCTGGTTGATAGTTGATACTGTGAAATAGCAATGAAATCTGGGGAAAATTGGACTGCAGAGCATCAAGAAGCTTGGTCTGATGGTCATGGGTCCTCAAAAAGTCTTGAGAAGGGAGTTTTCAAAGCCAACTGAAGCAGATTGCTCATCATGAGGTGTGAGCCAAAGTATCTGTTGACAGGTGGACGACTCATTGACAGTTTAAGATACTTTTGTTGCAGTAATTGCCTCAAAATATTAAAAGGTGGCAATTTTTGTCCAGGTTAGCTTTTAATGCAATACAGTAATTCAGTTGGACCACACCAATGAAGCAATGCAGGATTTCCCAAAAATATTTATTGCGTTTGGCAATTACAATTTATTTCAGTGTCCTTTGCACAATTTTCTTTCTTGAAAGGATAACAAAATTTGTATCCATGTGTACAGAATTTAATTAGAAGACAAGAAAGCAACAACTAAACAGCTTAGAATTTAGATTTATTATATATTTTTGGGCAAGAACAACGTAAAATTTGGGCTTTATTCCCGCTAGGCTGATTTCAATATAAACACAGTTTTTTCTTGTTAAATGAGTTTGAGATCCTCTCGTGTAGTCTCATAATGAAACCCTCTGGAATGATATATTCCCATCTGGTTAAATATCACAAAATGCATCAACAACAGGATCATCATTCAATGAACATTTGGTCACATTAGACTTCACTCCATCCAAAGAGCGGATGGGAGATGGCCTTTCATAAAAGGGAGGTTTCTTGAATTTGGTCAGAGGAATGTTTTGTGATGCTTTCAAATGGATGCTAGCAAACAAGACAGAGTCCTGAATCATAACTTTACGTCAATGCAGCAGGATATTCCCCATGTCCCCCTACTGACCATTCTTAACATGGAGCATTTTCTCCTGAAATGACATATTAAGAACACTTGTGAGAAAACTGTTCAATAACCAAAACATTCAAGTCAAGTCTTACTTTGATCATAGTTTCCAGCTTGATGGCATCAGCAGCAAACTTGCGGATGCCGTCAGACAGTTTTTCAACTGCCATGCGCTCCTCATTGTGTAGCCAGCGGAAGTCCTTCTCATCCAGGTGGACCTTTTGTAGATTGCAATCCTTCGCTATAGATACAAATTTAGGTCAGTGTGGAAATTCTGTAGATTGTCAAACACAAAATAGGCCAGAGTGTTCATATTACTCACTATTGGGGAGATGGTTTTCCTAAAACCAAAAATGTCTTCAAAGCCACACGTACATAAAAAGTGTTTTTACGGTTAGGGTCATAGACAGCCACAGTAAATCGTAGAGGGATTTTTCTCAAACACGATTAAAGTGATAGTTGCTCTATAACAGGGGTCCCCAACTAAACCGGCAAGAGGTCCAGTAACTCCATCAGCCTAGTAGACCAGGGTCCGAACATGCAACAACATTCAGACGATAATTCATTTTTCTGTTCTTTTATTAAATTGCAAACGTGCTGTTACATTGACAATAATACAACTTGTTAACAACATTAACTAAATCCTATTCTTATATTTGTATACGGCCTAGAAGTGCAATACGTGTGCTCGTGCACAAACCTTAACATTGTGATTAAGTATTTCACTTAAAGTGCAACAGGTGACATTAATGTGCCTCAAAAAGCATTTCACTTATCTAGTGCAAATCTGAACTTTTTGTTAACAGACCACAACAGTGGGTTGCAAATTGTTCATGTTTAACATTCAATAAAATAAAAAAATAAATGTATTATTACCATTCAAAAAATAACTCAGTCAGTTGATTCATCAGCAGCTAATGCGATGCATGGGGCACTTTGAATGGCGCTGTCGAGCTGGGACTGCACATCTTCGGATAGCAGCTCGGCTCTTCTTGTTGTAGTTGTGGATGATAGTGGAATTTGTCGGACCTTTTGTTTAAGCTGCTGTCCCTCTTTTCCCTCCAATAGCGTTTCTGCCATCGCCTTCATACACTCTTTGATCATTCCGGAGTCACTAAAAGGCTTTTTGTGCTTGCCCAAAATCCACTGCACACGTAGTGAACACTCGTATGCTCGTTGTTATGCTGTTAGCGTCTGTGCAATTACCCGGGTTGCACGCTCATACTGTCCTTTCAGTTCATGTAATTTCTGTGCCCTCGTCGCTGATCCTGGCGGGTAATTTGCGACGAAGGTTTTGTGTCTTGTCTTGTAATGCTGCTTGATATTAGCGCTTTTAACAAGCGCAACAGACTCCGTGCATATAAGAAACACTGGCCTTGTAGCACTCGCTGCTGGCAAAATGAAAGCGTAAGCTTCAGTCCACTCATCTCTAAAGACTCGGTTTTCAGAGTCAACTTTTCTAACTTTAGACAGCGCCACAGTTCACCCACTTTCCCATAGTAAAGCCTGTCCCATGTAAATAAGAGCATGCTGCCGGTCAAAGGACCCCGGTTCAATCATAGCTGCCCTCACGCGCGCCTATTCAAAAAGGCCTCTGTTAAGAATGAACGTATTATCGTACTTTAAAACAAAAAATGCTTGGAGGCCCGGATAAAATGGTCTCGGGGTCCGGGTCTGGACCACGGTCCGCCAGTTGGGGAGCCCTGCTCTATAATATAGCTTTAGGAGTTTTAGTAGGTCAGCACATTACCTGTTCCCACAGCAAGCATTTGTTTGACAGTGCTGTGGTCCTGGCTGAGTTCTGCGAGCAGCCCAGGAGAGATAGTGAGCAGGTCGCATCCGGCCAGGGCTTTGATTTGTCCCGTGTTTCGGAAAGAAGCACCCATCACCACAGTGCTGTAACCAAACTTCTTGTAGTAGTTGTATATCTTGGTCACACTCTGAACACCTGGTTTAAAAAAAATGCAGCAGGGGAATGAGGAAGTTACGGAAAAGGGGAAAACTACAAATGACTGTCAGTCTACCATGTCACAATCAGAAAATTCCTTTAGAAAAGCAACCAGACCAGACTAGCAGCTGTAAGTCACAAGCAAGAGCTGTAGTTTCAAAAGTAGCAACCTCTAAATGCACATAGATAAGAGCATAATCTTTTAAAATTGAGTTAAAATTAAAGTTATACTGTACTGTAAAAGAGTGTGTGATATTGAGGTAATTTTTCTGCCACTAGATGGCATAACTGCATTTGTAAGACGGTGACAGCTCAGTGCATTTTTTTTTCAAATCAAGAATTATCTCATCTTTAATGTCACTTGTGAAATTCTGCACATTTTCTAAATTGTAAAATACAACTTGACCCCAGGCTCCACAAATATATGCATTTTTAATAAAAATTATTACCGCTAAATTTTGTTGTGGTCATGTCTGCTGCGTTGCGACTGAAATTCCTTAGTACAGGGCTTTCCAAGTAAGGGGGTGGTCATTAATCACGCGTTAATTATTTTTTTTTGTGGCGTTAAAGGAACTTTAGATTAACGCACTCATTTTGACACAAGCATTTATATTTTGTTTGATTTGATTAATATCCAAATGAATTAAAAAATGACCAATCGACTTTGACAGCACACTGTTTACGTTATCTGTGACATTTGGAGCTCACAGGAAGCTACACGTGTGCATAATGCTCACTGGCTTTAATACTCTTGCTCTAGTCTGCTGGTTCCATAACACACAACTTCTCAGTCCAAAAAGTTTGACACAAAATCAATATAAAACAGATGACAAGAAAGCTAAGATTAGAGCTGTGAATTGAGAGCAAAACTGGTCGAATAAAACATCTTGCGATGAAAAACATAGTTGATTCATTCTTTCATGAAATAAAATAAGGGGAGGAATAAACAACTCAGTACCTGGGTCTTCATGGGGCTTGTAGGTTTTTTGGTCTGTGTTTTCCTTGTACCAGTCGAGAATGCGCCCAACAAAGGGTGAGATGAGCGTTACTTTTGCTTCTGCACAGGCTACTGCTTGCGCAAAAGAGAAAAGCAGGGTCATGTTGCAGTGAATGCCATGCTTGCTTTCAAGCTCCCTGAAAAAGACCACATTAGATCACATTTTAGTCACACAAAATCACACAAAATCAAATTGGCATTAGTCCGTCACCATTCATCATGGTGTTCTACTGGACCACTCTTATTCAAATCCAAAAATCCAGTAGTTTTGGCTCATCCAGTTTAGAGTCCAAAAATAAAATAGAAGCTGATCTCCCATCACACTCACTTGCCAGCTTGGATTCCCTCCCATGTAGACGACAGCTTGATGAGTACCCGCTCCTTGCCGATTCCAGCTTCCTCGTACAGTGCAATGAGCCTCAAGGCCTTGGCCACCATTTCTTCTTTGTCGAAAGACAGTCTGTGAAGTACAAATACATTTACAGTATAATAATAATAACCGGTAGTATTTGGGGGTTATTATGCATCCATTGATAAGTGACTTTAATTTCAAAGCAAAACCATATGCAAGAGTTTGTAAAAGATGTTATGTAGTGTTCAGAAGCTACCAAAAGCAAGCCAATGAATATGCACGAATAAGCTCAAAGTAGTCTTTCATACAAAAATGACAGTGTGTTTTACAAATGTTTATTATCATAATAGGTAGCGTTCGATAATATGTACCTGGCATCCACCTCAGTTGAGACTCTGCCTGGGACCTTCTTGAGGATCTCGAGGCCAAAGCTCACGAACAGCTTGTCCATGGTGTTGGCGATCTGCTCGTCCTCAGTTCTGACCAGCAAGGAAAGACACACCTGGTCAATCACTTTTGACATTTCAATGTCAAGTTTGGTTTTGAACCTGTAATCCTAAACATGTGGTACAGACATGCAGATGAATTAAAGCTAAATTTGAGCTCAAGCTCTTACCCGCCCTTGGCGATGCCATATTTGATGGCCTGATCTAACAGGTTCTGATAGGCTGGCATTTTGGCAGCAGCTAGGATCAGAGAGGGGTTGGTGGTGGCATCCTGAGGCTTGTACTCATCAATGGCTGCAAGACAATGAATTGCAACAGCATTAGGAGAACAAAGAAAAGAACCAACATATTATCCAGCACATTTTGGTTATTATGTCAAATAGAAAAATAACGATTCTGAAAAAAAAAAAAAAATCAAAATCTGTATTAGGAAACAATGAAATGAAACTATCATATTTTAGTTCACTTGACGTGCTAAACTACTAGATACGTAGATCAAATGGAAGATCATTTGAAGAACTACATGAGATTTATATCAAACACTCAGCCAGTGACAGACTCCAACAATGAAATGAACAAAATAGCGTTTTTAAATGCTGGGTTGGCCGTTCTCAATAGACATACGAGTGACGAGCCTTTTCGATCAGTGTGCTGTGTGTCAACTTTACATTGTGGCAGACTGAGCAGCACCAGACAGAGCTGCCAACTCACCAGAGAACAAAACGATGCCTGTTCTCGGGCGAGTGTTCTACTGTGTTGAGCACCAGCAATCAGGAAGTACCCACAGAATATTTCAACTGGCACAACATTGTGAGGCCCATTAGCCCTTCACTTTGTAAGTGGAGATGTGAATTTAATATAAATTTAATCCAGGAATGTGTATTTGATTAAGATACAATTCTCCCTACAGTAAAAATCTTTCTGATTCGCAGTCATACAAAATGATATAGTCTTATGATGCAGATTTGTACGAGATGTGTCGGTGTGTAATGAATGCTATTCTGTTATTCATCAGACAAACTAAAGAGGCCAAGCCAAAATTAAGCTAAACACGCACGCACACACGCAAAGCTGGAAGCCTGAGTGAGAAATATGAATGAACACTAATTGTGGATAAGTAGGTATACTCGAGTCTGTGGTTATAATGGCTATGGCAGAGGATATTTTTCTCAAATAGTAGTACAAGCTAAAGTAACACTGAAATTAGTTTAAAGGGTTATTTTTAAGTAAAAACATTTCATACCATCACTTTCAAAATCAAACAGCTGTTGCGCACTTTGAGAATTGCAACATTTCCTACAGGCCTGCCTTACACCACAAACACAAGTTAAGAAAGTAGCACGGGTTGCTACATAATTAGTCAGTCAAAGTAATGAAACAGATTCTAAGATGAAACCCCCCAGAAATTGCAATGTTGTTGTTTTATTGTCTTTCATCAGTGAACTTTCAGATATTAGTGGGGAAAAAACAGTTTCCCAAGATGAAAATGTTGGTAATTCAGGTTGTTTATAATTATTTGAAAAAATGTAGATGACACTTATTGCAAAATTCATAATTAGAATAAACTGACTCCTGACTGTGGTGTCCAGCTAACTGCCGCAACTTTAATCAAAATTGCTATTCCTATGTGACAAAGTTTCCTAATGTCTAAGATTTGTGCTGGGGCCAGCGAGTTACCCACTTGACCTTGTGATTCGCAGCCACTGTGCTGTACATTAATGTGCCGCGAGAAATCCCGTATGCCACAGGCAATGCTCGAATATCACTTGAACAGAACAATGAAATGCTCTTCCACTAAATGGCAAAACAAACAACCTACCTGTTGCCGCTCAAACAACAGAATATAATTAAACAGGCCTAGATTTCACTCCAAATAAGAACATTTATGAGCAAATTGCAATTAGATCATTATTTTAGTATAACTACTTTTAGTGACATATGACATTTTAGTTTGGCGGTTTGCCGTGAGATGTTTTTAATGTAAACAATGAGTCTCAATAAATGCTGGGAATGATTAATTATTTGTGCATTTTAAACCAAATTTAGTAGTTCATTTAAAACTACTCTTGTGCAGTACTGTCTGGCCCTGGCTTTCATTAACCATGCCAGAATATTAAACCTAATTCAACCAAATGTTATCCATATGTGATTCCAATGTTATTGAGACAAATAAACCATGGTTTTGTTTTCCCAAATGAAGGCTTGTAGGCAAACTGTCATGTCATCCTGACTGTGCAGTGTGCAAGCCTCTCTGCGTTTACATCACAAGCCAACTGAATTACTCCACTTATTTCCTCATCAAGAGCCACTGGTGGAAACTGTAAACCATGTACAGGGAAGGAAAGCAAACCAGGAAGTAAATACACGTCTTTTGTGTGCTAAAACTTGGCCGCTTTTTCAATTCAAACAAATGCTGTTATCTGAAATAATACACAATGTCAGAAAGTTATCGAAATACTTTTTACCAAGCTGCGGGAAAACTTTTTCTTTTTTTACTCCAGAGCGAAATGCGCAACTAGTACGCAGGTAACCTAGCAGGTTAATCGGATTACTACTACTTGAACAGTCAGTAGATAAGGATAGTAAAGAAACTTCCACAAATATTAGGGTTGTCTGGTTTAAATTCACGGGCCTTTCTCACGCGATGCTAGCATGCGTTGCTGTCTGGCTCGGATTAATTATTAACACAGCGGTCGTTCACATTAATGATGGAGCCTTTTTGCACGCTAACCGGCTAGCATTAGCCGCTGGTGAAAGCGGGCGTTTTACCGTTAAAGTCCCCCGTGTCGGCCACCACCACGGTGTACTTCTTCAACTGGTTGAGCGCCGACTCCATTTTTCGCCGTTTGTCTGGAGACACACTGAGCATGATGAGCTGCGACTGCGAGCTTTTTATACACACACAACACGTGAGCGCAAGCGGAATGCGAGAACTACGGGAGCGCGCACGCCGCGCAGCACGTCCAGGAAACAGTCATGGGTTACGCGCGCGCCGGAACAGGACAGAAACTCAACAAACTCGCGTTCGTATTTCGGAGACGATTCTTGGTTGAAAAAAAAAAACGATTTTGAGGGTGCTGAGCTTCAGGTCAGGCCAAAATAAAATTTACTTTTGTACTTCTGAACGCATTTTCATCTTTTTATTCTCACATTTATGAAAGATAAGCAAAAGAGGAATGTATTGGATTTATAAGACAGACATATTGTAACCCTACCAAGCCAACTCATTTTGATACTGAAGCAGTTTTACATAAGCCTACACAAGAACAGTTATATTTTTCTGGAGTAGACCCTTTCCATCATCTGAATTGAATTCTTTAAAAATGTTTTGACTGAAATGCACAACACGCAAACTGGAACACCCATATGTGGTTAAAGGATGATATAGTCGCTGATCTTGAGTTGCTTTATTTCCAGAGTGGTAACAGAATGTAGTCTACATTTATTCAATTCAAGAGCTGCTATCGGCCACAATTTCATTGACATGTTCTTTTGTTTCTTTGCTCTTATCTTCAAACACTTATACCAAAGCAAATAAATAGCTGTATTTAGGAATTGCACAGCTTCGCCAATGGTGCCAAACCCTGGGAGCCCCCCGCATGCTGGCCAATACCTTACATAAACAGTGACCTATGATAAAATACAGCAATAATAACCCTAACCCTCCACATTTATGTGCCCTGTGGTTGGTTGACTGGCGACCAGTACAGTGTAGTCACCCCAAATCAGCTGGAAAAATGCTCCAGCTCCCCGTGTCCCATTATGAATAAACAAATGCGTTGATGTGATGATTATACAAAATACAAATTATACAAATATATTCACCCATCCATCGAAAACTACAATTAGGGATTGGCTGGATTGTTTTTTGATTTACTAATTGGTGACCTGGTTACAATTTGTTAGGCCAGCAATTAGTTGGCTGCGGAGACTGCAGCCACCCGCTGGCATAAATTTCGACATTTAAATTATTCTGTAAATTACAGAGCAGGTTTGGCTTAGTCGCACACTTTATATCTAGATGAAAGAGCATATTCATCAAATGTGCCAATTACATGCTAATTAATTTCTCAATTTCGGTGAGTCTATAATTTCTGCCGGAGCTGGACAATCTCATTACTGTTGCTGCTTTTCTACAGGCTCCAAATATATTTCCTGGTCAAGGCAAGTGTGAAAATAAAGCTGTTGTTGTCATAGTTTGCTGTTCTCTCCGGGGAGCTTTTAATCTCCCTATGGGTTGTGGCTATTTGAATATTATATAAAGTCCAGGAAGACAAATTACTTGGTTTGAGTACTTTTACATTGGATAATTCCTTCCATCCATACATGATTATGTAATTTTATTTGCGTGATTGTATCAGCAGCTGTGCTGAGACCTACAGTATGTTAGCAATTTATTCTTTCCCATCATCATTTCAATAAAATTTGAATAATTCAGTTTAAAAAAGCACTACTTATGGAAATCTTTTCCTTCCATCATGTTTCTGCATTTAAAAGGAAACATTTCACCCTGCATGATTGACATTGGTGTGCACAGAGATTTTGGGGGCAGAGGGGCAAGGGTGTGAGCACCACTAGGGGTCTACCTTTGCACGCCAGTGATGCTTCAGTTGTACAATATTGCAGTGACTTCAGTTCATGGCTTAATGTGCATATTAACAACAATGTCTCCTTTAGGACGTATAGTATAGAGAGCTTCACTTTGCTGACTTCTTCTGTTCGATATCTAACTTCCTTTCACATCACAGTCCAAAAACATGTCAACTGAAGACTGAAACTTGCTTTTCAATGTGAATGAAATAGTGAATGGTTGTCTGTTTATGTTTCAGTCCTGTCACTGATCTGCCGTCAGTCACTGGTGATGGCGGTTCAGTACTGTATTTCACCATCAACAGGATAAGTGGTGTAGAACATGGATATGAGTGAAAGTAAGTATTTTTACACCACATTACACTATGCTAGAGTCAAGTTGTCCATTGGCCTTTCAGACATGAGGAATGTTTTTTACTTGTTGCACATTGGGGAAATGCAGCTCATAAAACAATTGCTAAAATGATACAGTACTACAATTTCCAGTAGTCGGGTCCTTAGAGAAATGAATAAGCAAGCTGCAAGACAAATATTGTGCAAACACACTCACATGGAATCAGGTTAGTTACAAAATAAAAAAAATAAAAAAATAAAAATTATATATATATATATATATATATATATATATATGTGAAATTATTCAATTTTTTAGATATGACCAAAAAAAAATCGAATCTCGTTTTGTGAGCTTGAAGGTAACCTCCAATTTTGACCACAAAAATGTAATCTGAAAATCTGCGGTCCGAGTGGATGTTTGTGCCAGATGTAATGATTCCCCCCAGGCCTTCCTGGTGCCAATATATTGTGTTTGTGAGATTGAGGTGACCTCAAAATAACCCCAAACTGCAATTTGAAAATATGATACCTTTGTCCACACTCCACAGTTGTAACCGGTTTTGAGGCATAAAAAATTAACAACCAAATCCCTTAACAAAACAAAAAAATACCATCCACACAAGATTGTAGACCACTGTTGCGTCCCCAAATTTTAAGCGTATGAGATACTGGTAATACTGTACATTGAACACAATGCCCCTATCTGAATGTAAAATCAAAGGGTTACTGTAATGTATGGTATGTTATGGCTTTGGCATTCCTGTGTGGAGTTTGCAGTTGCACATCACCGTCTGTAAACTATATTACGATTTTTTAATTTTTTAGGAGCAACAAGCAGTTTTCCTGAAAACACATCACAAATAACGTTTATTAGACATATTTTGCATCAGAAGCCAAAATTGGTTCACAGTCATAAACGGTATACACTGTGCTACAAAGTATTAGCCATATGCTGTTATGGTTGACATATATTTTTTTAAATCAGTCGCTGCAGGTGTATCTGAAGAATGATCCTCGACATTTGCAAATCAGTAAGTGCGTTTCTGAAAACTATTTGTTGCAAAATACCATGGATTACCTTCAAAAGCCAGTCTAAAAACCCTTAGTTCATCTCTCAAAAGTGCCAACAAACATGTCAATATCATCAGAATGACAAGTCCTTGTGTCATTGTGTACTGATAAGTCAGTCAAATTGCTTAGTCATGTTGTCAATATGACAGTATAACCTGGAGGGATATACTTGAGTAAACAGCGGATCAAGTTTTGATGACAATCATGACACATTGTGACAACTTGTTGCAACAACTCGTTCCAACCATTTTTGCATGTAAAGGCTTATGTGACGAACTAATGCCTGAATGTTGTGGTGGCTATTGACCCAGTCAGTTTGCATGTCAGTAGCACCTTGTCTTTAATAACACATTAGCATGGTAAAAGTGTGCTTGCATCATTGCAATTAAAAAAAGACAGTGGTACTGTATGTCCAGCTGAAATGTCAGCTATCTCCGACCTAACAATATAAGCAGTGACCAATGATTAAATGCAGCAAAGATGAGGCCAGATGATGTGTTGATATTGAGTAGTAGAAGCTAAGAAATCTGTCACATATTCTTGTTTAAGCAATACAAGCAATAATGTCACTTAACATATATATATTTTTATGCTTGGTGTGCACAACTGGTTATTCACTGTACTCCTTGAACTTGGTTTATCCTGGGATGTGGTGTAATTGAGGATAATTTTGAGAGAAAGTGTCTTTCACCTGGAAAAATAACTCACGTCACCTTAGAAAATGTGATGCATGTTGCATTTCGCTAGTATTAGATTAGAATATAGCCTACAGATTAGAATATGGCTTAGTACATTGTTTATCATAGCTAACGCTAACGGAACGTGTGTGTGTGTGTGTGTGTGTGCGTGACGATCATATCAGGCAGAGCCCAAACTTCACAGGCATTTTCAGCAGATCTCCTTGCTGTTCCCAAAATAATGTTTCCAAAATGTGATGAATACACACACGCCCCACACACATAACCACCTCCCACGATTCCCCCCTTCATTCCACAATTTTAGTTTTAATTTCACATTATAAACCGTCACAGTAGCTTCACAAAGGGCGGCATTTATCGCGCTTTAAAGTGCTACTATTTTAACTGCCACTAGATGTCAGCATTTGTTTTTCCAGGTCGAATGTCAGTCACATGTGCCCCCATGTGGCAGGAGGGAGAGAGAGGCTCTTTGGAGAGGAAAAAGCTTGGGAAGTTTTGCCACACTGCAGGAAAGAGCAGCCGCTTTAGAGAGAGTGAGCCAAAAATAAGGGTAAGTTGTTTTCCTATTTATCACTTTTCAAACTAAGTAATATTTATTGGAAACACACATTCTTTTAATTCAGACTGCACTGTTGATTTGATTTCTCTTTTGGTAAAGTTTTACAATTTGTGGATGCTCTGATGTCAGAGAACTTGTTTAAGTGATTTAACTTTGATGCACTGGTGGGTGTATGTTGTTTACTTATGAGTATCTGTAATCGTTTTAATGTTTATCTTCAGCTGAATTTCTTGAGTGAATGTTGCTCTTGCTTTACCTAAGGCGCAAATACATTAATGATGCTTAAGTTTAATGTTCACAGTTACTATGTGTTTTTAAAGTAAATATACCAAGTATGTGCTTTCACTGCTCAGTTACTTCCCACATTTTCAAATGTCCTTTAGTAAACATGTTATGATGGTGGATATTGTGAACTCTGATAGGCCAAAGCATGTCTCCTTAGACCACGATGTAAGCCAGAAATAAACTTGTGGATAAGAACAACATTTGAAAATACCGACCATTCCAGGGAATATTCCCTCCCTCTATTTTCGCTTTTTGAAGGGCTTACAGGAACTTCGTTTGCCCCAGGACTTAAAAGCTATTTTTCAGTATATTTCACCACCTTACTATGTGTCCTCCTTGTGTTGTCTGGTTTGTGGCGGTACTATATGTTCCCAAAGTAATGTGTTTATTTTTATATATTGCTCATTCATTTTCATCACTGACTAATAGGCCTACACTAAAGGCAATAGGCCATATTTAAATGTAAGTTTTAAGAACAGGAGCTTTACTTTATTAAACCAAAGGTTACATTTGGATTTTCTATCATTTCTGTTTTTATGTATTTCTAATAATTAATATGAAGATCAAATTCAGATCAATTGAATTGCTTGTCCACCTGGTCACGTCATCACTTGTTGAACTCAGTCATTTGTGTTTTAAAACTAATGAAACTAAATTAATATTTCAGCCCACAAGGTGCCCATTGCCAAATGTATACACAAAAGCTCTCTTGATGTTAAAGGCCAACAATTTTGTAAATTAATTACTACTCTGCATTGAATATAAAATACCTTGTATGTGCACAGAAAGAAAAACAGCACCATCAGCTGAATCTGGTGGGGCAATGCTTTGCTGGCATAGCATTAGTCAAATAAGAACCAACAATACTTGTGGAAGTAAAAAAAAAACACACAGGGGAAACATGTAAGCTCCCCAACCTCATAACCGTGAGTACAAAACCAACATTATTAGGGTCTCTGGAGTGCTGTACATCCATCATTAACCCATAATAAAATGTATGGTGACAAGTTCACTGCATGATCAAATTGATAATTGAATGGATAACTGTTAGTTGATGGTTGATGATGAAGTGCCGCCTCGATGACTGAAAATGTAATCAATGCTTTTTCTTTGTGGGCTCAGGTGCACTTCGCACCTGCTTATTTCTTCAAAAGTAAAAAATCTCATTTAGGCCTCAAAACAGCTCTGACTCTGGTCGTCATGGTAATACAAAGCTTCTTCTCGAGAGGGCGGGTTGACCCGTAGCTTATTTGCATAATCCCCTACAACTGGTTGATTTCAAAAGCGCTGTTAAATGGTAATGATAAGTATGCTGCAATTGTAGATTCTTGGTGTATTTTGAGCAAACCATGAGAGAGGCACCAGGGAACTGATTAAAGGGGATGTCAACCTTAAACATTTCTTGAGGATAATATGTGATATGTGACCGCACTAGTCTAAACATGACAATCTGATTAATATTACATTTGCGGAATATGAGTTAAGCAGCAAAATTCTGCAGTTTTTATCCATCTCATTGGGCGGCCATTTTGCCACTTGCTGTCAATTGAAGATTACATCACAGCTGGCTACGACCAATCAGTGATTGGTTGTTACCTGAGACCTGAGCAACAGTGATGTCATTTTTACTTGACAGCAAGTGGCAAAATGGCTGCCTTCTGATATGCCGTTGTGGGGCTGCATAGAACATATTATTGTCGATAATTAATTTTTTGGGGTTGGCTTCCTCTTTAAAATGTGAAAAAAACCCAGATGTCTCCTTTAGAGACTGAATGATGTTGTGAATGTGATCGTTTGTACGTGTAGCTCAGTATACTTGATAAGGGAAGTCAACCCAAAACTATTCTTTGCAAAAATATGGTCTATGTGCCCTCACTACTTTAAATACGTCATGCTGATGTATATTGTGTTTGTGGAATATGAATTAAACAGTAAAATCCACCTGTTTTTAATCCATCTCAGAGGGCAACCATTTTGCCACTTGCTGTCAACTGAAAATGACATCATAGTCTCTCAAGGCTCAGCTAACTAACAATGACGGCTCACCTATTATCTGAGTTTGGTCATGTGTCTTTTGCAAGCTGAGCCAATAATTTGTTTATGTTTTGGACACACGGCAGAACATTTAGCTGTGAGCTCGAACCAAATGATAGAAAACTGCTTTATTTCTCATGAGAACTCCTCATGTTATGCTCTTTATATAACCAAATGACATGATAAATCTCTTGCTCTGTGATAGTCCAGCATGACTCTTTCCAGGATGTGCATGGAGATAGTTAAGAAAAAGGAGGCACCTTCCTTTTCCTGTGTCCTTCTATAGTTTATCAACTCCAGTGTGGCTGAAGTGCTGAAGTGTTGAAGTGCTGAAGTGACGGCTCATGACATTTGGCAATATTACCCCGTTGTTGTTCACAGCTTGTCTGCACACTGTCGTCAAGACTGGCGCTGCTTTCAGCAATACATTATTTACATGTGTTTTCAGTGGATAACATTCCATAAGGCCTCATGGTATTTACAAGGACACGGTGGAAAATTTTGCACTAGAGAAGTGTGGAGTGTTTTCTTTAGTAGTCACAGCCAGTTGGTATGCTTGTCTAAGTGCACTTCTGTGGCTCACTTGTGGGCTTCTCTGGGTGTGGCACCACTCTGCAAATGTGCCCTGAACAGTGGTTCTACTGTAGATGACTAGTAAACAGGGCTGTAGTATACTGCCGCCTAAAGGTCCATTTCTGTTGTGCGTGCACCGGTGGGCTGATTGACCTTAATTTTAACTTAACACATTTCACTCAAGCTTTATTAATTTTTTTAATACAGTGGAACCTCGGAGTTTGAACGTCTTGGAACCCGTACAATTCGGACTGCAACCCAAAAATTTGAGTGAAAAATGCCTCAGAGTTTGAATACCCAAGCAAAGCAAACTAAGTCGAACATACCTTGAAAACGGGTGGCCGAGTGAAGTCGGGCGAAGCCGAGCAATGCCCAATGCTCTCGTTGCGGTAGTTGAGACAATGCATTGCTCATTTCCAGTCAGATCGTGAATGCCTCCAGAGGTGCTCCATACTTGCGAGTGCATTTAGATTTTTCCATGACAATTTTCCTCGCCATGGGCCCAAAGAAAGACAACAATGCCAGTGGCAGCAAAGAAAAACATACAGTGCTACAAACCACAGTGGAATTAGGAAGGAGATTATTGCGCTGTTGTAACTACCGTGACTACTTCTGTAAATACTGGCACGAGGACCCCCCCTTAGCTGTTCAACAACATGCCTGACGTTAAACAATGCACACAAGGACCATTTAGTAATCTAAGAATATGCCCAATGTAAAATACACAAACTTAGCAGTGAACTAAAGCAAGCATTAACATAGCATTTATCATCCACTGATGCCATCACACTACAATAGGTAAGGTATTTTTATTGTAGGAATACTGTATACTACTGTAAATGTAAAAAACATAAATAGAAATTAAAATGGGAATTGTCTGTTTTTGGAGCTTGGGAACGGATTAATTGCATTCACATTATTTCCTATGGGAAAAAATGTTTCGGAGGTTGAACAATTTGGACTTTGAACACTTCGCAGGAACGAATTATGTTC
Organism: Leptonotus elevatus; assembly: GCF_054856555.1. Taxonomy (NCBI): domain Eukaryota; kingdom Metazoa; phylum Chordata; class Actinopteri; order Syngnathiformes; family Syngnathidae; genus Leptonotus; species Leptonotus elevatus. The sequence goes on along the minus strand of NC_141241.1, from coordinate 21,895,905 downwards.
AAACTCCGAGGTACCACTGTACACTTTATGGCCACACTTCTGCAGTCATGGCAAGGAAAGAAAGAGTTCAGAATTGGTGCAATATGTGTTATTTTGGATTTAGGTAAAATATGCAAGTGTTTTTTTCCCTTCCTATCTGTTATCACTGCAGAATTAGCATGGAAATAGAAATGAAAAGTGTACACGTTCATATTAGGGGGTTGTTTGTATGACAATAGGGCACGATAGGTAAGAGTGAAATATTATTATGTATTTGTAATCTCTTTTAAATTGTATTTATTTACACACACATGCCCAATTAAACACATTATAAACAAATGATGAGTGGCTTTGTTTAACCTACCTTAAATTAATTGATATTGGTTATCTTAATAGCAGCATGTGGTACATTTTTTCTCCACAGTGATATAGTATATGCAAGAACCAAATTCCTACTGGAAATGGTTATATTATTTTCAACTACATCCCATAAAATGGGTTTCCAGCTTATTCTGGTCTGTTGTGGCTTCACCACAACCAATAGAATTCAGTAGTTAGCCTTTATCCAGACATACTATTTCAACACGCAACATGTAACAAAATGTGATGTTACAAAACTGCAAACAAAGGTTGTTTTTTTCTGAGCTACCCTCACAAATAAGCAAGTCCCCAAAAAAATTTGGGATGGATATTGTTATTTTATTGTTCGCCCAGACCTTTCAGAGTGTAAAACACCAGCCTTGTACATTCTGAAAGGTCCATTTTGTCTCCTCGATGAGAACTCGCCCTCGAAAGAAAACCACAGTCTGTAACCACAATCTTTCAAGGCCTCTGACTCCCGGTCTCACACCCAGTTTAAGATTGACCAAAAAAAACAATAGTAGTGTTTTTCCCCTTCATTGCTTGATGTTTACTACTTCACATCCTTATATTTTTTATATCATCACAGCCATCAAAATGCGTTCCTTAATGAGGCCCTCTATTATCTGTTCTATTTAAATATTTGTTTAGAGTGTTTCCCTGCATGTGGTAAAAATAGTAACAGTGATTTTGCACGGCTTGTTATTTTTAGTTCTCTTGGGGGGAGCGAAAGCCGTCTAATCTTTACACAACCTTTACTTTTGCTTTACTGTGGGTATTTAAACTTGTTTGCATACAATTTAATAAGAGGAACTACCCTTTCCTCTGATTTGTTTGCAACAGTATTCCAAGCATCTTGTATACATGAATGTTTTATGCATTCGTGACATTCGATAAAGAGACCTGTTCCCTAAATTGTCTTCTAGACTAAACATTTTTAGAAAGTCTCCAAGCATGTTCATTTTCACCTCTCATATATTATAGTCAGGGTCTAAATAAAGTAAAATTTACACTTGAAAGAGACTAAATGTAAATGAAATGTAAAAAGTTTCAATTTTTCTACATTTATTATGTTTTATCCTGAGTAATTTGAGTTTGAAATAACATCTTACTTGGGCATGTGCGTGTGGCTGTTGATCACATCTTGATTAGATTGTTTAATCTTTGCTGTTTCTCTGAGCTGGTTAAATTGGATTAATCCGGGATTGATTTTTTTTTCTTTGGCGTGTGCCTCTCACTTATTTATACATTCTAGTGCAGCTGCAGCTCTGTTTTATGCTATGACTGATTCTGATGTGGTCCACGGAGGCCTGTGGCACATTCAGTTTAATTTTGTGAGCAATTTGAATGTTTCTAGAATATAATGTATGCTCCACTGAGTAATTCACTTAATCGCCATAGTTATTAACCTAGATTTCTGGAATTAAGACCCCACATTCAGAAACAAACATACTGGAATGCTTAAAAAAAAAAAAAAAATTAAACTTTTTTTATTAAGTAATATTGGAAACTCACACTAACAAGAATGAATACATTTACATTTTCACAATAAATTCCTTAGCTAGTTTTACTCTCTGTGCACTGTAAGGGCAAACATGAAATGGAAGTGTGCTCTATGATGCACCAGCAACCAGTCCAGGTTCTAGTTTGCCTTTCACCGCAAAGTCAGGTGCGATTGGCTCCTGCCACCTGTGACCCACAGTAGAGAACAGTATTAGAGGCATTAAAAATGGATGGGCGGCTGGCAAGATGAAAGTCAATATAGAAGAAAATAAGAAAGTAAAAACACAATGCAATCAAATGCGGTTTTCCCTCTGGTACCAACTTTGTTTGGTTTGATTAACTTATAGAGCCACATTTGCCCTGTTGGATAAAGTACTGGATTACATTCAGCTCTATAGGCAATCAATATGATGCTTATTAGTCACCACGTTAAATTATACACAATCAGTTTTTATGCATTCCCTGACACACACTCTTACATATACATTTTAAAGTACTGTAATGCAAATACAGTACATAGATACATACATAGATACATACGCCGGTCATACAACTACAGTATCGAGGACAAGTCCATTTATTTCAATAATTTGTTTTTAAAAAGTGAAACTTTTATGTTCCATTAGTTCACCACACACAAAGAGAAATATTTGTTCCAATTTTGATGATTATGGCAGAAAGACACAAAGATAAAAAAAAAAGAAGAAGCAATGTTTCAGGAAATAAAATATTATGATATTATAAAGCTCAACATTGTGGGGTCAGTGTTTCCCAATCTTGTCATCTAGTTAATGCAAAACAACTGCGGATGTTTCCCTCGGCCTTTAAATGGTCTCAGTCTGGTTTCAGAATCACGGGGAAGACTGCTAACTTGACGGTTGTGCAGAAAACCATCATTGACATCCTCCATAAGGAGAAAAGGTCTCAAAAAGAAATTGCTAAAGAAGCTGGATGCTCACAGAGCGCTGTATCAAAGTACACGAAGGAAGTGTTAAGCTGAAGGGAAAAACGTGGCTCGAAAAGGTGCATATACATACGTCTGTTTGCATGACGTGCTACAGCTAGATTTCCATAACTCAGCCACTCCTGAGCCAAAAACATCAGAAGCATGTGTGCTAGGCTAAGGAAAAAAAGCATCAGCCTATTGGCCAAGTGGTCCCATGTCCTCTTTGCGAATGAAAGTCAATTTTGCATGCCTTTGACAATCAAAAGTCCGGAGAAGCGCAAAAGTCAAACTGCTTTGAGTCCAATGTGAAGTTTCTGCAATCAGTGATGGTTTGGTTTTCATTTGCTGGTGTGGCTTCATTGTCTTTTATCAAGTCCACAGTCCACACAGCTGTCCTCAAGGACATTTTGAAGAACTCACGATGCCAACAAGCTTTTTGGAGACAATGGTTTTATTTTCCAGCAGGATTTTGCACCTGCCCACAAAGCCCAAACGACCAATATCTGCTCTAATAGCCAATGAATAACAACACGTAATTGACCATCAAACTGCAGACAATCTAAAGGCCGCTATCAAAGCATTTTGTGCTACAACAACACCTGAACTGTGCCAAAGCCTGATCGTCTCCACGTAACGCCGCCCTAATGCTGTCATTATTGTAAAAAGAGGCCCAACAAAGTACTGAGGGCGTATGGCTTGAATGCACTTTTCAGAAGGTCAAAATGTCTGTTTGAGATTCTTTGTTGTTGATCCCACCAAATATTCAAATTTTGTGAAACACTGGATTTCTTTGGGTTTTGTGTCTTTCTGCCATAATCATCAAAAGTGAAACAAGTGAAGGCTTGAAATATTTCACTTTGTGTGTGGTGAACTAATGTAACATGCAGGTTTCACGTTTTGAAACAAATTATTGAAATAAATGGACTTTTCCTCTATATTCAAATTTTCAGACAAGCACCTGTATAGTGATTGAATTTTCATATTGTTATGCAGAAAAATACACGTGACCGAGAACAACCTTTGAACTTATTTTAAATTGTGGCCGGTGGTGTGATTAACATTCACACTCTGCCATTCAATATAATTGTCTTATCATCACTGTGAAGTTAACAAGGCAAAAAGACAAAAATGTTGGAAGTCAGGGGCAATACCTTTCTAATGCTTGCTTCCTCCTTCAGTGTTGTATATTTTACAAAGAAGCTTTAAGTGTCTTGCTGATAGCACCACTTTAGCTTTCAATCATTTCTGACAGAAGTGCGCCTGTAAAAAGTCAATATATTTTTTCTCCTTTAACTGCCTCCCCAGCTGATGGTCTTGCTTCTGAAGTTCACTTTTTATGCTTGTTGTTCGACATGACTTTGTGACTTCCATACTACAAAAAAAAAAAAGAAGCTGATTAATGTTAAAACAAGACAATCCATCTTAGAATAATAGTTACTATTTGATACATATTAAACGGCCAATTCCGTAATGAATTATTTATCAGGGTGAGCTACCGAATGTTTGCTGCTTATCAATGCAGGCTACTTCATTTCTGTCATCATAACCTTGCATATGATTGCTTCTTACAATATATGTTATTATTCTAGTCTCTAGCTTGCAATTATTAGAGCTTGAAAATAATTGTTGAAAATATTTAATACATATTCAGAGAAAAAGCAATATGTCCATTTATACTGTAATACATTGTTGGGGGAAAGTAAAGGATATTAATACAATTTTCTGTGAAGTGTATTAAGTGGGTTATGTTTGGACAAGAAAATAAATTCATGCTACAGTCTATCAACTTAAAGTAGTCAACATTTTTAAGTATTAAAGGGGAAGTCAACCTTAAACATTTCCTTACAATAATATGTCATATGTGACCTCGCTGGTCTAAACATAACATTCTGATTAATATTATATTTGTGGAACATGAGTTATGAAGCAAAATCCAGCCGTTTTTATCCACCTCAGGGGGCGGCCATCTTGCCACTTGCTGTCGACTGAAGATGACATCACAGTTGCTCAGGGCTAAGGCAACGACCAATCACAGCTCACCTGTTTTCTGAAGCTGTGCTGTGATTGGTTGTTACCTGAGACCTGAGCAACATTGATGTCATCTTCAGTCGACAGCAAGAGGCAAAATGGCCGCCCCCTAAGGTGGATACAAACGGCTGGATTTTGCTTCATAACTCATATTCCCCTAATGCAATATTAACTAGAATACCATATTTAGACTATTGGGGCTGCATAGAACATATTATTGTCATTGACTTCCCATTTAGAGTGATGGAATATCGATAAACATCAATCTCTGCTGGCCTAAACTGTTCTCCTCATTTTGTAGCCTTACTCTTGTCATTACTGCCTCAGTACATCAATGTGGATGTTAGATTTTTGTGTGTGTCTAATTTGATTTCAGCCTCTGTGTGCTGCCATGTCAGAAGCAGTAGTCATCAATGTAACTTAACTATCATTAATGCTCAAAATAAGCAGTTTCGCATCGCAGTTTGCCAGTCAAAATACACATTTTTGTGCCTCAAACAAACAGAATGAATTGCAAGATTTCGAATGGGCCTGCGTTTATATGGTAGTGTTATGGTCATCTTGCAGGGTAGCTTCCACTGGTTGCAGACTCTCATCTTGATATCTGTCTGCATTCAGATTGCTTCCAATGATGACAAGCCTAGTTTCTCCACTAAGGGAGATGCCACCCCAGCAGTTCAGCAATAAGCATAGTGTTCTCGGCATCTTCTCCACAGCTTGACCCTGTCTTCCAAATGCCCTAGGCAGAATCTGGACTCGCTGAGCATAACATTCTTCCACATTTTCAGGTACCAGAAGCTCAGCAATAGTCAATGGCAACAGCAAAATAATCAGTTTGCCATTGGCAGAGAAGGATTAGCTTATTTTTTTTTTCTGGGCAAACCCACATACCGGCTCTGCCGCTCATCCCACAAATGCATGTTGTTTGCAAATGTGGCACCATTTAAAAGGGACATAACGAGGCTTTTGAACGGCGTAATATTTTTTGGCAACAGGCATTATTAGAATGACGAAATCATCTACCAAACACAAATTTTGTTTTGGTTCCGTTTATGAGGCGGATCCAGCTGCAGATACAAGAGATGAACTGCAGGTTATGATACAGATATATTTATTGTAACATGTGGCTAATGTTGTGGCTGGAGGCAAACACTCCTGTTTGAGAGGCTAGCATGAATATGAGCGCAGAGTCCAGGCAGGCAGGCAGCAAACAGAGAGAACAACAGAGCAGTCAGTGTAAGTATATCAGAATATAAATGTGACCTTTCTAAATGGCTGGATGCAAAAAAGTAGACAGAGTGATGACGATCTGGCAGTGCAGCTGCTAATTTGTTGGACGAGATGCAGCCACTGGCAAACCTGCAATGACTTCTGACCTGACTTCTTACCTTTTTACAAATACCGTACATAATTATATATCTGATAATGAACGTCTCTGGTATGACGCAATTAAAAAAACAAACATTTTAATATGTTGTTGTCAGTATATTAGATACATTTTGATTCTGAAGTGCTTGAGTTGTGTGCTGTTATATTGCATTTTACGGCATGACAGTGGTGGTATTTAGAGGTGGCTCCCATTGAAGTGTACGGTGCAGAATTCACAAAACAGCCCAAAGATAAACCCTGACACACCCATTTTAGTACACTGGGTATTGAGATGCTTGTCTAATACCTCAATCTTCTCAATATGACATGTATGTGATGAAAACAGCTAATTCGTTTTTGACAGTGTAAATAAAAATAATCGTCTTATTAACTGCCTGCCACAGCAGTCACTAAGATGTACTCGTCACTTGTTTTTGTCAAAAGCGAGCAGTCTTCTACTAGACTTTGCATTCACTATAAAAACAGTTTATTTTCTTTTATCAACACAAAAAATGTTCAGCTGACAGTGTTGTGGGTAATTGGACGGCGACGCATGCTGTGCAATTCAAAGAACAACATACCCTCCGTCCACTTTCTATAGCATGGTGACGGCTGTTGACTGCCTCTGGTTACTTGTTGTCAAAGCAAAACAAAAAGGCTGGAGATGTGAATGCCATTTCCCGCTCACAATTATGTTCAGTAAACGTTTGAAAAAACAAAAAATCTCTGTGAGCACACTATGTACTGTGTCTACAATATTTTGATATTAATGCTTAGAGAACAAAATTATTTAAATTTTTGTCCGTTTTTCTTTTCTGATTAATTTACAACAAACAATACCAAATTTTCATTTTAATTGCATTTGCACATGCTACTATAGTTGGCTATTGTCACTTTCAACATTGCATATGTGCAATATTTTCAGTGCGATAAATGACAAGGTGCAACATACTGTATCTTTTTTGCCATTTCAACTACTTGAGAGACTTTCCCCCTTTCTCATCTGGTTTATTTGGTAATGCTTCCCATTATATTCTATGCCTTTTAAATAGGGGTGTGTCAAAAAAATAGATTCTCATAAGAATCGCGATTCTCATTTAGTACGATTCAGAATTGATTTTAAATGTCCGAAAATCGATTTTATTTAAATTATTTTATACTGTCTTACCTTTGTTTGTGTGTGCCTTTATTGGGAGCGCTGTTCATGTTGTACCCGATTTGGCCACTTAGGGGCAGTGTGGTTCCACGCGGTCTGATACACTGTTAAGTTGCAGCCACATTAGAGAGTAGAAGGGAAAAGTCACGATCAAGTTATTCCAATAAAAGTTGTTTTTTGCAGAGTGGAGCCGTTCTTTTGAGTGACAAAAGTGCCGTGAGTAGCGCACTAATTAGCATTAGCGAGTCAGACTGGAGTAGATAATTACGATTCCTTACACATCTATAAATTGAAGCAAAAATCATTGTGAATCAAATAATTGTGAATCAAAAATCGTTCTTAATCGAAAATCGATTCTGAATCAAATCGCACACCCACACATCGTAATGGAATCGTGAGACATTCAAAGATTCCCACCCCTACTTTTAAATCTCTCTCACTGTTCTATGCTGCTGTAACCAGTGATTTTTTTCCTGTCTTTCTGTGGGATCCGTTGTCTTATTTGATCTATCAATTTGTTATGGTACAATTCTGCTCGGTCAACCCAGATCAGGCTTTCTTTTGGCTGCCGCTTGCGTACATAATGTTTCATCATACCAGCAATAGCATGTAATTCTGCTATTAATTAAACAATAATGGGAAAACATGGTACAGTACAGTTCTGTGCATTGCAATTGTCCATATATAAGATGCACAAATGGTGTAAAATCTTTACATTTCATTGTAATACTGACTTGTCAGTTCTCAAGCTAAACCTAAACGAAACATACCAAAATGAACACACAGCACAGTAATGACACTTAAATAAAAGGAAGCCGTAGTAGTAGTAGTCATGTGACGTTTAATGCCTGCTAGAGGCACCTTTATTCTCGGTATTTACATACTATAACTTGTTTTTGGAGGTATTAAGTATACTACACACCGTTTGCATATCTTCATAGGAAAAAAATCGTCACCATTTTAAATCAAATGCAAGAGCCAATTTAATTATTGGAATCATGTTGTGTCAGCGCCTAGTTACAAGTGTAGAATATTTGGCATGAAGCCACCGTGGAGGCATATTTCTTCTCTGTTGTCCATTGCTACCAAATCTGATACAGATCTTCTTTAAACATTCAACATTCTACAGAATTCAAATGATATAGGCAGGCTATAACTTCCGTCAATCTTGGTAATAGTTTTCAGTCAATCTTCAAAGCTATAAATTTATCTCAGAACAAGAACCCTATTGGATCGGAATGATATCCAACACAACGTTATGCCATTTGTTGTGGTCATAATTCACATTTTTTACATTTCACTCAACAGGTTTCTTTTGTTTGCATCAACTGCCACGGTTTAAACAGCCACACATCCATTTGTAGCACTTCTGATAATTGAACTAGATCTATTTGGTGAAAAAAAATCAGATGCATTTATTTAAGCCTTGCGAATCTCAACATTGCACATCTGTCTTGCAGGCGACTATCTAAAAGCAATTTTTAGCCACCAAGAGGCTGAGTGCGGGGAATCTTTACCTTGTTGGGTGCCCGTGTGGCGACAACAATCATTGATCCAAAAGGCTGCTTTGTCAGTTTTATTTTCCGTTAGAAGCAAACATGATGATTACCACACGTCGTTTGTTCCATTAGTGGGTTCAAATTGGTTCCAAAGCAATCAACACGTGGTCATCAAAAAGTAGGACCTCCAAGTTCACACTGACAGTTCAAAAACATTTCCAACAAGTGAACAGCTGACACTAGGATTCAAATCCTGGCTCCGGTCTTTCCACATGGAGTTTGCATGTTCTTCACATGCTTGCGCGGGTTTTTCCAGCTTCCTCCCACATTCCAAAAACATGCACGTCAAGTTAACCGGGGACTCTAAGGTGCTCGTAGGTGTGAATCTGAATATGTACAGTTGTTTATTTATATGTGCTCTGCGATTGGCTCTTGCCCAAAGTCACTCTGAGGATAAGTGGAATAAAAATGGATGGACTTTCAATATTTTAACCTTAAACCACCTGACAACGTGTGTAGTCCTACAGTAAGTATTGCTGGAATATTATAACACTATATGATCTAAAATATGAAATGGTTAACAGTTGTGCACAAACATTTTTTAATCAAATGTAATTGGTTATACTAGTTTGAGAAAGTATTCCAAATAGTTACAGTCCTATTCCTACTGACTTGTAACTGTAACCAATTATATTTCTAAAATAATCTTCCCAACCCTGCTCGTACCATAAAATGGACCATTTGACTTGACGTGAAGTCATTTCATGTGCTCCTCAGAGATGTGCGGCTGGTTATTCCCAGTGCTCTGTGATGTGTGGATGAATCCCACACACAGGACCTTATCTGAACACTCCACTGAATATATTACTCACTCTGGGATTTCACTGACATATTGACATTGTTTTGATGGGGCGGGTCAAAGCCAAAAGCAATAGCTATTCATCTCTTAATCATCAAGAAAAACACTTGGAATAAATAATATATGATAGAACTTACTATCTCATGTGAGATGAAAGTTCAATGGCACTTAGGCTGACTTAATTGTGTCGAATAAACATTTCTCTTTACAGTATTTACTTTGCTATTTATTCGAGGGGGGTAAAATCTATCTCATACCTTATATTACATTGGGATCGTTTAAAAAAATTTTTTTTTCTGAAGAGCTAAGTTAATTCGGTAATTACACCAATTTTGACCCCAAACATTTTGCTGATCAATTTGAGTTATCATAGGAGTCCAATTTCGATATCACCTTGTATCAAGTTGCAAGTCTACGGATAGTTTCTACCTGTATCACATTTCTTGCCCATTTGTAGATCTTCCTTTTAATGTTGCCCCACAGGCTCTCAGTCGGGTTGAGATCAGGGGATGATGCTGGTCACACAGTGAATTTTTTTCCGGTTATATCTACAGCAGCTGACACTTCAAGTGTGCGAGGATGCTCATATTGCATGCTAATGATTTTACCACAGAAAGCTCGGTTCTTGTTTTTATATCACGGCAGCAAATGGTCCGTTAGAAACTTCACACGTTGACACCGTCAGTCACCCAAAAATCGGCCCACCATCTCACTCCCCGTTATTCCACCCCAAATTGACACGTCGTTACTTTCTTGCTGAGGTCGGAGTCTCGTTGAGATATGGTGGCCATCTACCAAGCATCCAGAATTCCATCCATATGGACCCTTTGTAGTATACAGCATACATTAGTCTTCATGTGTCTGATTTCGGACAAAATTCGGATTACATCATAAACTGGTCGCTAGTCAGTCGCAAGGCATATAGAGACAGATTCATTCACACCATCACTGCATGGGAGCTGGACCTACACTATTTGCACCAAAGTCAGGAATGTACAAACCCAATTCCCAAAAAGTTGGGACACTATACAAGTTGTGAATAAAAACTGAATGCAATTATGTGGAAGTGCCAAATTTCAATATTTTATTCAGAATAGAACATAGATGACAGTTCAAAAGTTTAAACTGAGAAAATTTATAATTTTAAGGGAAAAATATGTTGATTGTAAATTTCATGGTGCCAACAAATCTAAAAAAAAAAGCACTCAGTTTATAAGCATGGGCAGCTTCCACATCTGGAAAGGCATCATCAATGCAGAAAGGTATATTCAGATTTGAGAACAACATATGCTCCCATCCAGTCATCATCACTCTCAGGGAAGATCTTGCATTTCTCAAGACGATAATTAATGCCAGACCACATGCAGCACCAATTACAACATCAAGGCTGCGTAGGAAAAGGATCCGGGTATTGAAATGGCCAGCCTGCAGGCCGCTTCTTTCACTTCTAGAGCACATTTGGCTCATCATGAAGGGGAAGGTGCAACAAAGAAAGCCCAAGACAGTTGAACAGTTAGAGAGACACGTGTTAGACAAGAATGGGACAGCATTCCTATTTCTAAACTTGAGAAACTTGTCTCCTCGATCCCCAGACGTTTTCAGACTGTTGTAAGAAGAAGACGGGATGCCTCACAGTGGTGAAAATGGCCTTGTCCCAACTTTTTTGAGATTTGTTGACACCATGGAATTTAAAATCAAATAGTTTTCCCTTAAAAAGATACATTATCTCAGTTTAAACTTTTGAACTGTCATCTATGTTCTATTCTGAATAAAATATTAAAATTTGACACTTCCACATAATTGCATTCAGTTTCTATTCACAACTTGTATAGTGTCTCAACTTTTTGGGAATTGGGTTTGTACCACTACACCATCAGTAATGTGAGCAATTACGTTTTCCTTTAATTAGGCACATCTGGGAAACTAATGATTAGACCTATCTGAGGTTGATATAAGGGATCTAAGCAGAGTGGATAAACACCATTTGGAGAGCTTACCATGGGAGAGAAAAAAACAACAACCTAAAATGTTCATTTATCCTAAAATCTTTTATGCCTGATAATTTGGAACACTACAGACTATATAAACCAGTACCAGTGGCGCATACTATGACTTAATTAGTAGTCCAAGCTTGCTCAAGTTCTGTTGCAGAGATTTGATACTTTCCAGTCTGGAAACACATCGAAATTGATTCTCACAAATCAAATTTAAGTCATTCATTTGATATGTGTCTGAGTTTGGCTGTGTAAATCAGATTCCCAACTGTTCTGCGTGTCAGGGCATGAATTTCAATGTGGCAATCCAATTTGCTTTTCACTCAACACGACTGGAAATATCATCTACACACAAACACTTGTATTCTGTCGTAACACACCACACATTGGTTGGATCATTTCAGTAAAACAGTATTTAGTTAAAGCCATCTGCAATGAGAGAGATCTGTCACTGGCTGCGGAGTGCTCCATCATCAATACGTGTCCGTCTTTAAAAATACGCAACGCATGTTTGGTCTGCATATAGATACATTTACAGCATTGCCCTTATTTATTCTCCTTTGGGGGAGTATTATTTCCTTCATATCTATAAATACATACTCATACACAGAGAGCAAATTTGTCTTTTGTTGGGCGGAGTTTGACTGGCAAGCACCCCCCACCCCTTCTAGCAGGGATTAGCAGCAGAATGCAAATAGCAGATGTAACCCAAAATGCATCTGCAGGTGTTGGAGGTGCTCACACTTCAGATATGGAGGCACAAATCAGTCCATCATCAAGATGCTTGCACTTCATAGAGTGTGGAAAGATATTCATAGCTGCAGATCACTGGAACAGACTTCCTCTGACACGTTGTAATATTCTTATCAGTTTATAAAGGGGATGAAAATACCACATGATAAGGTTGGATTGTTAATGTCCTTGCATCTGCATGATCGTCTGTGTTACGTAATTATCTCTCACGAAGAGGACTAATGAGGAAGCCTACAGAGTGGAAAAAATGGTTTTATTTTGTGAACAGCTTGGATGTCTTGATGCTACCATCATTCACATGCATGGGCCCAATTCAAATGATCTATAGGTTGAACGCATGGGGTGCAATAGCGGAATGGTTGGTTGAGTTTGGTGCGGAAAAACTCAAGAGCGCATTAAACACCTTTTGTGACATTGGCCGTCTCATCTAACATCTTGTAGAAAGTCTCCTTTCAAGGGGGACCAATTCCAATGCGTATTTCAACTTTCTGTTAGGTGTAATGACCTGGCGTTTCATTGCCGTTATTGTGATAGAGTACTTTGAGAATGAAGAAACTGGGCACAAAATCAGGTGCGTGTCACGAAGTAACTGTAGTGCAAAGAATAGAAGCATGTCTCAAGGGGAATTCTTCAAAGGCGCACCAAATTCTTACCCCAAAATAGTGTTGCATTAAATGTAGAAACTGAATAATTGATAGGCGAATAAATTATGAATCATACAGAATGTTCAAACATCTTAATGGTAGCATCACCAACACTTGTACTGGTTGTCAGCAATCCGTACAACTGCGAACTTTGGTCAGTGCCACCTAAATGGGGAAGTATTTGACAACAATGTTATTTACCAATCCGTCCAAGAAATGGTTTCAATAGAGAAATCATTTTCATTTTTGCTTGTCACATGACGTTAATTAGCAATTTAACAGCTGTCACAAACGCTCCATTATATTGATGGACTAGGGAAAATGTTTGACATGTTTGATAATTGCATGCATCCTTCTTTATGCGGTGGCTAATGCAATCAAAAGATATATTGAGAGGCGTGACAGTCACAGAGAGAGAACTTTGCTTTTAAAAGAAATCATGTTTGGATCATTTCACAATTTAGTCAGACAAATGTGGGAAAACGGTAATCTTCGTTTGTGCTATATTATTATTCTATGTCTCAAACATCTGAAATTTTGGAAAGCAATGAATGTCATGTCGAGAAAACAAGTGAGGAACTTGCTGAAAACATTACCGCAGAATATGAAAATATATTTTCATATCAGGTGCTGAAACAATTAAGCTACATTTTATTGAAACACTACATGACACAATTACTATTTGCGTGATTCAAATCAATGATTAACTCTCAAGGTCACCTTCAAGTAATATTGTCAGTTCAGCATGCTGTTATGTAAATGTACCGACTTTGACGATCTCAATTTCCACCTTTCAGCATAATTGAATCAGCTGCTAAGACGGCAGCTGGAGTTAGATTTTTCTTAAAAGAAGCCTCAAGTGAAACAACACAAATAAACTAGAAAGGTCAGTTACCGAAATCAGCCATCCATCCATTTTCTATCCCACTTATCTTGCTCAGACTTGTTAAGATGGAGCATATCCCTGCTGACAATTTAAAGCCTGGACTTGATACCAGTCAATCACAGGGTGCATAAGACATACAATAAGACTCACATTCACACTATCACTGAATGAACCTGTTGTCTGAACTGAAATGAGGGAAATGAATCACTACACTGTGCCTTATAGAAATCTGCCGTTTTTACTGTAAAATCCTGTGAATAACACTTGGTTTTTTTTCCTAATGAATAAATAAAAATCGTTTTTATACATGGGCTAATAAGAAGCATTTTTCCACATTGCTTAGACCAGGGTTCACCAATTCTGGTCCTCGAGGTCCGGAGTCCTGCAGGTTTTAGATGTTACCAACACACCTGATAATAAAGATCAGGATCGTTATCAGCACTGGTCTGAATATATGACTTGGATAGCTTGAAGCCGCGAGTCTGCCATGTTGCTCCTCCCGAGAAACGTTTCTCGGCATACGATCCTATAGATTTACAGTATCGAAATTGGAGAACATTCGAGCCAGTACTTAGTAGAAACAGCATGATTTATGATGTTTTAAATTTGTTAAACATAAACAAGAGGACTTCAGACATTTTACAACTTGCCTTAAATACATGAATACATTATATGCTTAATGATGTTTACAGTAGGAAACTTGTGTATTTTTGTTAAAGAATTATAACTGTAATTCAAAAGATGCCTCTGCCAAATCCAATATTGGGGTTGGGGAGGAGTTCTGGTGGGTGGTGTCTGGTCGGTGCTGGATTTCACCTTCCTTGGTTTTCTTTGGTCCCCTCGGGTCTCCTGACGGCGGTGTTCGGTTTAGGTGAACGGTATGAGATTTTTTTCTAATAGGTTTTTGGTGAGCTAACAAATACACGCACACACGCACGCACGCACATACACATACTCACCCACACACAAAAAAAATAAAATAAAATAAAAAAATAAAAAAAATAAAAAAATAAAGAGCAATCATGATGACATTTCCGAATGAACAATACTGAGCTCTTTAAAAAGAAAAAAAAGAAAAAAAAAGAAAGAAAAAAAAGACAAAAAGAAAAAAGAAAAAAGGGGTCTTCAAAGCAGCACACTCCGTTCACTTGTTAATTATTTATTTATTTTTGACTATTTTTGACCCCGCCACAAACACCCTACCCCGCCCCCCTCATACTTACTGCCTACGCGCTGTATATGTCTTATTTGTACATATACCGTATAGTTTATACCAGTCCCGCCGCTACACCTTTGGGTGCCCTAAGTTTAAAAGTGTGTTGATACCCCAAATTTTATTTTTATTTTTTTCGCAGGGTGGGGGCATTTCTCATGCAACAATAATAGTTTGTATGCCTTAAAAGACCCAACCCCAACCTTTTGTTGCGCCACGGACTGGTTCAAGGTTTTCGCAGACTAGCAATCATTCACAATTCACATGGGTTAGGGTGATCAAAAGATGACACGATTGATTGCTGCTTTGGTCTTGTGGCTGCACGGCTAATTAGTAGCGGCTAGGGGTGTTAAAAAAATCGACTTGGCAATATATCGCGATATTGCAGCGCACAATTCTCGAATAGATTCGATATGCGGCCAAATCAATATTTAAACCAGATTTTTTTAAATGGAAATATTCAACAAAACGTCTTACTTAGAGGGTGGGATATTTTGAGGCTGATGCTTCGGGGGGAAAAATCTGAGCTTTATGAGAATTTTAGGATGCCCCACACGGACGATGGTGCCTTACGCACTATGCGTACTCTGCGTATAGGGCGTGGCGGCCCTGGTTTGTACAGTAGTCTGCTCGTGCGATGGGAGTAGCAAGATGGCCACCCGGTGGCTTCAAAGGCTTGCACGTATGGACTATCGGCTATCCAGTCATATATTCAGATCAGTGGTTATCAGGCATGCTGATGAGCTGAATATATGAATCAGGTGTGCTAGTGGGCACAAACATCTAAAACCTGCAAGACTCCTGACCTCGAGGACCGGAATTGGTGAACCCTGATTTAGACATTTACCAATACCTAGGCAGTACCTCGCGGTTGGAAAAAATATATATACAATTGCTAATGTAAAGTGCATCTCATACACAACCTAACTCAGTATGTGTCACATACTGTAATTTAAAATAAATTTCAAAGCAACTACAAAATTAAAGAGATTTAAAATAAATAAAAAATACAATAACAAAGTAGTTTAGTATTATTACTAAACGAGCATACATTGCAAGAAAAATATTTTTGAAAACATGACCTTAATCATAGGTATGGGCAAAGAGCATAACTTTAAACCCGGATTTAAAAGCATTTATACTTTATTGGTATGTTTTTAATCTTTATTCATTTAAATTATTGCTATACTGCGATTGGGTGGCAATCAGTTCAGGGTGGACGCCGCCTACTGCCCGTAGACAGCTGGGATAGGATCCAGCACGCCCACGACCCTCGTGAGGATAAGCGGTTCGGTTCATGTAAATAATGATACTAATAATAATAATAATAAATACCAGAAAATTAGTATTATACAAACGTAAAAATGCTTTTTAAGGGTGATTTTGAGTGAGGCGTATTATACACAAGTGTTATTAAACAACTTCAGCAATGTATTCTTTGACAATCTCAGATTAAAGTGCAAGAAAAGTTTGGGACAAAATGAAGTTAACTGAACAATAAGAAGAAAACAAGTACTGTAATCAACCAACCTATTTTTAGAGAATATGTATGCAAACATTTTCTCTTTGCTTGCGCAGTGTATGCAAATCAGAATCATGTTGCATTGCAGCAGCCAATGAATATCGACAGATTTTGCTCAAATGGCATCTTGTTAGACTGCAATCATTAAAATTCTATCAGATAAACAGCTGGAACAATCTCGTTCTGTATGATTTTAATGCTAGTGTGCATGATGTGTATAAAGTTTTCTGTGTGGCCTGGCTTTTTTTTTTTCCAATGAGATGCGATATTCTCAGTAGGCTCATATTCCATCTTTAAACAAGGGAAAGCCAGATAGCCTCATGGCCCTTTAAGACTGCACAGGGACCACACAGCAACATGGTGCACTTTGTTTAGCTCCTTGAGTCCATTTACCTCCTGCTTCAATACAGGCTTTCACTAGTACTTAAGTAGGTATTTAGGAAATGTCACTGTTAACAACAGAGCTGAGTTACATTATGCAATGTGTTGCCAGAAAACGTGTATTTGTACATATTGAGCCACAGCATCTTCTGCAAGTTCTCACACATTGAGAAATTGACACACAAAGAGGGTGGCTGGGGGGGGGGTAGAGAGAGAGTGAGAGAGAGAGAGAGAGAGAGAGAGAGAGAGAGAGAGAGAGAGAGAGAGAGAGAGAGAGAGAGAGAGAGAGAGAGAGAGAGAGAGAGCTGTTTAGTTCATCCCAGCCTGTAAAATTGAGAAAAAAAACGACTGTAGATTATTGCAATTAGTGCCGTAATCAACATAAGTGGGACACATATTGCTTTCATGTATACTCAAGTACAAATACAGATTATGAATAAATACCTTTACTATGGCTCCATCTTTTTTATCATTATGTGTATTAGATTTGATCAGTCAATGAAAAATTCTCATTTATTTTTATTTATTATAACATATTTTCCGCATGACACCGTTATATCAGTTTTTATTTGAGAAAGTGCTCAACTCTGATTCTGAATTCAAAATATGAAGGGATTTTTGTCTTCTGAAATGTGCTTAATTTACTGTATTGATTATATATTAATACACTCTGCAATTAACTGGCAACTAGTCCAGGGTGTAGTTTGTCTTACATGTAAAATCATCTTATTTAAGCGCCAGCTCCCCATGACTCTGAGCAGGGTGAGCAGTATAAAACTAGATGGGCACATATAAGATATTTATGATAACACTGAGATCAAACAACTTCATCAGCAATGTCTTTAATGCTCTTTCTATGTCAGGGAGCTCTCGACATCTTACCATTTTGGAAGGGGACTTTTTCATTTTTAGTATCTCTCATAAGGGCATTGCCCACCCACCAAATGTGAAACAAATGAAGCTGTTTTTAATTCTGCCAAATTATGAGTATTTTTGCAATATTTTCTCAATGCAGAAAAGAATGACGCCCATTTTAAAAAGTCCAGAGTAAAATGCACCAAAATCTCGCACCATCACTATTTATAGGTGGAAATGGTTTTTTTTCAAGTAGCTTTTCTTAATAGAGTCTGATAACGAACACAGAAATATCCAAAAACATAAATAAAAAAAACTGTGTCCCAAACCAATAGTTTTGAAACAAAGCTTATGTTAATGTAGTCAGATAAGTGTTTCGGTGTATCACGTGACATAAGGGCATATGGCCCCTATGCCTAAAAATACTTGGCCATAATTCAACAATGCTTGTTAACATATCTTTTATTGAAAATGCTAACTAATGCCTGCACAACATAAATGTCAAAAGAAAAAAAAGTATTTGGTTCATCTACGCAATTATGCCCTTTGCTTTGCAATTTAAAAAAGCATGTCTTTCCATCAATATTCCTCAGGCAGTAAAAAGGCCCGTCACTCTAATTGCTAATTACCTTTTTATCACTGACGCTGTCTGCCTGGGCTGGGCCCAGGAATGTTTCATGAGAAAACACCATTAGTTCAAATGTCATGCGCGCAAGTCGCATTCAATCTGCAGATGAGGCATGACAGAAAACCATTACATATTTAATGAAGCCATGAGTTCATTCCGAACCTTTGAAACATCCCTTTAGAGCTGTAAAGCAACTGACACAGATGTGGAGCGCAAGCATTTATTTTAGTGTGAATGTGAGCTGCAGTGGCCACTTGATATTTATGTCCACATAATCGCACTTTAGGGTGCAAATCTGTTTCGGTTGCAGCTCCGCGGATGCTGCATGAGCAAAGTCCACGGGGAGAGCCCGAGAACGGAACATGACTGAAGCCAAGCATGCACTGAGTGGCCGGGCTTGTGTGCAGCAACGGTGTCTGCATGTGGAATGAGTTTTAAGCAGGAAGTCGAGAGCAGAAGAAGATGAAGCACTGGTGCAAGAGGAGCAATCTTCTCAGTGGTGCTATGTCAACAACAGTAGGTTTTGTGTGTGTAAATGCGCACTTAAGGAATGCGTGTGTGCAATCTGAAGGATGGCCAGGTATGATTGGCGTGTGCTTGAAGGAGGTTGGGGCTGCAAGAAACCGATTGGCTGTGCTTGATAGTAGGGAGTGGCTAGAAAAGAATAGGGACGTCTGTTCCTGTCTTTTGCTTGTTGGTTTTTGGGACAGCTATCGAAGAGACGTGGTGATTGCGCATGCTGCGCGCAGACTGCTTGTGAGAGAAGGGACAAGAGAAAAGGGGGAGGGAGGGGGAGCAAGAGAGAAAGACACCAGAAGCAAGTGAATAGAGAGGGAGGGAGCTTCAGGCAGAGGGACTGGACCAGCGTTCAAACACTGCAGTCTTTCTTTTGCTTCTGTGAAGAAACTATCCTTCTTCCCACTGCCATGACCCCGCCGGACGTTTTGAGAGAGGAGGAGACAAACGCTCCCTAGCGCGGGTGGGAGGGACCAGAGGACGGGACACTTTGGCTTACTAATGAGAGTCTGGAAATTAATTAAGCATCGTCAGCACTAAGGGACACGTTGTGAGGCAGGCGTAAGAAGAGAATATGAACGAGTTGAAGAAGGCGACTTGATGCGTGGGCAGAGAAGAGAGAGGAGTAACCACTAGACACTTTTCGGGTAGAATTGGCAAATTAGGGCAGAGGTAAAAGAAGAGGGGAGTAGATTAGGGATTTCAATCCACAACCATTACTTTGCTCGTGCACATTATCCATCATTGTGCTTGTTCCATTCGCACTCACAGCTGCATCCTTCTCTTCTCACTGCATGCCAGCAATATCACGACTCGCACATGCTCGCTGCTGAGCTCTGAGACAGCCTGAGCGCATGTTTGAGAAGTTGCAGCGGGAACCCGATCAACAACTTCTCATGAGACCGGGTAGGACATTTCTGTATCATCTTGACAGCCCGAAGCAGGTGGGTTTACCAGGACGGGGGGTGTCAAAGCCCTCCAATCATCTGCCTGATTAAAGCGATCCGAGATGAACCTGCTAACCGTTTTATCTACCAGGGCACGACACCTGTGTTTGAGGGATTAGAGGTGGGGGGACAGGGATGGTCAGATGTGTGCGCTTGGATTAGGTCCTAAACACACACAAATTACAAAGGTGTTGCGACAGGATTATGCAAACTCTCCTGCTGCATGCAGTGACATTATAGGCTTTAGGAATCAGGTGAATGACAGAGTATTATCTCCAACAGATTAATTCTTATCAAGCTGTGACTCTTGGGATATAATTTAATCAGCTGCTCCAGGATTGGAAAGTGTTTAGAGTGACTTTCGAGGTAACCCGAGGACAGGTGCAGACACTTTCAGAATTCAACAGCACCCCTCAATGACTTTGGCTCCCTCATTGTGAACTTTGTGCCGAGTTGCGTAGTTGCGGCTAAAAACTCATATTATGAGACGCTCAAGCACGGATGAGACGCCGTACCGGCGAAGTCCGTCTCTGGACAGCAAACCTGACACGCCGCCGTTCACGTCCGGCTTCCATCGCTTCAGTGGAGAGTTTGAGTACAAGCGGCCACCGTTTGCGTTTGGCTTCACCACCACAAAGGGGCCGCAGACCACCAAGGGCCGCTGCGCTCAAGGAAAGAAGTATGTGGTGTTTTACCTGGACCTCTCCTTCATCTTCCTCCTAGAACTGCGGCGCTGCAGGATGGCTGAAGGTTGTATGATGGCCCTGCGTTATGGGATGGTCTTCTTCAACCTCCTCTTCTGGGTAAGACATCATATTTTGACTTGTATACTCTTTTGGAACTTGCTTGTCTCTTATGCTGCTTGTTTTTGTTTGTTTGTGATGTGGTAATGATGTGAAAGGACAGAGTGAAGGTGATACGGATGATGAATGTCGATGTGCGCAAAGCTCACTGTGTGGGTGATTCAAGCGGTTTCTTCTTACTATAGGATTCTTAAAGCATGGGTGTACGCTGACTTGTTTGCTGTGTTAATCTTAGAGATTTTTTTATATGCATTTCATCATAGTGTTGTTGTTTTGCGGTAAATCCTTACCTGGCTGTGCTTTGCCTGCCTGTAGTAGTGTGCACCTCAGCATAAAGATCTAAGTGAGTGTCAGTCTACGCTAGCTCGCTGATCATATCAGTTTGCCATGGAGAAGTTGGAGCTGTTTTGTCTGCCTGTGTCACACGCACGCTGATAACACCACAACAGATCACGTTCACTCACACTGTCATGTTCCCCCCAAGTGGATCAGATATGCCACAATCTCTTCTAACTTGTCACATAGTTTGTAAAGGAGTCTGGTCCCCATTGCTGCCTTGCTCTGGCACTTTTGTTGATTTGCCAGATTCTTCTGTTCTAAGAGGTAATGGAATGAGCTGAATCCTGAAATATAATTTACTCGCCCAGATGCAATCTCCCTTAGGCATTGAGCAACCTCTTCACTCTCATATCTTGTCTGCTATAAAACTCGGTGGCAGAGGAGAGGTCACAATTTGTTATTAGCACAGCTGTGCGCAATTGTGTGCGTGCGTGCGCGCGATTGTGTGTTTTTTCGCGCCGTGTATATAATATTGACCACTTGACCACACTGAGCTATTGGCCTCTCCTCTGCAGAGAAGCCAATCATGTTACAAACCTGTTCAGGTAAGAACTGTTTAAGTCATTCAGTATGGAGCCTGTCTTCTCATCTGAGTCACGCAGGTTGCTGAGATTCATCCAACTCGAGCCTCATTTTTAATTGAAAAGTGAACAACACATTTGGACTCCAGTTTAATCTGCGTTTATATTTGAAAGTATGATGTGCAGTCCTTTGTTTGATATACTTTATGATATCAAGACTGGTTCAAATACATATAGGTCTCTAGTCTAGTTTACCGTGTTTGTGAATTTGGTTGACGCGCTACACCTCCCTGGGCTGCCGTGCCTATCAGCGCATCGCGCTTGGTCACAAAAAGTAAACTGGATTTTAGACTCGGTAAAACCAGGTCTAACACAGC
The DNA here is from genome assembly GCF_054856555.1 of Leptonotus elevatus. NCBI lineage: Eukaryota > Metazoa > Chordata > Actinopteri > Syngnathiformes > Syngnathidae > Leptonotus > Leptonotus elevatus. Next base: position 21,873,828 of record NC_141241.1, on the reverse strand, counting down.
AAAAATTGGAGAGTTAAAATTGGAGAGTTAAATTTGTGGTTGTCCATTTTAACTCCTAAAGTGTTTAATGGTGTCCAGAGTAGGTGTTATTTCACAGAGTGGATCAACTATAGTTAGATCAACTCAGCAGTGTCTTAGATTAACTCCGCCTTGCTCCGGCACGTCTCCAGGTCGAGAGACAAGTCAGCACCATTTTCCTCCTCCTTTCCTCCTTGCTTATCACTGGGAAACAGACAAAAGGAGTTTGGGTCCACAAAGTCATTTTCACTCACAGAAGAGACTGTGTTCAACAGGAATATGCTTGAAATGCTCTCTTCAAGTGAGGTGTTAAGGTTAAACCGTCGTTACGTCGTCTATTCATTGACGGTTAACCACCTTTTGGTGAGTGCTTCCGCATTTTCGGCGAGTGAGAGAAGGACCGTGTGCTCAGTCAGGCTTTGCTTCATGAAACACTTGCCGAAAATGCGGAAGCACTCACTAAAGGTGTTAATCCGTCCGGTGGTTTAACTAGACATCTACAATCAACTGCAAGAGGAGATCTTGCAGTTTACCGACTGTCAATGTCATGCATCTATTTCTGTTTCCACAATGTCAAGCCTCCGACCACCCTGATTTTAATGCAAATCAGGTATGCCACCATGATTGGCCGAGAAAACGCTTTGTTCCATCCCACGAAGGTACACAACTGCGCAAAAGCCCGCTTACGCCTAACTCTACCGGTGAAGTAGAGTACCAAAAGAAAGAAAACTCCACCCATGTGCACAGTTAGACTGTACTTCATGCTAGATTTGCGCTGGAAACGAAAATTGAGCCCAAAATTGCAAACTCATCAAAAAAACATAATTTTATTTTTCACTTAAATGTATTTGAGTGAAACATGGCATAATCCTCACATTGATAAATAAAGCTTTTCTGAACACCCAATTTTAATCTCACACTAAAACCTACAGAACTTGCTGACATATTTCTAATATATATTTTTTAACAATGTAATACAATAAACAAATATTGCAGAGGCACTGGCATAGCAAGATGTGACAGTCCCTCAATTTTATAAATGCAGATGTGTGAAGGCACATATAGTAGGCGGGAGGGAACGGGCATGCTAATCAAAAATTGCTAAAGACTATTTAGATTTGAACATTATTTTGATTAATAAGTTATCATTTTACAAAAAGAAATCCCATTAACAGTTCATTTATTTTTAAGCAAAATGGCTGATTATTGTCTGGTTCCGCTGTCTAATATGCAAATGTTTCCTTTTCTACTCTATCCTAGTTCAAAATTCAATTCAAGCAAGGAAAACATTTAGATGGTCTATCATTACCATTTAGAAAATTAATCCTGACAACCTATCAAAACCAATAATGCAGGCATAAATCATAAGTAATTGACTCAATACAATTTCTAAGATGGGCCACCAAATCATGCTTTCTGGATTCAGCCTCGGATCGAGAATAATGTTAATAATATCCGTCCTGCAAGCATAACAGTTTCTATTGGCTGCCTAATTGCTGTTCACTGTCCAGTAAAGCTTAAAATATGATGTGTAAATGAATGGTATCAAATTAAAATCACAACCGGTGTCTTTGCAGGAGGCTTGTAGGCTCGAGTGTTGACAACAAATATTTAGTATAGGAACACAAAGAGCAGAGAGTTGATAAACAGCACTGACAGTGGGAAGTGGGAAGATCAGAGAACGACAAAGGAAGCCTCAGCAAAGTCAGACTCCATTATTTTCTATATAGTCTTCTGCTCACTAGTGCATGCTCTCTCAGTTAAGTCCATCTGCTCTCATATAAAAGCGGTGTTAAAGTTAACTGCTCTCAAGACAAGAACTGGAGCCAGGACATTGCATCAAACTACGATTGGTTGTTTTTATGATGTGGGTCAGACTTGCGGCACTGAAGGCAAAAAGACGATAAGGACAGCATGAACATGGTTGTGTTGACTGGAGAAGGCTGACATCTCTTCTGCACCCACACGCGAGCTGCAACTTTGCTCAGTTTTTGCTGCAGCAGAAAAAAAAATGACTGACAGGAAGATGCACTACATCACAACTTGAAGCGGCTCAGAGGATGAATGGTTAGCACAGCTGCCTCAATTCAGTTCTGAGTTTAAATCAGGATTGGTGGGCTTTCTTTGGGTACTGCACACAGTCCAAAAATCTGTCATTTTAAGGTTTTAAATGGTCAGTCCGGTGATTAACTGCATGCTGTACAGTTCAGCGTGTATCTAGTCTCCCTCTTCATAAGCACACTGGAATATAGTCCATCCACTAGAACACGTCAAGCCCTGACAAATTGAGGCATTGCTTAAAGAACGGCATTCAGCGTATTAATCAATCTGTCTATCTCCAAGGAGGCAATTAAAAGCTGTATCTATACTTACGTCAGTGCTTGTCAATTATTTTTTGTTCCACACCCTTAGGAAGAAGAAAATATTTTGTGCCCCCCAACTCTCCAGCGCGACTATAAATAATATAATAGTATCTTGCACACTCTATGACAATGAGAGCACCACTGCCGCCTACTTTCATAGATGTGCAATTACACTTTGTTTCTAGTACGGCACAAAATCCTTCCTGGAATGTGAATGCGAGGAGCCGCTTCGATTAGCAGCACAAGAAGGCAAATGCTAAACACTTGCATGGGTTTGCGAAAATACCAAAACTTAGTCTAGCATACCCCTGTGCAGATATGCACCGCACCTTGTGCCAGACTTGCACTGGGCACAGAAGTAGAGCCCATAATGTTACTCGACAATCAGATTGTGATCAATTTCATATTAGGGTTAAGGTTTTCCCCATTTCCCCTAGATAGTTGGGCTGCAAGCGAACTTCAAGTTAAAGTTAGTTGTACTAAGTTGCTAACGTCAATTCATGAGCTTATTTGTGTTAGCTACTACTGAATTCTTATTTTTGATTACAAAAAAAATCACTAAAACTAAACTAAAGCTATTTTGAGTTTTCGTTGAAATAAAACGATCACATATTGAGATGATATGTATTTGAATTTTTGTCCAAAAAAGCTAAGAGTAAAACTAAATTGGCTGTTGAGGATATGAATGACAAATTGGTTCGAGTCTAATTGTGTTTGAAACTAAGTTAACTGCTGCAGATGTCAGCGTTGCTCAGATAAAAAAGAAAAGAAAAGAAAAGTTTTTCGCAGCTCATCGTGGCTCTGATAAAAGAAAGAAAACACTGGAAGACAAAATAATGATGTGCTTACATGCCCCAGCGAATTTCTTCAGTTAACAACTATGACTTTTAGCAGTATTTTCTGACCTTTAATTGAGGCACCCAGAAACCTTAGAAAAATCTCACGGTCCGCCACCAGAAAAAAACGTCACAGAAAGTTTGAATACTGAAATAATGATGATCTCATCTCAATTTACTGCACTACACACTCGTGCTACAACACCCTGGTTGGCATTGACAATCACTGTCTCAACGCCTGTCATTAACCTACACATTCATTGTGTACGTGTTGCTGCAAAAGTCGAACCACTTCCTGAACCCGTGAAGTCTCACGTTATTGGTGACGCCATTTGCCCAGAATGAATCACGCCTCGATACGCGCTTCCGAAATTTCCTGGGTTACTCGACACATTCTCGGAAACATCACTAGCTGTACAAGGTTGTTTGAAATTGGAAGCATAGCATAGCCACACGCTACCTTGTACGACGTCTCCTCACCCACGTTATAAGCAAAGCCAAGGCTGTCTGTTCTTGCTATGTCATGTGCAAACAAACAGGAAAAGGCACCGACTAAAACTTTTTCAATTGCTTTGCAACCATTTCCAAATATGGCCACGCATGCGTCTGGCTGCCGTGCATTGTGAAGAGGCTTTTGTTTATACGTGAGGTTTTTTTTTTTTTTTTTTGTTCTAAGAGCTCAGTATTGTTCATTCGGAAATGTCATCATCATTGCTCTTTTTTTTTTTTTTTTTTTTTTAAATATATATATATATATATATATATATATACACATATATACATACATATATACATATATACATAAATACATACATACATTTTTTTTTTTTTTGTGTGTGTGGGTGAGTATGTGTATGTGCGTGCGTGCGTGCGTGCGTGCGTGCGTGCGTGCGTGTGTGTATTTGTTAGCTCACCAGAAAACCTATTAGAAAAAAAATCTCATACCGTTCACCTAAATCGAACACCAGGAGACCCGAGGGGACCGAAGAAAACCAAGGAAGGTGAAATCTAGCACCGACCAGACACCCCCCACCAGAACTCCTCCCCAGCCCAAGAAACATCCAGACCCCAACAAATCCAAAAAACATAAAATCAGGGAGGCCTCAAGAGACCAACGGAGAGACCGAGAAAAGGAAGGAAGGACAGACGAAGCCGCGTGAGATCCGAGACACCAGCCTCCACCGATTCAATAACCTGAGGAGGAAACAGATTGTGTCTGAGTTTCGGTAGATGCTGGTGTGGTGGATCTGGCATGCATGAAAATCTCCACCAAAGAGGGGAGCCGTCGACCCCCGCCGGAACAGAGCAAGCGCAACACCTCAGGGCCCCCCAGGCCGCGGCAGCGCCAAAGGACGACCCCCGGGCCCCACCAGGGCCACCGGCCGGAGAGCAAACCCAGGAGCAGGAGCGCCCCCCGCCCCAACACGGCCCGCGCCCCCGGCCCAACGCAGCAGGACGGGGCACTGCAGGCCCACCAGGCACCCCACCGGCCCCCAACCCCCGCCCCCCCCACAACCCCCCGCCCCCCCATCCACCCCCGCCACCCACCCCAACCCAGCCCCAGCCGCCCCCATGCCCCCAATCCCCCAGACACCCCCCACCCCCAGCACCCCCCACCCCGCAATATACGTGAGTTAAGAAGCTAAAATCTTGGCATCATTATCTTTTCTTGAAGTCAATATAAGTTGAAGTCAATAACTGTCTTTTGAAAATATGATGAAGTTGAAAATCATCTTGAGAATGTTGAATGCTGTCATTACAACCCTGGTACTGTGGGGTTTGATGCAAACTTTGGGTTGTGTTTTATTTCTTGGCAACGAAACGAAATTGCCATAGAAACACGTTCATTCAGAGCTCTGCTTTGTGTTGCTGTGTGCGTACATCATATCCTTGAAAAGAAAGTCAAAGGGAGACAACGCTTTTCGCTAAAATGGGAGTACTAATGTGTGAAGTGTTAAATAAGGTTAAACCTTGGCCAAGTGTGTTCGAAGGGGAACATATTGCCTCTTCCCAAACACAAAAGCTAATAAGCAACATATGCAACCCAAGACAAATGCTGATTATCCACTAAATGTAGTGGTGATGACTCTTGCATAAAATTGCAACAGTAAGATGCTTAAAAAATATATGCAAACTCTAATAGCTGAAAATCACCACAGGGCTGAGAAACGGCCCCGAGCGGAAAATAAATACTAAAACAATTTTTAATTAATTTGGACAGCACAGAAGGGCTTTTCCTCATTTTTTGAAAGACTGTTTGGGTAGGTGGGTGATACCCCTTCCAACATTCTGGGACAGAGATGCAAGAGATAGGATTGCAGGCTGTAGGAAGAGCCTGAAGACATGTTCTCTGAAGTTGTGTTGACTTGTCGTCATAAGTAGGTCAGAACCCAGTGGAAAATCCAGAGATTGCCGGAGTTGTGAATGGATTGTATCCGTAGCCAATGATTTTTTCCCAGATCAATAGAAATTGCCCTTCTACTGATCTGAGATGTGTCTGACCTGCCCGGTTCAGCCCTCGCTGCCACACAATCCATCGATTCACAGCAGGACAGGGGGGGACGTGTGCGGCATGAGAAGCTCATTTAAAAAGGGCCGCAGTTTGCATTAGCCAAGTGTGGCATGTTTGCACACATAAACTCAAAAAGAAACAATATCATGCTCTCTTCGGCTTTTAATAAAACCCGGAAATGGAGGCGGGACACAAGGGATGTCTTCATACGGTCTTTTTTCCCCATCTCATTATTATTGCTTTGAGATGATAGCAGCTACTGTGTTCATATTTCCCTTCACGAGTAACCACATCAGATCGATCGCATAAGCCACAGTAGAACATTCAAATGGACGTTTAAATACATCAGAATATTCACATTCCTACAATAAACAAATATTCCCACTTGAATATTCATCTCAGGTTTTCCCTGGCTTCAAAGAGATCATTAAGGCTGACCACTGGACTATGAAATGCAGGTATAGCATGAAGTCTTGACGCACCTGTTTTAATCAATTTATTAATCAATCATGGGGTGGACTAGATGCCCCCTAAATCTTAATTATCCAGCCTTCCCATTCTTCCAACTTTGGGGCACCAGTTTGGAGAGGCCAATTTATTGTTCATATCTGTGCCTCGGTGCACACATTTCACAAATGATAAGAAAAGCATATCGCATTACTGAAACATCTTTTTCATGGTTAGTTTGACAGTTGGCAAGTTTGAAGCGCACATTATCACCACATGCAGGATTTTAATGGAACTGCACTTCGCTGAGCATACAGTGTGAAAAGTCAAGACGAGCACATCGGCATGTGGTATTGTGAGAGTATCGCCTTAGCTACATTTCTGACAGAATTTAACCCTATAAAGCCAAATGTATCATTGTAAAGACATTATGAGCCCTCTATTTCATGAGTATAATACCCCCCCCCCCATTAAAAACCTGACGTATATGATCTGACACATGCATTGCACAGATAATCCATTAGAGGGCAGTATCACCCAGCAGATGGCAGAGTCGTATATGGAGAGAGTCTGGCCAACTGAAAACACGGACGCCATGTTGCTACCCTGGGCCACAGGTTGTTTAACCTTTGATGTATTTGACAAGCCGATAATATAAGGAATACACTGCATGTATGATATAGGCTATTACTAGTATATGGTATATTTTTACTGTACATGGATTTTGATTTTCAATGTTGGTTGTGAATGTTGGAAATGTATCAGTGTGTTCTTACATAACACATAATATGTTCAAGTAAGAGATCTGATTACATATATTTGCTTAATCTCCTGTCTTTGGCTTGTGATATAACACGCAAGATACTTGATAATAAAGCCAATTTTTCATGGTACCAATGAATGTATTATAACAGGTTCCTCTGTATTTTTTTTGTCATTATGAATATATGGTCCTCAATTTAAATTTAAATGTGATTTTAGTGTAACTGACAACCAAATGTCATATTTTCTTTAAAATTTTTAATCAATTGTTTTCAATTGTGCATGTACAATATTTAGAACTTAACACCAAATCCACAATAACTCCATATTATAGTTAAAATCAATAATCATTTTATTTTAAGCCCATTCACTTTGTATAGGATTATAATTAAAATCAATTATATTTTTATGTTTCAATTATAACTTGATAAAAGGTCAAAGGCTGCATTGTGCAGTCCCAGCTACTTCAAATCGTGTTATGAAGTGTTATTTTCCTTCTAGTCCTTTCATTTGACTCTCACTTTTTCACAATTTCCTCCTCTGTGGGTCTCCAGTGAACCGATGCATCATAATACCACTGCCTGGTCGTTGTGAGCAACGCCATGCTGAGCAACAAGGCATGATTGGAACATAAAAGTGGAAATATTTATTGCAAAACACGACCAAATCCCAGCAGCAGGTAACAACATGGAGTTAGTTGGACAAACTCTTTCTATCAACGGCTTTGGCTGATGGCTTTTCCAGCGACCTTGCAAGATCGCCCCAATTGAGAAAGGAGAGACACCTATACTTATTAATTTTTGGAAATACTAATATGGTTGATATGTCTGTTTATTATGATGTTTTTGACAGTTATAAATGTACAAATTTAAAGCATTGTGACCGGATGTATCAAATATGACACAAATCAAAAGTCATCAGGAAGTTGATAAAAAAAGAAAGAAAAGGTTTTGTTTGTCAAACAAGTGTCGATTATTAGAGATAACATCAAATCCATTTTGTTCAACTAACTAATTCGTTCCTACTGTCACATACTACATCAACTTGACATTTGTATCCATCCATCCATGTTCTGAACTGCTTATTCCTCACAAGGGTCGCGGGGGTGCTGAAGCCTTTCCCAACTGGCTTCGGGCAGTAGGCAGGGTACACCCTGAACTGGTTGCCAGCCAATCCAGGGCACAACTTGAAATTTTAACAATTTAAAAATGTGTCTAATGACATGAAATTGGGATACAAACTGGCTTAATTTTCACAACGTTGAGCTAAATTGAAACCAGCATTTTATATATATGGCACCACTAAAAATACATTGAGCTGCCAATGGATTAATTGCTCTCAAGTTTTTAACTTCACTTTCACTGGAGTGAGACAACACAAATTAAACTAACCATTTTAGGATTTAATTACAATGAAACCCAGTGTGCCCGTCACCTTTAATCACACTTCGGAAAATACACAGACTCAAAGGCTTAGAGGCTTTGACAGGTTTGTGTGAAGGGACCTGTTAAAGACTCACGTTAAAACCTACCACCACTAATGTGTAAGAATTTACATACATTACACACTAATAATAAGACAGCTGGAGAAACATGACTGGTCCTTGTAAGATTAGGTTCCATTGAAGTCAAAAAAGGATCTGGAAGATGATGACGAATTGCAGTTACAGTAGCTACCGGTAGTCAGACTTTTATAGGTCTTGCAGCTGCTTCCACAGTCAGAAGGGTCAAAAACACCTCCAAAGGACAATTTTCCTGGCGGTGCTGAAAAGTCAATGAGTTAAGTTTCACAAAGTTTTCATTTTAGAAATGTTTGCTGTACAAGTTCTGCAATAAAGTTCCCAGGTCAAAAATAACTGGTGATCATAAATTGGACTGTAACTGTCACATTCCCTTATCTTACCCATCTTCCTTTCGCTGTCAATATGTTCAAATGTCTGAATACTCAATAAGTGAGAGTGAGCTTTCACCAAATATTCCAACACCTTTCCAAATTAGCCTGAGGCCTGAGATGGAGTAGAAATACTCAATGAGGGATGTGCTGGCTCTTTTGCCAGTATCAGGATATACAGTACAGCATTTCTTCTTGCATCAATTCGGCCTATCGACACTCAAGCAGCTCGTAATAGGTCTTGTTACAGTATTGTATAGTTTCTCTCAACATTTATTTAATAGGATTTTAAAGGCATGGCATTTGTAATTAAGAATCCGCATAATATACTGTATATCAAAATGATGTCTAATTTTTTTGATTATTGCTTATAATTGTCCACTGATGTCACTAATGAGAATGTGTTGTTTTGTTCTGGGGAGATTGACCAATTGTTGTTCACTAAATTAAGATGTGTTATATGAACTTCATGGGGGAGAATGAGTCTCAGGCCAGAAGAGTGATGCACATAATTTTAACATCAAATTCTATAGATGATAAAAAAAAAGAAAAATAAGTCCTTACTTAGAAAAACGTAATTCAACATTAATGAAAGCTAAATGCCTGTATTTTCACCCAAGGAAACCAACATCAATTGAAGTTAAGTTTGGGTTTTTCTTGCCCGTATTATTGAAGAAATGCCTTTTGACAAGATTGTCTTCCAGGAGCATGAACATAAATGTGTCGGTTCCCAGCAGTCAGCCAAACAACACGGAATAGTGTCATCTGTGTAAAGACTGGCACTACAGTCTTTTAGAGTGGACAATCTTACAGTGCTATAAATTATAAATAAGACAGGTCTTAAAAATGCTCCTTGTTGAATATCATTTGCGACTGGATAAAATATGTCTCTCCTTGACTCACTGGGGTATTTTGAAAGGTTAATCAAAATCACATCATATATCCTCCACACAGAAAGAGGTTGGCCTAATTGTCATTATTGCTGCTCCAATAAAGGTCAAGGATCAAATTCAAACACCAAAGTTTAGTGGGCGCAGAACATTCCAATTTATTAAAACTTTGCTTTGTCAGTGCGTCTTTCAGAATTTGTGTGAGTTGTTATATTTAGTGGATTGGAACCAAGGACTATATGGACTGGAGCACTTGATGTGAATAGACTTTTCAAACAGCGTTTGAGCTTTTAACTTCAGCTTTGTGAAACTCTGCAAATGTAGACATATGAGTAAAAATGCATGCTTGCGTGCAAGTGCATGTGTGTCCATGCACACAATCTTTCACCGCAAAATGACAGCAAAAAACAACAACATTTAAATAATTGAAAGCTTCATCTGCTGACAGAATGGACCAATATGACATCAAGCTCGAAGAACTCATAAAGTTGAAGTTAAATGACTTAAATCATTTAAAAATGGTGTCAGCTTATCTGAAATTCTGATTCTGAACTTGACATTCATATCAGAAAAGGCTTGAGTCGCATTTGTTTGTCAACCCTAACAAAGGAGCCTTTTCCAGAGAACCCTGGTGGCGATTTTGGTTATATCAGTTCTCTGTCACAACAGGGTGCAGCTATTAACCGGTTTTACGATAAACCGTGGTCTTTAAACGTCAGGATTATATAACCGCAGCCATTCAACAACAACGGTTATTTCCGCTCACAACAGTCTGTCAGTTTAAACTCAAGTGCGGCGCAAAATGCGCAATGCGACATAGTTCATAGCTTTCCACAAGGCCCATTTAGCGGGCGCACAATAACACCGGGCTCAGCCTCACTGGATAGACATTGGGCGAGACTTTTGAAGCCGCGGCGCCGCCATCTTAGGACTCCCAAGAAACGAATCTCGGCATTCGCATTTGGCTGCAAAATGCCTATGTGTGTGGCGGAAAACTGCACAAATCGGCAGTTTAAAGGCCGTGGATGAACATTTAATCTGTAAGTATGATTGAAACGGAATTTTTTTTTAAAGATGAAAGAAAAATATTTTCGTTTAGGATGAAAGAAAAAGAGGGTACATACTGTCCACTTGTTATTATACAGTTATTCAGTCATTTATTTTCACTTTGTTAAAATAAACTTTAAGTTAAAGCCAATTTGAGCTTTTCAAGTTCTGAAACTATAATCCTAGATTTTTTTTTTAACTTATCTGTGTGCTGTATTTGTTTTAAAGGGCAGAAGCGTTTTCATTTATTATCAGTTATTTATTGTTGTTAAAAATAAACATTTTCAAAGAATGCTGATGTGATTTAAAAAAAAATGTCTATAAGAATAACCGTAAAACCACAATTTTTTTCTACTCAGACTATAATCGTACACCAACATCGCAAACCGTTGCACACCTACTCTAAGTCCACATCTAGGAAGGGGTTAGTAATGAGGGTTACGCGGTGGTCCAATTTCTCTAAGTCACAGAATCTGTCTGAAAACTGCTCCAGCGTGGAAACAGATCACAATATTTGTGCACTTTAAACATTTTCTTCTCCTTAAGGGTGGCTTTCTAGCATCTGCAAAACCAAAGTAAAGTGCTGAACTCTTCATTTTGATTTGCTTTATGTAGAAAGAGAATCTTGTAAATGGCTGATTTTTTTCAGTCGCATCTTCCAGGAAAGTCTGGTCCGCCAGCCAGGCAGCCACTCAGTGATGCTGTATCCTCCCTTCTCATTTCAATGAAAGCCTTGATGTCACCAACAAGGAAAGAAAACACTGTAGTATCTTACATCAGCTTCACCATCTGAGCTGAGATCACCCTCGTCCACAGAACATAACTTCTTGAAAGCTCTGAATGGAGTTGATGATCTTACAGGCGTTTAACATGGTCGAATCTCATGACATTTGCTCAGAGGTCCTGTTGGGGGACGATACAGTGATAGTTCACACAAATCTACAGTCAGCAAGAAATCCTGAGTGTCGCCCTGTCATCGCAGGTGTGTCATCAGTGTTCACTAAAACCAGTATTCCTTCACAGTGTTGTAAAAGTCCCTGGATGTTGGATGAGATCTTAAAAAGTTTTCTTTGGTAAAAATCATCAAACACTATCCTTGTAAAACAACAATCTGGGCTCTGTCATTAGAATCCACGGGCTTGTTGTACTGTGAAAACCAGAAGCACCTGTTCATGTCCAACTGCAGCTGTTTCACTGCATCCTTAGACGGCGCACACACGCTCTGCACCACAGTGTTCACACCGATCTGGGCAATGGCAATAATGGACAGAATATTATTATTATAGTCCTAGAATAATAATTCTGCCACTAGGAGGTTATAATTGTGCCTCATTAATAATCCCACCATCAGTAAAGGGCTTTTTCTGTGTGGTCAAGATGGGCGCAATTTGAAATAATACTCATGTCATAAAAAGCAGGAATGTTGTTTTGGACAGCACTTCTCAGCTTTTTCACCTTCTCTTCACGGAGGCTGCTTATTGCATGGATATCTTAACAGAAGTCCCTGTGGACTTTGCTGAAATGCAATTCAATGTTGGCTGCCAGACACGCACCACCGATTAGGCCCACAAATGTTGAATGCGAATTTAGCTGGTACCTCCACAGTAAGGGCAACAATGCGTGTGTGTCTAAACCCCTCCTCAGTGCACATGTACTCAAAGGTAGGGATGGGTACCGAAGACGGTACTTTTGGTGGTATGGACCGATTTGGGTCGGTATGTAGGAGCATTGATTCCCGTAAAATAAAGCCATGTTTCGGTCTGAAGCACGTCTTTCAAAGTTGGGACTCTCCGGTTTAGGAGTGCAGAGCGCTTCTCGTGAGCAACATTTTTGGACCACCGACACAGCTCAGCATGTTATTTGAAGGATTCGTTTCCTCGGCTTTACCCGGCCGTCTCTGCCTCTAAATGGCTCATCAGTCCTCGTGCCTAAAGTTCGCCAATGTCATCAGCCATTCTAGGAAGTACCAGCCAATTACAGTCAGAGGAGGGTGGGTCATGGCTTCTCCATCCTTGAGGAAAAAATGGATAATATGGCTCACAGATATGACTGACTAAAAAATGAGTGGGTATACGCTGTATACCTTGGACACCACTTTCCACTTTAGTGGATGCGTTTCATAGAATAAGCTTATTCACTGTATGATCATATGGTTCACAGATCTATGGTCTCACTTTACAAAACACTCTTACCGTACTAGAAAAGTAACATTTAAATTAATGGTCATTGAGTGATCCATGCTGACAGACCTGAATTGTGAAAATGTTCAAATATTCATACAGGACACTTGAGGGCTGAATGTGTCAAAGTGATGTGCGGTGTAGTGAAAAAACAGCTTGCGGGTTTTAAAAATCAGCACTTCACTGCTCTCAATTTGGTCAATGGATCATCGAGTCGTATTGCGTATACTGTGAACCGCAACCCACTTCAGCAAGTTAACCAATTGTTTGAATGGAAATCCATCCACTGAGTCAAACGGTTGTAAAATCAGCGTGAAAAAGGTCCACTTGATTTTTAGTCAGTGAACCACTCGACACGAATCGCATCCAAAAGACAGCTGTGATGTGTTGAAGATACATGCATATGTCCATGTGAACCTCCTGGCAGCCTGTCTCATTACAGATGGAGGCCAGATGGAAGCAATGAGCTACATCACCTCACCAACTCTATTTTAATAGGGAGGAAAAAGCGTTTCTTGACACATCTAATTGACAGAGAGGTTTCATGCCAGACGCTTGCTTAAATTCCGGGTGCTGTGCAGTGTGCACTCCCTACTGGAATGCATCCCATGTGAGATTAAACTGAATCAGGATAATGGATGGATGGATTTTGCATGTTCTCCCTGTTGCTTGTACTCCAGATTCTTCCCACATTCCAACATGTCTAATAGGTTCATCAGACTCAAAATACACATTCATGTGGTTGTGCGTGTGAATGGTAATTTGCCGATATGTGCTTTGTAGTTGACAAGGGATCAGACGAGGGTGCACCGCACATACTAAATTGACTGCAAAGAGATTGGAGCATCCCCATGTCACTAAACTGTATCGAAAATTGAAGGATAAAAAGCAGAACGACACTGATTGGATTCCGGTTTGGTTGGAGAAGAGGTCCAAATAAAAAATACTGTTACTAGCGAGCCCTTTAGTTTTTGGATTATGCTGTTAATAATTTGATGGCATTGTGGAAGAATGCTAAGCACTGAGGAAAGTTCAGACTTTCTTCATTTTTCTTAAGCATTGTTTGTGAATGGTTGTTCGTCTACGTGTGCCCTGCGATTGGCTGGCGACCAGTTCAGGGTGTGCCACGCATACCGCCGAAGACAGCTGGGATAGTTTCCAGCACTCCCATGATCCTAGTGAGGATAAGCGGTTCGAAAAATGGGTGTATGGAAGGATGGATTATTCATCACTGTTAAACCTGCATAGGGTACTCTTTTAAATGCAATATTTACCTTTGTGACTTTTTTTAGTTGTTCCATTATTATCATCATATCGCTGGCATCAGGCTGAAACATTGTACCTACAAAATAGCGACTTTTCAGGAGACCCTAAAAACGGCATGTTTGTTCGATCATTAACATGACATCATCAAAGAGATCAAGCCATTTTCAACACTTTAGATTGGTCATTAATGTGTAAAAAATAATACCCACGCGTGTGGACTGACCAGAGGTTATAGATTTTTTATTAAATTTTTTTAAATATGAAATTTACCAAACTGTGACTTGTGAGATTTTGGCCCAATGCCAGCAATATTTTATTATGGCTTTATGCCTGAGTAACATCATAACATTAATATTTCATTATAATAATGTTATCATGTTCTTTTGTTTTCATTATTTTGGAAGGGAGAAATGCAGAGTATTTTTGCTCCCTTGTAGTGAGGAGTGCTGGTCAATTTTGAACACCCTCTTGGCGTGTGAAGCTCACTAGATGCGGGTGAACAACAGTTTTTACACTCTAAAAACAGTTGGGCCAAAAGTGACCCAATTATGGATCAAAAATGGACCAATCCACTTTATGGGTCAATTTGACAACTTTCTGGGTTGTTTTGTACAAAATGACCCAATTTTTTGACCCAAGTAGAGGATCGGTCCATTTTTGACCCATAGTGTTGTTACTGTTTTTAGAGTGTACTGTATCACTATTTTCTTTAGAACAGAATATTTTGTTTATGAAACGTATTTTACCTTACAACAAAGAACTGGTCATTCGATATTATTGTACAGCTAAAATAAATCTGAATTCAATGGATATAGAAATTCTGTTCTTCGGGAACTCTTTTTTTTTTGTAGTTTAAAGGAGACAATCTGTTTGATGTCATTCTCTTTTCACCCTAAATCATCTGCGATTGGCTTCTGTTCCTGTCATGACACTGAAAAGAACAAGTTTCATAAGAAAGGCATCTTAGGGATTTACAGAGTGGAATGAAGGGGCACGACAGGCCCTTAGGTGTTTATAATATAGAAACGGGCAATTTGATCTACAAGATAACCACTGTTTTGACACTCAATGGTGCTGAGGGAGTCTGGGATTGTCATTCTTCAGTGGTTTAAAATTGATATCCCCTTTCGGAAGGAGGATATGAATGTGATACATGGTTGTGATAGTCTCGTTCCTTCATAGCATCTCTCTTTCGAAATGTTTCCTTATTTTCATTTTCAAGGCTGAGCACTGACCTTCATCATAAAAAAAATATATTTCAGCTAGATTAGCAAATTGAGTTCAGGGATACGTCACAAGGAAGGAACATCGCAGTTGCTTTTACGTAAAGCTCTGAGCTGAAAGAGGCATCACAAAGGACCGATACGTCCATTCTGGGTTGTTTTCATTTGGTTTGCTCATTAATAATATTTGCAGACCTTTACCAAAGGCCAATTTAAAAAAATGAAAAGTCATTTTTTCCAGTTAGAGTTTGTGAAATTTCTTTTGGTGTGGTTTTGTATAACTTACTATTGATTATTTTCATGTTTATTTTAAAAGGGGAATCACCTTGTGCAGTGCATTTTTAATGTTATTTTTCTGTTAAAGCCTTTTCTTCGGAGGAATGTTATGACTGTAAACCCTAATAAATGTATGATTGACTCGTATTACATGTATACAACAAATTGATGAATAGCTTGTTTTGAAATCAGGCTAGTAAAAATTTTGTCAGAATATTGCGAAATTTATTTCAAAAGTGGAATTGTTAAAAAAAAATTAATGCTTGCAATATGTCTACATTTTGACAAGTGAAGACAATTTTCAATTTTGGTATTCTCGCAAGAAACATGAAATCGATGCACATAATTTGCTTTTGCAGGGCAAAGAAATTGATGTGGCAGACCTGATCTGGCCCCTGGGCTTTGAGTTTGACACCTGTGACATAGCGCCACCAGTTGTAGCAACATATAATTATGATGAGAAATCGTTTGCCATTTCAGGCACTTGCTATGAAATTATTAAGACACATCCTAAACAAATTAACTTGTCATGAAATATATATCATTGTACATCTCCATTCATTTGTTTCTTATTTAAGAGTGACATAACTTATGACTTTGTGCATTAATTCCTTTTTCTTTGTTAAGAGTCAATAGTTTATGTTTGTAATTTTTCATGTTGGCACCCTAGAGTTTAAATAACTACAAAATTCTGCCATTCCTGTTTCTGCCTAATATTTGGAACCAAACATAATATTCCCCCCAAACACACACACTAAAAGCTGTTTGTCTTTTCTACCATATCTGAAAAAAAATGAGCAACAGAGTGAATCAACAGCCACTGTGATTTATATGGAAATGACCTAAATAGATGCGCGTGAAATTCCAGTAACAGTTAGTGGACTGACAGTTCAGTTTTTGTTATTGATAAAACAAAACCTTACATATGCTCTGCTTTGTAAGCTGGATAAAAAAAAAGCAATTATGGTGATTTCTTTTTTGCCCATTATTGCTTACATTTGCACACACAGAAATAAGCACAGCGACATGCGTCCCTGGTTAGCAACATGGCCCAAAGCCCAAACTAACCTGATGAAATTGGATAATTTTGACCGCAGCTCCACACATCGCCCAAAATTACACGGCTGAGACTCATAAACAGACCTAGCATGTTCCAACACTAGTCAAGATGAAACATAAAACCCAGCTCTCGCAATGATATTGAAAGCAGGCTCTATTATCTTGGGATAAACAAATTATCTCTTCAAAATTCCCTTGCGATGTGTAAACACCATAAGTGAGAAACAGAAGAAAAAAAAAATCCACATGCTGCTTTGAACAACACCAGAACACATGAGGACAGGTACTCAATTTCAATTTAGTCATTATACAGAGGAGAAACAACTTTTTGACTTTGTCACTTCATCTGCAAGTGTGAAGGTTGAGCTGGTCAGGTTTATCAGCTCTCGTGTTTTTGTTACAGCTGTAAGCTGTTAGTCAATAATTGGCTCCAATTTAGATAACACAGATAGCCAACGATGACTTAAAACTATCACACCTTATTGTGTCCTGGGCGTGGTCAGCCTACACCACGATTACATAAACAAACATGGCATGTCTGCCTCCCAGGCCTGAGGTTCAGGATTCAAATGTCATCTCTGGTCTTTCTATGTGGAATTTGCATGTTCTCCTACATCCAGATGGCTTGGGAAAGAAGACTGGGCATAGAGTGATGGGGAATGGGGAATGCACAGTAACTACCAGAGAGGATTTGGGATGCTGAGAGAACACACAGATGGGGAGAATGAAAGAAGGTGAGGGGTTGTGGGTAGTGTTGTCTTTACTGCCCTTGTTCGTGTAATTGAGGTCCAATTGCAGCAGTATGGATGCATAGTGGTGCAGCAGAGAGTCCAAACAGGGTAGGTGCACTAAACAGCGGATGCCTGAGTACCTTGGGACCTGTGCTGAATGCACGGAGAGTGGTGCAGAGCCAGAAGAGCTGGCAGTGGAGGGGAAGTGGAGGGGGGATGCGGGGGTTGCAGGAACAGGTGGGGAAACAGCAGGTGGCGAAATGCTAAGAAAAAATACCGCATGGCTTGAGCCCAAGCATTCTTAATCATGCTGTGAGTATGTCTTTGTAGCCAAATAATCCAGATTTTGAAATGAAACAATTCAGTCATTGTGATGTAGCCGGTTGCTATCCCAAATGCTGGTTTTAGATTCACTTGTTAATGTGGGGTTTTGGATGATAATAAGCATTCCATGATCAGGAGTTTGGGGACTGATCGCCGATCGGCAAGTTATAAAACAACAACATCAATCCGATCACAAAATGAAGCAATTTTAGGCGATTTGAAAAAACAAACAAAAAACCTTAATTAATGAATGGATCAGTGGATTGAGAAATATATCTAATTAAACAACTTAAACTACAATCGACCCACAATTGACCCCTGCCATAGCGAAAATCCACACATAATTTAAATAATTGACACTCATTGAAATGCATCGGAAAAATCATGGAACTCTGAAAATTTCTCAATAAAAAACACTGAACAATAATAATATAACCTGTACTGTTTGCATGTTTATCCCTCCTCTGACTTTAATGAATAAAAAAAAAAATATGCGTGAACATCGCGAGTCATTCAGGAAGTCGGGAGCTTTGCTAAAACTAATGCTAAAAACGATTGATATCGTGGTTCGACAGCTGTAAAAAGACTGCACACTTACTTACCAACTACTTCACGGCAACTTCCTGGCTCCAAATTCTGCTTCTGCTGCCTGCTCTTTTTTTGGCTCATATTGGAAGCTGGCTGTGTTACATTGGTTGTCTACTTTTATTTGCACATTCGCCCCTATCTACGCAAACGGTTTTGACTTTCTAAGTAATCGCGTCGCGAGATTAGCTCAACTCACGTTCGGTATAACCGGTTTGTCTTGTATCGCTCATTTAGCAAAGTATGTTAGTTTAAACAATAAAAAAGAAATACACAAACACTATTACATTGTGATTGGATGGTCCAGGGTGCAGAGGTGGAACTTCAGCTTTCCGCTCCCACGACACGCGACATGGCTAAAAATAGATTAGCTTTCGAAGTCACGTAGCTACTGTCTACAGATTGATTCCAGAGTGAACAAGGTTGTTTTTGTTGTAATTTCTTATTACGGAAGTCCGATCAATGACATCACTAGCCAAAAACCATAACATTACAGTCGATTACCTATTTTGCATAAAATGCAAAGTATCGTCCAATCTCAATCCAGTCAAACAGATTTTCAATCCAGTCGATCAGATTGTTATAAAGTCAAATTGATATAAATAGTCAATAATGTGACAACATCTTGAATACCCAGTTGCTCCTGATTACT
The DNA here is from genome assembly GCF_054856555.1 of Leptonotus elevatus. Classification (NCBI taxonomy): domain Eukaryota; kingdom Metazoa; phylum Chordata; class Actinopteri; order Syngnathiformes; family Syngnathidae; genus Leptonotus; species Leptonotus elevatus. The sequence continues at coordinate 21,854,767 of NC_141241.1, read as the reverse complement.
GTCCTCTGCTTGGCAATGACGTCAACACTTATGGTGACTTTTGGACGATTTCAGGCTCCCCAAATATTTGCTGAATAAATAAAAAAGTGCTGCACTCAGAATGGTTGGTAAGTACCTGGACAGATGATTGATTGGCAATACCTTTAGTTCGTGGCAGCTCTGGGCCACTGGCATTTAGCAAACACAAACTGGACCTCTTCTGCTCCTAAGGCTTCATGTTAAAGTAGGGTTGCACAAAATCCAAATTTTTGCTGCCATGATTCAAAATAATCCTGGCGGTATTTAATTTGATAAAAAGTAGGCTCTGTTGCATATCTAATCAAGCACTCTAACAACATGTAGTCAGCCAACCACCAGAGGGCGAACACAACTTTATGGCTTCATTAAGCTTCCTAAATAACAAGCAAGCACTATGAAGGGGTCACCTTCTACTGTGCCGTCCCAAGCTATCTGAGTTTTCATGTACAAAAAGTAGTTTATTCTTATCTCCGCTATGATCCGGCACGGTAGCTAATCTAAACAGTAACAACACTCAGAGGTAAGATTGAGAAATTGCCTCTGCAAGGATGTGGACAATAAACCAATCTAGCTCAGGACAAAGAAGGTGAGAAGCGGAGAGGCATTTCTACCGATCTGCTCCGGCTACAGTGAACTTTTCAACTGGGCATTGGGCTAATCAAATTCTTTCGCAATGCACAACCATTACTATTGAGCTTTTATGGTTGTCGCAGCCTTAGGCCGAGCATAGCAAGGCCACACAAATGAGACCTCGGAGGCCTTTAAGGCAGCTTTGTCAACTGATCAAGATAACACATGCAGCCCAAACACAAACGTCCGCATGAAATGGGCATTTCTGTAAAGGGATGCAGGCAGCAAGAACCAAAACTAAAAGTCTCTCTGTAATGCAAGCGCAGTCTGCGGCGTTGAAGCTAATTGCCCTAGCATCTTGATCTAATGCCGCTATACAGCCTCTGTTCAGGACTAGATTTTCTCTACATTTCCTATAAATAAACTCATTTGCGAAGCAAGAAAAAGCAACACTTTCTTTAAAATTGATGTTATGCAAATACTGTAGTACACAGAGTGGCCATGAACAAATGCTACAATAGTTTGGGAAACCCATTTCTATTCAACTGCTATTTACTCAGGCATGCTAATCTGTCATCAATCTTTTTCTGACCAGCAATTATTCGACACTGTCCTCATAACTAGACTTTTAATTTGAGTCAACACTCTGCCACTCTTGATGCAAGACGAAAAACAAACCTCTCTCTTCATAATGCTTTATGAAACTAATATCTGAGCAAATGATTTGCTCCAGTGGAATTGTACTAAATGCATCTTTTTTTGTGATGAAGCAAGGATGTCAGATAATTAATGTGGAAAATGTTGATATGTGATATTCCTGCATCTATTTACATTTACTTGCGAATAGACTTGACATTTTCTCATCTAGATAATTACAAGAGCGATTAGGTATTCAGGTGGGGCTCTTTAATTAGGCCCTCATCTACAGTTCTTCAGATACTGACACTTTCAGCATATGAACCTACTTTACTGAAGGCCTTTGGCATATGAATGAGAAGCATCAGGGTTACAGTATATTCACTGTAAACGTATTCAGGGCAAGATCAAACACAGAGCTCGGTTGGATATTTGATACACTATAAATTGCTGGCATCGGGTGAAATCCTCGTACCTCCAAAGTCACCACCTTTCAGGAAACGCCAAAAGCGGCATTTATGTTCAAAATTTAACTTTACATCATCAAAGTAATCAAGCCATTTTCATCACTTGAGATTGGCCAATAATTTGCAAAAAATAACACCCACGTGTTTGTGAAAAAACATGAAGTTGACCAAATGAAAAGTGGACAGCAAAAGTCAACAATTCCAGGAAGGATAGAGAAATTTGCGTTCATTCTCCCTCCCAAGACCTAAGCGCTTAATATGCCAGGAGATGTGATGTGATAACTGTGATGATGATTTCCAATTTGTAATGGTACAGTTACGATGCTACAATGCAGAACTTTTGTCACAAATATGCCACAACAACAAAAGCTCATATCACAGTGGTGTGAATTTTGGATAACACAAGAAGGCATTCTCAGATGAATACATAATGAGATAATGCATGACTGCAGTGATGGACACAATGTTTGAAGGGAAAAATAGAAAATGACAGCTAAAGATTAAGCTAATACCCCTGTCAGTTTTAGTCAACCTTTTTATTTGAATTTGGTGATATATTTTAAATTTTGGTTCATATGTTTGTTGTTTTGAATGGCAATGATAGATTATTTAGAATATAACTGGTCTATCACATGTTGACTGACAGCAATCAATAGGAATTGTAAAAATTCTCAGTATAGGCTTGAAGTGGCCTAAATCAAGACAAACACATTTCAAACTGACCATCTTTTTCACACTTTTCCCTTGCTTGCTGTCCATTGTTGCAGATATAGATTATGGGTGGGAATGTAAATCGAACCGTTGTCTATTGTGCTTCAGATGTCTTTTTTCCCCACCGACCGGAACATCCCAACTGCATTCACATTCACAGTTTCAACATATATTGATGTCATCTGGTTTCTTACTGAACAAAAAGCCTGTTGAGTCTCGTATTGAAGCCGAGGGTTTTACCATGTACTAAAGCCTGTGGCTTGGGGCGTGAGAAAGCATCAGTACTGGATGAACTGTGAGTGTTGCCATTTGAAGGTGTAGCATGAGAATGTCACGCAAGTCCGAGAACTTCTTTACAGACCACTTAATATCCAGTTGGACTGTTCATTGAGCGGGATGTTTTAATTACTCAGAACTCAGACAGAATTCCTATTTTTTTCTTTGTCTGTGATCCGTTGTTAGTGGGAGAATCTTTTTCCGCAGGCATTTGCTTACAGATCTATAATCCATTTCACAGTTTCTAGGAAATCTCAGAGTACAATTAGACAGTCATTGTCACCCACAAGCTGTTCTGCCTGGAAAACTGCGGCAACACATTCTAAAAGTAGTGCCACCTCTCATTCCCATAGTCAACATTAAATAAACATTGGCTGCACCTAAATTCCAGGGAGTAACGGCACCTATTGGTTGTCGCATAAGAACACATGCTTGATTGAGCTGTATTTGATTTCATTCTGTAAAGTACTGTAGATAGTCACCAAGTTATATTGTTTTCTGGTCCGCTCCCTTATGCTTAACATACTGTACAGGCCTTTTGAAATATTCAGTGCACAACCTTCCTTCTGCTTTGCCGCTTCAGCCTGGGTGGTGGGTGAGCAGAAAAGTGTAGAATCCTCCTTTTTGTTGTCAGTGCCCACTTCTAACAGCAGGATTGGTTGAGTTCAGCCTGCATTATGTCTCCATCCACCCCCTCAGCCACACAGCAACTGAAAGGATTTCCCTTATTGAGGAAGCTGTTTGACATGGTGTTGATGTGAACAAGCCGTGGCGTGTCTTGTTGCTCAAGGAAGGTGACAATGAGATGTAAGGCGGCGAGGTTAGTGAAGGGAGGGTAGGTGAGACAGGGAGCATGTGATTGTGAGTCTTGGGAAAAGTCATTGATGAGAGCGTGTGGGAGTGAGGATGGCAGATACAGAGAGGTGAGGTGGTAATGAAAGAAAAAGTGCAACACGATTAACATGTAAGGAATCAAAATGTCACAGAAGTCGTCTTGGAGAATGAAAGAGGCAAACTGAAGACTGTTAATGGCCCTGTGTAGTTGTAGCATGAAACAAGTAAACAAATGAGGGAGTTTGGGACTATCACATTTGTTTGGAGAAATTGGAGACATGTTTGGCCATATTGTACAAATCATTTGTTTAAGCCTGAACAAGCAAGTACCCTTGCGTTTCCCAACAGTGACTTCTCTAAGCTAAACTGCAGTGACTGTGCCAAGCTCATTGAAGGAAAGCTTCTCTTGAAGATGTTTCCCTCACTTGGAGTGAAAAAAAACCACTAGCTTCTAATTAGATTGGATTGTAATGGCTCAAAATGATGTTAACACAGCAGTTCAGTGACGGTGCTAGTTTCTACAGTAGTCTAAAAATGCTCTTCACTCTCCCCCATGAGGCTAGGTTAAAGAGAATGGGGAAAAAACAAACTCTAAATATTTTGTCCGCTTTAAAATAATGCTAGTTTTATGTTGATGGTACATCCATCCATCCATTTTCTTAACCGCTTGTCCTCACAAGGGACACAGGGGGTGCTGGAGCCTATCCCAGCTGATTTCGGGCAGTAGACGGGGTACACCCTGAACTGGTTGCCAGCCAATCGCAGGGCATACAGAGACAAACAACCATCCGCACACAATCACACCTATGGACAATTTGGAGTGTTCAATTAACCTGCCATGCATGTCTTTGGACTGTGGAAACCGGAATACCCAGAGAAAATCCACGTAAGCACAGGGAGAACATGCAAACTCCACCCAAGAAGGCCGAAGCCTGGACTCGGTCTCACGTCCTCTGCGCTGCGTCATCCACTGTGCCGCCGTTGACGGTACAATCACTTGTAATAATCTCGCTTATTTGAATGGTCTAATTGGCCCCTTTTTCACTTCATGGTACCTATTTGTTACAACACAAGGGTATGCACGATTGAGTAGAAGGTAGAGTTCCAAGTGTGCTGAGCTGGTGGAGGTGAGGGTGACCAATACTTATTGCTGACGTAGATTAGTCATTGCCTTTTGTGGATACAGGGCATTACATAGCAAAAATGAAGTAAAATGCTACCATTAGCTGATCTTGTTACTGTGCCTTAGGTCTGAACAATGCAGTAGTTTACTGTCACGGTTTCCAATTTATTGTTGGTGTTGTGTGTTTTCTTGCATCCCTTAGTCTTCTCTTGAATAAATTTAGCCTCCAAATTGTAGCTTGTTGAGAAGTACAGGAGGTCCTCATTTTCATTCATGATTTCTATTAGCGTGTTTCGAAGTGAAGAACCGACTGCCTCAAATTTGAGAGCTGAGGCAAGCCGGTGCTGTGCAATGTGTTACGTGCCGGGTGGCACGCAAGTGATGTGAGGGAACGGGTAGCACACATGGAGGAGGGAAGTGGTGGAAAAGGGGGGCACACTGAACAAAACGGGTGGACATGAGGTGGGACAACACACGAATGGGGCAACACATGACGGAACACTATACCTCAAAACACAGAAACGAAACAAAATGGAGCCAATGCTCCCGAAGTTCCCACTGTCAAAGTAACACCCAAGGAAATACTGACTGCAGAATATAACCGATAGTTGTTATGGCAAACACTTTAATGAATTGTGGATAATGAAACAAACAGGAAACGAAATATGGCGAATGGGGCACTTCACGAAAGACAGTCGGACAAAACAAAAACACACAAAAGAGGTATATGGGGTGGCAACCCAAACGAATGAACAAACGAACGAACGAACGAACGAACGAACGAACGAACGAACGAACGAACGAACGAACGAAAGGGAGACAAACACCAAAAGCCCCGCTCTTGACGTGACCACCAGCCTTTTAAGCTGTGGCTACTAAGGACTACAGCTGGTCCTGCACCTGAACCCAATGAGGTAATCAGCGCTCCTCCCCTGCCCTTACTGGTGAATCGAGTCGGGGAAATGGTCCACCAATCAGGAAGGAGCGTTCACACCGTCCACACCCAAAACACACACACAAAAAACAAACGGCCACGAACGTCGTGGGCCGTAACAAATGTAAAAGTAGCTAATATTAGTGGACCTGCTTGGACATTGTTGTGTTGTTAGCATTTATGTTCATTGTTCTTCAATTCATTTTACTGCCAAGTTACATGTAAAAAACGAAACAAATACGAGCTTCCAGGTTACATTACTCCTTTAAAGCCCCCCCACAACAATGTCTTCAGTTCTGGGGACAGATACCTTTGCAGTGCTGCCAGAGTTGACCTGCAAAGGGGAACCAGGAAAAGCAAATATGACTACAGATAACAGATTGAGAGGCAACTCTTCAACAGCAACCTCAGGCAGGTGTAGCATGTGGTCCAGCAGATCACAAACTTCAAAGGCATCACATTTGCTAAGGAGCTGAATATATTCTTTGCATGCTTCGAAGTCCTACCCCAGTTGTCTTCTAATGGTGCAAGTGCAAAGAGGTGCAATAGACAATCAGTAGGGTCAACCCCAGGAAGACCTGACGGGGTTGCTGAGGAGGTGTTCAGGGTCTGTGCCAACATGTGATTGGGAAAGTCACCCTCCCCCACGCTGTGCTCATGGTCATTCACCAGACGCATTCAAGAGTTCTGATCGTCCCTTTAGGAACACTACGGAGCCTTACCTTGCTTTCTGTATAGGCGTTTCACATTGCTCAGCAGAGAGCCAGCCGCCATTCTACATCACTACGCACTGAATACGTTGCGACATACATAACAATGGCTGAGTACGTCCAAATAAAGTTTCCACAAAATGTATCGAACTGGAAATGATTTTTGAAAAGTGAATCTCATAGTTATGTTAGTAACAACCAAATGAATAATATAGAGCTAACTTGTCATGACAGTCGGGGTTCCTTTTAACTGAAATTGTTATGGAAGTAAATTTCCATAGGTTGGCTGTTCTGGCTTGCTATTCTCTTCTCTTGTCTTCTTTTTTTCCTTTTGGCTTTTCCCTTCAGGGGTCGCCAGAGCGAATCAGTTGCCTCTATCTAACCCTGTCCTCTGCATCCTCTGCTCTCACACCAACTACCTTCATGTCCTCTTTAACTCCATCCATAAACCTCCTCTTTGGTCTTCCTCTAGACCTCCTGCCTGGCATTTGGAAACTCGGCATCCTTCTGCCAATATACTCACTCTCTCTCCTCTGGACATGTCCAAACCATCTCAGTCTGACCTCTATGACTTTATTTCCAAAGCCTCTAACATGTGCTGTCTCTCTGATGTACTCATTCCTGATTATTTCCATCCTCCCAAAGATAATCTCAGAATCTTAATCTCTTGCCACCTCCAGCTCTGCCTCCTGTCTTTTCTTCAGTGGCACTGTCTGCAGACCAAACAGCATCACTGCTCTCACCACAGTTTTATAAAAAAATTCCTTTCATTTGAGCTGAAACTCTTCTAACACTCATCACACCTGAAACTTTTCTCCACCTGTTCCAGACTGCCTGCACACGCTTCTTCACTTCTTTTCCACACTCTCCATTGCTCCGGACTGTTGACCCTAAATACATCAACTCCTCTACCTTGTTGGTCTCTTCTCCCTGTAACCTCACTCTTCCACTTGGGTCCCTCCCATTCACACACAGATACTCCGTCTTGCTACGGCTAACCTTCATTCCCCTCCTTTCCAGGGCAAACCGCCACACTTCTATCTTCTCCTCCACCTGTTTTTGGAGGATTTGGCAAATAGGCAGATGTCAGATACTTTTTATTGTGTAATGTCCTCATTATAGAGAAGGATACTAATAAGAAGTGATGTGGCATGACAAATTCTGAAAGTTACAGTGGCAAACTAAAAAGGAGGAGGTGAGAGAACTGTAAAACATGGAGGAGGAGACTTGGTTATGTTCTGGCACTGCATTATTGCATTTGGCACAGGATCCTTTCAATCTGTGTAAGGTACAATGAAACCTCAACACTAAACAGTGGCCGAAACACCCAAGAAAGGCTATGTGGGCCCTGATCTAAATCCTATTGAGCATCTGTGGCAGGAGCTGATTAATGCCATCTGGAGAAACCTGAGACGGATGTAGCATTTGCTCATGAGGAGTCAGCCAAAATACCCCTTGACAGGTGAACAAATCAATCAATCACTCAAACCTTTATTTAAATAGCACCTGCCATCCGTATAAAGCAACACAAAGCACTTTACAAATCAAATGATAAAAGACACAACAAACACTTCCCTCTCACTCACCTGCCGTCTCAACACCGCCCAACACGTGTATAAAAGTAGTCGCAGTTTAAAAGATGATTAAATACTTAAATGGTTGCTGAGACATGGCTGAGCACAGTGAAGAAACTGCATGATGGAGGGGCGTCAGCAACAGGAGCTGAAGCTGACGGGGGAGTCAGGACCTCAGGCAAAGATTTGCCTGACCTCAGAGTAGCCCCCTCTTGACACCAGAGCCCATCACAACTCCCTTAGCCTTAACTGAAATGAATAAAAACGAAGACTAGGAAGTGTATCAACAATTTACCCTGCCTGTGTAATGTCAAGTACATAAGAGCAACTTCCTGATGGCTGCGTGCCAAAGAGCAACTCTCCGATAACCCATTTGTCGCTACTGCGTCCATGTCTTTACTTTGTTGGCACTCACAGATTATTTCCGTGTTGCGCTTCTTGCTCTCCCTCTCTCGCACTGGCCTTTTGTCATGCAGGACTTGGGGGACTCTATTACAACTCTGTCCCCTCTTTACTCCTTTTACCCCCACCTTCTCTCTTGACATTCATAATTTGTCATGCCACAGCGGTTCTTCTTGGTCTCCTTCTCTGTCTCCTCCACTTCTGATTTGTTATGCCAACGACATTCGCCCGTAGACATCTCATTGGTCACTGTCCGCTGAGTTTTCTATTACCCTTTCTCACTAAGCCCTCCTGTTCGCTTCCCCTTCATGTGTTTGATCTCATGCAGTCAGAAATTTGTTTTCCCGACAGCATGCTGCTGAGGTGTTTCTCCCCCCCACCCCCACCCCCCCTCTGCAACATCTTTATCAGCAGAAAACACAAAGAGTGCACTTTATCGAGAAGCTTCGTATACGGCTTTGTCCAGATTTTAATTCAAGAGAATTTCTTGTTTTGTGTGCCTTTCATTATATGTATTGTATGTAGCGGAGCTGAATGCAATATTAGGTTATTAGTAGAAAAGAGAGAGGCATTTTTCTTTGTGGAATGCTTGTGTTCCCTGCCAAAAGCAACCGTGTGTGTTTGTGTTGTTTACATAGTACATTGAAGAGACAAAACAAAAGAACTAACAGATCAAGACAGGCAAATCACATTTTAGTCAGCAAAGGGCAACAAGTGCTTTGTTACAGTATTATCTGTTGTACAAGTATATGATACTGGTGTTTATTCTTATGGTAACCAGCATATGGTTTGCCTTTTCAACTCATTTTATGCTGCAGACTAATGACATTACTTATTATTATTGTATTGTTACAAAATGCAAAAGTAGCCATGAGATAAAACAAAAAAGAAGTTGTGTTGCTAAAGTAACCTGCTGATAGTAAATGCATATTCTAAATGTTATTATTTTAAATCAGATATTCTTTTTCTTTTTCTTTTTTTTGATATAGACTGATATTGGGCATTTTGACAAATATCGCTATCGGCCTTTTTTCAAAATCTGACGGCCGATAACCGATAAAAGGTAAACCTAAAACCATGTCAATCTCAGGAAATTATTTATTTAATTTTTCGGTTAACTTTAGACTCTAGACAACAAGAGATCCTGCTGACCCTGGGAACCTTCTGAACCTTTTGTTTTTGTTTGACATTAAAACAAAGAAATGTGAAAGTTTAAGATTTTTTTATTTTATTTAGGAAAATAAAATATTTAAATTTGGTATTTACTTCTTTAAGTGTCCATTTAACTTTTTAAGATTTACAAATGACCTTGGGAGTTCCCTGAATTATTATTATTTTTTTATTATCTAAAATTAAGTATATTGTCTAAGATAAAAACAAAAACAAAAACTTATATATTTTGAAAAGCCTGAAAAATTGTCCATTAAGCATCAATGCTGTAAGACATTACAACAAAGTCTATGAGGCCACTATTTCCCCCTCTTTTTACTGAAAATAAATATTGGCTTCAAATATCAGTTATCGACCTCCTTGACTAATAATCGGTATTGGCCCTGAAAAACAAAACAAAAAAACATATCAGTCTATTTCTTTCTCTCTTTTTTTTCCCCCAATCAAATCCCAGCCTTTCTGTGTTGCCATGCCACTCTAATCTGCCAAGGGCCTTTCCAAATCAGTAATGCAAGCCTATAAGAGCATTAGCAATAAGACTGTTTTTTTTTTTTTTTAACCAATCAAATTTGAAATTTGTCCTTCCAAGGCCAGCAAGCTGACCCTTGATGATGTAAAAAAAAGTATCCTCTGGTTGGTTGGTCAGAGCAAGTTCCACGAACAAAACACATCTGGTGCTATGTACACATATCAATGCATTTAATAATCTAAGAAAAACATCTCTGACAAGAATTATGTTTTTTTTTATTTGGATGGATGGATAGATATTATATGATACTATACATACAGTAGATATAGACAAATATTGATTTTGAACATCTCCAGATGAACCCTAACCCTTATTAGCACATAATTATGTACTGTACTGTTGTATCGCTTTTTTTTTTTTATCGAGTATTGATGCATTCTATGATTGTGATGAGATAGTGGCAGATTTATTAAAAGGTGAATGAAAGTCACGTTTATCCCCACTAGAGGCCAAAGTAGCAAATGCACCGTCCACCCGCCACTGTGAAAAAGCTGAGTCCCAGGTTAAAATGGCCTGCAGTGATGAAGAATGCATCAGAGCGGCTTGCCTGTTGCTCACTGATGGCTGCGTAGCGCTTACTTACCCTCGCTATATCACAACTCTGTGGTACATAAACTGCGAGCTTTCATGGCCGGGAGACAAGGCGATGCTTCACGCGCCTCAACTCCGCATGTGGCCAACAACAAATCAAAAATATCCCCGAAGGCCCGTTTCGTGTATAGAATGACAGCATTGTCGGAAGGATCCCTGTTTACTTGGTTTTGTAAAAAACGAAACAATTGAATTCTGAATTCTGCTGTTGTGGAAATAGTACTGACATATTGAACATTTGGCCACATGCATTTGAAAGTTTAGAGCACTGGTTCTCAGCCCAGGTCCTCGACGACCCATATCCAGCCTGTTTTCCATGTCCCCCCCCCCCCCCCCCCCCCCAGCCAACGCAGCTGAGGATCGTTATCATGCTTCATGCAGAGCTTGCTGATTAGCTGATCGTTTGATTCGTAAAACAAAAGGTTGTAATGTACCGTAGTATAACTCATTGCTTTGCAACTGCAGCTGTGAAGTTACAGTATTCAGTTGTGCTTTCACGACAATGCATTGTAATATCACGGATGTGAAATTGCAGTAAATTGCTGTGAGTACATTTGACAGTATATTTCTGTATTCCTTGCTGTAAAAGTCATGCAAAACTTTTTCATTTTTTACAGTGTAGATCCTGAAATTTGACTTGAAAGCTGAATATCCCCAACTATTTGTGAATACTGTAGTATACTTCCTTAATTCTTATTAAATCTTTATTGAAATGCAACTATAGGCAGTTAGCTTCCAAAAGATAGGTCATGGTTCTGACTAGAGTTATTTCCAATGACCAATTTAAGCTAGAGTTTATTTTTTAAATATAAATAATAGGCACTACATTCATTACATTTACATTAACTGATTCACTGCCATTGACGGCTATAGACGTAAAAAAATCATTTAAACAATTTCTATTAGTTAAACTTTTTTTTCCACTTCTGTTAACAAGAGTATGAAAACCTAAAAAAATATATATGGTACATTTAGAACAGATATAACATTTGTGATTAATTGTGAGTTAACTATTGAAGTCATGCGATTAATTACAATTAAACATTTTAATCGCCTGATGCCCCTAATTTTTAACAATCTTTTCTTTTCCCCCCAAAAAAAAGATTATTAAAAATGTTTTGTAGGTTTTCATACTGTTAACAAAAGTGGAAAAAAATGTTAAACTAATAGAAATAGTTCAAATGAATTTTTGACGTTTATAGGCGTCAATGGCAGTGAATGAGTTAATAATTGATCATAATAATAAGGTACTGATCCTGTAACCTATTTAGTCATAATGGAAAATAAACAGAGAAAAAAAAATGAGCAACAGACACACCAACTCTGTGTACATTTTCAACTGAGGGAACCTAATTACAAGTGGAGAAGATATGAGAGTGGCTCAGTACAAAATAAATGGAGAAATAATTATAAAGGAAGGAAGGAAGGAAGGAAGAAAATAACTGAATACCTGTTTCTGTAGATAATTTGACTGACCATCTAAAGGTCTACTGCAAGTTTAGTTTCTTTAATTGTTATAAATTGTGTGAAAAATCTGCCTACTGCACAGCTTGTTCAACTCCCAAAGCACAAATGTTTTAGCTTTTTATGAGTTTCCGCTGACCCCAGCAAGTCCAGTAAAACAGAGGTGTTTAAATCTGACATTTGTCTAAACGAAGAGGGACTACATTTCAGGCTCATTATCTTTTAATTCTGTGTTTCTTCCTGACTTTACCCTTGACGATGATCCTCCCTAAATGCCAATAAACCATTAGTTGTGATGGCCTCACCATTTTGGGGGAGGGCCAATAATGTGTTATTTTTCTAACATGATTTGTCGCGAGTGTCTCAAAGCTGCAACTTTATTTCAGTTGGTGTTTGTGGCCATTGTTAACAATGTGCCGGACATGTGCTGGAGTGAATGTCTATTGTCATTTGATGTGATGACAATCCACACAGTCAAATAATCGTGACGGCAGTTTATAGCACCAGATGCAGCTTAAAGTGCTCCCCGCTGGTTCTCTTATAGAAGGCTTGAGATTCCGATTTAATTATTTCACACTGAAATTCAAGGGCACTTTCCTGAACACTAAGGGAACATGAAATCTGTCTTCCGCCGCCACTATAGCCGTGTTTTCATGATAAACTTTTTTCACAGCAGTCATTTTGACTTTGAAAGCTTTACAACATATACTGTAGAGTGTCGCAAATTGAAAATACAAATATCAACAGTCCATGTCAGCCATGTGCCCTATCATCATCACTTTTACCCACCTTATGACGCCCCTGATACAGAAACAGGAATGTATTTTTTTTTACTACCAGACCCAATAGTATCATTGGAACCATCCACCCCCCAGAACCATAATGGCACCCCCCATCTGTTCGTCATCCTTCATGAACCAGGAAGTAGCCTGCTAACTAGCAAACAGATGGACAAACAAACACGAATACGCCACTCTATGAATGTTTTCCCCTGTTTTTGTGTGTGATCCAATGGCATTGCCAAAACAACTCCAATAGCGACCCAAGACTTCTGCCCAGAATTGTGTACTCTGAGTTTTAAAATAGTCTACAAAAGTGAGAACGCAGATTGTAAGTGCAGGTGATAATTGCATTTTGAGAGAGGAAAGTTGCACTGAAGTGATATTTTTGTTAATTTCATGTTTTCCTTCGACACGTTTGCATTGCTCTTTACAGTTGCAATCATTAAAATGTGAACTATGGGGACGATTTTCATATTCATGGGCGGAGTTTTGTTGATGATGATGATAATAATCCATCCATTAATCCATCCATCTTCTGCCGCTTATCCGAGGTCGGGTCGCGGGGGCATGATAAATAATAATAATAATAATGTGTTCAATGAATTGATTTCTACAATGCTTCTGAGGGTTTGATACGTGCTTTTATGAATGAAATGCGATGACATCCATCACACGTCTATCTCTGCGTGCCTGCACCTGACTCAAATTCACCAAAATCCCACATGCGGCACAATTTAGACCTGCTCCGAGCTGGTCTAAAGTCTGCTCTACTTTCTACTTTCATGTAAAAGAAAACGTCCTCGGTCCACCGGCACGCCCAGCATGATGCTGCGCCAAATTCCCAAACACGGTAAACTATGCAAGGCAAGGCCTTTAAGGGACGTTTATATAGCACATTTCACACATAAGGTGTGCTTCACATAATTTAACCCTATAAAGCCAAAGGTATCATATTAATTAAATACAAGATATTTTGAGCCCTGTATTTAATGAGTATAATATATTTTTTTCCATTAAAAACCTGACGTATATGATCTGACACATGCATTGCACAGATAATCCATTAGAGGGCAGTATCACCCAGCTGATGGCTTTTCCAGCGATCTAGCAAGATCGCCCCAATTGGGAAAGGAGAGACACCTATACTTATTAATAGTGGGAATTGTTCTTTCTGATTTTTGGAAATACCAATATGTTTGATATGTCTGTTTATTATAATATTTTTGACAGTAATACATTCTGATCAAATATGACACAAATCAAAAGTCATATGCGAAAGTTGATTTGCAAGATTTGTTTTTGTTTGTTTGTTCAAAAGGACCAATAAATACTCTATTTACAAAGAATCTGAATTTTCTCATATATTTCATGGTTCTGGCTTTACAGGGTTAAACTAGCCCCGGAATGACAATCAACATGTGCCAGTTTTTACGCCGAACGCACGAGCGCTGTCCGTGAAAAAGCAAGACCCATAAGTCCATCCTGCACATGTCCTTGTCCACATTTTGGAAAGTTAATGTCCTGACTACACAGAAGCAGTATTCAAATGATGACACTACAAAATCAGTCAACCCTTGAGGGAAATGGGCCGGCATGGCTCCAGGATTCTTTCTCTCCCGGTACTATAGGGGGACTTGACCGACACGTAGTGGGGCTGAGAAAATAATTTATATTTTAAAATGTAATAAAATGTTGGAGGAGCTGAACTGAGGCTGCATAGATTTCTGATGGGGATCTAGCATGCCCCCAGCCCCGCGATAACGCCATCCCTGGAAATAGGAGACCGTTTAAAGGGGAAGTCAATGTTAAACATTTCTTGACAATGATGTCACATGCGGGTTGTGTTTGTTGGACCCCAAAAGAAAAGGGCAGACCCAGCCAGGGCGAAAGTCACTCAATTTTAATGGAACAACAAAAAGCGCACAACGCGTGGACAAAAGGTTGCTTAACAAAAGGCGACGACGACAAAAAGATGTACGTCGTAGGCAAAAACAAGAAAACACAAAATTGAATAAAGAAAAACGCTACTAGTCTAATTACTAGTGGTGTCCACAACACCAAGAAATATTGCCGCTAGAAAGGTAGCAGTATCGAAACGTCAGGTATAGTGAGTAGCGTCGCGGAGCAATAATCCGACACTCCTCTCTGTTGCTGCCAGGCTTTTATTTCGGCCTGATGACGAAATGGGCAGCAGGTGTGTCGGCAGGATCCGCCCTCCAGCTGTTTCCCCAGCAACTGCAAGGGAGAAATCGAAAACAGGAAACAGCAGAAAACCAAAACATAACAAATTATATGTTTTATGTGACCTCATTAGTTTAAAGTTCTGATTAATATTATATTTTTGGAAAATGAAATATGAAGCAAAATCCAGCCATTTTTATCCAGCTCAGAGGGCGGCCATTTTGCCACTTGCTGTTGACTGAAGATGACATCACAGTTGGTCAGGGCTCAGGCAATGACCAATCGCAGCTCACCTGTTTTCTGACGCTGAGCTGAGATTGGTTGTTACCTGAGACCTGAACAACTGTGATGTCATTTTCACTTGACAGGAAATGGTAAAATGGCCGCCTTCTGATATTGATAAACTGCTGGATTTTGCTGCCTATCTCGTATTCCACTAACACAATATTAATCAGTACTGGGGGGGGGGGGGGTTATGGTTGAAAGAAAGTTTAGTGGGCTTCCACTAGTTCACATACGGAGTACAATTCTGCAATGAATTTGGAGACATGGAAAACAGCTTCTGCAGTAAGTTGATGTCAAGGTACAGTACATCTACCTTTAGGATGTTTAGTGTTTGATTTATGGACGTGTTCCCACATTTGACATAAGGGAAATAAGCCAAAGCATATATATTATGGGATTTGTTTGTAAGTTAGTCCCTGCACTCCGGCTTTGCCGTGGAAGTGGAGGACTGCTGTCACCATGTCTGACAAACCAGGCGCCGCGGCAACAAATCAGTCTCCACCCAATCCCAGTCGATATAATGAGACCAGACCTGCAGGCAGCTGGAGGCACGCATGTGCGTGTGTGTGTGCGCGCACACCCGTCTCAGGGTTTATGTACGTGTGTGTTCCCAGCTGCACAGAGAGCGGGAGGAGGGAATACTCGTGAGATTAGAGATTTATTGATTACCCTTTGCAGCGTCCTACCACCCATCCCCCCCCCCCCTTACATCCCTTTCCAGCCTTCTATTCTCTACTAGTTTATTTATAGTGGCATGTAGAAGACTGTGATTTGGGCTCTGCAGGTTCTTACCGCGAGTGACCCGTCTTCTTTTTAGACATATTTTAAGAGGCTTATTGAGTGCTTACAATGTGAATATGAAGTCAACAAGCACTTAGACCAGGCGAGGTGCTAGCGAGGTTTCTCCTTCATCTTAAATGCTCCATGACACGCGGCTGTTTGCACACCATTAAAATGTAAACGCAGGCTCTCCACTGGATGCTGCTGCTCCAGTAATGATGTTGTGGCATAAAAAAAGCAATAGGTAGACACATAGATGATTAAGCAGATTATGGCAATGCGGTGAATATGAATGCTGTGGAAAGCAGAAGGTGGGCAGGCAGGTATTGACTTGACAGTTTCTCCTCAAGTCTGCTGCAGGCTGTATTTTTATTTATTTATTTATTTTACACACCGTGTGTTGCTCTGGTGATGTAGGTAAGCCTACATTGTATTATGGCTTCTGGCTATTGTGATGAGCAGGAAGTCTTGAGAACAGCCAACTTTTCCACAGACTGGCACCCATGTCTGTATCAGAGTCAAGACTAGAATGGTGTACTGATTAGAGCGCCGTCCTCTGCCAAGGCCCAAAAATCTCCATTTAGATCTGAGCATCAAATGGTATGTCATCAATCATTTACAATCATGAAGGTTTTTTTTTTAGGTTGTTTATTACCCAAAATATGCACAAATCTGTATTACAATTCTCGATGGATTAAAAGTAGTACTTTGATGTTGCAAGCATATAGATGGAGTTTTCATTCTTGTGTTGTTTTCGTAGACCGTGTGCAGGTAGAAATGGGCGTAATGTGGCGTTTTGTGGCCTTTGTGGGATGTAACAAAGCGTTTCCCTGTACAATCATAGCAGCATCCCGTCATAGTTTATAGCTATAGGCTAGCTATAGCATAGTCGGAGTCTACCCAATTTTTGGAATTTTCATTTTAGTTTAGTTTCCTTTTGAGTTTTGTTTTTTATAATTTAGTTAGTTTTAATTAGTTTTTAAGACGGTTCTGTTAGTTTTTTATTAGTTTTACTTAATTTTTGTTTGTTAGTGTCAGTACTAGTTTTTTTTCTTCTAAACGTGTATCACTTGTGTGTAATAAACACAATGGTAAAATGAAAAAAGTAATGCATTTCTTACCTAGCATTGCATTTCGGCTGAGTTAGGAGCGACGTCATCTGAAGGTGCTGCTAGATGACGTCACTTCTGTGGGACACACTGTCAAAGGTCCTTTTTCCGGTTAAAAACAAAATAAATATACTTAAAATCACATTTAAAATCAATCCCCAAAGACTCATGTATTAAATTAATTAATAATTACCAAATACTAAAATGAAGTACATTTTCGCTATAATTATAGTTTTGTAAACATAAAATGTAGTTTCAGTTAGTTTTCTTCTTCTTCTTTTTTTTTTTTTAAAGCATTTTCGTTTTTATTTTATTTCGTTAACGGAATTTTTTTTTAATTTTATTTTAGTTTTTTCATTAGTTTTAGTTAACTAAAATAATCTTGGTCGAAGCGTATGCCCGAGTACGCCGGGAAACAGAAATAGACTTTCTGGGGTCCTTGCCGGTAAAATGCAGCATTTCCATTTGCGGTAATGTAGTTGGCCGCGCATGTGATGTGGGCAACTGTAATAATCCAGTCAATAAATTGATTCCCACAATAATTCAAAGGAATTGTTCCACAATCACAGTCATATTTTTGAATGAAATCCACCATACATGTCCGCAAAGCGCCAAGTCTGTCAGCTTGCACCGCAATCAAATCCACCAAAATCATGTTGCACCACCTGCGCTACTAATTAGACCTGGCTTTACCGAGTCTAAAATGTAGTCTACAATTTGTGACCAAATTGGCGATGTGCTGCCAAATTCACAAACATGCTAGACTGCCCCGGCATGGAAATTAAGATGTGCTGGTTTTTACGCCGAGCGCAAGGGTGCCAGTCTACAAAAAATAGAAATGATGCACCGTGATCTCCATATCCTTGTAATTGTCATGAATGCATACAGCAACACTCTTTGCAGTCATGAAAGAACTGCTATGCCATGGATCTCCCACTTTACACTCAAATATCAGACGGAGGCTCAATTAATCCACCTGCACCCTCCTGCTAGATTAAAAAGATATTTATGACTATAAAGCATATCTGGGTCTGTTTGCACATCAGAGCAGAACGTGGAAATAATTTACATTCATGAATTACCAATGTGCATAAGTCCTAGCATATAGGAGTCAAGGGGGAAAAGTCTGTGTACATAATTTAATAGAGCATTAATATACATCATGGATTGTATACTTTGCTCTTTATACGTGTCAAAGCTACAGCACACGTCTGCATTGTTATCCAAGCTACATTCCTGTGTGTATTTAGTAAAGACTGCATTAATGTGCTTTTTAGGCTGAGATTGAATTTGACTGATAAGCAAAATGCAACCTTGTATTAAAGAGCGAGCACCTTGACAGTGAACTACGAGCAGCGTAGTTTGACTTCGCACGCGTGGGGGAAATTGAAGGATTATTAGATTAGCTTGATTCTTTTGTATTTTTTTTTTTTAACATCCATAAGGCTCAACCCCCAGAGACTTAGTAAAAAATCTTGGTGACTTGTAAAGTCAGATGGAATTAAAGCTCTTTCTGCATTCTCAGCACAGTGTCAAGAAAGGTGTCGCTTATTGGAGGTCAGGGTATCACGACAAAAGTCTGATTGCCGTTTTATATTGAAACGTTACCTCTTGGCACTCTCTGCTCTCATCTCCCAGCTGATGAAATCCGTCTGGCGACCAGAATGTGAGATTTTTCTTTAAATGTATTTCCCTCCACTAAGTGGAGGAACAGTGATTTCCAGAATGAACAGACGCTGTTAGAATGTTTGTACTGAAAGTAGGTCAAGTGTGCCATTTTCCCCCAGGTGAGACGTGGCAAACGGAAGAACAATAAGTGGCAATGCAGTTGACTGTCTATGGGCACAAGAGGGATGGTCACGGGAGGGCTAACATATTTAGAATTCAGTATTGCTTTTTGAGATGGGAACCTCTTGCATGTGGGTCAAGGTTCAGTGAGCGCAACACATGAGATTGCATAGCGTGTAGTGCAAGTAGTAGAAAGCTACAATATGTTCATGCTTCAAAAATGGTCAAATTCCATTTTTTTTTTCATGATATGTTGCACATATCTTATTTTGTCATGGCAGCCTGAACCGGACATATTGGAATTGGGCCATTTTCCTATGTAGTGCAAGATCAAATTATTATATGGGTGGACGTGAGTGGTTGAGGGATGGTGGACCCAAATGCGGTGAAGCAAGGCAGTGAGACAGGAATGAAGTGCAATATGAGGAACTTTAATGAAACATAGGGAGAACGGTGAGTAGACAACCATGGCTTGATGGGACGTGACTGGACTGGTCGCCATGACTGGGCAGGATGTGAGTAGACTGGTTGCCATGACTGGAATGAGCGTGATGTGACTGGACCTGATTTGCCTTGACTTGACTAGCTGTGGAGTGACTTGACTAGCTGTGACGATGATGACTTGGCTGTGGCGAAGACTTGACGCACCAACTTCCACACATAACATAGGCAATGCACCCACGCCGGCTGGACAAACACAACAGACTAAATACACAAACACTAATGAGACACACCTGGGGAAGGGACGACACACATAGGTGGACATGGTTAGACATAACGAGACAAGGGAAGAAACCAGGAACACATAACGCACAAAAACACCAACCACAGACAAAAACCACAAGAACACCCATAACAAACAAAAACCCAACCCCCACAGAACCGAAACATGACAGAAGATAATCAGTCTTCTTTCAAGAAGGACTACAGAAATCGGTGAACAATTACTGTTGATATGCTGAAATCAGAGGATTTGGACAATTTTAAATAAAAAAAATGGCTCCAAACGATTACTCGATTATTAAAATAGTTGCCGATTAATTTGATAATCGACAGCTAATTTGACAGCTCTAGCGTACAGTGCAAGTAGTATAAAGCTACAGTATGTCCATGATTAAAAAATTATTTGGTCTTTTTTTTTTAACGATATGTTGCAAATCTCTTATTTTGTCATGGCAGTCTGAACTCGACATATCAGAATTGGGCCACTTTGCTATGTAGTTTAAGATCAAATGCTAATTTGATGTTTTGCAATGCAACCATTGTCTGACCACGTTTCATTTGACATCACAACACACAAAGATCAATGTGAACAGAGCCTGTCATGTCACGTGCCAACAAAAGAATGGATGCCAAATTCCAAATATTTATCTGTCTAGATATGTCAACGAAAAACCCGTGTGGCTGGCTTGTGCCGTGGCGACGGCAGCGATGAAAAAAGTCCAATCTGGAGTCTCATTACAGCTTGAAACACACTGAAGTGGATGAGTTGTAAGGACAGATACGAAGCGGTTAAAGTAGCACTCTTTGTCTGTGGCTGTCCAACAATCAGCTATTATTAGACCGCAGAATGACAATCTTACAAGGGCAAGTTCTGTGGTAAACAAATTGATAGTTTACAAGCCAAGAGTTTGTGGAGGAGCGCCTTGTTTTCACCGTGGAGCTGCTCACCCACAACAAAAGGAGCTGTGAAATTATTTCCCAAATTAGCTGTGAAAAGCATCATCATCTTTGACATTTGATGTCTGGCCAAGAGGAAGCACTTTCAGGTATTACAAAAAGGGATCTAAGCAGTAAGTGTAAAGCTATGCTGATTACAGACATTCTGAAATTTAAAAACAACGATTATATTTTATGATGCAGTTGGATGACTGTTAATAATACACAAGGAATTGATTTAGTGTCAATTTGACAAAATAATCCCATATGACACAAATGGACATAGTAATAAATGTCAAGAAATGCAACTTAGGTGCTGTAATACTAATCAACAACAGAAGAGTGCAGCTTTGCAGAGATGCTGAATGCAAAAAATAACACGACAGAGATGTGCAAAGTGATCGCAAAATGTCAATGTGTCAATAGGTGGGTTTCCATCCACCGATTTTTATTCGAATTTTCAAGAATTGCGAAAAAGAAACTGAATGGAAACGCCTGAAATTTGAAAAAAGGCCCCAAAAAGTTTTTACGCTTGGAGGGGGTGGTATTTGAAGCGTATCGAAAAAAGGAAAATGCGCTTTTTAGCGATGGAAACGAACGGTTTTGCGAATAAGCGGCTACAAGACCGGATATACGTTTTGACCGATACTACGTCACACGCACGTTTGTAGTCACAATAAATGGCGGATGATAAAGTAAGATATGTTTGGGGAGACGAAGAACACGATTCTTTTTTATAATTAATTAAAGAAAAAAAACATGAATGCAATTTTAGATGGCTTTATTAACATCAGCTCTCAATGTAACGACACACTTCACTTGCGGGAGGGAAGCCAACAAGACAAACTACTTCTGTTCAGTCCATCAAAAACAACATTCCCACTTGGAACTCCCCGTTGTCTCAAAGTTCCGTCACTACAGCGTCAACTCGCGGCGCATATTCGCAAAAGAAGAGCGGATGGAAACGGGCATAAGTCGCTTTTTCACAAAATTCGCATACAAATTTTGAAACATTTGGATGGAAACCTGACTAATGCTACAGGACAATTGCAGTAGCAACTGCAGATTGAAGTTTTCAGGAACTCAACAGTTGCCACAGGACAGTTGGCAAAGGGGAAGGTGAGAAGGATTTCTCTTGAAATCCACAATCATCTTACGTATTTAGCATTTCAGGTCGATATGCAAAGTCGTGAGGCTGATAAATGTGTTGTCATCCGCAAACTTCAAGGCCTTGATGGTTGGGTGTTTTGAGGAGCAGTTGTTTGTGTAGCGGGAGAAGCGGAATGGGCAGAGGACACATATTTGGGGGGATCCATCACTGTTTGTGCCAGGTCTTGCAAACCTTCATTACAGATATGTATATTTTTTTCTTTTTTTTCTTCTTTCAAAAATAGCTCAGTATTGTTCATTCGGTAATGTCATCATCATTGCTCTTTTTTTTTGGTATGTGGGTGAGTATGTGTGCGTGCGTGCGTGCGTGCGTGCGTGCGTGCGTGCGTGCGTGCGTGCGAGTGTGTGTGTATTCGTTAGCTCACCAAAAACCTATTAGAAAAAATCCCATACCGTTCACCTAAACCGAACACCGCTGTCAGGAGACCCGAGGGGATCAAAGAAAACAAAGGAAAGTGAAATCCAGCACCGGCTAGACACCACCCACCGGGCCACCAACCAGAATTCTTCACCAACTCCAGAAACATCTAAATTCCAACAAATCCAAAAAATCAGGGAGACCTCAAGAGACCAAAGGAGAGACTGAGGAAAGGAAGGAAGGACAGACGAAGCAGAGTGAGATCCACAGACACCAGCCTCCACCGATTCAATGACCAGAGGAAGAATCAGATTGTGTCTGAGTTTCGATAGATGCTGGTGTGGTGGATCTGGCATGCATGAAAATCTCCATCAAAGAGGGGAGCCGTCGACCCCTGCCAGGACAGAGCAAGCGCAACACCTCAGGGCCCCCCAGGCCGCGGCAGCGCCAAAGGACGACCACCGGGCCCCGCCGGGGCCACTGGCCGGAGAGCAAACCCAGGAGCAGGAGCGCCCCCCACCCCAACACGGCCCGCGCCCCCAACCCAACGCAGCAGGACGGGGCACTGCAGGCCCGCCAGGCACCCCACCGGTCCACAGCCCCCGCTCCCCCCCGACCCCTCCGCCCCCCATCTACCCCAGCCGCCCCCAAGCCCCCAGACACCCCCCCCCCAACTAGCTTTACCTTGACTAGTTTCGGCCACGCTATAAAAAAGAAAAACCACAGGATGATATAGATTTGTAGGCAAGATGATTTTTTTTAGCCAATAAAGACTCTCGTTCGTTGTCTTTTTCTTTTCTCAGGCGCTAGATCAGAAATCCTTTTTGTAACTTGTTATTTTTCATGTGGCAGACAAATAATGAGAATGGCTTTCAAAGCCTGCAAGTGGTAGCCTTGATTTGTCTGGCCTTTGGCATCACTTAAGTGGTTATGGGTGCAAATGCTGAATCAGCTTCTTCTTTTTTTTACACAAAGCAGCAAAGCAACAACACATGAGATTTTTCCACCACAATCACAAGGAATTATTCGGGCTCCTAATATTATTATTATAATTATTATTATCGTTATTTATATAAAATATGGGAAATGTTATTGAGAATAGCAGCTAGCCTCACTAGCCCTAGTTTATTCTGCCAATTATTCACACCAGAGGAACCACAGTACTGGTGGCGAGTATTTATGTCCAATTATATATATATATATATATATATATATATGTATATATATATATATATATATATATATATAAATAAAACGTATAAGAAAGCAAGAGAAGCTTCCATATTGTTGCTTTCTGTAATAAATCCCCAAGATATGAACACAATAATTGCGTTCCAAAAGGCTTTTTCTTTCAATTTCAATTTCAATCTATACGGGTTAGTTACTTTGACAGCCACCTCCTGGGGATAGAACCGCGGCACTTGAAAACGATGCAATGCCCTCACTCGACTTGAAGGTCAGCCTCCTTGCTGAAGCTCCGGTGGTCTGAATTTTTCAAAGTCCGTCCACTCGTACCCGCATATCCTCACTGGCATCGCACGTGGGCATGCTGGATTGTTAAAAATCCAACTTTTCATCCAGTGGTGATTGCTCTAAGACTGCAAGAGAAGCTCAGCTTGTTTTTAGCATACATGCGTCAGCAAGTATGGTACGGTGCGCTCGTTTCGGAGCTGCAGTTACCTACAGTTAGCCACCAGTAGCTCTGCGTGCGTGTGTGTGTGTGTGTGTGTGTGTGTGGTGAGGACGTGTGTGAATTGGAAAAAACAAGGCAAACTGTCAGTGCAAGATATGTATTGTAAAATGACCCCAAAAAAATGTGCCCCGTATAAATATATTATAATTTTTTCGAGGCCTGGGGCAATATTCCGAGAAAAAAACCTCCTAACTTTGAGAATTTATAAAGTGTTAAATTTGCGAGTTTATAAAGTGGCAAATTTGTGAGGAAAAAACTCGGAATATTGCCCCCGCCCTCTAAAAAAATATATATTTATGCGTTGCCCAAATACGCCGTCAAAGACAATAATAGGACTGTGCATATGCATATTTTAGGGATGCACGATAATATCGGTGGCCGATAATTACCGGCAATTATCGACCAATTTGACGTCAAACAGATAAACCAGATCATAAAGAAATCCGCGGATAATAATAGACATGCCACTTTGGTCCATCGGTTGTGTTTGTGGCTCAAGATGTGTCTCCCCAAAATGTTACGCTCACAGTTTTTTGTTGAATTTTTAAAACATGACTTAACATGATTTATTTTGGCTAACTCAAAATGAGTTACTGGTTGTCTTTGAAGCAGAGATATCAATAAAATTCATCTTCAGGGTGCGTTACAAATGTTTCAATGTATTTGTACTTATAGTAGAACTCGAAAGTACATTTGTATTCAAGTTAATTCATGCAAACAATTATCAAACAGTTATCGACATTGGCACGTTCTAAATTATTGGTTTATCGGTATCGGTTGAAAATACCATTATCGTGCATCCCTAGCATATTTTTGTGTTGTTTTTAGACACTAGGTGACGACAGAATGTGACAAAACAAGCCAGGAAACAATTGCCTCCCTCCTTTAATGATGTTGACAGGCTGAGATAGTAAAACAAATAAAAATGCAGGCCACGCCCATAAAGTGGGTGGCACAAGATGTCCGTCCATCCATCCATCTATCTATCCATTTTCTTAACAGCTTGTGAATCATAAAACACATTAAATCAGTACTGAATTTTTCATGGAGGTGGGGGGGTTTAGTACTCACATCAATTTTTACATACTGACGACCTGTTATATAAGTGCCAAAGTTCATCCTAATCAAGTGTTCCTTTAAATACTACAATACATGCTATAGCACTCAGGGAAGGCAAGGCAAGGTTGAGCAATCCTCATATGCATTAGCAGCAAATGATTATGGTATGCGTGTTTTGCATTATTCCTTGGAAAATTAAATGATGTAAAAAATATCTTCTAATGCCAGCAAAAGTGAAAAAAAAATTGAGTGGGACTTTGAGTACTTTTTGCATAATTGTGCTTACAAAAAAATGCAATAAGAACATCACCTTGGCGAGGGTTGAACTAAATAAGCATTGTATTATTGGACTCCAATTTGAAACTAGGATTCACCACATCCTCCACAATCTTCAAAATAATATGTAATAGTAAGAACATGAATGATAAATCCTCATATCTTTTCAAGGCTACCGCTGAAAACCTTACTTAGGAACATGGTTAATCACCAAAAGGTTGTACGAGGAAGGATACAACACAGTCTAATAAGGTTTGTCTGCCATCCGAGAGGTCTAAATGTAAAAAAGAAACT
Organism: Leptonotus elevatus; assembly: GCF_054856555.1. NCBI lineage: Eukaryota > Metazoa > Chordata > Actinopteri > Syngnathiformes > Syngnathidae > Leptonotus > Leptonotus elevatus. The sequence continues at coordinate 21,829,324 of NC_141241.1, read as the reverse complement.
CAAGGGCACCGTTTTGAGAGAGATGTTATTGGCAAATATTCATTTCATAATCGTGTGTAATTAATCATTAAAGCAGTGAGCTAATGCGACATAGCCTGTATAGTATATTTCATCTACATGATGAAGATGTTTTATTTTATTTTATTTATTTTTGTCAAGTAGCCTACTTGAATGCCCCCCGCCAAGTAATTTAAACAAAAACAACTCTTCCATAATAAGCTTGATGATAACTCTTCCACATATGCTGTATACAGGCAACTACTCGCACTCACATTTACACCAATGGGCAATGTAGAGTCTTCTTCTTCTTCTTTTTTTTCTTGGAGAGCTCAGTATTGTTCATTCGGTAATTTTACCGATTTGACATGTCATCATCATTGCTCTCTTTTTTTTAAATTATTATTATTATTTTTAATTAATTTGTATTTTGTGCGTGAGTGTGTACTCATTAGTTCACCTAAAACCTATTAAAAATCCCATACCGTTCACCGAAACCGAATACTTCAGAATCCAGCTACAGTCGTGAGGTTGTCAGGAGACCCGAGGAAGGATCAAAGAAAAGAAAGGAAAGTGAAATCCAGCACCGACCAGACATTACCTACTACCCACAGGGTTACCAGCCAGAGTCTTTCACCAACCCCAGAAACATCTAAATTCCAATAAATTAGGGAAACCTCAAGAGACCAAAGGAGAGACTGAAGAAAGGCAATGTAGAGTCTTCAATTGCATTCAAATATGGTACCCGCATGAATAGCCCAAATGATTAGCTTTCATTTTCTCGCTTTATGTATTTGCAATGTGTCAAAACAGTGACGAATAATGCCTGGAATCTTTTTAATGATACAACCGTCACACTAATCTGGTTAATGTTCCGTATTTTTGACTGACTTGACACAATTTACCAAGAGCATTTTGAGAGAAAATGGTTATTTGTGTGTCATAATAAGCCGCTTAATTGAACAGATTTGAATAATAGATTCTAGTATGTCATCCCGGCCTCACACCACACAGTAACATGATTGCTTTTACCCTGAGTGGCTGACTTCCATTTAGCTTCAATTTGTGATGTGTAACTGAAGCCTTGCTATATTTTGTATTAGTCAACACTTGAGTCATCTGGCAAAAATGAAGTTGCACAAATTTGGTGTGCAGGTGGATGCAGATACTTTTTGTATTTGCAAATAGAATGTTTGTGTACGGTTGGCTGGCTCACAAAATCTGAATAGATTGATATATGTTCTCATTATTATTAGCTAAATTATTAGCTATTATTTTGTAAAAACCATAACTAAGTTATTTCTTTGCTACAAGTCTTGCAGTCATGGTGCCCTAATAGGCTGTTATTAAAACTAGCTGTGGGGTATTATTCATTATTATTATTAGGCTATATGTGTGTGTAATGTTTATTTAGTTCTTTGAAAAACTTCTATTGACAATTCTGAACATACGGGCATTTCTGATACTTCCCCAATGCAACGCAATGCAAATGCTTCCTTTATACGGTGAAAACAAACAGCTTTTGCCTGTGACTATCATACAAGCCACACTTATTGTTATAGTAGTCAACCACATCGCATCACATTTTGAAATCAAAATAATCCTTACAAATTAAATGACAACGATCCAAAGTCCAATGCTTTTCAATGAACTGATTTTGTTCACCAAATTGACCGCCATCTTGACTTGTCAATAAGGTATTCTATATGCGCAAAAGTGCCCTTTTCCCCCCGGAGCACTTGCCCCCCAAAATATCTGTGCACGCCCCTGCCTAAATGTGAGACACATTCTGTCTGGTTCACCAATTACCAAGTAGAAGTAGCTCTCAAATGAGACATCTCTCCATCCACTTCCTGTAGCGCTTGTCCTCGTTGGGGTCACGATGGAGCTGGAGCACATCCCAGCCGACTTTGTGCGAGAGGTAGCGTACACCCTGCATTGATCGCTATCCAGTTGCAGCAGATGACCCATTAAAATCCAAATTATGGACATTAGGACCTAGCTGCACTATGGAAGGGCTCTTAAGAAAGGCGCGCAACTTTCATACTGCTTGGGGCAAGAAGCTGATTCTGACATCTCTCTTCTTGTGCGTGTGTTTAGTTGTGTGTGTATGAATGTAAAAGTAAAGAAAATGATTGTAATATTTCTTTTGATATAATAAAACCACTACAGTAGGAGATCTAGGGTTGCCATGGCAATGGCAGAGAAAATATTCTCTTCACTACAAGTCACTGTAACATCACAATGATGAAGGGAAATTACTACATAGTGTTACTTGATATAATATGATATGATATGAAGAAGCTTGGAGTAACGGAATACATGTACCGCCGTTATGTAATCAGATTACCAAAAAAAAGGAATTTATTCCATTACAGTTACAGGAAAAACATGTAATCAGATTACAGGTACATTTATTAAAAACTGGGATTACTTTGAGGGATTACAATTTCTACGATGAGAGAGAGTGTGAAAGAGGGCAAGAGAGAGAGAGAGAAGGACAGAGAAAGAGAGAAAGAAGGACAGAGCGAGAGAGAGAGAGAGAGCGTGCACGCCCGCGCGAGTGGGACCGTTGCTGCGCGAGTGGGAGGTAGGAACGAACAAACTGAATAGTTGTGTCCTTCACACGCGGGCAGTTTGAAAAAGCTTCACGGACGGGAGGAGGAAAGGAAATGGCGATCGGTAATCACTGGAGCTTACTTGGAGCGAAAGTTTGAGCTAAGAGTCCAGCGGCATGCTACGCGCTGTAGCTTCTTGCTAGCGAGCCCGCTAGCCCACAACCATAATGTGAGTTACGCCTTCCAAACAAATCTTCCTCCCACCAATTCACTATTTAAACATCATACACAACATATACACGGCTAAACTTGTGACGGGGATAAAAAATCATTGTACACATCTATCTATCTATCTATCTATCTATCTATCTATCTATCTATCGATATTAAACTGTGAGGTGTGGTTGCTTTCAGTGACTGTTCGAAAACAGCATATGGCCTTCAATCAATCAATCAATCAATAGCCTACATGCTCTTTAATTACACAATAATTTTTGCTATTTGTAGGCTGCCCGGTTCTCTATCACCCGCATATAGCAGGGGCACATTGTATAGAATATATATTGTGGTGATATTTATTTTTATTTTGTCTTCATGAGCATACTCAATATTGGAGTAATCCAAAAGTAATCCAGTTACATTACTTTAATTTTGTGGTACTCGGATTACATTACTATGTTTTTTAGCAGGTAACTTGTAACTGTAATGGATTACATTTTAAAAGTAACCCTCCCAACCCTGGATATGAATGCTAGAATTTTGTGAATGAATATTCGCTGTACATGTGCTATTTCAACACTTTCTTTAAAAAGTCTGACAGAAGGAATTGAACTGGGAACATGATCGTGGCGTCTATTTTTTTATTATTATTTTTACGTTTCCTGCTGTGATTTAAAATGTCCTCACTTTAACATTAGAACATGCTTTGGCCTCTCTCACTTTCCTGACTCTGTTTTAATTTTAGACAAAAGAAGATGTGAACTAATATAAGACTAATGAGCATTTTCAGAAAAAACGTACAGCTTTTAATATTTGAAAGCAGTTAGTCGATCGGGGCGAGTGTGCGGACTCTTCAGCTGCTCAGAGAGCAAATCACTTCTTGGGAGTCCGCTGCGGCTCATTTTTTTTTTTTAAACTATGTGTGCTTATTAGGAACACCATTTGTGCCTTTAGAGGAGCATAAAAGATTGTGAGGAGAGCTGCCTGTTTATGATGCACATCAGTTACGAGTTCAGATACATCCACAGGACACACACAAATACACACACCATTACCATTTGCTCAAACCTCCAAAGGCTGTAAGATTTACATAACTAAATACAAGATTACTGCTTCCCCATGATTTTTTTCGCACTAGCTTTAATACAACATGTTATTTAATGAATTATTTCACTGAAAGTAGGGCAAGTCGAAAATTAAAGGAGTATAGTAGGAGTAGTAAGGAGTATGATTCCGGTTTTGCTCACGTTCCGCCGCAGCTGGAAGATTTCAGCAGATAGCAAATTAAGGGTCTTGGGGTTAGTGTGACTCACAACAAAGGCTTATTACACGACAGAGTGTGTCCCCTAATGAAGATTGGCTACCGAGTGATGGGTGAAGGATGAAAGGGAATGTCTTGGCTAGATGATGGTGAACATTTCGAGGTCATCTGCTCATCAGAGAAGGTATAATAATGTGGCTTTGTTGCTCATATTCCGGAAACGTGCAGCACATGTTCAATTGAGTCAAACAGGGTCACATGTGCAACCACACTTACATGTGTCAGGCATTTACAATGATAGCTCTCTAGTAGACGGTGCTCCATTAGGCTGTACTGTATGTGACGGAGTTGTTTCCGTCACTTTTTTGACTGGCGGGCTTTACTAAAAGTACATAAATGTTACACAATGATTGCATTATTCCTATATGACAGGGCAATGATGGGAAGAGCACTGATCCTTGGGTGACATTCCAAAGCAAGGAAGATGAGACACTATCGCAAGTCCATCAGACCATGAAGGAGGAAAAACGATATCATCTCCCACAGAGTTCTCATCTATTTCCCTATTTTTTATTTCTTCACATGCAGAAAAAGACAAACCAGCTTGTTTCAATGTTTCATCTCTTATTAAGGGATTTAATTTCCTCTCTGTGTATATGAGATAATTAAATCATTTGAGGTTAAGGTAGCTAGGTCAGAAACATTGACGGTACCGAGAACAGAACGGTCATCAGCTCCGCAGTTAAGATACATTATCCATTGTTACTATTTACAATCACCTTCATTTCAATCAATCTAAATAAGAGCCACTTGAATGCAGTATTTACAACCTGATGGGTTTGCAGTTTGCCAATGGATGCAGTCCTTTGGGCTGCTTCCAAATATTTAAACAGTGTGCTGATTAGTGCTTGTAAAATCAAGTAAATGAGCGTCTGAGCAACTTAATACAGAAAGACAACATTTAGAACGAGATTTACACTTTAGGGTTGAGTTGACTGGATTCCAATTGGAATATTCAGATGTGCATCCATCCATCCGTCATTTTTCGATACCGCTTGTTGCCTGCTCCATTTGACCTCGAGCGAGAGACGGGTCACTCTCAAGTCTGGCCGCCAATCAACATGTACGGATACGGTAAATTATGGCCCACTCATGGCAAGACAGCGGCTCCAAGTGTTTCACATTTGAAGGTTGCCTTCCCCTGACAGCATGCTTCAGAAGCTCCTTAGACACATGTTCAATAAATCGCTTCATACAGTGTTCTTTTCTGTGTAAACATGACATATAGGCAGAACTGTTGGAACCCTAACATTAAAGAAAGGAAAACCCACTATGGTCACTAAAATAGACACGTTGAACTTTTGGGCAGATGAGACAAAAGTGAAAATTTTTGACAAATGACAGCTCTATTTTCACGGATTGGAAACACATTTTTTTAAAAACTGTCTGAGATTTATATGAGTGACTGGAGAAAAAAAAAATTCCCCAACATTGATCTTACATACTCCCGGAAAAAAACCTTAACAACGTGCATAAAACAAGGCCAATTCCTTTGAAAGTATCAAAGAACCTTGAACTTTACATGTATCTTTACTTTAATGAGAACATATATCAATCTATTCAGATTTTGTGAGCCAGCCAACCGCTAGTTTTAATAACAGCCTATTAGGGCACCATGACTGCAAGACTTGTAGCAAAGAAATAACTTAGTTATGGTTTTTACAAAATAATAGCTAATAATTTAGCTAATAATATCTTCATGCCTGCTGATTTAGTACAAACAACTTAAATCTTAACAGCTTTTAAGATTTTTCAATAAAATTAACCTTAAGGAACAAATCAATATTAAAATGAGAGCTTTAAAAGGTGCTAAAAAACTAGTTAACATGACTCTCTCTCAGGCATTATGCTACAATTAGTAAATAAATAGACTAATAGTAACTAAACAGATTAAGAGCATGAGAATGAACAAGACTGACTGTTATCATTACAAGAAGGCAAAAGGGTTCCCCCCTACTTTTCACAGGCAATTGATCATTTCAAACATCCGGGCATTTCTGATATATCCACAATGCAACTCAAGGCAAATGCTTCGACCACCGACGACTTGCCTGTGACTACTAGCATAATACAAACCAGACAAAAATGACAGTTCGGCATATTTTGAAATCCAAATAATCCCCTTAAATCAAATTACAATGATCTTAAATCCAATGCTTTTCAATGCACGGACCACAGAGAGCTTCCTTTCACTGTCATTATATTTGTACATGTATATTTGTATTTGTGCTGGTCATCACGTTATCATTATTGCTTTAGCCTATAGCGTTAAACTAGCTAATTAGGTGGCCATTTGGCTAATTTACGCTCAGTTGTTTGTGCTGTTTGAGATATGCTACTTCACAACAAAATGATTGGAATAGAGGGCAAACAAACTATACAATTTCACTGGATTCATAACAGTTACCTGGCTGGGGTGGAGCACAGCGTCCGCGACCGTGGCTAATAACGTTCATGTGACAAAGAGAGAGAGACAGCTAGGGCGGGTGTATGTGCGCACGCGGTTCATATCGCGCGCCCCACGCCTTTAATCGTGCATCTTTTCTAAAAGATTGTGTCAATATTGACCTGTCCTCAGTAAACTGTTTATTTAAAAAAAAAAAGGACACTTTTTTTGCGAGAGGGCCAAGGGTGTGAGCACCACTAGGGGCCTGCCTGTGCACGCCTGTGCCCATTTAGGCTTAGCATGTTTCCGAACATGATCCCTCTTGAAAATACTTTATATCTAATTCATTTAAAACCTGCTTGACCCCCTCATTGAAGATCCTGTCCCTTCCTGACGTCCGACTCCCGGTAAAGTGCTGCACACATTCATCCAAATATTACAGTAAGCACTTAACTAAGCTTAACTGCAGTGTCCCAACAGAGGGCAGTCGGTGAACGACATACTATGCACGTTTAAAATAGATTAAATAAAAAACATAAATTTTCCGGCAGTTGAAATGGTCCAAATCAGAGCTCACTATAGTTTTCAATGAAAGTTTGGTAGCCAGCCACTAGCCTGCCTACCCGTAAGGCGCCGCCGAGATGCGCACTTCGCTGATTCTCATAGGTGCGCGGTGTGGAAAATATAGGCAATGCGGACGCCGCGTAGAGGGGCGTAGTTGCTGAATTGATGACATTTCGCTGACCTTGCGGATTCGTCAAGCGTAAATCATTAAAGGATACTCAACACTAAATCAACTGTTTTTATTTTGCTGATAAACTGTATAAATGGGTGTCTACTAATGCTGTCTATATGTCCTGGTCATTACTTTGACATTTTATGTTTGTTGAAAGCTTCAATATGGGGAGAAATGAGTTATGCTTTAAGAGTGTAGCCAACAGGGTTGCTAGGTTTATTATTCGCACGACACACAATAAACAACAACATTTCTTTGAAAAACAGGAACACTATATCAGTGTTTCTCAACCCTGGTCCTTGGGGAACACTATCCAGCCTGTTTTCCATGTCTCCCTTCACCAACGCAGATGAGGATCGTTATCAGGCTTCTCCAGAGCTCACTGATGAGCCAGGGACACGGAAAACAGGCAGGATTGTGGTCCCCGCCCGAGGATCATGGTTGAGGAACACTGCAATATATTAACAAAAATATATTTTCATTGTACACAGAATGGAGTTCTTGTCAAAGGCAAGTAAAGTTTTTGCCAAGCAAGTTCAAAGACTGAAAATCCGTGACTCGAGTGCCCCACCTGTGGCGCCTACTGCTTTTATGTTGTCTGATGCACTTCAGATGTCTGTCTTAGTACCAAGATTGACTTTGTGCGAGCTTCAGATCGCTTCTGAATCGTTCAGCTTCACATCTCAATCAGTCCGCGGCTCCAACGAATTCAGTATTGGTAAAGATTTCCAATCGTAGCTTTTTAACAGATTTAACATTTACGGCTTTCAGCCCTGACTATTTCACAAAGTATCCTGGGGGAGTGCTGAAATGTTCCCGGTATATGTGTACCCCGCTTTAAACGATGTATTATGACAATTTGTTTTTGGTGTCAGCTTTAAAGAACGGCTGTTTTGACTTTTCATTTCCTTTTGGATGTAGGCCATCACAAAGGATGGACCTTGTTAACCTGCCACTGTTAACTCTTATCAAGCTACCCCCTGTGAGTCTTTCTGTTTCTTGCTGTGCTGACAATGTCCTGTCTCTTGTGTTCCTTTTGCAGCTGGGAGGATGTGGCATACTGGGGGTGGGCGTGTGGCTCTCAGTGACCCAGGGCAACTTTGCCACCCTGTCAGCATCCCTTCCCTCTTTGTCGGCAGCCAACCTGCTGATCGCGCTGGGGACCATCATCATGGTGATCGGCTGCCTCGGCTGCGTGGGGGCCGTCAAAGAAAGCCGTCCGCTTCTGCTTGCTGTGAGTTATTTGTCATCGTGGCGCCTGCTGCACATTTGACACATTGATACGCTTTGCACAACGACGAGGATTCAGTGACATGTTTCAAAAGATGTCATGTTTAGTCTCAAGTGGCTGCTTTCTGGGTGACAGCACACTCATCAGAAAAATGACCTTTTCTTAGATAAATGTAAACATCCTATTTTGAAAGTGTCCGATGTATCATTCAACCAGAATAGGATTTCTATTTTAAAAAATTTTTACCATCTTGCTTTACATATATTCACAAGTATGAAAAAGACAATGTTCCTGACCTGCACAGTCGATAGTGCCAGAGAGCCAAGAGAGAGAGCAATAACATGAACCGTCAAGAAAGGAAGATGCACTTCTACTGATAGTATAATAACTAATTTAAGTAAAATGATATAATCATTTAATATAGAAATACTCCTATTGTGTTTATGATCATATTTGAGCTTGTACAGCCTTTCACAACTGATTTTGGGCAAGAGGCGGAGTTTAAATAGGACGTTACTGCTTTGTAAAACCAAAACACATCTTTTGAGTTGTCGAAGCCTACAATGGCCGCCATTGATGCAGCATACTAACGGTACCGCACACGTGCACAGAATGATTTTTCAAATAACTTACTTCATGCTCCAGGATCCCGCGCCGTCACTCTGATGTTTTTCTTTGGTTCCATCCCAATCAAATCCATCACGTCACAAAGTGAGTTCATTTCCGCCAGCGTCCGTGTTTGCTAACTCCCTTGCGTCTGTGCTAACTGGCCAACTGGGCCAATTTAGCTTGGTTGTTGCACATTGGGTGGCGTAAAACCGTTGTATAATAGTCCTTGTGGCAAATGCTGGATGGCTTTGCCTGCACGCTACTTGGAGGAGTGGGGGGGGGGGGGGGCAGGAGGAGTCTTGCTCTATGTTTAACATAGGAGATACCGCTTTCCTGGTGCTGACGCACGTAGGGCCGCCATCTTATGTGTGTCTGGCGACAATACATTTTATTTATGTAGCGATTTTTACGCAGATTGTTTTGTTACAAGCATACCACATGTAGCGATGCTAATTTTCTCCCCTTTCAGTCTAAAGAGACCACAAACAAACCCTAAGAAGCATCTTAGTTGTGGTGAATGCCGGTCGGAGTCCGTCAGCAATAAGTGTCCATGCGGAAACACAAAATATTGATACCGGGCCTCCCGGCAACTTCCAGGCGCCGCAAATGTTTTTTAAAATGATTCAAATTGCTTTGACGCATGCATTTTTGATGAAAAAAACCCTCTAATTGCCAAACTAGTGAATAGGTCAGTGACAAATGTGTTCTCATGCAAAATTAGTAAATGATGAGGCAAAAAGTCAAGCTCAAGCTACACAAAACCCCACAATAACAGAAATGACAAATTGTTTGTCTTGAAGCATTCACCAAACATGGCAAGTCTTTTTCTAAATTATTTTATTCTGTTACTATATGGTGGAATTTTTACAGGACATTTTAAGTGTGCACATTCAAAAGACTCAGTGAAATAAGAATATTTGGCATTTGTTAAGGCGTTATTGTTCTTCGTTGTGTCCAATTTTTGGAAAACCAAAATGTGTTTTGTTATTTTGGTATCAAAGTACTCCAGTGAAGTGTTTGGAGAATACATAAAGCATATCCAGTTTGTACTAGAACTTCTCAACATGACTGAAGAGTCGTGTTTGTTTAATAGCAAATGATGAATAATCTTTCAGGTGAAAAGTGATTACGCTTCCAGTTCCATTAAAAAAAAAATCTATGTCAGCGTTTATTGAAGTTATATCATGTTTTCTGTAGTATAGACATCTGCTTCACCTTGAGTTTTCTTTTTTCTTTTCATACACTTGTACAAATAATATGAGTGACATCTACAGTAGTGAATGTGTGGAGAAGTAAAACACATTGTGCAAAGGAGAACAAACAAACACTTATATAGTTCTTCTGTGGGGCAAGCGGGGAAGGATTGATTATTACACACACTTGCATGCACGCACGCACACACACACACAAAGTCACAGCAAGAATAAGCAATTATAAACTCTGAGGGATTAAGTTAGAGCTTGATCCATGACATTTGCGCCACCAGTGGTCAGACCAATTTCTGTGCTGTCAATATAATGAGGGCAAGCAAGTTATAAGTTGGCTTTAATGAGTGACAGAGCACTTCTCGAAAAAGACTCTTCCCTTCTCCCTTACCATATCAGGGTAATTAACATGGAGATAGTTAATTAGGATCACCCAGTGTCAATGCGACCAATGGTTGTTGGCTTTAGCGGTCGTAAAGAATTTAAAGCTTTCAACATTAGCATTGTTGCTCTATAGCAGGAGTGTTAATTTTTTCCCCCCTTTAAGGGCCGCATACAGAAAACTAAAAGTATGCAAATGCCACTTTATCTTTAGCTAACTTTAATTCATTAAAGGGGAAGTCAAATCTGAAATTTTGCTCGCCCTCTAATCACCATACTTTTATATTGGGTTTGTGCAATTTGAGTTAAGCAGCAAAATCCACCCCGTTTTTTGTGCTTGCTGTCGACTGAAAATAAGATCATATCGTAATTTGAAAAACTGCTACAGCTAAAGATGATAAGGCATATATATATATATATATATATATATATATATATATATATATAAAAAATTTCTTCTAATTATTATTATTATTTTTAAGTGGCCCACGACCGGCCCAATATCCCACTGGATTAGATTCACCCCTCAATTGAGCAGCAGCTGAATCCCATTTCCACATTTAGAAACAAAAGAGCTATCTGTAGTAAGCTGACCATACTTGAGGACCATTCATGTGATATGTTCACAAATAAGACCTTCAATCAATCAATCAATCAATCACATTTTATTTATATAGCACCTTTCAACTCAAGTTGCTGAACAATTAAAACATCCATAGTACAATAAATAGAAACCCCATCCCATCCCCTAACATACATACATTACTTAAAAATGTAAGTTAGTAATGGAATTACTTTTTTATTTTTTATTTTATTGAGTTACTTCATAATGAAATTAAATCATTACCAGGCAAAATACTAAAATAGCTTTATACCAAATATTGATGGATGGATCAGGGATTTTTTTTTAAAGCAGTTTTCAAAGGGCATTTGAAATGAGTTGAATGACAAGGTAATTCCACATAAATTTCAGTATTTATTGCACTTCAACTGACTCCAATTGGCTGCCATGACTGCCAATCATGATCAAGATTGCCGCCTGCTGATGACATAACGCTACTGGTTCGAAGCGGGAAGGCTTCATGGCTTTGGGAACCTGATTGTGCTTAATGGTTAGTCGGAGAGAAAACATGGACAATATTCACTTTATATGCATTAAATCCTGCAACTCGATCATATCTGGTAGCAGCGACAGTCAGCAGGAACAGTCAGGCCATAAGCAGAACTGACTTAGCACCCTGCGTAACCTCCTTTTCATTCAGAAATATTAACAACATGATCAGAAAGGTAACTGTATTTTGTATGGAGACAAATAATTGAGATAAACAGATTTTTTTTTTTTTATGTTGATCAATTTGAGCGGTCGTAATGTGACGTCATCGGAAGGTGCATGGGATCCGTCCAGACGCAATCTTGCGGCCAATCAGATCATATTATATCTGGTACAAATATGTAAGTCCAACACCGTTAGTTTAAACACCATTTTGCCCAACACTGATGTCAAAAGGTTATTTTTAGTATATGTGCAGGCGGCAAACAATGGATGGCAGGCCTGGAAAGACCCCCGTTTCGTAGTGTGGACATCACGGCTATACGGGTTAGCAAAGCATCTTTTTAGTTGTGCAGCTCAGTGGCTACAACAATTGATCATTAATATCAGTATTAAATTCAAATTCTTCTTTATCTGGTAAAGGTCACTGGGTCAACTTAATAGGAAACGGTCAACGGTGTAAGGTCCTTTTCAAGTAGTGGTTATGTCCAGACTCATTTCATTGATAAAGACAAAATGCAAAAATTCTGGAATAGTCTGATTAGAGTGCTATCTTTTCCCTTTTCAACCAGCAGTCTGTTTTTTCCTCCCAATTTTAAAGAATCAATCAGACTTTTCTGTAGTTTCTATTATTATTTCCTGGTTGTTAGTGACATGTTTTGTTGAAAAGTTTTGTCCTTGGGTTCACACTAAAGCAGCACACTCAATTTTATTGAAATCCATTGCCCATTTTTTGTGTGTGATGTCATTGTTACAAAAACATGACCTAACTATATTATTGAGTCATACAAAAGCTACTAAGGAAATGTTTTCAACATATTATTCCATGCATTTTATGTTTTACATGAAGATAGATACACATCATCTACTTTCATCAAAGTATATGTGCCAATATTTATCCATCTCGCCATTCTTTATCTGCTGCTAATGAGATCCAATACCAATTCAATATGAAGATAAAAATGATCAGTTGTAATCATCCAAAAAGCATTTAATTAACAATTTCTTTATTACTATGGATGGTTCTGTATCATTCTGACTGACTAATACCGATTTACCATTTAGTTGTACGGCTCTCACCATGATGCAATGCAGTTGACAGACACCACTGCAAACTATAATCACAATTATGCACATATTTTTAAATGAATACCTTTCCGACAGCGTCACTCAAAACTGAGGGCTGTTATTTTTGCAAAGGCAGAATTTTGATGCAGTTCTGGTAGATCTCATTCGACTGCAGATCTTCATAATGCTGTAGGTGGTCGGTGTGCTTATTTCCCTGTGGGGTATTGTGATCCACCAGGTATTCAATTTCATATCTGTAATGTAAAGTTCAAACTGTCAATATGAAAGCAACTTAAAAATGGCATGCGTATCTGTGACCAAATTTGGTCACAATTCATCTTTAACCAGGCTTTCCCTATCCTTGTCCTCGAGGGCCGGACTCCTGCAGGTTTTAGATGTTTTTGTCCTCCAACACATCTGACACTAAAGATCAGAATCATTATTAGGCATGGGCCTGGTATTAACAGCTTGAACATAGTAATGGACATTGTGGGTGTGTTCAACTTCACTTCCTGCCTGAGGGGGTGACATCATGCAGGTGTCCCGTCACGTTGATGACTGAAGCTGACAATACAATCACTATTTTGAGTTTGTGTCAGATAAAAACAAAACTATTCCGTTTCGTGGCACACTCGTTGCTGTTGACAGTGTTATCTAGCTTCACTCACAGCGTAGTATGCATTCCATCTTAAAGAAAAAGTCCCACCGCAAGATTTAATCGTCAAATCTATAAGCAGTATGTTAGACTTTCATCTGTTACCATCTTAAGATGTCACAAGACAAGATTGCCTGTTTCTATTGTGACTCCAACAGCAAAAAGAAAAAACAATGTCCACCAAATTAGTATTTAATGTGCTCCTCTTAACTGTAATTGTTTGTATTGATTGGATTACCGATCTGTTTTTATGTCTATAAGGCAGGACAATATGAAAAGAGTTAACAGTAGCTGGTCAACAAGCTTGTAATCTATGCAGTTTTATCCGACTGAGTACTGAGTGGAAAGTTGCATTTCTCTTTTGACAATTATTAGGATTCGTAAATGGAAAGAACTATTCAATGAAATTCCCCTGCAGTTTGCTAAATTGGCACACTGTTTTTCCTTTTATTATATTGCCCTTTCTCCAGAGATCTAAAATGGATTTAGGTAATTTTCAGTTAATTTCAGCAATCCAATCCAGTTTAATAAAAGTAACCGGCACTTTACAATTCCTTGAGGCACAACCAGTAATTCAGTAGCTATCTTGTGATATATACAGCAATAACAGCAGGATGCATTTAGTCTGCTATTAAATGATCCCACTTACTGAGGCAAGGGCCTGTGGTCGAAAGAAGATGAGTTACGTTTCTGATAAAGACCAAATTAATGGGTGAAATATTCACGCTACCACTGGGGAGGGAGATGTTTGTTTTTCTTAAGGGTGAATAGAGACAGACACGGCAAAATGATTTCTTTCTGCGTAATTGTTGCTTTTATCTAAGGCACTTATTAAAAGATGTGCGGGGCAAAGATTTTGTGGACAGTGTTCCGACAGAAAAGCAAAACAATAGTTTGTCCGCATGTAAGTTAGAGTTGATCAAATACATCTCCTCTGTAGGGATCAATAACATTTGATCCAAGCAGCTATTTTGCAAGATTGCATTTATGCTAAAGCCTTAAAGTTCAACTCACAGGGGAGCATATTCTTATTTTTAAATAAACACCCGACAGTCCAGAAATTGGATTTTTTTTCTCTTGCCAACTACGTAAATTTAGGAAAATGGTAAATAAAGCCTTAAAAAAACTCCATATTTTATTCATAAGGACCTTGCAATTGTGCACAATGTGGACTGCAATCAGTGTGTCGCAAAGTCAGTTTCTCATCCATCAGGGTTGTTGCCACTGACATATTTGGCATTTGCACACAACAACCCCTTTTACACCAAGCTACTCAATTTGATACAGTACAGTATGGCTTCCATTGTTAGAAAATTAAGTCTTTGTATTTCTCCACTATTATTAGCCTTGCCAAAAATGGTTCAGGATCCATTGTAGTATGTTGAGATTTTTCATTTCTGTGTGACAACGATAGAAAAAGAGGAACACTTTTTAGACATTTTCCTCATTCAAAGCTTGTCTTCTGCTTGTCTTAAACATCTGAAAAAAGAAAGAGCAGAAAGAAGACTCACTTTGCATTGTCACACAGTGATAAAGTGCACTGCCAGGAAATCTAAATGTTCATTCACTCAATGATAACATCAGATGTAAATGGCAGATCACTGTCTTGAATAGTGTGTCCATATTTAAGTTTGTCCAAATGTTTAAAATGAACCCTGACTGTAATGACAAGTTTGCGCCATATGATTTATTTGGTTGTTACTAACGTATCTATAAGATTCATTTTTCAAAAATCATTTTGAGTTTAATACATTTTGTATACATTTTTGGGGACTTACGCCGCCATGTTGTTTACGCCGCAACATATTCAGTGCGTAGTGACGTAGAATGGCGGCTGGCTCTCTGCCGAGCAATGTGAAAAACGTATAAATGAAGTAAAGTAAGCCTCCGTAGCGTTCCTAAAGGGACGATCAAAACTCTTGAATGCGTCTGGTGAATGACGAGAGCACGGCGTGGGCGGTGACTCTCCCAATCGTATGTTGTTTCTTTAGGAACGCTACGGAGGCTTACCTTGCTTTCTTACGTCCTGTTCGATCATCCGGACGTTTTATAAATTCATGAAAATGTCCGGTTGACATTGCGTGACTAATAAGGGATGAAGTACAGCCTTTGCCGGAGAGTGAGTCTGGTCAACCGCCCTATCAGTCGCATTTCTGATGCGGGGCAAACCTGAGCTAACAGACAGTGGACTGAACCAATGAGCGAAGGGCGGACGTGACATCATAAAAGCGACTCGTTTGAAGTCTTTTATTTATTTATTTTTTGCAGAGATGGAGTAAAAATCCAACATGGTTACTAGCTGAAGAGAGTCAGTAGTGAATGACGTCGTTGTTGCGGGAAGAAGTTTTTTTTTTTAAGAAAGTGGGTGTGGCTTGCCAGGCTAGGTGAAGTATACTGCGTAACTGCGACTGGTACCACAATTTCAAGGCCGGGGCAAGTGTCCACTTTTTTGGGGAAATGGGAATATGGTCACCCTAATCATCTATCTCTCTGATCTGTATATATTACTGGATAGCCAATAGGCCAAGCCTTTCGAAGCCGCGAGGCCGCCATATTACTTAACTCCCAAGAAACGTTTCTCGGCATACGATCCTATAGATTTACAGTATCGAAATTGGAGAACAATTGAGCCAGTGCTTAGTAGAAACAGCATGATTTATGATGTATTAAATTTGTTAAACATTTAACAAGAGGACCTCAGACATTTTACAACTTGCCTTAAATACATATATAAATTATATGCTTAATGATGTTTACAGGAGGAAATCTGTAGATTGTTTTAATTAAAGAGGTATACCTGTAATTCAACAAAAGATGCCTCTGCCAAATCTAATATTGTGGTCTAAGCAGCTGAGCGATAAAAGAAAATGGGGGTCTTCAAAGCAGCACATACCGTCCACTTGTTAAAAAATAGTGACCAGCCCGACAATCACACCACCGCCCCTCCCCCTGGCCTTATACTAAGAGCCTACAAACTGTATATGTCTAATCTGTACTTAAACGTACAGTTTAATGCATCGGATTTATATAGCCCTTTTCTAGACACTCAAAGACGCTTTACAATAGAATGGATACATTATTCATGCACTTACACATTCACATACTAGTGACGGTAAGCTACTCAAGTCGCCACAGCGACCCTGGGGCAGGCTGATGGAAGCAAGGCTGCCAGTGTGCGCCTACAGCCCCTCCGACCACCTTCACATTCGCACCTTCCCTACACCAGTGTGAGTAGCACTGGAGGCAATGTGTGTGAAGTGTCTTGCCCAAGGACACAACGACACATGACTTGGGGAGAGCGGGGGATCGAACAATCGACCTTCTGGTTACTGAACGACCGTCTCTACACCCTGAGCCACGGCCGCCACAATTTATACAGTAGTCTGCTCGCGAGATGTGAGAAGTAAGATGGCTTCAACGGCTTGCACGGATGTGTATCGGCTATCCAGTAATATAGTCTATCTATCTACCTATTCAGCTATCTAGCTATCTCGCTATCTAGCTATCTAGCTATCCAGCTATCTAGCTGTCCTTCTGTCCATCTGCCAATATCTAATCGAAACTGCTCCATCTGTCTCAGGTTTGAAGTGTGGCTTTTCCAGACTGCAAGTTTCAGCTCCTTCCTCCTAATGGGATACGGATCATTATCATATAAAAGGCCACTTCAGACGAGTCCAATGTTTTGTCCTTAGCCATTCTGTGTTGTTCTTTTTTAGCCGTGTGTTTTGGGTCATTATCCTGTCGGAGGACCAATGACCCACGGCTGAGGCCAAGCTTTTCGACAGCGGACAGCAGATTTCGCTCCGGAATGCCTTGATAGTCTTGAGATTTCATTGTTTTGAATTTTTTAAGCCCCAAATGCCTTTGGTACAAACTGGGCCAATCTTGTGTATTATAATCAAATATTATCCACAACCTTATCTGTCTGCTGGCAGTAGACTTAAATAAATAAAGTTTTCTGCTCCGACAAATGCCTCATGAGAAAGAGCAACCCATCCTTCACATCCATAATCTGATAATCACATCTTTCTGTGACCGTCTAGAACTTTTCATCCTTTCGGAAATGTTTAACCCCTCACGGCGTAGCTCAGAAGCCCATCTTGAGTAAGTGGTTGATGGATGAGCTCAGAAATGTTTCAAGCAGTCACACGCGCCAGTAGGAAGAAGATGTATCCCCCCATCAAGCAACTCATCTTTGCTGTAAAACGAATGAACGCTATAGGCGGCGACTGGTGGAGAATGAGATGACGCTCTTTCAACATGGTCATAGGAGAAAAAGTAAAACATTAGAATTTTAAGGCCGGACTATTTTACACGATTTAGCCTTGCTAAGACTCGATCACACTGCAATTCTTTCTCATAAATGTAAACTTTGGTCACTCTTCAAACACGGATGCCTGCAACCGCTTTCCCCTCGACGGCCATAAAGTGACACACTTTTCCTCACGCTTCTCTTTGTGTGTCTGCAGTTTTTCATCCTTCTTCTGCTCATCTTCTTCCTGGAGATCCTGTCCATCATGCTGTTCTTCATCTACCAAAACAAGGTAATGCCATTTTCTTTGAATTTCTCACCGTGAATTGGCAGGAAAGATTTTTTTTTTCTTTTCATAGCTTTGAATTAGCCATGATAAAAGTGCATTTAGTCATTGGCAATTGCTAATATGTACAGTTGTACACTAACATCAATCTAATTACTGTCATAGAAAGAATCAGCCTTTATGTTACATAATGTTTCTTCAATTAATGATAGCAAATGTGTGATCAATATCCACAAAAATGGAGCTCATGAGTGTGACAACATCACATGCTATATGTTTTAACAACACCTCTATCAATTAATGCGCGATCATTTCAATGTGCAATAAAATCATCTTGTTTAATAGTCTGAGCAACCCTAGGAAAATACATTTTAGCGTCACTACTGCTAACATGGGATATTATATACTGCTTAAGTGACCTTGATTAAATGAAGTGTACTCATAAGTTGAAACATAATTTGTAATCAATACACTAGAGGCTGAAATGTGCTGCTGTTGCAGAATTTGAGAGGAAAATCCTTTCATGTGGCGTTGCCGCTGTCACACCTGACAATGGATGTGTCATCTGTTCCGTCCATTATGCACCATCTTGGCATTCCAATTGACTGTGTGAGATTACCGTGTGCTGGGGGAATGCCAATGTACGTAATACGTCTGGGTTGACGTATCCAAGTCACTTATGTCACTGCTGAATAATGCCTTGCGGTTCAATGCCGAAACCTAATTATGTTTATGTGATTTTGTGATGCTGAATTGATTGAAGCCAAGTCAGAGGGCACATCACATCACAAGCACAACAATCAAACACCACAATCTTGATAAACATGATGCTGAATATTAGAATTAAATGAGTCAATTTGGTATTTGATTTGAATAAGATAATATGCATAACAGCAGGTATAAAATAATGTATTTTTTGTTGTTTGTTCTACTATTTTTTATGGAAGACCAAAAATTCCAAGATAATAAATAAATAAATAAGTAAAAGTGAAAATAAAAATGGATATTAAAAAAAATTAAAAATAAAATAAAATAAAATTAATTGAAATTGAAATAAAAACAAGAAAAAGAATATACATATCAATTAATTAATTAAAACAAATTAGACTCAAAAAAATTAGATAAATCTAATAATAAATGTGGAAATAAATACAAAAATAAATATATAAATGGATTTAAATATCAATATATAAAAAGGCTCTGTCACCACAACTTGCGACAAACTGTTGCTCGACAACGTCACACAAGTTCCTGGCCATTGTTTCTTTCGTGTATGTAAATTTTCCTTTTCTGTGGAACGGGTAGAATCCGACTGAAATGTTGATCAACCAATAGGTGAATAGTTCAACCCAAGACACTCTCAGGACCGCCCCCCTCATTTGACTAACATTTCATGACGCATTTCATACTGACAGCGTCTGCAGCATGAAAAAAATAAAATAAATTTGAGCATTTTTATTTATTGATGGACATTTAATTATATTTATATATTTATTTTTGTACTTATTTCTACATTTATTTTTATTTAAAAAAATTTGAATCTCATTTGAATTTTTTTTACTTTTTATTTATTTATTTATTGTTTTCACTTTTATAATCATTTATATTTGTTGTTTTTTATTTAATATTTGAATTATATTTTTTACATCTGTTTTTATTGTCACTTTCATTCATTTATTTATATATACGGCTAAACTTCCTTTTATTCTAGACTAATTGGTCAGAGACCCTCAGTGACTCATTTTACTCTGTCAGATACTACAATTAAATATTTAAGCGCAAGTACACGTCAAGCGTGGCTCAGCTTGTTCCCCCAAACCCAGAAATTCTGTTTAATAACCTGAAAAAAAGTCAACAATCATATGCGTAAAGTGGCAAATAATTAGGATAATTGTTTCAGCCTTAGTAGAAAACGGGCTGAAAATCACTCAACTTTGCCGGTGTTGTAATCACCTGAAGGCACCAGTTAGTTACAGTGGATGTGGAATGGTGGTTGTCCTCTCGAGGCCCATAATGACCACAGCTGCTGCACTGCTTTTGAATTATGGGTTCTGTTCATAAATCACGAGCAATTCTAAACCACCGGTGCTGCATTATTTATATGTTGAGGCAAAACACGTTGTCTCCAAAGACAGCAGCCAAGGCCGAGCCTGTGTGAGCTGCCTTAATGTACTATTTAGGTAAGTAACAATGTACTGTTGTACTTTGATCGTCTGATGTCTACCACGACAGACCCTCATTCGCTACACGATCTTTGGCTTAAAAGCTCAATATGTTGTTTCTTCACATTGCATGAGTAATCCTGAACTAGTAAATGGTTGACAATAAAGGCATACTTCTTGTTCTTATCATTCTTCTTAGTGAATGTTGCATTTGCTCCAATTCCACTCTGGCTGAACATCTGTCATCACACAGAAGTAGAACGTTTAAAAATGTTTAAAGCAGCCTCAAGTTTCTTGTACATGCTTTTATTTAATTGTTTTTAAATGTGTCATAGGTACAAAATGACCATACCACATTCCAATAATTAACAGTGCTAATAAAATAAACTACATTCAACCTGAATTAAATAAATGCATATTAAGTGTAAATAATTTACAGCCAAATTAAATAAATGAACAAATCTAAAGTAAACACGCACCTGTGCCTTTTACAGAATAACACGTCTGCATTTTCAGGATGCAAAGTCATCAATGAGGTCGTTTTATGACAAGTGCTGTGCTGTAATGTTATCGTTGATGCTTGTGATCGCTTTGCCAAACCACTTAAGCGCTCTCAAGCCATTGATGAGTGGGAGTAAGTCTTAATTGGCTTCAGTTTTGAAAAGATTGAAGCAGGTTGAGTTACTGCAATGTGATTGGCAATCCAGAGTTTTGGATCATGTATACTACATGGAATTAAAAAACTGCTGCAGTTACTGTTTCACTTCGAGCAAATACCCACGAGCAGGCACCAGGTAGCCCGCAAGAACCCTGATGATGGACAATTGTGATTCCCAAGTGATCGTTTGTACTGACGGGATATTAATTGCTAGGCTAATGCTTACTTAAACCAATATATTGGTTTCATCATTCTGGTCATTTTACCACACTCCTTTTGATCAGATGATTGCATTAGGGTGTAAACAACATATGCGATAAACGGTAATCATCAAGGCTGCTGGGAGTCAGGCCTTCAGTCGAGACAGAGACAGAGATTGTGTCACAGGAATGATTGAACTCCAACAACTCCATAACCGCTATATTCAGCTCTGTGGCAACTTCTGACGTGTGTTTTCATGTCTGTATTGCATATCGTGGTTTGAGTGTCTGCACTCTTTTCTTAACCACTAGTTTTCCGTGACACGGTTTGGTAAAAAGGTCCTTGGCCACAGACTCTGTTATCGTCTGTGCGCGGACAGAGCTTGGCGGCAGTTTACAGGCACCAGATTTAAAAGTTGAAGGCGTAGAAGGCGTTGCTTGCTTTTATCGCCATGTTGTTGTTTGGTCAAACGCAGCTTCCATCCATATACAACACGAATCACGTGCTAAAATGTCCGCCACTGGCATGAGTGTGAATCAATTAGGAAGATATGCTGACTCGATCCGGATTTTGGGAGAATTTTTTAGTAATTCACTGATGAATCGATATTTTTACCCACCCCTATTGTAGATTATTCTCTTACAATTCCACCAACATTTTTGCTGATATACTGAATTTTTGTACTAAAAATAAATTTTGCTTGTATTACATATTCCAACTTAATGGATTAGTTTTTTGTTGAACCATGACTTGCCAGAAATGCCTTAAAGTCAAATAAATCTTACACACTACCTCATGCGTTACTAACATCTTTTTGTTATACACTGTAACTAGATTTGAGCCCTGATTGTAATCTATCCGTGATCATAAAGATCTTATTCTCCATCACCACGCTAACTCCTGATGAGCAGCCCAGCCATTGGAACGCATTTAAACCTATGTGCTCAGCCTTACAGATGCCATAACCTAAAATAGAGTGCGCTGCAGTAGGTGCATATTGATGAAGTCCATTTGAGGAATTGGGCATGGTCACACTCAACGGCCCGCTTTATTACACCTGCTTGAGGCCTGATAAAAGGCTCCATGACGCAGCTGGAAGCGACATCAAACGGCTCCTAGATCTTCCTCACAACTATTTGTTTCACTCCGCTGGCTCCAAAGGGTTATGGAAAGTCTTGGGAGGTTAACATCAGTGGAATCAGTGTGACTCAGTGGTGCACTATTGAAAGTTGATGGATGTGTGCTTTATTCAATATCAGAGGTTTTGCTGTCTTTTGAATTTACTCCGTGTTGTTTCCGTTATCTACAAGCTCCCCCCCCCCCCCCCCCCTCGCCTGGGCCGGGGGCTCCATCCATGGCCTGGGTCTCGGGGGGCCGAGGGGGTGGGTGTGGGTGTTGTGCCTGCCCCGCTCCGGTGGGCCTCCTGGCACCTGGGGCGGACCCCAGTATCCGGGCGGCGATAGAAGGGAGATGGAAAATGGGATCTTACCACAATCCCTTCATAATTTGTTTGTTCTGTATATACAGTACGTAGTCCGAGAGATGGTGTTTCTTCAACTACCTTATCAATACTGTAAAATTACATGTAGCTAAAAATCCAGCCATTCCTCCAATAATGAGTTGTTTTTTTCCCCAGGAGTCTCGCCTAGCTGATACAAGGTTAAAGGTCAGCAGCCAATCACAGGGCTGACACATAGACACGGGCAACCATTCACACGTACAGGACAAGCTATTTAGAGTCTCCAATTAACCTTACCTTGATGCTGTTGGTCTGTGGGAGGAAGCTGTCACCCACAGAGAACCCACACGAGCACGGTATGAAAAAAGAAGCCCATCCACTACCTAAAACGGGTTCTAAAACGGGTTCTAAAAACATTTCACGTCATTCTTTTTTAAAGTGGAAGTCAACCTTAAACATTTCTTGTAAAATGACAGAATGAACAATACTGAGCTCTAAAAAAAAACAAAAAAAAACATTTCTTGCCAATAATGTTATATGTGACCTCACTAGTCTAAACATGACATTCTGATTATTACATTTGTGGAATATGAGTTAAGCAGCAAAATCCAGCCATTTTTATCAATATCAGAAGGCAGCCATTTTTCCACTTGCTGTCAAGTGAAAATGACATCACAGTTGCTCAGGGCTCAGGCAACGACCAATCACAGCTCACCTGTTTTCTGAAGCTGATCTGTGATTGGTTGTTACCTCAGACCTGCGCAAATGTGATGTAATTTCCTCTCGACAGCAAGTGGCAAAATGGTCGCCTTATGATATTGATAAAGACTGCTAGATTTAGCTGCTTATTTCATATTCCTTTAGCGTTCGCCAGCTCGCCAATGGCGAGTAAAAACCGCGTCGGGCGAACTCAATTTACGGTACCATTCGCCCGGATGGCAACCTGAAAATGATTGCGATTGGAAGAGTGCATACAGACTCGTGACAGCACGTGCTATAAAACCACATTCATTTGGTGACTGAATCGAAAGAAGACACCATGATTTCACGACGAATATCGCGAGACTTCTTTCATACGTTTGCTTTTCCCATTGATTGTGCTATTAGCTTTCACTGTGGCCGCATAGCTTGTAACTGCATTGCCCAATCACGGCAGATAAAAGCCTTTGACCGCCGCAAATGGTTGTGGTCGCTGTCTGTGTATGTAGCGGACATTGAATTTGATTATCTGTGCAGTATTCTCAGCAATCGGTCTATTTATATTTAATCAGTCAGTAAACGATGCTAAAATCCATTCATCATCTGTGGCATTACGTGGGTGGCACCCAGTGCGCCACCCGGTGTTCAAACTGCGATACTAGTGGTGATGAACTCTAGATAAATGTGAGATACTGTACTCCTAAACATACGTGAAGCCCTCACTGCTCTATCGAATGTCATTTAATTCCTTGCACTTGCCTTGAAAAATCTTATACAACCACATAGTTTGAATGGGACTTTTTATGGGCGCTAGATATTTTTCTTTCATTTTGGGTAATCTACAGGCTGTCCATATAGTCTGAACACAGAGTACAAATAAAATATATATAAAATAAATGAGATGAAATCAACACTTTTATTATATAATGTAGTTTTCACATCACGTAGGAATCATCTCTTTTTTTTTAATACTTATTGTTATAGTTATCTTATTGGTGAATAATTTGTCAAAAATAACACATGAAATTGACCAAATTATGATATGTGAGGCATCAGACCAAGCCAGCGATATACATGGATAGTGCTGGTTATGGCAGGGCCACTATAATTTCTTGGTCACCACCCAAAAGGCTTAACGTAGAACCCTGCATTTTATTCTGTTTTGTTGACGATACGACTTGAAAAAAATGACCATATTTCTTATCAAAGGCTCGGGCTACCTGGAAAATTGTCAGGCTACTTCAATTTCCCATGTCAGGAGCCCAGCGGCTCCTTAGCCTTCCTGGCTAAATCTCAGGCCTGGTGGGGCGGCATAGAACATGTTACTGTCAAGAAAATATTTTGGGGATTGACTTCCCCCTTTTTTTTCTTTTTTTTTTTATGTGTTTTTATTGGTGACAGTGATGTGTATTGTAGTAATGGACGTTTCACATTTGAGTTTTATTCACTCATGAAAGTGCCTGCAGGGATCGTAAAGGTCCCTAACAAAGCCCAACGAGTGACGATAGAAACCAATTGAAAGACACCAAACAGATCAATACAAGATCGCAATCACTGCATGTGCTTGCGTCATAACTCAGAGAAGTTACCCTGAGGTGACTATCACTTCATTATATAACAATATTGATACATTTGAAGCCAGTTGCAGTATGCTATAACCATATTGGAAACACATGCTCATATTATTTCCACTAATCTTCTCTGAAAATGCCAGTGAGATACTGGAGAAGGCAAGACGGAGAATCTGATATTAGAGCGTCGCTGTCATCCTGCTGCTGGCGCAGTTTGTGTCCTCACCTCCGCGTGACATTAGCCGTGAGGTCAGTGCTGCATGAGCTGTTTCCTCTGAACACGCCTCTACCAGGATGTGTCAAAGCGAGGCCGTGGGGTTTGATTTGCCGTCTGTGTGCTTTGGGACAAGTCAAGGTGAGGTAATGTTGCAGTAAAAAGCAAGTGGTCACGAGTTATGCCCATGTGGGTTACAATAAATGAAACCTGTTTGAAGCTCCATGGTTCCTTTTTGTACTTATTCATGTCAATGACATGACTCAACAAGACCACGCAATGCCAAGACAGACTTAGTCCAGTGAATAAATAGTTGAGAATTGTCAGTGAAGAGTTGAGAAATGTTCGAAAAGTTTCATTGCTCAATACATTCTTTACAAATGGGATATCATTTAATAGGAAAATAATAAAAAAATGTATTTGTCACGGTTGGTATGGATGAGGACCCAAATGCAGAGAAGCATGGAGAAAGGGCAGGCGTACTCTCAAAAAACGTATTTAATTAGAAATACAAAAAAGGAAAGCCAGACACTTTGAATGATAAAAATAAAAGTCCAAAAATTCGATTCAAAGTAACATTTCGAAACTGGGGTTAAACTTTCTACAAAAAGAAAGCAGACAGCACAGGAAAACGTTACTCGGCAACAGGTATAGATGCAGCAAACACAATAAACCAAACAAAAGAGTTTTAAATACAAGCAACTGATGAGACAACAAAGAAGAAACAGAAGGGACCAGGTTGACGAATACAGGTGGACACAAAAAATGAACGAGACAGGCATGGGAAAAATGACAAAACAAACTCAAATTAACAACAACCAGACTATGACACCATTGGTATGGAACAGGGTTCACCAATTCCGGTCCTCGAGGTCTGGAGTCCTGCAGGTTTTAGATGTTTCCACCCACTAGCACACCTGATTCATACAATCAGCTCTTCGCGCTGCCTGATAACGATCCTGATCTTTAGTATCAGGTGTGTTGGTATCTAAAACCTGCAGAAATCCAAAGCACGCTTTACCCTCAAGAGTAAAATGAAGTCATTCCACAAAAGCACGACAATGCATAATTCTACAGATGGTTGTGTAGATAATGATGTAAGATCTATCAAAATGCAGGGGTCAATTAATTGTGGGACGTAACCCCTCTCTTATTCCACTGATGTCATTGTAAATTTGACCTGTAGCAATTACACACATACTGCAGCTGAAACACTAATGTCGCACCGTTGATTATAAATGGAAATCGTTCACCTTTTAAGAAAGGGAAGCACAATGATGTCATCATTCTATTCAGAATTCCTATACAGTACTGTACACCTTTTAACTCATTCAAAGCCAAAAACGTGTTAACACGTTTTTAATACTTTGTCCTTCGCTCCCAAAAACGTTTTATGTTGTTGTTGTTTTTTATGCAATAGCATACAGAAGGCTTTGATGCAGCTTCTGACATGAAGAGGTGTCTTAAAGCAATGGTAGTTACTGAAAAAAAAACGGCGAGCGGGTGGCAACAGAGTGTGAGAGATCAGCCAGGGCCATGTTGCAAAAAGGTCATTTTTACCAGTGTTTTCAACAGGAATTTGAATATTGATGAAACTTAGCTATATTCCAATGCTAATTGCTGCAAAACAGAAACAGATACAAATATATATATTTTTTCTGATGAAAGAAGAGACTCTAATCTTTCTTCTGGTATGTTCCGTGTTTTTATAGCAATAGAAACAATATTCTGTAAGCCTGGCAAAATCCGTCAAAATCCAATCAAACAGCCGGGAGCGAAGAGGATTGCTTCAGTGAAAATGGCTGGGAGTGAATGAGTTAATTGCTACATTTTTACATTGCTACATTAACTCATTGTTTTCATTCTGTTCAATGCAATTGGATTGAAACATCTCAGCCAAAGAAAAGATGTCTCCTGGTGGAATTTGTTGACAAGTATACAAGGTCCTCCCGAGTTGCTTTCTGAGGGTTCACTTCAGTCTTGTGCTAACAACTAACTACATAAAGACCCTACTCCAGGCTAAACATGTAGAATAACTTGATGAGGAGAGGGAAAACAACACACATTCATTAGTGGACAGTGCGTTCATACGACGCCCATATCTGTAAAGCTTCAAACAGCCCACCCGTGAGACGAGCTAAGTTCCATTTCAAGCGTGATAGCTCCCTCTTTCCACATCATTACTGTTGCAGCAACAGACGTCAGACCACTGGGGCTTGTAAAGATATCACGCGGCTGCAACTCTGCCTGAATAATTTCCAGCTTGAGTAATTTTCATTTCTCACAGAACGCCAAATGATATGAGACAAACACGGCTGGCTAATCACGTCAGTAAAGTTGAAACATATCAGGGAAATGTTCATGAGACAAATTGAGATAATCTGGCAATTAGATATTTATTGGTGGAGACTTGGATAAATGTGACAAGCGCGTAGTGACAGTTTGGCCGCTACAGATAACAATGTTGGGAAATTGCAAACACAGTTTCAGAAGTCATTTCAATTGAAGGCAAAAAGAGAGACTGTGAAAGTCCATCTCGCATAATGTTGCACACAATGTTTTAGGTTTAGGTACCACACAGTTTAAAATAGGCTTACAGATTTTTGTAGCCGCTTCAGAATGTCATCGTTTGCAAGCAGGTACTTCCTTTTCAGATTTAAACGCATGAAAATTGTGCCCAAATATTTCTCAAAGTTTTCTAACATAAATTTGTGAAAAACAATAATCTGGAATGTCATGTCTGTTGTGCTTCTGACTTAAAAATATTCCGTCTGCTTAAGGACATCAGAACGAGCTCAGTTTTATGCTCAAAGATTAGCGTGTTCCCTTACAAGCACCTTCAGGGAAACTGTGTGGGAAAACTGATAATTGGGGAAAACTGGCAGCGATGATGATTTTTTTTTTTCCTGATGCATGGATTTAATTAAGCAGTTGAGGGGGTGAAAGGCGTGCGCTTGAAATCCAACAAGGTTTTCAGGCAAAGGATGAAAAAGTATTTCCGACCTTGTGCTGTCGAATATTAGCCTCGGGTGAACATCTGCAATATTACAAGATCCTTCAAGGATTGTCTGGGCTGCTGTGACAATAACAGCAGGGGGCTAATCCCGACTTTGACTTCACTTCTGCTCAAATGACTTATATGATATGTGTCATTTTGCTGCTGCTGGTAAAGTTGTTTTACATAAAATACTAGAAGTTAGAATGGTTGTGTGTATGTGCCAAGCAAGTATTAAAAATAATGTTTGTATTCATATTTATGGTTAGAGTAAAAATCCTTCTGACATCTGAAAATGGAGGTATTTTACATATAATGAATACCATTCATTTCCTAATTTAGCAGGCATTTAAGTCACATAAGTGACTGCATTACAGATGATTAAAGTACAAGCAACAAAGCCTTGATTCCGCATCTTCACTTCCCTCATCCTCTTCTTCTGATTGTCTTCTCTCATGACCGGCAAGCATCAAGCACGACTTGATTAGAAACAGAGAATGGAAATGTGCCAGCATTGTAATTCATTTGGCCCAGCTAATGATTGAGATGAGTTGCTTAAAGGGGAATGCAGCCCATTGTGTGTTATTGCCAAGCTCCAGGACCGAATTACAAGTTGAGCCTTTTTATTTTAGACTCTGGTCATTATCCGAAGAACTGTGCAGACTTGAAATCCCGCTTTAAAAAGGTTCGTACTTGAGTTTAGTGAAGCTGTAGAAGTTCACAAGTATTGACTGATCTGTCCCGAGGCAGAAGAAAGACTAAATGCGGATTGTCTACTGGAGTGTCTTCCCCCTATTTGAAATGTACGGCAACACTTCCAGTGATTTAAACCCACATCCCAAGTTGGGGGTGGTGTGTGTGTTGGGGGGTGGGGGGGGGGGGGGGTGCAGTGCAGTGCAGTCAAATGAAATGCCCTTGAAAAGTTTGCCTTTGACTGCAAATGGGCTTGTGTCAAGGGAAGGTAATCTGGGCTGTGGTTCCTTTGGGGCAATGATGTAATTAAAGTATTCACTCGACCCAGGCCTTACCAATGAGAATGAATACCCGACAGGTGAGGAAGGGGCACAACAAGTCTGCAACTCCAGACACAAACAGGCAAGAATGATTTACTTCACTTCAAGCAACTGTTGTTTTTTTTATGCCTTCCAAACATCAAGGTAGCAATTAAAGCCATGAATAAATCATGTTCAAATATTTCTTGATCCTTTTAAGAAAAATGATTTTATATATATATAGTGTGGCATATTTTAGCAATGTGTAAATGATCACCTCTTTTGGTGCTTCTTCATCCATCCATGGATCTTCGGTCTTTGCAGAGAGCTTATAAATGGAGGCGTTTTTCTTGTCATTATGTACTCTCCTTAAATGTGTGGGAGTATATATGCATTTACTTTGGCTGTCTTCCATTGTCACTGTAATCAACAAGCTGTGGTGGCTGAGAATTAAACAAAATACAAATGTAGATGTAAAAAAAAAAAAATCCCAAAGCATAACATGTAGTATAATTTCAATGTACAATAAGTTCATGCGATGAAATGTGACAAGATTTATTTTGAAGCTGTTAAGTGTTTCATATTTATAAATTGTGTGAAAGCTGAGGCCTTCGCACGTTATTCTACACCTTCAACTTTATTATTCCTCACACATTTAACATGCCACTCCTTCCGCATCTTTCAACTGAGTCTCACCATTACAAATGGAACATGTAAAAATTCACGCCAGGTGGGCTTCCACTTTTCTCATCCAAATATTCTCAGTTTCCCCCCAATTCCACGTTTTTTTACTCAAAAATTGCCCATTCATTCACAATGGGATGTTTTACAATTTGCTCGCATTTGAAATTCTTAAGCTCATTCAATTCACCTTTGGGATACATTTTCAGCATTTCCCCAATTCCCACATAGTACAAATTCCACATTTTTCACCAACATGTTGCATATTTTTCACCAACAAATTTTCTCACTCATTTTCGAGGGGAGGTTCGGATTTTGGCTATTGGTTTAAAATTCAAAATGTTGAGCTCATTCAGTTCACCTTGCCATTCAAGATGATATATTTCAACCCAAAAGGGTTTTCCACAGTCCACATAATCCTACATTTTTTACCCCAAAAATTTCCATTCATTTTCAGCGACACATTTAAAAAAAATCTGTTCTATTTTAAAAATGTTCATGTCCATTTCCAACAATTCCTGTATACCAAAAGTTACAAATTTTTCCCTCGCATATTACACGTTTTTTTACCGATATTATTTCACCTAATTCTGCATAATTAAATAAATATAATTCTATATCATTCAACATCACTGCATTTCATTTAAAGTGTTTCAATATCATTTCATATCTTTAACATGCAAGTGAGCATAGTATGATTCATTCGGCAGCCTTCCATAGTCAACATCGCTCAATCAGTGGAGGTTGGCGTTTTTACTCTCGGTCTTACTCTGCTTCATCTATCCTTCTTTTTGTCTTTCCTCTGGTCTCTTGATGTCTCCCTGATCCGGTTGGAATTCAGATGTATCTAGGGTTGGTGAAAGGGTCTGGATTTGTAACTCTGTTGGTGTCTGTGGATCTCACTTTGCTTCATATTTCCTTCCTTTGGTCCTTCCTCTGGTCTCCTGACAACTACAAATGCAATTTCTGTAAAAATCGCATTCTCCAGTTTGTTTTTACTTTTGCAAATTTTAAAAATGATTGTATTATGTAATTTTGTTTGGAGAAAATAGTGTTCGAATGCTTTGAATTTGTAAATGTGTCCCACAACATTTATTGGTGTTATAGATGTTCCCATTCAATCTATACCGCAAAATGAATGGTAAAAATAGAATGCTTTTGCCTCCTCCCCTTAAATGTGGTTCACTGCGCCAACTTTCTATCTTCTATATCACTTTCTTAAAGCCGCGTCTTTGTGTCTGTCCTCGCATCGCCATATACATCTCGTCTCATCTCACATCTCTGCTTGCAGTCTTGCCATGTGAATAATTGATGCGCCATCTTGGACTCGTCTAGTGTAGTTAAAAGGCGAACGAAGTCCCGAGGACAACGTCAATACAAAGCTAAAAGTAAAACTGTGGCTGTTGCTTGCCTGCCTGACTTTCACAGGAGTCACTCTTTGCTAATGACCCACTTTAGAAGCATCTTTCTTTTGTCATTTGCACAACTTCAGGCTTTTGCAGTCTATTTGAATCTCATGTAGCAGCTGCTCGGGCTGGATTCTTGCATCAGTGCAGAGATAGCTCGCATGCAGCCTGCCACACGCTGCTGTTGTGATGTCAGGAAGCAGCATTTAGCTGGGCTCTATTTAGAAACCAGAACAATTGCTCTTTAATTAAGGTTGCAAGAAATTCGATTTTGCGTCATCCTTTCATTCAGAATTCTCTTTCAACTCCATCTTTCCGAGCCTTTGAGATTAATGATGTTTTATTAATGTTTTGTACAATAGCTAATCAAATCCTGTAAGTGTATTGTGTTGAATGCAGGGTCACTATCATATTCACTGACATTGATTGAAACCATTTCACACTTTCATTCTTATCCTCAATTAGGGATACAGCCCACCGACATTTGAATAATTCCAATCCCTTGCAGAAAATCAGTTGTGGCATTTAGTGCAACACACGAACGTCTCCAGGCCTTATTGACTAGCCTGACGAAATACTCGAAAATCCACCCTCTCCTTCTGAAGTTGTTCCGCCAGGTGAGGAGGGTAAAAACAGGATGACCCAGATACTCGTATCCGTGGGCGCGTGTCAGAATTACATTCATCACATCTTCTTGTATTGATTGACGTCTGTTGGATGTGAGGATTGGTCAACACAAACCGCATGACACAAGACTCATCTAGTAGTCAGGAAGGTAAGAGAGTAGGTTTGCAGCAAAAGGGATTTAAAAAATGTAAAGATGTGAAGGAGAGGTATGATAAACATTGTTTTGAAGAGGTCATTGCACTTCATAGTTGACATATTACATTCCATTCCCTCTGTTGGTTCCACTGGGATTTTTATAAGCCTGTTTTCAAAATGTACACTAAAAACTGTTGGGTCAAAAGCTACCCAATTATTGATCAAAAATGGACCGATCCACTTTAAGCGTCAATTTGACCCAACTTTCTGGGTTGTTTTATACAAAAGAACCCAATTTTTTGACCCAAGTAAAGGATCTGACCAATATCTATGAGTTGCTTTACACTAAAAGACCCATATCTTGATTCAAAGTTGGGTCAAATTGACCCAAGAAGGGGATCGGTCCATTTTTGACTCATAGTTGGGTTATTTTTGACCCAACTGTTTTTAGAGTGTATATGAATAATAATTCAGTTTAATTAGCAGAAACCGTTTCTGGGTTGCATACTTGGATTATATTTACTGGTGGGGTTGACTCCAGCTCACCAGTGACGCTTAAAAGGACAAGCATGATGAATAATGAGTGTAATATGCCCATAGATTTTGCAATATCTTGATTTTTGCAGTGAAATGTTGGTTGTTCAAAGGCCAGGCTGAATGTTGTCTCCACATTGTTGTGTAAAAATATATGCATTTTTTTCATTTATTTGTTTGTTTGTTTCAAATTTAAGGCATCGGTAAAGGGTTTATTTGATGAAATGAACAATTTAAGGAAGTGTTCGTTTAGTTTTGCTAGATAAGTTGTGCGGGACTAGATTTGCTCAACTTGGTATTGCAAATTGTGCAGTTATGACGCTAACTCCCTTTAATCACCTTAACTCTATATTTGTAGAGCACTTTAAAATAATCCACTGCTGTTTTCTTAATGAGCCCAGAAGCAGCAGATACAATGAAAACAGCAGAGGCCCCAGAATTGAACCCTGTGGAACAACATATGTTCCGTTATACATGTGAATTCATTTTGCATATATTCGTCTGACCACTTTCTTTTTTTTGCTCGTCATAGTTAGTATGAATGGATTACAATGGCCAAAACACATCATCATCATCATCATCATCATCATCATCATCACACATCATTTGAGTCAGGCGTGTGTCTTGACCTCTGCCGAACTCCTGGGGTTCAATCAAACCCAGGTTAAGAACTACTGGATGAACCTCTCAAAAAACAACAACTTTCCATATTATTTTCAAAACATGTAGCTCTGATTTCCTTCCATATTCCAGGAAGTGTGCTGTTAGAGAAATAAGTATTTTTTTGTTTTTGTTTTAGACATATGAGTCTGCAGCTGAGGTTAAAATCATTATTTCTTCCTCGCTAGCTCCTGCAAAACAATCAATACGAGCTTTTTTATGACAACAGAAATTACCAAACAAATATTAGCAAGCTGGAACAGTCAGAAGTTTGCTTCTTACAGAAAGTCCGGTTGTTTGTTCTTCCCCTTGGTGAATATGTGATGGGATGCAATATATCTTCTTTTTTACAGCAAATGTATTCCACCTCTCCCTGGCAAATATGTGAATGATGAGCTGTCTAATCTTTTACAACTTGACAGTCATGACCACAATATAAATGACTTGGATCTCTTACACCGCTTCTGAGTGTAATTCAATGCCTATGAGAGATTTTGGATCAATATGCTCGACTGCCTTTCCCTCCAAGCACATTCAAATCCCAAACTGAGGGAATCCGATTTCGAACCATTTTTCCAGTAGAGTTTCTAGTAAAAACTGTCGAAGAGCCGCACCACCCACATGTGTTTTTTTATTTTGTTTTTTGATCACCCATCATCTATTGTGAAAATCACCAGAGCAGCTATAATTAGCAGTGTTTCACCTAACCTCTCTACGATGTACAACTCACATTGCCATGTAAATCAGTGGCCTCAGGCTCAGCTGGTTACTATAGTAACAAGAACATTCAGCTGGCAAACTTTTCCTCTGGGTCAAAAGTGTCAGATAAACAATAAATATTCATCTGTTGTCATACACTTTTGTACAAGGTCAAGTTTTTAAACATTTCTACTGCTAAGCTAAGTTGCGTATTTATATGAACATAGATACCAATGTTTACTGATATTAAGGTGATATTATGCCATTAAAAAAAAAAATTACAACCCACCAATAGCAGGGATCAAGTAGATAAGTACAGTTTAAAGTGCAGCAGCAGTTTTCTGATTTTTTTCTTAACAACAGATGTTTGGGCCAAAATAGTTAGTTTTAGTTGTTATACCAGGAAAGCATAACATTCCAAAAACAGAATTACAAAATGTGTTGACCCCCTGAGATATACGGGCTGCAACTATTGAATATTTTGGTATTCAGATATTCTACAGAAAATTCTATTGAATAATCATATCGAGTATTTGGAATTTAAAAAAAGAAAGTTGTGCTCATAAGTTGACGTACTATGTAAAAAGTTTACATAATATGTAAAATTAATGAGCATAACAGTATATATGTTTGCTTGGATAAAGAACAATTACGAATATGCAAGAGAATACAACACATTTCACTTAATAATGGACCTATTGGTTTTAATTTTTAGCAGCAAAGTGCATTTTCTTTGCTATAAACATTTAGTCAGATTTTGAGCTATGAGATGGTGTGACATCAGAACCACAGGAGCGATATTGCTGGCTCAAACAACTGGATCAGTAGGAACTGCAACTGTGTCAGTCTGTCAGTATCAAAGTGTGCAGTCATTTCCGCCTATTAAATTGCCTTTGAAAAGAAGTCCGACGGACCTGCTAGCCTACAGGCACAGGCACTAGCTTGGTGGCTATAGCTGCTAGCCACTAGCCGCTAACCCTTGGAACAGGTGTTGCATTTTACAATGTCAGCATAATTAATTTTTTGTTTAAGTGTTTAGTGATTGAACATATCAGGCTGGCGTTGTTTTGATGTTGGTGACAGTTTGTGATGGCGAATTAAACTTAAACTGGGCTCCAATTTCCAGGAAGGCGAGTCAAGTCAGCCACCACACTCAACTTTGAAATAAAAGCAAACTAAAGTCACTCATGAGTCATGAGTGACTTTAGTTTGCTTTTATTTAGTTTGCATGGTCATGAGTCATGACCATGCATTACTAAACTTGGGGATATTTAATTTTTAAGTTGACCTTTGCACCACATTGAAGGCCAACTTAAAATGTTACAATCATTAGCCTGGTTTTCTGATTAGAATGAATGCGAACGGCCAAACGGAGTGAAATTGCTCCATTTAAACACTTCAATCGGAATGAAAAGGCTGAATCCAAATGGAATTTCATTCGGAAACACAGAGCTGGTATATTCCATTCGTCAATCCGAACGAGCATCATGTTGACGTGAATGCTGTCATCGTTTCCACCCACTAAAATGCCAGTGTCTCCCAAAGCTTGTCTGCGAGGGGAGAACTTGTTTTAAAGTACCGTATTTTCCGCACTAAAAGGCACACCTAAAAGCCTTTAATTTTCTCAAAAAAACACAGTGCGCCTTATAATCTAATGCGCCTTATATGTGGATCAATGTTGGTTAAGTAAGCTCCATCTAGTGGATGCTTAACACAACCCCAGCCACTACCGTATCCTTCTATTCTATGCGTCTTATGATGCGGTGCGCCTTATATATGGAAAAGGTTTTTAAAAGGGACATTCATTAAAGCTCCGCCTTATAATCCGATACGCCTTATAGTGCAAAAAATACGGTACTTAAAACTTGTTTTTATCAAGATGTTGCTTCAATAAAAGTGTTAACACTGTCACAACTAATATGCTAATTGATGACTGAACTCCATCTTGATAAATCACGTGACCGATGTCCGTGCCTCTCGCGGCTGCCGCTGGGCTGATCCGATTAAAAGAGGGGAGCATATAAACGGCAGATCGGAATGGATCACGTCACATGTAAACAAGTGACCAGAGATCTTCATTCGGAATGACTAAAAACTCTCCATGTATGGTAAAATTGCTACGGCTAGCTTGACTGTCTTCCCGACAATGTACAACAAATGATTGGGTACCCGAGGCAGAAGTATATCCTCAACCATTTTTTTTTAAATTGAATTTATCGAATTACTCGAAGACTCATTTCACCCCTATTAGATATACATTTAAACAATTCATAATATATATTAAAATCCTTTGACTTTAAGTTGCATAAAGGTTATTGCAACATTTTTATATGGATGTTGCGCATCTTTCAATGTAATTGTGGGGAAATAGTTTGAAATTGTTTTTAATTAGTGTACTTTGAAAACTTGTGATGAAAATGTGGTTGATGCACATTTTAAATGTATTATTTTATCCATCAAGCAATCTACTCTATCCAGTGAGGCACCTGTTTTTTTTTGTTTTTTTAGGTGAACTAAATAGTTTATGAAGTATACAGAATACCTTATCTACACTTTCAAGCATCTGTGGTGGGGCAGCCTAGCATGATGATAGTAATTAGTGTATTACATATCTGCAACCTGTTTTTTGAATGTAGTCAAATGAATCCATTAAAATTGTAGTGTTGAATAAAGTCAAAGCCAAGTTCACTAATGTTTTGTTTTGTTTCTCAGATCGACCAGTACGCCCAGAGGGATTTGAAGAAGGGCCTCCAGCTTTTTGGCACGGAAGGCAACGTGGGTCTGACCAACGCCTGGATGATTGTTCAAACTGATGTAAGACACGATGACCAGTGGTGGGCTCCTACAGACATAGATTTATTAAGCTAATAAGTTTTTTAGATGTCTTGCTTGCTTTCAGTCATTTGTTGGCCTCAGACTGCTTTTTTGAAGTTGACAGAATGTGTGGCTTTACAACGCAGTTTATATTACCAACATTCAGAAGTAAAATCAGCAAAGAAAAACTGCTGAAATATCTCTGCCCAACTTTAAAAGGCTGTGGTGAGAAAGCTGACAGATAAATGAATCATCCTCTCGTAGAGGTAATCTTTGT
The DNA here is from genome assembly GCF_054856555.1 of Leptonotus elevatus. Lineage (NCBI taxonomy): Eukaryota > Metazoa > Chordata > Actinopteri > Syngnathiformes > Syngnathidae > Leptonotus > Leptonotus elevatus. The sequence goes on along the minus strand of NC_141241.1, from coordinate 21,792,366 downwards.
TCCCAGCTTTCGCTTTGATGTGCTTCACCCGAATATTTGTTTTAAATTTCAACGGGAAAAAATAGGAAGCAATTTGTAATTTTGAATAATGTGTTGAGGTGGGGGAGGATGCATGAAGCTGATATTGCGGCTGCTGAATGCCTTCAGGAGACATCAAATGGCATATCGGAGACTTCTGGGCGCTCTGGTTTTATTTTTGAGCGTTAATGGTGAGCAGTTTTGTTCCATTAGTACATGATGACAGGTCAGGCCTGTGTATGTGTCGGCGCCAAGCGACACAGCAATAGCGTGTTTGCGTATGATCAAAGGCATCCGCCATGACAACAGTAAATAAAATATGCAATAATGTGTGTCAGCCTGCGTGGGCGTTAATGTGCAGTTTCAGCTGCATGCAGGGAGATGGCGTGGGACAAGTCTGTCTTAACGGGCGCAGTTTGACATTGAACGTGTTCAAGCACGAATGCAGGGATCACTGGCGTACCATATGTATGTTTGTTTGTTCATGTGGCTATGTAAGTAAAGAAGCTCGAGACAAACTGAGTCGAGCTGAGTTAAAGCCCATTAAAAAGACAGCTCATGTTCTGCCACAACTCTCTCCAGCAAGCCTCCTTCATACATGCTGAGTCACTGAATAGATAATAAGGAAGATGTCCCTGGAGCAGAGTTCACCCTGAATGGTATTAACTTACTGAATTGTTAAACATCTCCATACACAAGATGAGGAACAATAGATTACAAAAAATAATAGAGGGGTCAAAATTAATGAATCAATCGACAATTAATCAACAACTATTTTTATTATCTATTAATCGTTTTGAGCCTTTATTTTACTTGAAATTGTCTAAATCGTCAGATTTCTAGGACGAAGTATTAGGGTCACCTATAAATGTTTATCTTTATAAAGTGGCAAATTTGCCACTAGCATGAATAACCTATAATTGACATTTACTTAATCCGGAAGTTGCTCTCAGTTTCAAAAACATTGGTGGGTACATCACTCCCTCGCTGTGATATTGTTTTTTATTTGGTTTCATTTCATCATTAAACAATACCAAATACGCACTAATCTGGGAAAAAAATTATTTGGCAATACATTTTATGCAAAAATATTTTAAAACTAATTATTCAATTAATTGATTCACTAAATTGATACATTTAGCTTGTCACTTGAGGTGTGGAAATAGGACCCGAACACACACAAGACACTTGTTGGAGTTGGGAAAGAGGGTCTTTATAAACAAAAAATACAAAGTAAAAACAGAGAGCAGGATATGGATTCAGATGGCCTAAAAAAAACACTTGATGAAGAAACCTTGAGTGGAAAGGATGCCAAATTCAGAAGTACAACATAACCACAGCAAGCTGGGCTTGATGCAGAACACATGGAAGGCAGCTTGCATGGAACAAACCTCAATATGCTGAGAGAAATCTCGGCTAATTGAGGAACCTCGACATACTGACAAAAGTGTCATTCAGTAACTCTTGCTAGCACAATTCTATATGACATAATAAAGGCATATTGACAAACTAAGATAGGCGCATAGTAACTGCATAGCAACTGACTACATTATTGCATTATCATCATACGGGGCATAGTAGCTGCATATAACCAAGCAAACTAAGAGTGGCTTACTTGGCTAAAACATCATCATCGTCACATTATCATCATGAGAAACATTAGCATAATAAATCCATAACAAAATGACCCCTTGACCTACATAAGCATAATGCAAGGAGCTCATTAAAAGGTATGGAGGACCAAAACTCAAAATAAAGAAATGACAAAAAAAAAAAGGTGAAATTAAAAGCTGATTATATATATAATTCAAAAATGTAATAAAAAATAAATATAAATGGAAATAAAACCAACACAATATATATATATATATATATATATATATATATATATATATATATATATATATATATATATATATATATATATATATATATATATATATATATATATATATATATTATTTTTATTCACTTTTAGTCATTTATTTATTTAGTCATTTATTAATTTTTTTAATTTTGGCAGTTTTGGTCCATACTGCCAGTTCAAAATGTTATTCAAATGAGGGGGCGGTCCTAAGCGTGGACTCCGCCGTTGCAAACACAACCTGCGACTTGAGTTGCTCGACAACAAGCCGAGGTGACAGTGGACAAGATAGTCGTCCATTGCTGGAGCTCTCCACGCAAGCCGGCGAGACTTCCTTCTTCGCCGAGCCGCTCACTCGACCAATGAAAGGCAGTTTGCAACGGCGGAGTCCAACCCAAGACACGCTTAGGAACGGCCCTTCATTTGAATAACATTTCGTCCTGGCAGTATGGACCAAAACTGCCAACATTTAAAATAGATAAATGACTAAATAAATAAATGACTAAAAGTGAAAATAAAAACGGATATAAAAAAACATATAATTAAAAATTTTAATATATATATCATGTCATCATATATATGTTATGAATTAATTTATTTATTTTGAATTTTGGCAGTTTTGGTCCTCCATAAAATGTAAAGGGACATACTAACTGCATAAGCATAAGACATCCTTAACACAATCACCCCAAACCCAACCCAAAACACAATCATAGCAAAGCTATTCTAAAAATGTTCAAAATGTTTTCTCTTTTTTTTTTTTTTACTATTTCTAGAAATAATGTTCTTAAAAATCCAAGCTTCAGCCATTGTTTTATGGTTGAGCCGAAGAGTGTTTAATACCACTCTTTAGTTGAGATCGCAACATGTGGTGCACTTTATCTTATTCATTTCATGAAATGCACTGATTTGTATAGTATTGCAAATGTGAAACCAATTGTCAGATCATGTAGCAGTACAAAGAGAGAAGATAAAGAGATGATGAATTAAGTGGGTTTCAAAGTGATCTTTGAAGCAAATGAGACGTGCACAAAAGAAAAGTGGCTCAATTTAACTCGGGGTTGGCAAATGTACAAATCTCATGACAAGTAAATTAGCTGAGCGCTCTCTGTGATCATAACAAACACTCTCTTGTCTGCAGTTCCGCTGCTGCGGAGTGACCAACCACACGGACTGGTTTGAAGTCTACAATGCTTCTCGTGTGCCAGACTCCTGCTGCCTGGAGTACAGCGACAACTGCGGCCTGGATAACCCGGGGACATGGTGGACAGCGGTAAGCCCTGGCATCACTATCCAACTGGAGTTCTTCTTCTCAGTCTTTTTATCCCCTTTTTACAATGCAGCTCGGTTACTATGGCAATACAGGTACTGGATTTCATTTCGGGTTTCCAAACCCAATAGAGGAAAACACAATCAAGGATTAGATATGCAAATGTAAAAGTAAAGCTGCGAGTTTGTCAGCAGTTCTGGCCCTTAAACAGATTAGTGTGGATTCAATTTTATTCTAACTGGAGAAAAAATAGTCAACAGATTACAAGTAGGGGTGCAGACACTCTGGACTTTGGTGCAGGTGGTGTGGGTTCGGTTCCCACCTAGTGAGGGTACGAATGTGTGAGTGAATGGTTGAATGTCTATCTGTACCCGTGATCAGTGATGCCGGTAACACGTTATTCAATAATAGGGATAGACTGATTATCGGCCAGTAAACTGATTATCTGCCTTTTTATGAATCTGAAGGCTGGTAAAGCTGTTTTCTCACCGAGCGGTGAATGCTTGCAAACGTAGCGAAATTTAGGATTTTCATCAGCATTTTTAATATGTTCACAGACAGTTTTTACTTGTCGCAAAGACAATTCAAACATATTCAGACCATTTTTTTTACTGTCTGCGAAGATCTTTTGAAACCTTTTAAGAACCCTGACGAAAACCCCAAATTAACTACATTCGCATGCATTTGTCGCTCAGTGAGATACAGGGAATTTTTCATTTAGGGATTTATTCATAAAAAAACTGTTGCTAACACTGGGAACTTTTTATTTAAAAAAAAAAATAATAATAAAATAAAATTAAGTAATTATGTTGAAATTTTGGAAAACTTTATTTACAGTAGAACACTTTAGGGAACCATTTACTTGCTTAGTTTTTAATTTAGCGCATTTAACGCATGCTGATGGCTCTGGAAGCACCCTGCAATTTTTGTTAGAATTTTTAAACAACGCTCTCAATTATTTATATACAGTACTTAATATTTTTTTAAAAAGTTGTTGTTTTTTTTAAGCTAATACTTTCTCTTTTCTGCAAATGAATAACGGTCTCCTTGACTACTAATAATCGGTATCAACCATGAAAAAAACATATTGATCTATCACTAATCAATGACTGCTATTTCGACTAACTATTAATCTAACGTGTAACTATGTCCAGTATATTAGTCAGATTTAAGTATATGTATATATATATATATATATATATATATATATATATATATATATATATATATACGGCAGACAATAATTATAATAATAGTAATTTATAGCAGACAATTGCCATGAAGCTGCAGAAGCGAGTAACATGAGGTGCAATTAAACAATACAAATATGACAAAATGATTGAGTTGGTTGAGTTGACGTTGCTTGATCTCCAAATGACTAGCTACGGCCCTGCGCTGAGCCTGTGACATTGTAAGCTGGCTGACATCCCCAAAGTGTGATGAGTGGCTCATGCAATAATGAAGAAGGCGGCTCGGAGACACGAGGACGAATGTGAATTGCACAAGAAATTGACCATCGACACGTCATATGTATGTCGCAGTAATATGCTTCAGTTTGACACAATAACAGACTTACTCATGAGCCGGGCTTTTCCCGTCGATTCGTTTGAGGGTCGTACCGGGACAACTGCGTGCCCTACCTCCTGAGTCTTGCACAGAGAGAGCGATGGATTTATTTATTTTTTTTAAGTAAGTGGATAACAATAACGGCATTTGAAATGTTGGTTAATGGAAAGTTTACAGAGGCTAAAACACTAATGACTGTGGTGACAACATGGATCCAGCAGATCTTTTATGTATGACAGGAAGATTTCTTTTATATTCGCTAGTGTTAGTAAGAGTAGTTATTCAGTTACAAAATTCATGTTTATTAGTAGTAACTAGCCTCATGATGGTAGTGCTATTTGGTACTCATTAGTATGCGTCTGTTTGACTGTTCACTGTCCACTGTGACTGATGCAGTCATCCCCTAATTTGTCATCACAGTGAGCATGACTGGCACAAGCATTTTTGTTTTAAATCCATTGGCCCAAAGGATATTATGATTAAGCGGTTAAGCCCTATAACCTGTGGCGAGCAACAAATGACCACACAAATGTATGATGTGAATTAGAACGGCACCTCTACTAGATAGCTATTTTCAGTTGTAGACATATATAGGGATTTTTACTGTGCAATTGATAACAATTTTGAAATTTCAATGTAATTATACTTGATCCTTTTACAGGGTTGTTAATGATTAAACGCTGCCGTGTCCTTCTAGTAAATTGCTAAAACAACACATAATACGATTACTATCTACAGTCTATACCGCAGGTTTTTACTAGAGGCAATTAAAGCTGCAGAAAGATGTGCAAGAACATCTAACATCAAATATTCATTCAGAACAAACACCACATCCCCGCGACCTGTTCTTCACCTCTGCAAACTCTTCTGCATCACATTTGTAAAATGCCCCGGTTGCTTGCGCTTCCTATTAACTTGTCACTTAGTAACATTAGCACCATTTTTTCAGTCATGAGCTGAGCGGGGAAGCCGATGGCCGCTCTCAATCCTAATAAACACAAATGAAAAAAGAAATCCTGAACAACCAAGTCCCCTACCCCTAATTTTCTCCACCCCAAATTTACCAGCTGTATTGTGCTCTCCAAGCAATTTATGGATACATTTCTATAAACCTCCATCAAGCCTTGTCTTCATTGACTTCAACAACTAATAGACACTACACACCACCAAAAAGTTCCATTGTCACTTTTAATTGGAACAGAGGTGGCAAATCCAGGTCCAAGAAGTAAAAACCCTGCCACCGTTTGGCTTTAGCCTCAGGTGCTAGTTAGCTAGCTTCCATGGTGCTCGTTTACTGCTAGGAGCTAGCTAGCTAGCACCATGGGCTAAACTGCAGGGTTTTTACTTTCTGGGCCTGGATTTGCCACCTCTGAATTAAAATTACTGAATATTTTTATGGTTACTTCAATTCCACATATTACTGAGATGCTAAAAACATAAACAAACAAGTAGATGAACATATGAGTAAAGTTAATGTGATTCTAGTCATGAATATAAGTTAGTAACTGTGATGAAATGTCCACCAAATAAACTCTCAAGCACTCAAACACACACTGTGACAGTGTGACAAACCTTTTAAACGTTAAACACCCATTTGAGCCATTCAAAATGTGAAAATGTGAAGCATCAATATTTCAAACAACACAGAAAGCCGAGTCGCTCTCCATCTTTACTGCTCTGTGAGGAAAGATGCCAACAACAATGACTGCTTTGACACCGTAGTATTATTTTATGATTGTGACTGAAGGTTGCAGGTTAGCATTAGAGTGCACTAAAAGTATTGATACTTCAGGCTGGATGAATGTTTCAAGAAATGCTAAACAAAACAGAAATGGAGACACTTAGTAACCGAAGTGGTGGCAATCTTGTTCTTGCTGGAACAACAAACAAAATAATTGATTATGTTGAGCATCGGCTAATCACTACAAAATGCTCAACCACTGAACATCTCAGCTGTCAGAAAAACAAGCCAATTCTTCGCCTCTTCTCCTCATCCTCTCAGTGCGCCACTTCTTCTTTGCTATTTTTTTTTTTACACATATCAGTTGTGCAATTTGCTAATTCTTCACACATATCTGTTGTGTAATTTGGCAGGGCGAAAATGTTACATGGCTTGAACTCACATACCAGCTCTGACTTTCCCAACATGATTTATACATTTTCAGATGCACCGCTGAGGTCCACCAGGGTTCTGTTTGATGAATAACATTGAAGCAGGCTCACTGCATTACTTTCCATATTGATCCAGCTGAGAATTACTTTACCTTGTGCTGAGAAAAAATAATAATAATTTGGGTTCCTCTGTGTTTCAGGCAACTGCAAAATCAATTGTGCCTTTGGTTTATGTGGTTCTGACTCAGCTAATTGATTATTTAGATTATATAAATAACACAGTCACCAACCTGTGTCAGTAGAAAGGATTTTTTTAGTGGCGACATCACCACTGTATGGTGGAAGCACCTATGTCCATTATTCACGACATCACCAGGTCTTTTCGTTGATCAGAAGCTGACACAGAATACCAATTACTGGCATTTTGTGTGTATGACTAATCAGTTTTGATCATCTTAAAAGTATTTGAACAAGCAACGTTAATTGTTTGTTCCTTTTTTGGTCCGTTCTCTTGTTACTTCACAGCAAATGCAGAAAATAAAATTCAAGTTGATGTCAGATTGGGTAGCATCTGGAAGCTGTTTTGACTAGAGCTGTCAATATGAAGATCTTCACGGGAAGGAATTAATTGGCTAGAAAAACGGAACATATACAAAATGTATGATTCGATTATGAACCTCATTGGTGTGGCCATATTAACAGAGTAGTGGAAGAATACTTTCCTTGGTAGAAAGAAAAATAACAGAACAAAATGTTCCAGACATTAAAGAAGGGAAAGTCAGTAGTTTTTGCAGGATTTTTTAAATGTATTAATTTTTAATTCTTTAAAGCGCATCCGATACTCTGATCTCAGATTCTTTGGACTTGTAGAGCACAACAAGAAGTTAAATGTTAGGAGAAGGAAAGCAAGCAAATTGTTATCCGTAAAATTGGTTTACAAATAAAGTGTTATATAAAATATTCTTTAATGGCCATTAAAATATAAGAGACATGAGACAAGTCAAGTTTATTCATAAAAAAAACACATCGGTGGGAAACCGAAACAGGTTCACGCCCGCTGTTTCTAACAGCAACGCAACGTGATGGCAAAATCCAATGGAATAAAGAATTTTAAGTGAAACAGTAGTTAAAAAAAAAACACATTCACAGCCAGAAAGAAAACAATGTGGCTTAATGAAGTTATATCCGGTTAGGCCGCATTGAGACCCGCTGGGAAGATTTTCGATTTTGATTTCCATGAAATACTCGGTTAATATGCATTGATTCAAGGGACCGTTCATTGCGACACGTATATTATATTAAAATTTGCACAAATGGTGTCCCATTCACTTTCAGTCTGTGTTCGCTTACTGATGATTTAAACAGATGAGAAGACTGTAAAAGTCACAAACAATCAGCAAGTCGGGTGGCGGCAATGAAAGTCTGGCAGCATCTCCAGGGAGGAAGGTCACATTTTAGTCATGTACGTGAACCGACCTGGTGGGTACAGACTGTGCGTATATAAACAGTGGCAGTATAGTTGACCCTCACACCATATAGGAAGTAAAAGTACTGCACCTTTGAGTAGAACTTTCTGCAATATCCAAGGATTCTGTGGGAATATTTATCCATTCAGTGATCAAAAACTCTTTTTGACTTCATCTCAAATGTGTTTCCATGCTAAACTTTTCCACCGGGACACGTTTATGCTAAAATGTTGCCGGTCAACTATCAAAAATCTCTCTCGGTATGATTAAGAATTAAGTTTGTCAGGTACGCGCAACACGGAATCCTGACGTCATCTACATGTTCTCTCTTAATAGACTGCCGTTAAATGTATCTTGTGTGTGTGCGTGTGTCAACAGCCGTGCTACGAGCGGGTGAAGGACTGGCTTAACGAGAACCTGGTGGCCCTTTGGATCTTTGCTCTATGCACAGCACTTACTCAGGTAATTAGACGCAGTTCCATGATTTGTAAGTCACTTTTTGATATTTCCACTTACACACACAGACACTCTGACTTTTGCTTCGATAAAGCTCACATTTCCAGTGTCCTTTGAATTAAGTGCTGCCGCAGGATTTCTGCGGACAGCACAGCACGTGCCGACTTTTCGCGTGTTGGCACTGAAGACCACATAGGGGCGGGGTTGACATTCCATAAAACTCTTTTATCTCCTTCGCAGCCGATTGCTACGTGACATGCCTTGCACTACAGATGAAGGCCTCCGTCACGTGGCTCGTCTTGTGCCGCAGCTGCAGGCTCATTTGTAGTCAGCCATTAGACTCTCAGTGGTGCTTTGAATCTTCTAATACAGCCAAATGAAGCAGAAAGTAGATGTAATCAACTTAACAGTGTTTGAGCGTATGTGTAATTATGGCTCATGCAAAGTCATGCGTTACCTTGCTTTCCCCCAGAGTAACTATTTGGGTAGTACGCAAAGTTGGCTGCTGCTCAGTGAGCTTCAACGCAAATACAAATCTCCATAATGATGCTTGAAAAAGTGCAAAATATGCATTAAAAGCACATCTATTTGAGTAATACATTAATGATGGCTAAAATTAATAAATCTCTGGGTCATTTTAATAAATCTCTTTACAGTTGCCCTGTACTGCAATCTTGGCAAGAACACGGATTAGTTGGACAGCTCATTGTTGAATTTTGAGATATTTAACTCATTCACTCGCAGTCACTTTCACTGAAGCAACCCCCTTCGCTCCCAGATGTTAGACTAGATGTATTTGGTATAAAAACATGGAACCTACCAAAAGAAAGATTAGAGTCTTTCATCAGGAAAAAAAAAAGTATATTTGTATCTGTTTCCGTTTTGCAGCAATTAGCATTAGAATATATCAAAGTTTCATCATTATTCACAAACCTGTTGAAAACACTGGCAAAAAGAGCTTGTTGCAACATGGCTCTGGTTGATCTCTTATACTCTGCTGCCACCTGCTGGCCGTTTTTTGTAATAACTACCATTGCTTTAAACGACCTCTTCAGGTCGGAGGCTGCATCAAAACCTTCTGTATGCTCTAGCATAAAAAAAAAAAGAAGTATAAATTCGTTTTGGGGACCATGGCGCTATTCAAAACAGAACGTTGGTGTGCGTTTTTGGGAGCAAATGAGTTAAAAGTTGTATTTTTTCTTTTTTTCTTTCTTGCCTTCATCCAGTTTCTTCCTTTTGTGTAATTCTTTGAACTATATATTTTCTATTATTTATTGTTTAACTATGTCCCCCCCAAAAAATAATTAAAACATCAATGGTAGTGCCTGCCTTTTCACACTAATGTATAATTCACAGCAAATACAGTGGTACCTTGACTTTTATGAGTTGCCCACTTTTTTTTGTTTTCTTAAATACAAGCCATTGCTTAACTTGAATTCCAAGTGACAGTCCTTCCACGGCTCCAGTGAAGTGGAACAAATGGCTTCTCCTTTCTCCCACAATTCAAAAACACGCATGTAAAATCGCATTTGATGACTCTAAATTGTCAGGGATTGTGAATGTCAGTCAATATGTGCCCTGTGATTGAAAAGCAACCAGTCCGTGGTTTGCCCAGCCTCTGGCCCAAAGTAAGCTGAGCAGTAGAAAATGTTGGTTTGAGGGATGATTGATGGATTTAAAAAAATAAAATAAAATACACAGAAACCAGAAAGAGTGTGTGAGCTCTTCTCACTTGGTATCAGTCTTACATGCACAACATCACACATCGGGTCCATGCCGTGTGTTGCTCAAGGACATTTTGCCATGTGAACATGGAGAGCCAGAGATTGAATCGCTGAAGCTGCAGTTTAACCGACGACCTGCTGGACCTCCGAATCATAAATCATCAGGAATGTCGTTTATTACGACACGCTTGTGTTCCCTTTACATCCCCCGGTGTTAAATGATGGTAATGATCTTGTGTACCTTTGGAGCTATTTCATGATGTCACTCTCTTCGATGTGTAGACCACACTCATAAAAACCGCTGGTGCTTAGCGTGACTTCATCTTAACTCAATTTTTATGTAAAGAATGACGCATTTCACATCATTCGTACACACCCGGCGGTTCCTGGGAGTGTCAAGCGTGACTCACTGCTACACAAATACTGTCTTTACAAAGATGACAATGCTTTAGTGCACATGTGTCGAGATATGAATTTGATATTAAGTTTGTTATTATAGTTGCAGCTTGTTGGAATGTAGAACTGCACTACAACATTCTGACAGTTGTTTGTCATATAACTAAATGACAGCAAAGTATTGGAAGAACCTATTGGTATGATGCAATGCAGTTCTGCACCTGTCGTCCATCATAATGCTCCTTAATAAAAATGATTATAATGATAATAATCAGTGTTAATTGTGAAAAAAAAAATTTTTTTAGTGGTACAGTCTTTTTATTAAAGTTTTGGTGATAATTTTGTCATCTGATTGTCTTTTAGTTTTAATCCAATTTTAGTCGACGAAATAAAGAACAATTTTAGTCGACTAAATTGGCAATTTATTCAATGTTTTCCTTCAACATACATTTAAACTTTTATAGAGAAAATTATAACACACCTATTTGTAACTGTAGTTTACCATGGAAGTCACATTTAATACAACTGTCTTTATTAATTGTTTCAATGAAACATGTTAAACTGACGATAATATGCCGTCTTAAATTTAGTTTTCTTCTAAATAAAAAAAAGTGCATAATTGCTTAAATAAGTATCTGAGTGGTTATTTTCTCTCACCCGTGTTTCATTCCGTCTGATTGGGTTGTGTGAATTTTCATTTTCATTTTGTCAGTGAATTTTAGTTATCGTTATCGTCTCAATGAATGGCTTCCATTTTAGTTTTGGTTTCATTTTCGTCTGAAAAAAAAATTGTGATGAAAAATATGGTGACATTTTTTCATCAACGAAATTATCACTGATAATAATAATGATGGTGATACATATCTGACAGTTAAACTCCAAATTGTACATTATCAATAAAGGCAGTTTTTTTTAATATACAGCTCCAAAGCCCTTTTCACACTGCATTTAGCAGTGTGCCGTCATCAAATCCATTGATAGTGTGTGTGGTGAGGGGCGAGGACCACAGAATGGAGTGTTGCTGGGCAACTGCAAGAGGAGGTCTGGCACAATAGCAAGGCGCCATAGTGTTACGTGTTATTTTATCAAGGTCCCGTCTAACCAGTGGCAAAATCTCCACTTTTTATTTCCTGCTAAACGGTTACGTCAGCACTTCCAAATATGGGCATGCTGGCAAATAAATATGGGAAGCTCATTCACACTGAGCAGGCGCAGTGTGAAAAGGGGTTTAGTTTACTGGAATTCGATGACGTTAACTTGTAATTAAGAAATCCAATCCTAATTTCAAATGAACACAAAGAAAGCGTCTTAAGTGGTGAATGTTTGCTGTTTTCCAGATCCTGGGCCTGGTGTTCTCCATGACGATGTTCTGTCAGGCAGTCAAAGTAGAAACCTTCTACGCTTAACGCCCAACTCTGACGTCCGTGAGCACATCTGCGACGCTCCTGCACTTAAGACGGACGGACGCATCCTCTTCTTTCTGACCTTTCCCCTCTGCTGACATTTCGTCAAGGACGTTGCCTTTTCACATCTTACCCGCTCACTTTCAAACAAGCACAGTCTCAATGTAATACGTTTCCTATGATTTGCCATGTGTCAAATACTAATTTCTGTGATGCATTTTAGCGAGCAGTATAATGAAAATGTGTTAAGCAGTGTAACCTTTAAAAAAAAAAAATGTATTTGTTTTAAATTATTTTGTTTTGATGTGTTTTCAAGAGGAGAGGCTGAGTTTGGAAAGTGCACTGGTGAAGTGCTGCAAGCGCATGTCCCCTGCGATGGTGTGTATTAAATGTTTTGATCTATTGAGCAGTCAGTGTGTCATTGCTCATGACCAAATGCTTGAGGCTTTTAGTGTGTAATCCTGCTGTATTCATGTTTATAATCCTTAACGTGACAAAGACTCGTACTTGTGTAGACAGAAAAATATAACACAATGTAGTCCATTTAGGACCTAAAATAACTCCTCGGCTGTGCTGAATGAAACAGCATTGTGTGGTGGATTTACATGAGACGGAAGAATCCCAGCATCCCCAATACACACATTCTCACAGGTATTTAAATTCCGAAGCAGGATGCGTTCAAATGGCCCCGGGCTGTTTCCCCTTCAGCTTCAATAAGAGCTCCAATGACAAAGATTATTCCGGTGCCTTGGAAACCTCCTCCAGGTCTTTTCAGTTACCTCAAATGCGTACTCTTATCGTCAACTATAATCCATCCTTAAAACACACTTGAGACACACTGAAGGAATTTTTCCAAAAGCTTTGGGTTTAAACTCAGCTAGCAGTTCGTTACTGCAGTTTATTTATTTATTTATTTTGGGGGCTCCCTTGTGCAAAAATCACAGAGCCCTTAATTGAATTATTCACATATGCTGTGAACTACGTGCATTCAAAAGCAGAATGAAAGCATTGTATCCCAAAGGAGACAGGAGCGAAAGTGGAGTCGTTTGTTGCACCCACAGGCGCTGCAACCTTCCTGAGGTCATGAGTCGTAAGAGGCCAACCGCAACACATCTCAAAATGAGTCCTTCTCTGACAAATGTTGCACACAAGCCACAGCATTACCAGCTGCCTCCATCTTACGTAAAGGCACTAACGGTTCATTAGATAACATATGTGAGCGTTTGTATTTCATTAAACAAGATGGATGTGACAATACACTGTGAATAGCAGCTTCCATTGAGGATATCAATCAAAGGTATTAGGCTAGAAGAGCAGAAGCTTCAGACTTGACAGATAATTTCTTTTGCCCTTTTATCTGGCCTTTGTGGCATTTCAGCCACACCCAGCCCATGTGTTATGTTGTATTTTAGTTCAACCAACACGGACACAGCATACAGAACCTAACTGTCGTACATACAGTCCCTTTCAAAAGTATTGGAACGGCAAAGTCAATTCCTTTCTTCTTGTTGTATTTCAGATCAAAAGATGAATATCACACCAAAGTCACCTTCAAAATGGTTCTCTCGAATCGACAACTCTCTGGTCTTGCGTAATGTTAAAGCAAATGCAGTTTTCGCTGGTGTAACCCAAAGTTAAAAACTAGCGCGAGCTAATGTAGCAATCCATCTAAAAGGCAATGCCTGAGTAACTTGAAACAGCGAGAGAGGGAGAGAGAGGACAGAGAGAGAGAGAGAAAGAGAAGGACAGAGCGAGAGAGTGCACGTGCACGCCCGCGCAAGTGGGACCATTGCTACATGTCGGGGAGGTGGGAACGAACGAACTGACTAGTCGTGTCCTCCGCACGCGGCAGTTTGCGCTAAGAGTCCAGCGGCATGCTACGTGCTGTAGCTTCTTGCTAGCTAGCCCGCTAGCCTACAACCATAATGTGAGTTACGCCTTCCAAACAAATCTTCCTCCCACCAATTCACTATTTAAACATCATACACAACATATGAAGGATGAAAGTTAATTTTGCAGTTGATGTCACACATCGTCATCCTCATTGGATGACTATCTATCTATCTATCTATCTATCTATCTATCTATCTATCTATCTATCTATCTATCTATCTATCTATCTATCTATCTTTCTGTCTGGTCTGGAAACGAGATCCACTTTCATGTGACCAGGCCTTAAAAGAAGTTCGTCCCAAAGTCTCACAGCACCTATTGTCCATTATGAAAGAAGAAATGAAAACGATAAATGAAAAGGACACTTTTCACGCTCCGGCTTGTGAATCTTCACTCCAGAAAAAAAGTAGGCAGCCATTTGGTCTGTCTGCAATAAAGAGACATATACAGAATACCTGTGAGGATTAGTAGGAAGAACTGCAAATGAGCTTGGCACCGTTGTTGTCCTTATAAATAGTGAAAAGACTTTATAGAGCACATGCGGTAAATGTGTGCAAATGCTCAGAGATGTTGAAAATACAAGAGAAACTGGAAACTAATGTGAGTCAATATATCACACGAATAAAATGCACAACAGCAGTTCAGGGGGGGAAAAAGCCTCCATAAAAGTTGTTGGTGTGACATGACATCACTGGATGACTCACAAAATAGCTCGACATACAGTTATGATCTCATCTTGGGTCAATAATAGTTCAGAGTTTTTCCTTGCTCTTTGTGTTTTTTTCATCTAAGAAACTTGGGGCGCTGAAAGACAACCTGCCAGGCTTCAATAAATCGGAATCTGAATAGCTCACTAGTTATGAATTAGCCACATGCTAATGCTACAGGCAATCTATATACAGTTAATTTGCATAAAAGCACAACCACACTCCATGGCCAATGTGTTGGACAGGATATGCCAGAGACCCGGAGCAGTTGTGGGTTTCTTTGGTGGAAGTGAGCCTGCATTGCACATTTCAAAATATGTATGTTAATTGAAGACTACTTATTGCCCATAGGTATGAATGTGAGTTTGTCAATACTGATTGCCAGCAACTGTGGCGTGGCACAGTGGTGTGCCGCGAATAGGTTTGGGCATCAAGTGAAACGCAAATAATCAGCTAGTATTAGCATATGTATAAGCAAAGTGGCAAAACTCGGCAGCGCGGTACATTATGGGGAGGCCGGCTCGTTGCCTGCTACCAACTTTTCGTTGAAAACTAACAGATAACGGGGGAAGCTCTCGATTTGGACCATTTCAACTGTTGGAAAGTGTATGTTTTTTATTTAATCTATTTTAAACATGCATAGCGTGTCGTTAGGCTAGTTACTGACTGTTTTAGGGGCAAAAAACGTGTGTTCGGCGCCATCTTCAGGTAACACACTGGGATTAACTCAATTTAGCTGTTTGTCCTCTCATTACACGAGACGATACGTACTACGTCCCTTGTTCCGCATGTCACCCACCGGCTCATTCTCATACACGGATCCTTAAACGGCTTCTTAGCGAGTTGCTGCTGTCAATCACAGCCAGACCACGCCCAACCCTCTCCCCATTCGCAACCCAATGGTCCTCCAGGCAACACCCCCTTTGAGCGCCAATTTCAAATCTTTGTGAGGGGTGGAGCATAGGGTTGCCAAACGTCCCTTGAAATACGAAACCGTTCCGTATTTAGACATATAAGTACGCGTCCCGTATTGAGTTGTCAAGGGACGCACTTTGTCCCGTAATACCGTGAGAGTCAAAAATAGTACGTAAAAGGTCAATGGAATGAATGATTAACAGTGACCTTTATGTGAGAATTTACGGTAAAGTTGCAAGGACCTCCTGCTCTGTGACCAATAAGCTGACAGCACATTGATTCACGTGTAGGACGAGAATCCGCTCGTCATACAAGTTGACTCTCAGAACATTGAATGACGATGATGAAATAAAAATGGGAAAAATAAGCAAATATATATAAATATAAATAGGTTTGGGCATTGAGCTTTTCATAAGTTACAGGTTGAATGTTCTGCTTATTATTTATTGTTTAAGGGATACTTTTTTCCATTTACCATACCATTTTCAGCAGGAAATAGTTTATATTTTGTCCAGAATGAATTTGATAACTTCATTATTTTTCATGTACAATAAATACCTATAAATAAATAAAAATCCACTTACTGTCTACTGAAGATAACATAACCTGTGCCGAGGAAGTAGACAACAACCAATCATGGCTCAGTTTGCTGACCAAACCCAGAAAACAGGTGAGACATGATTGGTCTTTACCTACTTCCTCAGCACAGGTGATGTCATCTTCAGTCGACAGCAAATGGAAATATTTGTACATGAAAAATAATGAAGTTATCAAATTCATTCTGGACAAATATGAACTATTTACTGCTGAAAATGGCTCAATGTATTTAGGTATTATCCCTTTAAGTCAAGTAGGAAAGGTTTCTGTTTGAGAGATATTTATTTTCATAAGTTAATTTAGTTAGTTTATATTAAAGTAAATTTCTGGATAACAACTTTTACATGTGTTCATATCATTAAAAAATGTGAAAAAATTTGTTTTAGCTAAAAAAAAAAAGCTTAAAAAATCACGCCAGCAAGGTTGAAGCAATGATGGGGTGTCCCTTATTTATTTTTTAAGGGAGTTGGCAACCCTAGTGGAGCAAGAGTCTTCCTGTTGAGTTATCCTTTAATATTTGGCTGAATGTGTGCACTTTACCTGGAGTTGTACCGAGGAGGGACACCAGACACGCAATCAAGAGACGGGTAGCATCTTTCTTCACTGAGGGGTTCAATTGGGGCAGGAAGTAGGTTCTAATGACCGGCTGCGGTGTGTCCCGTGTGACCCGAGGCATCTCGCTAACATGGTGGTTTGCTGAAGCTGGGAATACTTCTGACATGACATAACGTCATGAGATGTCTTTAACCGTATCGTAATATGTTGCACTGCTGAGAAACGGAATGTTCCTGTAAATCGCTAGTTTTGTAATGCGCAGTCCAAACACTGCCAACAAAACACAAATAGTGTTGTTCTGGTCACATAACACTCAGCGAATCAGTTGTCAATATGACGTGCAAACGTTTCTCTATTTAAAAGTCACAGTGACTGGAAAACGATTTCTGTCAAGTTGATCTTTTGTTCTGTCACTCTATTCGTTTCGCTACACGTGCGTCCGCTAGCAGGCTTCGTGATCCGTCTGTTCCGTCGGTTTCAGGATATTGACAAAATTAATGTTTTACATCCGTTTGGATCTTTCTTTTCTGTCTGGAAATTGTGAAGAGTGAACGGAGGTTTACAAGCGTACACTTCCGTCTTCTCGAGCTTTGCAATGGTGTTTTTTTTTTTGTGTGCCTATAAACTCCATTAGGACAATTAAAATGGCACCAAGTGCAGCTGTCATTTGGTCACTTAAGGCTGAAAGCCGTTTAAACAATGCTTGCAAGCTTTAAGGTGCGCAGTTACGCAAACACGTACAGCATTCTAATACATGCAAAAATAAAGCTTTCAAGATTAATAACTTACAAAGATCATAGGTTTGATATTAAAACTGGTTAAAAACATTCAAGGGGAAGTCAACCCATGTATTAGTCAGAATGTTATGTTTATACTAGTGAGAAATGTTTAAGGTTTACTTCCACTTTAAAAACAAATAGACAGGGTGTTCCAAAAGTCATGATACACTTCCCTTTTTTTCTTTTTTTCTTTTCAGGTACCATTTGGACGAGCATTGACAGCTTCGGCTTTGCAGTTTGTATGGATGGCCAATGGCTCATTAATTGACATTAAAGCAGAAGTTTAGTGAAAATTTGTAAAGCTTTATGACTGTCCGTCACATTGCTCCAATGCATAATACCATTTACACTATCCATTGCAAGTTTCTTGAAACAGGATCTGTTTTTCGACAAACCACTTATGTAAACGCAGAACTTCCAGGGCAGGTGTTTGCGCTAATCCAGGGAAAGTCTACGTGGAGGGCTGCGCTGGAAGTCAGCATCAACAAAAGCTCGATTCAACTTAACCTGTACTGACCTCAGGTAGTACAAACGCTTCTAGTGAAAGATTATGACGCTCGACAACCTTTGGCCGAGGGAATAATATGCTGATATGCTTACAATAAAAATGCAAAGCCTCAGCCGTCAAATGCTGATGGCCCCATATTTGTCCAAATGATACCTGAAACAAAAGTGTATAGTAACTTTTGGGACACCCTCTATATGTCCTGTGATTGTCTGTAAGGCGCCATAGAAAAAGGATAGACGAAGTGCTGGTGCTGCTATTACACAGACTGCAGAGGTTTGTACGCATGTGTGCACCAATTCTAGCTGTAGCACAAGAGTTCCTGTTGACTCCATTAGTCAGGACATGTGGTTAGTCCACTTCCAAGGCAGGAAACCTCCTCCAAACCCCAAAGCCCCCTCACATCCCCCTGTTGCCTCTTCAATTCACCTCATCGCTTCAGCAAATCTCTGTATCCTTTCCTCTCATCTCATACATTATTCATTCTCATGTTCACGGGCTTTCTCCCATCTTGTGCTCGATCAATAAAACATACCTGTGTGCTTGTTCCCTCACCTTTCCATCCTTTCGCCTTCTTCCTAAAGCCAAATAGTGGGCCATGTAGAGCAGATAAAACTGCAGGGGTGGATGCTCTTTTCAGCGTGGAAGAAATTGACGGTGTTTTAGGCCACTTCGCCCTTACATGAACCGGCTCTCTAATTTGGGCGTATATCGCCAAAGTAGCTTCACCACAAATTCACTGAAGGTTTCATCTTCCGCGTGCAGTCCAGAGAGAGACAAAAACGCCCTGCTCTGCACATCTGAGTTTTATTCTCTCATTTGAGAAAATAAAAGTTCATTTGAGGCCACTGAATCGCCCACAGGTATCTGTGGGTGGAGCAGAACAAAGAAGTGGACTGGGACACCATTGAAGCCATTGAAATGAGATGACAAAGGATGTTATTCTTTCTAAAGTGTAAAAGTGTGAAGCAAGCTTCTGTAGACAGTCAGTCTTGCATCAGCAGAAAAAAGCATCAGGACCACTTGGCACTAACAAGTGGCAACAGTTGCATTTGGTCTCTGCGCTTTCAGTGGCGACTTACCTGACTTAACCCATTGCTAGTTTGCTACTATGTTGTAAACATAGAAATACTGTACAAAACACATTACTACAACAACACAATTGTGCCACTACAGTTCAGAATCAATATTGATCTAATCACCGCTGATATAGGTCACTCACATATTCCTTCATTTAATGTGGATTCATCATCGGGCTTAGCTTCCAAACTAGAGGGTCAGTCAACTTTTTCCAGAGTTACACTGAGTAAGTGTCAATTTTATTTGTAGTATAGTTCATTTCACATGGCGGGCAACAACTCAATGTGTTTCAGAATAAAAAGCAAGATGGTAATACATTTCAAATGCATAAAAACAAACAATACTATAGGCAAAACAAACTAACAACAACAAAACTAATTAATAGCTAGTAAGAACATCGACGTTATAAGATTCCATTTCAAGGACGTTATTGTTGGAGGAGGTGAGCCGAGTTACATAGTAAGGGGTTCCACAGGGTTGGACCATGATAACTAAAAGCACCTTCAGATGATTTTGAATGTATAATTTGTATAGTTGCAAGCAAGTCAGAAATATAAGGCACGGCAGCACCATTAAGAGATCTAAAAAGAAGTTCTTAAAATCGATTCTGTACTCAACCGGATGCCAATGATGAGACTTTAAAATGGAGTTATGTGCTCATAGCTGTTTTGTTTTTGATAGAATTCACAGTAGTGACAATTCCGAGCTTACGTCACAAGTGAAAATGGCGGTCTTATGGTGCATTCAAGGAAGGTTTGAAGTAGGATTTCCCTGTTTTTCCCTCAAAGCCTTCGAGTCTGGTTTGTATGCTAGTCACAGGCAAAAACAATACAATACACCGTGAAAATGAAGCGTTGCATTGGAGAAATGCCCGGATGTTCGGAATTGTCAATAGCTCAAATGACCGCTGGTTTTAAAAGCGACTAGAAGGGAATTGACGGTGAATGTTTTGGACCGTATTCACTGAAGGATTTGAAATCACATTTACAAAGAAAGTGAGCTGTCAAAATCATCCGGACTGCTGGATACTTGTGGCGGCTAGCAGCGGGGACGAGCCTGCGCTAGCCTACTGTATCAACACAGTGTTACCGGTATTATCTATTAAACCTTGTCACCGGTTATAGAAAAAAAACATTTTTTTCATGGTTGGGTGTGACAGTGGTGTGCAAAAGACACTAGTTAGCGTCTGATTTTGACGCCGCCTGTTAAACTCTTTCTCAACGAGGAGGATGGAGATAGATGGAAGGAAGGTTTTCAAACTGCCCATCAATCACAGGCGGGTCCGCAAAGGTGGACTTCACAGATCTGTCATCTCGCTAGCTAACTCGATATCATCCCACCTGTGGAGGTCTTAAAAACATACTTTGCGAACCTTGACCTACCGCAGCAAATCACACACAAGTGGTTGAATGTTTTGCATTACTGTTGGTTGTTTAAGGCTATCAACGTATTCAATTTAAATGCCAGACAGTAGAATGTCAAGTCATACTTCCACAGTAGCCTAGATAATAATTAGCAACTTGCTCAATGTGCGTGCCAACATGCCTCTGGGAGCCATAAGACAGGAAGCGGAGGATGAATGCCAACACCATCAAATAAGAAAAGCCAGCTGAGTATATTCTAAGGAAGCACGGCCTGCCACAGGAGCTGTCGCTCCAGTTCTACATGACAGCTATTGAATCACCGCTGGATTCGTCTGTCACAGTCCGGTTTGCAGCTGCCTCAAAAAGGACAGCAATGGACTGCAATGACAGCAGAAAGAATCACTTGAATCACCACGCTGGAACGTTCTTTCGACGCTTGCTGTCACTCTCTCAAACATTTCACCAGAACAATATCATCAAAATGTTCTTGTTATTATTATTATTGCTTGTATTATTTGACTTTATCTTTGCGTGTAAATACTGTATAGTACATATTGTGTGTATTAACGTGTATCACTAAAATGGTGGCCCATTCTATGCATGTTTATGATACAATAGAGACAACTGGCTGGATTATTTCTGAAATCACCAACCACGAGCAAATTCTAAAGGGGATTGTTAACTTGGTAAGAACTTATGTTAGCATTCTCCTGTAATATCTTATTTATATTAACATAGTGCTGAGGCTGTTTAGTTTCTGTCCTTGCAGCTAAGAATAATATCAAGCATCCCTTTGTTAGCTCCCAAAGGACAAATTGCATTTTTGCGCTCTCTTATAAAACATGAACATGCTACCCACACACACCATAAACACTAATCTACAGCATCCATACAGTAATGGAGGAATGTAAGCGTGCGACGCATGAGCGAGCGCCCTGAGCAGTCTTTAGCTCAAGGGCATATCGACATTGCTCAGGATGCAAATTGGCTACTCTCCAACAAGTAACCCTAATTTCCCAATCCATCCATTTGTCCATTTTCCGTACCGCTAATCCTGTTCAGGGTGGTGGGGAGTTGCAGCATATCCCAGCGTACTGGGAAGGCAAACGGCAAACTGCACCTTGAACTTGTCCCCCGGTCAGACAGACAGCACAGGGATCACACAGAAGGTGACTGAGTAGAAGTCAGGTTCGCAAACCACTTCACTCTCAGTAATATCTCCCAATCTACTTTTAGATATTCTAAAATAGTGGGAAATACGTTGGTTATTTATGCATGATTGCTTTTGGATGAGATTAGCATCTGGACATGGCTATAAGAGAAAGGCCGCCTTATCAGACACGTGCCTCGAGTGAGTATTTTTTTTTTTAAAGATTCATCCTCCAATGTAGGACAAATTATTAATTTGAATATTTTATGCCAAACATCAAAACTATAGTGAGATAATGTGATAAGAGGCGTTGCATAATTAACACTTTATAATGGAAAAGACTGTGTGTAGATTATTCAATCGCACTTTCTCTTTAAAAGTAAGGTAGAACTTCAAGGACAAGGTTGCAAAACATCTTTCTGAAGTTTAAACACTAAGACTATGAGCACGCTCTGAAACCCCTCCACGATAACCCCTCACCCCTAGCTAGCATGGTAGCCCTTCTGTCATGACCAAGATTAAGACATTTCACCTATTGCTAGCTCGTGAATTAATTAGCCTATCCCACAACAATCATGTTAACTATGTCTGAATTTACACCACATTTATTTATGAATCAATTTAAAATGTAAATTATAGCTGGCGTTGAATCTCGATCCTCCAAGCCAATTTACCTCACGTATAGGGTGACTAGAAGACCCAGTTTAACCGGGACAGTCACGTCGTACAGTTGAGTCCTAGCGAATTTCGCCAGACCCATTGTTTTGTCTCACTTTTACGCAGGTCCCGTCCCATTGATGTCCCAGTTTTTAAAGCTACTGAATGCAGACAATTGTATTTTGAATCGCTACTGCCACCTGTGGCCGAAAGATGAAACTGCATTTTCACTTCTTCACATACACAATGCGCACATGACGTCACATCCGCAGACAGAGGGCGGGAAATTTGATCCCAAGTTTCCATTATGTACAGCTAAGGCATGGGTGTCAAACTCATATTAGCTCAAGGGTCACATGGAGGAAAATATACTACCAAGTGGGCCGAACCGGTAAAATCATGGTTTATTAATGAAAAACATTTGGCTCAGTTATTCACAGATTTTCACTATTTGCAGGCCAGCCCTAAATAGCAGGGTTCAACTGTAAAAATATTGTTCCAAAAAATATCACAAATGCAAATGGAATGTGGCAACACTTTGCCCATATGAGTTCCGGGCATGTTATATCTAACTGTTTTCCATATAGGCCTATACATTGTTCCTAGAATGCATTGTGTGGCGCAGTTAATGAAGTTATAGGACATTAATCCATGCTACCAATACAAGGACGCATCTGTCGAGGAAGGACGCATCTCCTGCACTCACTCGTGACTTCTAACTATTTTGTTGACATTGGGATTTTTAACTACATTGCTGCAATATGCCTGGCGGAAAAAGAGCTGACGAAATTGAGGAGATAAAATCTTCTCTGGCAAAACTCAAATAAATGGTCACCGAAATACTTGAAATGAAAAAGAGCATCGAGCCATTTCTGCAGGAAATTCAGCAGTTGAAGAAAGAGACACAAGAAAAAGATTGACGCATTGTCACCTTGGAACAGAAAGTGGATGATTTGGAACAGAATCTTCAAATCAACGATGTGATAGTTACCGGTATACAGTTTAAACCGGGCGAGAACTGCCGCGAGCACAAGTGCAGTTGATTCTGACCGAACTTCAGCCAACGAGACTGTCGAACAGCAAGTGACAACTCAACTCAGAGATTTGGGATTCATTGTGGATCCAGCACACATCCAGATGTGCTTTTGGCTTCCAACTGGGGGGACACGACCACCGGCAGTTCTGATCAGGTTTGTTGACAGAAGAAAAAGATTGCTCTTTTGAGAGCTACTACAAGCTTAAAGGTAAACCTGTCTACGTCAATGAAAATCTCACAAAACGAAATGCTGACATTGCCAGAAGGGCGCGACAATTGAGAAAGAATGGACTTATCGAGAACACATGGACAAAAAACTGTCGGATCTTCATCTAAACAAAAGAAGACTCATCTTCTGAGAAGAAAATACGGATTGTGAAAAGAGTGGAAGAATTGGTGGAGTTTGAGAGACAATAACTGCTATCAGTAACTCACATGATTAAATTGTGGATTTTGTCTTACCCAAATGAAATTATTGTAACATATTACTAATAAACCCAAAACTGGAGCTGTCATGATTTGAATAATGAATAATTGATAACGATATGAATCAATGACTATCATAATCAATGTATATGACTGATGCGTGTAGTAAGAATCGATGGGGACGGGTTACTAATAAGCCACGGCTTCTACCCGTCAGCCCTTCTTTCGAATGTCAATGTTGCAAATGATATTATGTGATCGATGTAACCTGTAATAATGTGTACAAAATGAAAAAATTAATAAAACAAAACAAAACAAACATATGTGTTTGTGTTTGTGTTACCAGTATCTGAATGTCTTATTCAGCACGTTTATGTTGGTCTATGTTTTTATTTTTTTCAACAAACCGTTGCTTTAGGTTGTGTAAAATAATAATTCCGTGTACAAGATTGCTCGTGAAATAACGAATGTATATGTTTGGATTTTGGTGGTCTAATTGGGCCGACATTACAAATTTTTTTTACTTTCAAGATCATCTCATGGGCCGGATTAAATCCCTTTGTGTGCCTGATCCGGCCCGAGGGAGCTAAGGTATTAATCTGCTAATTAAAAAAATTAGCAGTTAGTCATGGTCAAAATGGTCAAATGAAAAGGCTATTGTAAGGGCAAATTGTTACAAAGTGCAGCTTTAAGCCAATTGTATGTCAATCACACAGTAATAGTTATAGCAATTCATAAAATAAACCAATTAAAAAGGAATTTAATTGTAATATTCGTTCTTTACTTTCACTTTGCGTTCTTATTCTCATCTATGCCGGAACTAGAACTACTTCCTGCTTCTGTGTCTAATCATCATGGCAAATATAGTCTTACTAGCCTAATATTATTATTTCCAACGTTACAAAGTGGGACCGACATGACGGAAACAACACAGCCAGTTTCCAAAAACTACCGTGACTGAGCAAAAGATGTTGGATAATGGTGAGTGCATTGGCTTGTTTAGCGCTGTCAACCAATAAACCAATAAATTCCAATCATTTCAAATGCACAACCATCGTATAATCATTTTCACTTGGAAAAAAGCCCGCTTTAAGTAAAAGCTAAAAGTGTATCATAACATTTCATGACCAAATTGGTGACCACGGCTGTACCTGGCTGAATCGCCGGCTTGCAGAGATGTCAAGTAACAAAGTCCAAATTCAACCGCTTCAGGAGGTGAATCACTGTATAGTACAAAATTATACCGCAGAAAGTGGCAACTGCACTGTTGCCAAATGCATTAAGCATACCGCTTAAACCCATTTTTGTTCCTGAGGGAAAATACATAGTTCATTCGAGGACAAGTTTCAGTGAATCTGTGACAGAATAACAGCAGCTCTGCTTTTGGTCCAAGGAAATACATGAAGGATGAGTCGAGGTGCAGTCAAATGGTGAAAAAATACAAATGTATATGAATAGATTTTTGACAGTCTGGAGATGGAATGGACTTGGTTCAGTGGTTGCTAACAGTGAGGCCAGAACCTCCCGGCAGCTCACAGGTGGAAGTTGTGCCGCTAATAAATAAACTTGACCATGATTTGAAGCAAAACGAATGTTTGTCATGGTTTATTTGCATGGATGTTTTTTTCTTCCTTAAATTCGGCATTTTAATCAACAAAAAGTATTTTCTCTTTGCCACAATTTGGTACAAGAGACGGCAGAAAATGACAACAATTATTGAGCTGTGCTGATGCCTCGTATTGATAGCAAATAAAGTACGCGAGTCATGGAACGCTTTGACAAACTGTGAAAACCGTGACGAGCCGGGAGGAGAGAATGCACTGGCATCCATGAGAGACCGCAGGCCAAATTGAACTGGGACTCAAGAGCCCCCACCACATTGACCATCAAGAATAAGATAAAATAGATGAATGTTATTCAACTAAATTTTCTACGAAACAAATTATTCAACCAAATGTGTCGAGTTAAGCCTTGTGCTGTTTGTGAAGTGTGTATTTCTACATGCCAGAGGATCTCAACCAAAATACCCTGAGGCCTTTTCCCCCCTATTTCCACTATGCAAGTAAAATAATCCTTCCAACACATCAAAATCAATATCCTGGTCCAAGTTAAACACACAATCCAGAATTTAAATAGTTTAAGCCTAAAAAACTAAATTTTTATGTGTTATATACTATATTGCAGTGAATCCCAACAGGGTGCCATCGTGATAACAGTGAAAGATCTTCAGGGAAACTGAGGAAAATGATCTGTTTTCACTTAATTTAAATAGACAAATAGATTTTTGTTCATCTATCTATGCCAGGGGTCTGCAACCTGCAGCTCTGAAGCCACATGTGGCTCTTGTTAGTCTCTCTCCCGTGGCTCCCTGTGGATTGCTAAATATATTTATTTAATTTAATTAATAAAAAAAATTCATATTTATTTTTTAGATGAAATATACTTTAAATGAATTAATGATTTAGATAAAAGTGAAAAATTTAATGTTAAAAGAATGTCAGTCACATTTTAAAGAAAAAGAGAGAGACGAAAGGTAGATGAAAAAGTTTTTTTTTAATTGCCTAAAAATGCCCAAAGAGGAAGTGGAAAAGCAGAAAATTACCATTAAAAGTCCATGAAATTTCCAAAAATGTCACAGAATGAATTTCAAATAAAAGGGCAGTTAAAAAAAATACCATAAAATGTCCACAAAATTGTCATATATATATATATATATATATATTAAAGACAGAAAGAAAAATACTTTAAAAGCACTTATAAAATGTCCAAATACAAAAAAGAAACCCAGAAATATACCATAAAATGTCTAAAAACAAAATAAGAAATCCCAAATTATACCATAAAATGTCCACAAAATATCAAAAATGTCAGATAATTGATAGCAAAAAAGGCAGAGAAAAAAACCTTACAAATGTTCAAAAAAGGAAGAAGAGAGGGAGAGTATTACCTTAACATGGCCATAAAATTGCCAAACGTATCAAAAATATGACAGAAAGGCAGAAAAGTCTGAAATGTATGAAAAACGAAGTCTGAAAAATAACACACAAAAAACAGAAGAATAAAGTTAGAAGAAATTCAATGTCTACGTATTGGGTGCTGCTCTCCTATTTTTGTGTTGTGGTGCAGCTCGAATTAGCTCTTGGGCCCTCATACATTAACACGAACACACAGTTTCCTTCATCACAAGCTCCAAATGTTTTGTGGCTCCAGACAAAGCTTCTGTTATTTATTTGGCCTAAAATGGCTCTTTTGACAGGGAAGGTTGCTGACCCCTGATCTATACCAATAATGTATAGTGACAGGCAGAACAATTAAATGCTCATCCCTTGGATGGTAAATATATAATTAGCCTGTTGCCATAGACACAAGATGTGTTCAGTTAAACAGGCCGATGCAGATTTCAGCATAAATCCAAACATATATATTGTAGTTCCAGGATTCAAACCCACAACCCTTCAACACTAGATGAGTCAACTATACTGAGTGGGCCACAGCCACAACAGCAATGAACAGGAGGCCTTGTATCCCCCCAAACACCAACAATAAAATATTGATGTTTGTTCTGTTGTCATGCAACGTTTTTTTCCGGCACAAAAGGCCGTTGTAATAAATAACATTAATTGGTGTTGCTTTCAACGAGTGTTGCCATGAGCAGCATAATGAATCATTTGTATTGGACTCAGAGCACGCGACGAAGCTGAACCAGAATGTCACTTCTTATTTTCTTTTTGCCCAAGTATGTGCTGTGAAACTATTTGTACTGCATCTTAATCCAAAAACAACAGAAAATTGGTCTTTGCTTATTTAATCCCAATTTATTTTATTTTTTTTATAGTTCATGTGTGTAAATGTGTGCTAAGGTGTATTCGCCTCTGGCCTAAAGT
Source organism: Leptonotus elevatus (assembly GCF_054856555.1). Lineage (NCBI taxonomy): Eukaryota > Metazoa > Chordata > Actinopteri > Syngnathiformes > Syngnathidae > Leptonotus > Leptonotus elevatus. Next base: position 21,764,543 of record NC_141241.1, on the reverse strand, counting down.
CAGCTGGGAATGTCTCCAGCTCGTCGTGACCCTGAACGGGATGTATGTGAGATGCACATGCCTTTTACAAGGCAAACATTTGGTACAGTAATTTACACTTCAAATTGAAGCCACACACTTCACCACAAGAAGAAATTTTTTTGCCCCCCCCCTCATTTGCATATAAAATTGTTGTAAATACACCTCTGCAGAAGAATCTATACCCTTTGACAATGAGAGTGCCACTGCCCCCTACTGTAGTGGCTGTGCAATTACACTTAATTCTAATATGGAAAATACAAACAAAAAACACGCATTCCTTGAGAGCAATCAAAATTTGACTAATATCTGAAGGTCAAGTGGGCAAAAATGAGCAACAACAGTTCATTTTCGTGAAAAAATGCAAATTGTGTTCTGCCCTCAGGGGCCAGATTGGACCATCTGAAGGGCCGGTTGTGGCCCGCGGGCCGTACGTTTGATACGAACCACAAGGTCATGAATCATAATCGAGTTTGATTGCATAAACAGATTAGCATCTGCTTGGAATTCCGCCTTTTGTGTGATCCTTACGGCTCCCCGAAAAGTTAAGTATGAGTAATAGAAAAAGCATATTTGAATCAAGTGAAGATTTTTATTTTTATTTTAGCTGTCTAATAAAGAGCACATATTTCAAAACGTTTTAACCCGATTTTCTTTTAATTTTTCATTTCATAAAAAGGGCTCCGAATTTGTTTAGATGTTTCTTCTTTTTTGGCAAATACAGTACATGCTTTTCATTGAAAAATGGTGGCTGACAGCGAGCCTCAGTATAATTACTGCAAGGTCATTCATGAAACACAAAAGGGGGGGGGGGGGGTTGACGTACTGCAATGCATCAAACACATTTTCTGGGGCCAAAATGAAGTGCTGAACTATTTGAAGACCATTAAAAGTAGACCAGCAAAAACATTCCAACCAAGGTAGTGTGGGACAATCTTGTCGATATATTTGTTCAATTTCAAACAGACATTGCTGAGGCCTTGCTGGCTCCAAAGCAATTCCATTTTTGTTGTCCTCTTTTCTTAGCTCACTTCTCAACATTCCCGATTTTTTTGATGCAAGTTGTCTGTTAACCGAGGTCAACTCGCTTTACTGGGAGCTCTTTTCCTGAGACTGCACATTGTCACAGACATTCTCATTAATTTGTATTGGAATTATTTGAATTTGTTCATTTCTCACTTTGAAGTCAGCCGACACGGTAACTTCAGCATATTCCATCCTGGGAGGAAGTCGAGCGAATCCATTCATTGCGAGCTTGGGTGAAAAGTTGAACAATCTGTAGACGCGAGTCAGAGCTTGAAAACGATTGAGGAGAGTTAAACATGATAAAACGGAGGAGATAAATGTCCTGCGCTTTTATATATTTTATACTCCTGTGGCTCATAAATGAACAGTTTAAACAACTAGTCTTCAATTATGCAGTCCTATCTATATAACTTTCAATGTGTTCATTTTGTAAACAGGAATTATTTATATATATATATATATATATATATATATATATATATATATATGTCAACTCGTCTCGTTTGCTGTCAGTTACAACTCCACCTGTAAATCTTTGCCCTATTTTTTATAGACACATGATGAGTGAGGTCTGTGGCTTTACACAAGTTATTTTATTTTTTTTAAATTCCCAGCACTTTTCACTGTGAGGAGAGACGAGGATTCAAAAAGTGTGAACAGGAAATTGGTTGAAGACCCACCAGAGCAAAACAAAGGCATACCATTCCGAGGACAAAAATAGATCAGAACTGGCAGGCAACTTCCACTCTCACGAGTTGCATTTACCAATCATGTTGAAATGCGTCAGAGAAAAATAATGATGCAAGATTATTTTTAGCTTTGGTATCTGCCGATAAATACAAATTCAAGAGAAATTAATGAGGAAATACAACCTTTTGCACTATTTATAGATGGCTGGTAATTTTCCTCATTGATCATTTAAATTAACTACATTTAGAAAAGGCAGTGGATATACCAGCACTGAAAAAGGTTACAAATTATTTTACTAATGGAAAAATATGTGAAAATAAATTTTATACAACACAATTTCAATGTTGATTCAAGTAAAAGAAAATCCAATGACAAATAAAATTAACTTTAAAGTGGAAGCCAACCTCAAATTTCTTGACAATATATTATATGTGACCTCACTAGTCTAAACATGACATTCTGATTAATATTACATCCGTTTTTATCCATCTCAGGGGGCGGCCAAAGATGACATCAATGTTGCTCAGGCAATGACCAATCACAGCTCACCTGTCTTCTGAAGCTGAGCTGTGATTGGTTGTTACCGGAGCAACATTGATGACATCTTCAGTCGACATAAAGTGTCAAAATGGCCAAAATGTGAAGATGACATCACAGTTGCTCAGGGCTCTGGTAACAACCAATCACAGCTGAGCTTCAGGAAACCGATGAGCTGTGATTCATTGTTGCCTGAGCAAAATTTGTCATCTTCAGTTCACAGAAAGCGGCAAAATGGCCACCCGCTGAGATGGATAAAAACGGATGGATTTTGCTTCATTACTCATATTCCACTAATACAAAATTAACCAGAATACCATATTTAGACCAGTGGGGCTGCATAGAACATATTGGGAGTGTTGACTTCCCCTTTAACACCAAATTCAGCCTGGATTCATTATAAACAAAGGCTGAAAAACAATTGAGAGCACCTTGTTAAACGGATGTCAGAAACTGCTTACGAAAAGTATGTATTTAGGTGATAAATTCAAATAGTTGAGCTAAATTTCAAACTTTTAGGGGGGAAAAAAAGAGGATTTTTTTTTTATTTTGGTTACTATTACAAAAAAAAGAATGACTAAAACCAGCAAAGACTCCCGGACACACAGAGGGAACAGTACTAAAGCAAATGTTTATTAGAACAAAGAAAACATCACAAAGACAAAATATCTATAAATCTATTATTTTCTTGTTTGTTGTTCAGACTTTAATAATCCCAGATGTGAAAAGCGGTTACATTTCAACGTTGGCATGGAAAGGACTTGCTAACCTGCTTGAAGCTGTCACAAATGTGCTGAAAAGAACTTTTTGGTGAGGAAAATGAGTTTGTTTTCCCTATTTCAGTCACACTTTATTCCACACGGACGCAGCTGCACACGTTCAGACCAATACATCATTTTGGTCTTTGTTTCTCTCTTCACTGGATGCAATGCTTGGCCAGGAGATTCTTTTCTAATGAAGAGTTCAATGCAGGTGCACCTTCAAGGACTCGCGCCCTGACAAACATGCACACATTGCTTATTTATAATTATTTACAATTCTGCAAGGACCAAACATCTTTTCCAATTCATTTCTCCAGCGGGGCATCTTTCTGTGCTAGTGGATCCTTGTCAGCTCCTCGACAATCTTAATGACCTCGTCCACAGTGGCTTCACGCTTCATGCCGCTGCCGTCATCGATCTGGAATTGAATCACATCAAACAGCGGGCCATCATACGTGAGACGAAGCACGGCAATGCTGGTTATGGCATGAACAAATTTGATCCTTTGTTATTTCAAAATGATATGAAATTCATTGGACAATTTCTCACTTTAGCGGATGCTGTTTTCCATTCAAACTTCACCAGTAGGTGAGGAGAAAATATATGGATATATGCGAAATGACTTCTTTTTTTTTCTTCTTCTTCCCTTTTCAATCTGCCCAAAGCAGAGCCGCAATCGATACACATAAGGCCAACCGTGCAGCGGCGCACGCTATCCTACTATCTGCTCAGTGACATTCATATTTGAAATGTTACAGGACAAGAAGTAGAAATCTCAAATGCATGTAAATGTTGAAGGATGCCATCACTAAGCACAAAATGCCATGGAAAGATATTGGGGGTGGGGGGTAGTTACTATGCAGGTTAACATATCACAGCCTATACACAAAATGGACAGCATGAAGGGAAAAACCACAGCGGACACAGGAATAATTTGAATTGGACAAAAGTAATAATAAATAATTTAATGAAAATTAAGCAAAGTTGCTCAGGGCTCAGGCAACGACCAATCACAGCTCACCTGTTTTCTGAAGCTGAGCTGTGATTGGTTGTCACCTGGGACCTGAGCAACTGTGATGCAATTTCCACTGAACAGCAAGTGGCAAAATGGCCGCCTTCTGATATTGATAAAAACAGCTGGATTCAGCTGTTTAACTCATATTCCACTAACACAATATTAACCAGAATACCACATTTAGACTAGTAGGGCTGCATTATTGTCAATAACATTTTTGGGTGTTGACTTCCCCATTTACTCACTTGCTCCCAAAAACAGATAAATACATTCTATTTTAAATGTTTTAAGTGTCGTAAAGACGTATTTATACGTTTTTTATGCTAGAGCAAATAGAAGGCTTTGATGCAGCCTCTCAACTGCAAAAAAAACGTTGAAGAAATAGTAGTTATTGCACAAACGGCCAGCAGGTGGCAACAGCGCATAGGAAATGAGCCAGGGCCATGTTGAAAAAAAAACAAAAAAACTTTACTCACAATTCTAAATAGACTTGTGAATAATGATGAAACTATTCTAATGCTAATTGCTGCAAAACGGAAACAGATAGAAATATACTTTTTTTCTGATGAAAGAAGAGACTTTAATCTTTCTTTTGGTAGGTTCCATGTTTTTAGAGCAATAGAACACAATATTCTGTGGGCCTTGCAAAATCACTCAAAATTCAGTACAACAGCCAGGAGTGAAAATTGCTGGGAGTGAATGAGTTAAATAAGGCTTTGATTTTGAATTTTGGTTCAACAGAATTAGTTTGAATGAATGAATGAAATTCAGCTCCATACATATCAATTAACAACAATTTAAAAGCAATGTCTGATTTCCATTAAATTCGTGTTTAATATTCGTTTTGTAAGATTCAAGTTATTTCTGTGTTCACTCTGGATTTCTCTTTCGTAGCAACAATTTTGTCAATTTGTGTAAAAGCATGTCAACGACATAGGATGACATCAAAGCAATGGGGATTGGGTGTTTAGTAACTGTTTCCCACAGATTGGAAATCTTCTTGGGTGGGTGGACTCCTACTAATCATGATCCACAAGTGAGCGACAGCGAACTAATGTTACATGCGGTAGGTATATCTGGTCGCAACAATATATATATATATATATAAATAAATAAAAATATAAATATACAATTTTCTTGAAATCTACTTGGGTGGCCCGCCCAAGTATTAACATGGTGTGGGAAACACTACTTGATCTTGTAATAATAACGCAAGTGACATCATTGCCGGTGTGTGTATTTGTGTGCAAGTATGTGTGTGGAAGAGACAGACACACTAAAGCTATCACAGTCCTGCTGATATGATTAAAAAAAAAAAAAAAAAAAATCGCTGGAACTAGCCTGACACAAAAAGTTAACCTTGCATACTCAGTGTCAGACAAGATATTGATATTGCGGTATTGATATACAAGCAACAGTTATTGACTAAGTCACTATCCCAAAACTGCAATACAGTGGAATTCAATGTAGTAAAAAAATAAAATAATAATAATATATATATATATATATATATAAATATATATATATACATACAAATATATATATACATACATATACATATAGCACAAAGCCACTTTCAACCTTTTTTTAATCATTAACCAATAATTGTGAAAAAGTAATTTACAGTTCTAATATTAAATCAATCCAATTTCATTTGTCTTGTGTTAATTAAAGACATTGCACGTCACCATTTATTGCTATTCAGAATGAAAATAAGAGAAAAAGGGTATTTCATTTCTTAATTTACTAAATCCTCGATGTCTTCCTTAGTAAGATAGATCATGTTTACCTCCTAATCGATTATCCCTTGATTGCTATGTTATCATCATATGATTATAGTTGGCAAAGCAGTGCAATCATTTACACGTCAATTCCCATCCCTATTGGATACAATGCAATATCACATCTCCCCCTCAGGCATGAGCAGTACAGTGGTGACTTGACAGCAGTCTGATTGGACACTTAGGATGACAACTGCTTCAACATCACTGCCCCATTATTGCTTTCAATATTTTACGAGCGATTTTGGGCAGGGGGAAGCATTCACAAGATTATATCTGTCCTTTCCAAAAGATACTTCAGATGAATATTTGGATGAGTTGGTGTCTGAATGAATGTCTCCTGAAGATGGAGGCGATTTTGCCTACCTGGAGTGTACTGACGACCTCCTGCATCTTGGCTCGGCCCAGATCCAGGAAACTCTCAATCAGATCGCCGTCAATAAATCCCGTGGCCTGGTCCGTCTTTCGCTCGGTGTGGAAGGACCTCCAGGTGCGAAAACGTCAAGGGCAATCAATACAAGAAAGCTACCCTGCCTGAAGAATGGACCTCCGGTATAAATAAAGCTTGTTTCACCTCAGGTTGACTAAAATCATCCTAATATGTGACAAATAGTACAGTAGATTGACAGTTTTCCAGGAAAGTGGTCACTTGATGACAACTACCATTCTAATCAACTACAATGAATCCCCCGCACAAAAGAAAGGATATAAGCTGTGTTCAATTTTGCCCACACTCTTGATGACTTTGTTGAGGCGGTTCTGAAGGTCCAGGAGCAGGCTGTGCCATCCCTCGGAAAGGGAGGTCACCAGTCCTAATGCACAAATTCAAATTCATGTGTCAGTGAAGCTATCACTTGGCCAACGTATCAAACAATAAAAAACACTTTTCATCCAGGGAGAGAAAAAATCGTGTAATAGAGCTCACAACACTTCATATGATGAATAAATTAGAGGATCATTAGACGGACGGCGTTTCTCATAATGCAACTTTCATGCTTATATGCCAGAACTACTTTGTGTTGAGTGAAAAGTAACATTATTTCATCACATTCAATAATTCATTGTGATTCCCTGTTAAAAGTTTTACAGTTGCAAGGCTTTGAGAGCTTGTACTCTTTCTGTGCAGTGGGAAATACACAAACTCGCTAACATCTGCATTATTCGGATACATGGGGGACCATAATCGGCATTGAAACATATACAGCTACTTAGAAATAACAACAGTGGGGCTGAGTTGGGATATAATCCTCCCGACAGTTTGTGACGCCTCATATCACACATACTGTTCTCACTTGTCATATGGTCATCTTTAGAACTGCATATCATACCTTAAGTTGGACAAAGCGACACAGGGCTGCTTTTTCTAGAAGCTTCTTTGCAGTCATATTTGCAACCTGCTTCTATAATAATAATATTCTCAGTTTGTACACGAACGTTTATTGTGAGATTCTGCACACTGACATTTCAATTTAAGCAATCATTTTCCATCCATCCATCCATCCATCCATTTTAGATACTGAAATTTGTGCATGTCCAAATAAAAGAGCTACACAAATAAGCGATGTTTATGTGCAATACATTTTTGTAATATTTTAACTAGGGTTGTCAAAATGAGTGCGTTACTCTTGAGTTAATTTAAAGTTACTTTAACGCCACAAATTCTTTTAACACGCGATAAATGACTTGGGGAATTCCAGTCGGAACGCAGCAGACACGTCCACGTCATAATTTACAGGTAACAAATTTAATAACATACATTTGTGTAGACTGGGGACAAGTTGTATTTTACAATTTTTAAAATGCTAAATTTCACAGGTTACTTCATGTTAACGATTAGATGAAAAGAAGAGCTGTCACCAATGTCTTACAAATGCATTTATGCCATCTAATGGCAGAAAAATTACCTCAACACAAATCAATATCACACTCGTTTTCATACAAGAGTATGTAGGAAAAAATAATTTTATTGTACATTTTATTGCAATTTTGGAACAGATATAAAATTTGCGATTGGTCGTGATTTAACTATTGAAGTCATGCGATTAATTATGATAAAAAAAAAAAAAATTGTTCGACACCCCAAACTTTAACCCTAAAAATTTTCAAAGTATAATATTTATTCCCCATTAAAACCCTGACGTATATGATGTAACACATGCATTGCACGGATAATCCATTAGAGGGCAGTATCACCGGCTTTTCCAGCGACCTTGAAAGATCGGCCCAATTGAGAAAGGAGAGACACCTATACTTATTAATAGTGGGAATTGTTTCAGATTTTTGGAAATACTAATATGGTTGATATGTCTGTTTATTATAATATTTTTGACAGTTATAAATGTACAAATTTAAAGCATTGTATCAAATATGACAGTTGAAGTTGATTTAAAAAAATATATAATATATATATATATATATATATATATATATAAAAAGTTTGTTCAAAAGGACCAATAATTTTTACATTTGTTTTTACAAAGAATCAGAATTTTCTCTCATATATTTTATGGTTCAGGCTTTATGGAGTTAATTACTTGTGTTACTGCTCTATTCAATTAGTTTTAGATGGAATTAAGACTAGAACATCATCTTTGCTCTCAAGATAGAAGTCCATCAGTAACGATCAAAAGAATCATACCGGCTGACATGAAACTACACTTTTTTGTTCAATCTTGTCTAGATCATATATCTTCAAGTAAACAATGAAAGTTTACTTCAGTTTACGTGTACTTGTTGCCCTTCGCCCCTTTCTAGGAGCATCAGATACATCACAGTCTCAGCAGTTTCCAGCGCCGATAAGGCTAACAGGGTGATTTTTCTTTTGAACACGTAATGGCAGCATTTTTACTCAAGTGTACAGCGATGGTTCTCATTTCCGGTTAAAGCGTCCTCAGAGACGCAAGGTGAGGAGGAGAAACAAGCTGGTGAAAGGTTCATCTTACATCTGCTAGCCAGCACTCCAGGGGGCTCCTTAACTACATTTACATTTTCAAAGATTTAATTGTCTTTGTTTAGAGGTTCTTTGAGACATTGTGATGAAGATGATAAATGAGACCTTGCACATCATAATACTGTAGGGCATGATTTGCAACTCGGCCGCCATTATCCCTTTGGATGCAGAATGAGTCAACACAAACAAACAATGACAAGTTGAATTGACATTTGTGTGGCTGTGCCTACCGATCATGCCATTGACCGTGCCAAAAAGAACAGACCCTTGGGTGGGCGTGGAACTTTCCCCCAAGTTCTGCAGCACCAGCGAGCCGTGGCAGAAGACGTTAACAAATTCTCCAAGGTGGAAGAGCCCCACTTCCTGCAAGTGCTGACGCTCCTCGTCTGTGGTGGCCGCACTGGCACAAAGAATAGGTTGTCATAATCTCAGGCGGTGCAGGGCAGACACGTTTAAAACGGGGCGACGGGAAAATGTGAATTCCAATGAAGGATATAGAAAGAGACATCAAAAGCAATAGCGGATATTGTGTTGAGGTGTGTCGAGGTGATTGATTAATCTGAAGGAAAACATGAGGACCAGAGATATGAGAGGCTTTTGTAAAGGTCACAAAATAGCAGAGGAAATGGATAACCAGGTGAGAAGTAGTAGAAAGAGCTTCAGCAAACGATATGCGATACAAAAATAAAGGTCAATAAGATTGAGTGCCCAACCTGATGTATTGAGTAGATAACAAGCGGCGGCACAAGTCCGATCATTTTTCATACAATCATCACATCATTCGTTTAACGTTAAATATGTGACAAATCAATCTTCTCACATGGATTGCTCAACAAAAATAAGAGCTACACTGCCATGGAAATATAAAGACAAATCTTCTGATAAATAACTAGTACAGTATTATATTTAATTCAAACTGGGTTAAAAAAAAATAGTAGACTGATTATTCTTCGTCATTCAGTTTCTCACCTGTCCTTCTGGCAAACAAACAGATTGAAGGCGTTCTCAGCTCCAAGGAAGTTGTCATCGTCCAGGATTTCCACTGCACTCATCCAGTTGGGATTGAAGTCCCGAGCAATCTATGAAAAATGAGGCACCTGGCTAATCATGTAACATTTAGCAATGTGCTCATGCAAAACTCAGATTACAAAGCCAGGATGTTTCAAGCACAAGGCAAATACACTACCATACCTTTTTAAATATGTTTGAAGACAATGCAAGTGGGAAAAGCCCAAACAGCTGTTATTCCAATATGGACAACAATATTTAATGGCTCATGAAGAAGGTACATGCATTTATGTTGTAATAATTTCTTACATGTTTCTTTCCTTATCATATGTACAGTATATCGTTTAAGGGTGTCAGCATTAGTACATTCATTTTGAGTTAATTTAAAGTTCCTTTAATAACACACATTTTTTTAACGTGTGATTAATGACTGCCTCTTACTTGGAAAGCCTGTACTGAGGGAATTCTAGTCGTAACGCAGCAGACAGGTCCACGCCATAATTTAGCAGTAATAAATCTAATAATAATGCATATATTTGTGGACACTGGGAACAAGTTGTATGTTACAATTTTAAAAATGTGCAGAATTTCACAAGTTACTTAAAGATTAGATAGCTCTTCCGTTGAAAAGAAAAACGCACTGAGCTGTCTCCAACGTCTTACAAATGCAATTATGCCATCAAGTGGCAGAAAAATTACCTCAACACAAATCTATATCACTCATTTTTTACAGTACAGTACATCTTTTTAATTTTAACTAAATTTTATTATGAAATTCCTGTATCAATGACAAAGATGCAGCCATATTTCTATTAGTTAAACATTTTTCACACTTTTATGTTAAGAGAATGAAAACCTATTTATATTTATACTATATTTTATTGTACATTTAGAACAGATATAAAATTTGTGAATAATCTAAAATAATCTAAACTATTGAAGCCATGCGATTAATTATGATTAAAAATATATATTGCCTGACACCCCTAACATCGTTGCTGTCAGGCGGAATCCTTGCATGTTCAGAATCTCTACTTTTCAGGTAATATTAATAAAATAAAATAAAAATAAAAAATGTGTTTTAAAAAAAAATCACTAATGAATTTATTATGCTAGGCAATCCCCCAGCATTTTATTAGCTCGGCAGCCACCACGCTTCCCTTGTTCCCCCACCAGGCAAGTAGGGCCCGATTTCCACCAACTAGTTCAGTTTATTCCTCAACCGTGTACATTTTATCGCCAATTGTAAATAGTCCTAACCTATCTGACTGGCATCATTCAGTTTTTTAGTAGCCCTTCATTGAGGAGCTGTTTTCAGTGGTGCGCTCACTTTGTATCCGTGTTACTGCGAGCACACTGCCTCATGCCATGTAGAGGTTATTTTCTTTGTCTAATTAAATCGGCAAATTGCAAATCTTCCTGGGTATGATATGTTACGCCATTTACATTGCTGACAAACATTGCCATCCCATCTACGCATTCTATAAAAAAGACATCAGCAAGCCCGTTGAGGATTTACAGGGTCTGAAATGTAGTGTACCATGGCAAAGTGAACAGAAGCGCTAATTTCCAATTTGAGTCTTGAGCAACAAATGTTTGGGAAAACTCTTCCTTAGAGACTGCGCAGCTGTCACCCAATTTAAGACATAAAGTAGCATGATGGCCAACGTTGGCTGAGTAGAGACAACCCGTTTGCAGCCACATGTGCTGTGTGGGGCCATTAGCATATACAAAATATTAGTGCTGCATTCTCAAGTTACAATTGTTAGTTTTTCTCCAATATGCAAATGTGAAAATAGTTTCATTTATTTATTTTTGAAAGAAAACAACTTAAAAAACAGGTGTATGATTCTGCACACAAATAATACAAGGAGCTAAAATTACTAACTAGTATTAAATGTGTCTTACTTCAGTACGCAAGATTAGATCTTATCCAAGTATTAAGGTTTCAGAAGCATAACAACCACAAATCCATCACTTTGAGGAAATTAGGTACATGTTTAATGTATTACATTTTAAATTACGGTTTCTATTTGCATTTTACATACTACTCTGAGCTTAGCCCTTCAGTCTGTTCCATGTGTGGCTCATTGTGAATTCTCTTAATCTTTCCATCTGAAATCGATTTGAGTTTGCGTTGCTTGCCAAAAGGCTGGGAGGGATGCGTGTACTCTGGAAATGTGTGTGCTGGGGAAAAAAAAATAAAAAAATTTACACTGGCCAAATTAGCAAGCAAAAACAAATCTACCCCCCACCCCCCTTCCAAAAAAAGAAAAGAAGAAAAACAGACTCAGATAAATACAGCATTTTAAAAGTTCATGGTGCTGTAGTACCTCCTCAAAGTTGCCCTCCATGGCCTTGTATGCCAGCAATAAGACAGACCTCATCAGGTCTCCCACTAAGATAAAATCTCCTTTGGTCTTCAGGTAGAGGGCCATGATGTTGTTGTAGTGGTTGCACTCGGTCCGAAGCTCTTTCTCAGCCGTCCACTCATATAGACGCACCTGAAAAGAACACCCCAGGTAAGTAATTGTATGTTCGTTTATGAGCGAGCTCAAATCATTTAGCTGTGCTGGTGTTTATTGTAGTGGCTGAAATTGCAAGGAGAGCAGGCTATTATTTTGGATAAGGAATACCTTAGTGAGCATGAGTAAATTGCTGATTTTACTGATAGAGGAATCCATATTAAATAGGGAGGTAATTGCTTATCACTTTCAACATTTCACGTTATTTTGAGGGTGATTACTATGCAAGTCCACATGCAGTGGTATTGAGAATGCCATACTGTAATCAAAGCTAAAGAAATATCGGGCTGGATGGATCCACAAATCAATCTGTGAAGGAATCATAGTTAGGTATGACATACTGTATGTTCTATGAATTGACTCATATGCATATTTTTGTTTAGTACCTTATGTGGGGGAGTGCAAAGTGAGTTATGTTGAAACTATTTGTTCAGTAGGCAGTTGTACAAAATGAGGCCTTCAGAGTTCCAAAAATTGGCAAACCAGGACTCTTTTGATTTTTCAGATTTGAAAATGAGGCTCAGTTTAAGGCTTCAATCCTTTCAGTCTATCTATAGCTCAGCATGGATGACTGTGGCATTGCAGGGCTAGTGTGGGAGTGGTTTCTTTCACACTGTCAGTGATTCCACAGAACAATCAATACCAGGTAAATCTATTTGGAACTCAAGACTTCCAAATAGCTGAGCAGGCACTTGAGCCAAACCACCCTTCTAGCTGACATGCACTCGCACCAGTCAGAGTCTTGTGGCTGCAGGATCTAGGTTTGAAGGACTCAGGACATACGGAACTGGCTCTGGGGGGAATTTCATTACTAGTGAATTGAAGCCGGAAACATGATCAATTTTAACTACAAACTACATTTATGAAATAATTTTAGCCTTAACATTTGTGCAATTTAATGGCGATCTTGATTAGCCTAAAGTCGTTAGCTTTGGGCCAATGATGGACTCATCTGCTAGTTTCCACTTTCCAGTGCTCATGAGTAAGCACAACGTAACTGAAGGCACCAACAGAAAAACGTCATGTCTCTGTCCTGTTTATTAGTACCTCTTGCCAGATTCAAGTCATTTCTGTGGCCGCTGTGAGATTTTTCTTTCATTTACAGAGAGATATTAACAGTTTTGTCCGTGTGTGTATATTTCTCTTAAAATTAAGATGGTATGAAGTATTTTAAAGGGCCAGCAAACAACAATTTCTTTGGGTATGCATGAAGCTGAGAAAATTGGGGGTTGTGTTAACAACATTGTGGTTTGTTTGCTGAACTTCTCAAAAAGCAAATGAGAAAAAAAAAAGAGAAGAGTTTTTAAAACAAAATTTAAGTTTCTTATTCCCCAAGACTGCCAACAAGTCAGTCCATGGTCAAATTTGTGCCATGAATTTTCAAGCAACAGACAAAACCCATTTTTCTGCAACAAAACAACAAATAAATATCCAAATGTTGTGTCGGAAATACCGAAGCATTGATTACCGTGCTATTGATACTGGCCAAGAGTTTGCCATTGAACTCAACCATCGAGTAGACAGCTCCTTTCACCTCCTTTTCTGCTATCGTTTGTAGCTTTCCTAAAGGGAAAAGAGTATGCAAACATTTAAAGTGTTGCTGTTCATTTTCACCCTAGTCAAGATCTTAATGAGGCACAGCTCAACTGCGTGGACAGTGACACAGTTGTGGTAAAAAAAAGAAATCAAGAAATCAATGAGTTGTGCAGCGGGGATACAAGTGCGCAAAACAGGCAATCCACCTTTGAAAGGACGTGGCAAGAAAGGAAATGAGGGGAAGCTGTAGGGGTTAGGGACATGTCTGATAAGAAGTGATAAGCAATGATTAAGTGAAAAGCGGAACAAGAGCATTGTAGGACAACGCGTCCCTGAATGAAGAAAACAGACAAAAGTGGATAAGAAGAAAATGAAACCAGCTGTAGTATGACACAAGCAAAGAAAAATGAGATAGGTGAGCAGACAAACAGCATATAGTTGAAAAAAACATTTAGTTTAGTTTGCTTGTGCTTGGAAAAGAAAGACTTTACTGACCGTCAGTGTAGTGGAAGACAATTATACGTCCCTGCTTGGGCTCAGCCTCCTCTGGGTAGACCATGGCAGTGCCAACAATGAAGTAGACTGATGGGTCTTTTCCCAGTCGGCAGGACACCATGCTGAGGGCATATTCGCTTGGAAGGAACTGATGGGCATGGAGCACTGGTAGAAATGCACCATAAAATTAGTTTACAACAGCATAACAATGAAGTCTTTCACATGTATGTGGTGTTTTTTCAGCAAAGTGCATCGTGAATGTTGTACGATTCAATTCACGCCTCGCAACATGTTTAGTACCCAAAAGGTTTGCTCCAAAGTGTGTCACTTGAGCTCCTGTTACTGAGATGATTAGTTTAAAAGGACTGGGATTATGAGCACGACCCATCGGCATGGTCAAGGATTTGTCCAATTTTTGAAAAAAAATAAAATAATCCAGTGCCACTGGCTTTGTAGAAATTTTATGCAAATGCATTCAGCAGTCGATAGTGAAGTATATATGAGACACCACTAAAAGTTTCATGCCACTGACATAAAACCCACAAGTAACATCCAGTGTAGAATACTACAGAAAAGTGAAAGCAACTTTGGGCATTTATGCCATCTGGAGGTTTGCTAAATATTTGTTACAAATACTTACATCGGCCTATTTCCACTTTGGTGGGTTCAAGCATGTCAAAAAGTATAAAATTATATCGTGGAAGCAGGTTTATTTCCCCATTGGGTGCCAGAAGCAGAACAAGAATTATATATCCAATAAAACATATTTGACATGACCAATATCAATAATGCAGCAGCTGAGGAATTTGGCCATTCTAAGACGTGTATGTTTAAGTGAGTGGCCAATTTTAGCAGCTCTTCAAAATGACTGGATTGAATGTGAAGACGCAATCATAATTGTAAATGAGTACTCAATAAGCATGCACCTGCATTTCTTTTCACATCTGCCAATTTTTGCCAACAACAGTGCAAATAACCAGTATTATGCCACTGACTGATGAAAATGGATAGGCTTGAACAATTAATTGTATGCAATTTCCAATCACAAAGGCTGCAATTTGGGAAGAAACTATAGGGTCTCAAGTAGATAAATTGCCTTTCATATTAATTCATGATTCATTTATCTTTATTTTAGCATAAATATGACCTATAAGACCAAAACATTTACGTTTAATACATCTGATACTGTTTATTGTAATACAGATTAATTTGTCTTACAAAAATACTTTAAAAAAGTAAGTAAAATATATTAAACCGCAATACAGTATTGAGGGGGAAAAATAAATAAATCGCAAATACCGGTAGTTTATTTTTGTAGCCCTAATTTAAGATATGATAAAATGAGCAAACAATGATGAATTGGATTCACATTTGGACACAACCCGATAACCTGGTCTTTTATTTACATATTGTGTTCTAATTTATGCAGGCTTGTGAGTCCTGGGTCTTTGAAAGCTAGGCAGGGTGCATGGAAATCTGCATCACAAAACAAAACAGGGCGAATGCTATAGTATTAAATTGGGTTCACATTGGAAATAGCGAAGTTCAATCAGATGAAGCCAAAATGCTCAAATATCTAATTGTGCTATGCCCACACTAGCGCCGAGTTATAATGCTACACTGGTTGTGTGTTTAATATATACTGTAAGAAATCACATGCAGGTTAGGGAGAAAGTCAATCTTGAAGCGAGTCAATGCAAATTTGTTGATGCACCTGTTTTAATATGTATGAGCAAATAATAGATGATGAATGAGTGTCGAGTCAAGGCTGAGGAAAATACATCGCGGACTGACCTGATAAACCTCATAGTTATTCTCTCGGCACAGCGCATTATTTCACCATCAGAAGCGAGGCACCATATGACGGTGCCAACGCTGAGATCAAAAAAGGATTGTACATCTGGCTGTCTCACCTTCAAAGGTGTGCTGATCCACGACAAGCAGACTGTGAACTTCTACCTCGTCGCCAAAAGATGTCTCATGGGGAGAAGTGCTGCTGGGGAAGAGCTTACTGGAGCTCACGCTGCTGGAGAGGGCCTGCAAGTATGTAGATTGATGAGATAGGACAGCTAGTGAAATTAATACAAAGAGAATTATAATAAGGTCTACACAGCAATTCACATCTCTGTCGGCAAGAGCTCCATAGGAGAGTTGGCACCATCTGCGGAACCAGATGCGCAGCATTCAAATCAGCTAAACCTCTTTGTGGTCAGCGGGCAAAAGGCTTTGGGAACGATTTGTCTCGATGTTGTGCACCCTGGTAGGAAATGCAAATTTATATAAAGCAGACATGTCCCACTTGGTTGGCTGTGATTCTTGACAGGAAAAACACAACACCCTGTCACAGTAAATAGCACTGAAAGGATTGTGGAGTCGTTCAACATTTGCACAGTTCTTTCAAAAGCCATTATTTCACAAATGTAATTTTTTAACTTGTGTTCAAAAGTTTACACACACTGATCATAGGCCTGAGTGTGAATCATTTGGAGCAAATTCCTTTTTAATTATATTTGTTAACCATTCTTCTTTTTTCATTATACAGACTGTAAACTCACCTAAGACCGACCCTTTTGCTAGAATAAAAACGTTAAAAAAGGAATTTGCAGATTTTAAAGCTACTGGATGCGGAAAATTTAATTTCAAATCGCTACTGCCACCTGTGGCCAAAAAAATTAACTGCATTTCCCCTGCTTCACATACACAACGCGCAATTTGAACCCGAATTCTGTCTGAAAACTATTGGCCAGGGGCTTGCAGGAGTACCCATGGTAAACAGATTATGGTGTTAATCTACTGATTAGAAGAAGTTTCACTCATAAATGGTCAAATAAGGCTATTGTAAAGATATTTTGGGCCACATTTTTGCAGAGAGCAGCTTTAACATCAGCACAAATATTTGTAAGCAAATGTTAGCATTTGGATGTTCCACCATTTTGTCACGGTCTGAAAGATACAGCTCACCATTATTGGCACCCATGAAGGTAAAGTACATAATGTGGAATATCTTTTAAAAAAAATATATTATTATTATTTTATTTTTTTTCAATGGAGAACTTGTGTTTTATCGGAAAAAACAAATGATTAAAAAATTATTTAAAACAAACAATGGGCGGAAATAATAGAAAACTTTAAATGTGCTCTGTCACTGGTATTGGCACCCTTTCCTGTAAATCAGTATGGAAACACTATTGTGACCCACCTTTGGTAAATCACAAATGAGAATTCCGTTTTGAATAGTCTGTGCCCAATTGACATGAATTAACCAATGAACTATGACTTTTGACTTTGATGTTTTATCAAGAATCTCCATGGACGTGGAGGGGTTGAGAGAAATTGATGACAGAAGTGTTCGACGGTTGGTGCGAATAGTGGAAAAAAACACCACGTTAAACATCCAAAGACCTGAAAGCCAAATTGGAACAGTCTGGGATCATGGTTTCAAGAAGTACCATACGCCGCACACTGAACCGAAAACAGGGCTTCATGGGGGAAGACATAAAAAAAAGAATGGCTCACCTTTGCCAAGGAGTACCTGGACAAAGCACAATTCTTTGGGGGAAATGTTCTGTGGTCGGATGAAACAAAAATAGAGCTTTTCGGCAATGCACGCCAACAGTTTGTTTACAGACAAGGCAATGAAGCTTCCAAGGAAAAGAACACCCTCCCTACAAGTTAAGCATAATTTTGTGGGGCTGCTTTGCTAGATCTGGTATTTGACTGCCTTAATCATATCACAGGAATCATGAAATCAGAGAATTCTCAAGACATTCTAGGGCATAGGTGTCAAACTCCGGTCTTCGAGGGCCGCAGTCCTGCAGGTTTTGGAGGTTTCCCTCTTCCAACACAAGCTGATTCCAATCAGCAGGATCGTTATCAGGCTTATACAGAGCTTGCTGATCATATATCAGCGGTGTTGGAGAACGGAAACATCCAAAACCTGCAGGACTGCGGCCCTCCAGGACCGGAGTTTGACACCTATGTTCTAGGGGGACATGTCCTACCAAGTGTTAGACAACTTGGTTTGAATCAAAGGGCATGGGTCCTCCAGCAAGACAAAGACCCAAAGCACACATCCAAAACCACAAAAGAATGGTTAAAAAGGAACAAAAAAAATATGGTTTTAAAATGGCCAGCAATGACTCCTGATCTCAATCCGCAAATCTTTGATATGAGCTGAAATGTGCCATTGCGAAAAGAAACCTGCAAACATATAAGAGCTTGAACAATCTGCAAAGAAAATACCATCGGAGAAGTGCAAGAAGCTTAGGGATGGCTACAAGAAACGTTTGGAAGCTGTCATCACCGCCAAAGGGTGTGCAACCAAATATCAAAGACTGGTGCCATTTTGTTGCACATGCAGTGTTTTCCATTTCTTCTTTGGAATTACATTATGTATGTTGAAAACCAATTTCATTTGTTGAATTACTGTGGACATCCAATTAAAAGGTCCTGATGATATCAATTGGGTACATTTCCATTTATTTCTGAAGATATTGTAGAGATCATGCAAAAAATGAAGGGGTGCCAATAACAGTGAGCAGGACTGTATCACCCACAGATGAAGGGAAATTGGTAATGATGTTCAGGAAAAAATTAAGACACCAATTCTCAAGCCTGCCATGAACAGGAAACTGCTGGAAATATGTTACGCTTCACGATGAAGCAAGTTTTACATCACCATGAACTGAGAGCATGCTGGCCAAGAAGCAAGGCCCTACTTCGAAATTGACACCTTCAAGATGGACTAAACCTTTATGGTCAGAAAAGGCCAATGTGGTATTTGTCAACACTGGCAATTAAGTATTCTTGAAGGAGTCAAGGTAAGGCTTTCTTAAGCACGCTGTACCAGCTGTCAATCACTGTGGTAAGCATCAGGCACTGGAGAAATAATGGAGGACTACCGACTGGTAGAGGTCAAACTTACGCTAAGGAATACTGTATGTAATCAAATATTGGGGAGATGTGTTCTAACCTACTCGCAAATAAACTACAACTGTACATGACAACAGGTGTGTCATGTAATTTACTTCGAGCTGTATTAAAAGACATTGAAGTGGTCTTTCATTTAAATTCTCAATTAGCTACGTTGTTGATGTGCCACTGAAACAGGCATAATATAATTGAATTTAGTTTTTGAATTATTTCATATACAGTATTATTAATTCTGTCAATTTTTAAGTCGAGAAGTGTTACAGCAAGCACTAAAGCACAGTGGTGGAAAAGATTGGAGAACGAGACAACACGCCTGAAAATAATTGGATGGGCATAATTGCATACGTCAAAGCCACAGCTCAGCTGCCAGCTCAAGGGCCTGAAAATATTTAATTAACAATACAATGCTATTTAAATTTAGATAATTTTACATGAAGGTAAAATGTGTTTATTTTGCCCTTAACTGGGCTTTTGATTTTCGAAACTGGCACATAAAGAAGGGAAGAGATCAAAAGCTTGGAACAGCTCTGCTACATAATAACTTTCCCATCCTTTGAAATCCTAGTTACGATTCATAACAGCAACAACATCTAATGTATGAATAAGTAATAATTAGTCAGAACTACAAGTGTTACATTTCTCATTCCAACTGACTGACTGATTTATGGGCCTTATTCATAACTAACTTAACTCTAAATGGCAAATATTTTAATATATATATATATATATATTTTGAGATTGTTTGATAACATAGTTCCAGCTATTGTGTTCAGTTAACCCTAACAAGTTCTCTGTCTCATTTTATACAGTAAATACTGCTCATAGGCAGTATGGCTGTGCAGTAGGCCCCTGGGTGCTTATTATCCCAGCACAACGAAAGTCGCAGTACCTGGGTGCTTGCGCTGGGTCGTACAGCAGAGGTGGTACCGCTCACATCCTGAATCTCCACCCGGCTGGATAGAACCCCGAAACACTGTGAAACCTCCTGGTAACAGATCCGCCTGGGGTGTGAAGAAAAGAAGAAAGAGCTGAGAGCGCACAAACACACACACACAGCAATGGGAGGAAGCCGGTAAACAAGGTGGGAGGCAGTGTGGGAATTGCAAAATAGTAACAAAAATCAGGCAGTCACAACAGCAGCGATAACCCTTGGCTCTTGAATTTAATGATTGTCAACATAGAATAACAATTCAATGAGTCATTTCTATCAACAAAATCAACAAAAGAGTGAAGGAAAGGTACTGTAGCAAATGTGCAACGATGGAGAAAAATAACAGGACAAAAAAAAGTTGATGGTAAAATGAACCAAACGGACAAAAAAAAACTTTTTTAATTAAATCTGAGACAAAGACTGACCTGGGCGATTCGTAGAGAGGAACAGTGCGGATGTGAAGTTTCTGAATCTCGTCAATGGTACCAATGGTCAGAGTGCTGTTGTTAGCCAGAGCCAAACTGTAACAAGGGGCAGATTTGGTTGAAGATTTTTTTGTAAAAATCCAAAGGACATTTTCAGACTAATAAAGTATTTGCAGTTCTATGAAATGCTGACCTGTCAGGATAGCCTTCAGAGTTGAGTGGGCACATATAGTTGACCTCCTTGAGGTTGACATTAGAAAAGACCAGCTTGTGGTTGGAAGAATAAATGACAGTGGGCCGGTCAGAACAGGCGAAGACATTGGAGGTGGACAGAGATCGGAAGGTCCTCAGCACCGTGGGCTGCGTGCCCAGGGTGACCTTCTTGCGCTCACTCAGGGCGCCTACAGCCAAACAAATACAGTCAAGTCCCCAAGTTACCGTTAGTTTGAAAAGTTTAGTTTAGTTCAAGGAAAACATTTAAACACTAGCAGTAAATGTTGTCACTAGTTTTGTGTGAAGAGATGTTTCCAGTCATTGTACAAACATGCAAGCTACAGTACAGTACAGTTCACATGGCTTGAGACTGCGAGTAAGAATCTCATCTGATCGTTTTTGAGCCAGAGCATATGTTTTAATGCTCCTTACAACACAAGGACTGTATTAGATATTGTGTTTAAAAGTTGCCCTCTTTTTCCCGCTTCCATTGTTTCCGCATAATGCATATGCAGATCGCTTTGGATCAATGCGCATGGACCTCGGACAAGCATGTGGCTCCATTCATGCTGCATTTCAGGATTCACGTCTGTGGTGGCATGCTCATTCATAAGCCACTTGGTGACTCTGTGATAAAGATAGCACAATGGCTCAAAACTCATGCTGTGAACTATTCAACAACCATAGCTATTTGTTTTCACTTCCACGATGCCAGAATTAGGATTATTTATTCAGATGAGCACAGACCAATGCACATGTATGGAACACATGCTGACCCAAAAACACTGTATAATAGGAATGCGCATTTGCAGTTCAATGCCGACCATGGATGTGCGATGCGGAAAGTATCAATAGGACTTTATACAATATTGTTGATGATAGATGGAGAGACCGACGTCTCCACAACAAAAGAGTGTGAGATTGTCTAATGCCTGCACTAAAAAGGAATGGAAGATTGTCCAATATCGTGATACTCCCCCCCCAAAAAATCAAGATTATTTCTTGATTACAAGAATGTGGCTACTGGCTGCATCACTTCATGCTAAATTGACTTTCAAATAGGTTTTGGTCTGCTGCCTATTGACTGAAAAGGACATACCCGTCTGCAGATCCAGGCCAAAGTAGAAGAGCGCGCCGTCTCCGAGGGCACACAGCAGGTAGTAGCTGCCTTCAAAAGTGGTCATTAGGATGGAGCGAGGGATGATCTCTAAGGATGATCACAACAAAATGACATTTTTCATGTATAAGAAGAAATGGGTTCATAGATCAACTCCACGGTGAAAGGGTGGCAAAATTGAGACTCGAAAATCTATAACAGTTATCAGCCAGGAGGCAAACATACGCTTAAAGAAACAAAATGTTTAACTAACAAAATTAACATGAAAACTCAGGGGAAATAACATTAGACTGCTTCTGGGAAGCCCACAAATAATTAGAAAACAGAACAATCTTTGATCTGTTTTGAGCAATGATTTTAATTGCACAGCTATTAACACACTCTCATTGAAAAATATTGTGTTGCTTTGTATTTACGAGATATTTATCATGGTTGGAACATTAATTGGGAAGAAGAATCTTGTTCACAATAAGGGGATTCAGTCTCCACAGTGTGCTGACTTTTTCCACAAGTTTAACCAAATGAGTCATCTCGGTTAAAACGTGACAATGTTAATTATCCATCCCTCAAATCCTTAAATGATGCACTAAATGTAGAATTGCTGGTATAACCCTTGGGCATCTATGGAGAAAATCACTGCACCCTCCAGTGGTTCATAAATGTGGATTGCAGGGTATTATTCTTTGACTTGTACTTGAATTTTTATGTCCAAAGAAGGTCCATCACATAAAATGCCAAATGAGGTGCCAAACTGCTCTTGGCCTATATTCAGTGTGCTGTTTGTCACAAAGCAATTTCCCTCGCCTCTGTGATTTTACTTATGTGAAGGTTTTAGGGACGTTTTTGTCTTGCCTTTGAGAGTGCGTGAGCTGTAAGGAATTTTCCCTTTAGTGGATTTGTAAAGTCTATTAAGGCATTATACTACTTTGACTGGGCGATGCAAATAAACTTCACATGGCACCCTAAAAGTATACAGGACTCTCCGAGAAGCAAGAAACAACCATCCTCCCCTTTTCCCCTCACCTCCACCCAGCATTTCCTTGTGAAGGGCAGTAAAGCAGGGCAGTTTCAGCACACGAGCTGAGATGTCAGTCCACAGTCCCACAGCGCAGAGCGGTGATTCACCACCACCTTCCCCAAGTGGGGTGATGTCAAGGCAAGCCACCTCATGTTCCATATCTGTGTTGCTGAAGAAGACACAAAGGTTGACCCCTGTACGGTGAATGGTGTCGATGTGGACAGAGCATAGCAAACTTGTGGTATTCAAAGTGACTCATTGCAGACTGGCAAATACAACTGTCAAAGAACACTCAAGAAGCGCACCTGAGCACCCATAAAAAAACCCCAATCCTTATTAGTTTCATAAATACAATGTTAATATGAAATTACCTTGGGTATTGCATATACAGTAGGGGTGTCAGGCGATTAACTTTTTTAACCGTAATTAATCCCATGACTTCAATAGTTAACTCACAATTAATAGCACATTTTATATCTGTTCTAAATGTACACTAAAATATGTTTTCACACTCTTGTTAACATAAAAGTGGAAAAATGTTAAAACTAATAGAAATATGGCTGCATCTTTAAGTCATTGATACACTAATTTCATAAAATTGGGTTAAAATGAAAAAGATGTACTCTAAAAAAACAGAGTGTGATATTGATTTATGTTGGTCATTTTTCTGCCACTAGACGGCATAATTACATTTGTAAGACGGTGACTGCTCAATACATTTTTCTTTTCATATTAAGAGCTATTTAATCTTTAACATGAAGTAACTTGCGAAAGTCTGCACATTTTGAAAATTATAAAATACAACTTGAACCCACAAATGTATGCATTATTATTAAATTTATTTCTGCTAAATTTTGACGCGAACGTGTCTGCTGCATTGCGACTGGAATTCCCCCAGTACAGCCTAGGTTTTACCAGTAAGGGGCAGTCATTAATCGTGCGGGGGGAAAAAAAAGTGCTAAAGGAACTTTAAATCAACTCAAAATGAACTCACTAATTTTGACAACCCTAATAAACAATATCACAAAATTTAAGATATTTAATTCAATACATTATCATTAGTTGGATGTGTTAACTATAAAGCGGCTACGCAGTGTCAAGAAAACCATTGTTATGTAAAAGCTGCTGTAACGTATAACGTCACTCAACATGTTATTGACACGATTCCAAATTTTGCCCCATCTCTTGTGAAGCTACCATCACACTTACAGATATATACTAAGTGACATTGGTAGGCATACAATTTAATTTCTAATTATGTATCAGTATGTCAAATTGTCCTACCTAATCTGTTTGAGCTCTCCGGCAAGGATCTGGAGATAGTAAAGGGCACGGCCTACAGCAAGCACCACCTGAGTGTGGTTGCAAGCAGCCACACTGATGTTCCTGCCCTGTGGCTCCTTCCATTCGCTCACTAATGCTTTGCTGTCCTGAAGCACCAAGCGAACAGAGCCGGACGTGATCTGAAAGTACACAAGGTTTTCTCTTTTAAATATTATTCTACACAGCACCTCTGGCAAGTGACACAAGGGGTTTAGGGTGAGAGAACATGAAGACACTTCAAAAGAAAACGTCATTGTTTACGTTTGGTTGTATGCTACGATTGCTCCTGCCTGGAAATATTTTTTCCCTAATTGCTTCTTCCATAATCTCATAATTTTTGCTTAAAACAGCAAAGATAAAATGTGATACTTTTTCCTATCCCTTAGTAGACCAACTTTTTTTAAATGCTCACAAGTAATTTTCTGCAAGAAACAGCAAGTCTCAAAGTCTTTGTACTGATATCAAAGTCAAGACTTTGTCTCTAAGGGCTGTAAGCATTCTATCATCTGCTCAATCGTATCTGGTCTGCCAACAAAACTGAGTAGCACTTCAAAGTATCGGTATTCGGTAGCCACACTTTTGGAAAAAAAATTTTTTCCAGGATATTTCATTCAGCTTTGATGATTATAGTTTACATAGCTACAAAAAAAAAAAGTCCTAGGTTATTAAAATTTAATTAGATGCACTGTATTTATGTAAGATTGATTTTACCCTTACTTTTTTTTTAAGATAACAAGATAACACCAGACTAGCACTGGCTGCATAGATTTCAGGTGAATGACAAAATTGTTAGTACCTCTCTGTTAATTAAAGACATTAATAATATATATATATATATATTTTAAATATTAGTACTATATTTTTACTAAAATTGTTTCATATCCTTTTGAGACAAATACAGCAATCGAACCATTTTTGTAACTTTCAACAAGACTTCTGTACTTCTCATTAAGTACTTCAGCACACCTTTGATGAGGAAACTGCTCCAGTTATCCCAGGTTTGAAGTGCGCTTTCTCCAGACAGCATGTTTCAGCTCCATTCTTGCGTGTTTTTAGCGGTGTTTTGATTGGTCTTATCGGCTTTACATTGAATGTGCAAGTCTATCCTTTTCTTTCAGATCATCTATGACAACTCTCTGCTTTGCATTCTATGGTCCATGTTTAATGTGGTACATACCAGGTCACCGAACAGCACAGTGACTACCTGCCACCCTTTAAATAATGGCCCATTTCTAACACTACAACATTTACAACGCAATTGGCGTGTTGCTAAACATCCATTGCAATTATCTACCTACTCTTATTGCTCATGATCAACCTGTTAGAGCAATGTGTCTGTTACACGCACCAAATGTGTGAGCGTGTGTGGATACCAACCTGAATAAGCTGCTGGTGTGCTACGTTGCCACAGTAAAACGTCTGCTGATTGTCTACAAAGCCTGGAAGTTCTGTCTCCTCAACCTCCTCGCCACTCAGCATCAGTACGCTAAGAGAACACACACAATTATGGTCAGAAAAGGAATTCAATTGACACCATATGTAACTGACACGCTCCATTGCAATGGCTCACCGCGTTTGACCCACAAAAGACAGCACCAGCATGTCATCTGTCTCTCTTCCTGCCTCTGATCGGAGCGGCCACAAACCTTGAAGGCAATTAAAAAGACAATGACTAGCACAATCAATTTACTAATGACAGAAATACAACAAGTGTACCAAGAATTTTCTGATTTATCCAAGGTTCACATTTTAAGACAAACATTGCAAATCCCTCTCAGAGTTCCATTGATTCGTTAAGTGGATAACTGTCTCATCTTGAGGCAGGAGGCAGCAGTGAAGACTTTTAGGGCAAGAAGGATCAATAAACATCTGAAACCTTACAAGTGCAATGAGACCTTATGTGGCTCATTTAAGTTACAGCAATGACCTGACAAAGAACCTACAGTAATTTCCTGCGACTAACATAAATCTGCAATCATTAACACATGACAGGCAAATTGACACTTGGCATGTAAGCAATTATAATACGTAATGTGCTGTACTAGAAAATACAACAGCAACAGCACAACAGAAGGCCAAGTGCTTTTGACAGGGAAAACTGATTATATTATAGAGCTGTGAAAGACCCCATACATCAAATGGGAATAGCCATCATCCAATAGAGGAGGTGGTGCAGCTTTCCTGTCATCCATCTCCGGACAACCTCCAGTAACCATTTGAACACTTCCGACATAGCCGGTTAATAGCAGGCATACAAGATATTGGCCCACTGTCAAAAAGGCAGCAAAAGCAAACATTGTGCAAAAGGGAGATCTGAAAGACGGGCTCAAATAAATGATAATAAATAGCATCCTCCAAGCTTAAAAGAAATAACTGGAAAGTATTACATGATTATTGGTTCAAGCACGGTGGCTCAATGTTGAGTCAATTCCTAGTAGCATACTGTACATAGGTCTTGATTCCTGGTAATGACACAATGACAGACGTCGCCTTGAGGCGGGGATGAGTTAGATTCTACCAACCAATCATGATAACTTTTTGCTTGCTTGTTGATTATGTCATTATATAATCGCTACCTCAGTCTGAAAATGGCTTCAAGCATGCATTAAAATGATGCAGCTACCATCACCGAGCTGGTCAAAAAAAAAAAAAAAAAAAACGGTGCTTCCAAGTCGAAACAGTCACCCACTCTGACTGCTTCCCCTCTGCTCGGGAATTACTGGGAGAATATTAGGTGCGTGCGAAGTATTGCACCTGAACACTGACCTTCCATGGCTCCTCTAAATCAATAATCCTCGCTTCAATGGCGGTAAAGAAGTCTTGATGTCACTTAAGGTGGACAAGAAGTATCTGCATGGAACACGTCAAGCAAGAAGAAATAATACTGTAGGAATACTGT
The DNA here is from genome assembly GCF_054856555.1 of Leptonotus elevatus. Lineage (NCBI taxonomy): Eukaryota > Metazoa > Chordata > Actinopteri > Syngnathiformes > Syngnathidae > Leptonotus > Leptonotus elevatus. The sequence continues at coordinate 21,737,343 of NC_141241.1, read as the reverse complement.
AGATGGAGTAGCCATGCTAACAGTTAAGCTACGGTACCTTGAGTTCAATATAAATACAATAAAACAGAATATACTCATTAAACAGAAAGCAGTGAAACAACTGAATAAGCGAGACAGTTTTTTTTTGGGGGGGGGGGGGGGGGCGGCCACAGATGTGCAACAATTTCAACCAGGAATGGACCAGCTGTACGGGAGATCTCCAAAACCTCCCCATGACAGCTAGTTACAATGTATAAAGTGGTAAATTTAAAACTCGTCATTTGGAACTTGCGGAGGGGAATGATGCATCCTAAACCATTGAAACACTATAAAATAACAATATCCCACAAATGCTTGCTCTTCCATCTTATTCAGTATCTTAAGATTATGCTCTTTTTTTTTTTAAAATCTTTATAATAATCATAGTAGTGTTAATTTGGTCAACGAAAACTAAACAAAAATAATTTGGTCAACACACATTTTTCACCGGATTAAAACTAGACTAGACTAGACTAAAACCCACATTAATAAACAATAAGTGGGACTAAATCAAAATCAGTATGCATTTTCGTCAACTAATGAAGACGGGACGAAAATGTAGGCCTACAGGGGTAAGATGATTGTCCTGACTAAACTAGACGAAAACGTTGACAGTTTTTGTTGACTAAAACTAGATGAATAAAATTGTTTTCTTGGACTAAAATGCTAGATTTATAGTCAACTATTTAAAAATGGCCGATACATTTAACACTAGCTCATAGTCATACATGACATCAACCACAATAACCAAAGAAAAGCATGCTTATTAGGTCATGTAGGGTAAAATATGTTGATTGATTCAGTTTACTGTCTGTATTGTAAATTAATTAATGAGACGCTCCCTCTAAATTGTGGGCCGGTCTCTTGGTGCGAAAAAATAAATAAATAATAATAATAGCACCGCATTGGCCTCAAAAGATGCCGATCAAGCGGGAATCTGTCCGATGGCCAGTCCAGCCCAGGGAATTACTCGTTAGCCAGGAGTAGTCCTTAAATTCCACAGTATAGAAATATACTGATTAGCAAATATTTATAGCAGCTATATTGTTTGTTTTCGCACCATTGAGTGCCAAGTTTTAATTTTGAGTTTTGCTCTCAAAGTTACATTATATCCGTTTTTTTATTACCAATGTATTGTCATTAATGGAATATATAACCCATTCAGAAATACTTTAACATAATTTGTACACACGTGTATATCGCAATATTTTTCGTTATCATTAAGTGAAGGGATTCAACTGATACTGCCAAGCCCTACCATAAGAACACTGAGGTAGTCCCACAAGCGGGTAAATATGTCTATCAGTCCAAGCTGTTAAAGGATTTTAAATTAGAGGCTTAATGTCAATACCTTATTAGTCGCCCAATTCCTTTCTAGCACTCATCAGGAAATTAACAAAGCAGCAATGTTAAAGCTTTCACATTTACAATTGAAATGTTTTCAAATGGCAATTTTTCTAGGTATTTTGATGATACGAAGCCAAGATCAATGTCAACAGAGCACTCTGTAACACTCAGATACAGATCTTTTAGATAGACACCAGCTGGTGCTTTGGCAAGGAGAACCAAACAGCTGTGCAGGTTCAAGTGGCTCTCTCCTGTCAAATAATTGCAAGATTACGTCCTCAATAAACTCAAGGCTTGAGGTGGAGGTGATAAAACACACAAACCTTTGATTCCTGGCAGGTCAATGCTGGCATGCTCATGAATTCCAATGCCGTTGCGGATGATCCGAAGAGAGCCTTCCTTGAATGCTCCTGAACATGTAACTAGCTGAAGGCAGGAAATGAAAACATACAATAAACATGATCTTAGATATGAAGAGCAATGAGATGCTACAAGCAGTAGGAAAACAGACAAACAGGAATACAAGTTTTTTTTATAAGCTGTGTACTTGCCTCTCTTATGCCACTGTAGCAGAATTTCTCTTTCTACACAAATTACAACTGATCCAAGACTCTGATGTAATTAAAAAAACAAATAAACTCCCTTTCTCTTTCCATTTGCATTGGAGCATCAGAAGTTGAACATCCTAGTAAGATATAACCAAAACCCATCAATTTCACCCCAAGTGGAAATAAGCAATTTCATCCTACAACCCATCACACAGCTGTAGGCATTTTCTTTATCATGTAGTGATGGTTTTTTTTTTGTACCTTCAAACACAAATGTATTGTTTTTTTAATATCACAGCTGCGTGCATTTACGGCAGGGCGCTTTCAGCATATAAATGAAGTGCAGTGGCAATTAAATGGAATGTGCAGCCACAAATTATATATCGATTGAATTTATTATTACAGTAGCTCAGCTGACAATCAAAATACTCAATAGCAAACAATAACTAAACACACCAAAGCCGTCTCAGAAGAGAAAACACCCCCAGAACTTCTTTTCAACACCCTTTCTCAGTCTCGGTGCTGTCAGTGTCACTTGGGTCACGAGGCAAATTTGCCAATGATCAGGCAGTAGTTCAGCCATCGAAACCCACTGATAATAGTGGATAGTTTATTCACATGATCAGCTCGTCAGTAAGCTTTGCAGAAGCCTGGTATCATTTGAATTAAGTGTGTTGGAGGAGGGAAACATCCAAAAGAAGCAGGATAGTGACCCTTGAGGATAATTGTTGGTGACCTCTGCCATATAAACCTAGGACATTAGCCCTTTGCATTTCCTTGCATCTGGCTCATTCCAGCGCAGTGTGATGACAGGTACTAGCCTGTCCCAGAGCAGTTTTGTCTGTTAAAAACAGCATTGCTTCAATGCAAATGAAAAGCATGGACATTAACTTAGCGTAAGGGCCATGTCATGTCATTCACCTATTCATATCAATGAACTATGACTAGTCTGTTGTTTATTTGGTCGTGTGACACATCTTTTGATATGCTGTACTGTACTCATGATTTTGGTACAACATACAGTTGTTTTTTTTGTCAAGACTTCTTCTATGGCATCCAATCGTAACAGGTGGAAAAAAATGAAGCGCACCAACATGAAAATGACCAGCTGCAAACTATTATCACCCTACACCAAGCAACTGTAACTTAAATTTAGATCAAATTGATAACATTGCAAACATTTTCAGGCTTTGTTATATTGATTTGCAAGTATTTTGTACTATAGTGAGCATTTTTAGGCCACAAAAAAAGTATAAAACAATAATTTTGTACTGTATTGATTGGATGTTTTTATGCCACAAAAAATGTGTTTAAATTTAGCGGCTATCAGCTTGACCTACACATGGCCTATAATTCCATTAAATTGAGGTTCCACTATATAGCAGGGCCTCTCACAATTGTTTCTTGAACATATCACATCATGAAATACATAATGGTCTGCATGTTTGGACAGAAAAGGCTAGAATCAGAACAAGGTGCCACCGATCCATTTTAATGTTACAATATAGAAATTTAAATCATATCTATAAAGACTGGGATGAGAGCAGCATGATAGTGTAAACTGATGTAAACAGATATGTATGTTAACAAGTGACAATAAGTAACAACGATGCGGGCCTTGTCATATTAAAATGATTTTTTTTTTCGATTTTTATGTATTTTTTATATGTATTTTCATGTAGCGTAACATACATCAGCACTCAAAAAGTCAGCTGCTAAGGTGCTTTGGGATCTTGTTTGTTCTCAGAAGATGAATCAAGCACTAGTACCTTGTGGAAAAATTCGACATCATACACTGCAGAGAGTAACTAGAGACTTTGAAGAGCTGTCCCCTTGAATACACATCCAGGAGGATGCCCCAAAACAAGGATTGCATTCTATTACCAGAGTTGTGTGAACTACAACTATGTGAATTTCTGTGTTTGTGGACAGATTTTGTACTGTGGTGGCATTCCAAATGTGCAATGACACATGAGTCTGAAATTGAGCAGTCTTACGATATTGTTACAATTAGCACATACTACAGAATGCAGTACTAATTGCATGCTTACGAAACACAACGGGACCTTGGTTCACACTGTACACTGTAGGTGTAACAGCCCATGACATTTTTTTTCTTAATCACAACCAGACCACGCCCAACCCTCTCCCCATTCACAAGCCAAACGGTCCTCCAGGCAACACCCTACTTGAGCACCGTTTTCAGATATTTGTGAGGGGTGGAGCAAGAGACTGGTTTCCTGTTGAGTTACACTTGAAGCTATTATCTTAGAAATGTGACGATTTATAGTTTTTCAATAAAAGAAGAGTATTCACCTGGCCTTGGCCTTGCCTCTCCAGGTCCACCACACACATATCCACGATAGGCCCCAGATTAGTGAACGTCTCCATTACAGCCACATATGAGCCCTGGTCATTGCTGTCCACATTGAGCTGTTGATAAAAATTTGCAAGCACAAACATAATGAAATGAATTATGAGAGGACTTGGACACATTTGACATTTTATAGGATTGACAGTATTATTTGTTCATTATTTTTGGGTTAATATATAACTGATAAGTGTTACTTGGAAAAGAGGTAACCGGTTACATACCTTTACCAGCTGGGAGTCACCCAGTCTGGATCCCACAAAGACCACACCGTTATCCAAGTAGGTCAAACATTCAGCAATGGATGTCTGTAAGTGCACAGAAACACAATATCTCAATGTCTATGTGTATAGGAAATACCAATACAATTAAGCTGTAAATTTCAGAACAGTCAGTACAAATCTAGCAGATGTATTTACTGTCAGTTAATCACATTTGGGGATCAATAAAATAATTAACATCAACTTAATGGTTTAAAGTGAAGTCGTAAAGCATACACATTTGACGAGGAAAGTGCTTGAAATTGAGTAGTTTAAGTGCAGAAATGGCTATAGACTCTGAATCAAGAGAGCTATTTTTCTTACACTGCAAGGCAGATATGATGCTGCAGTGCTGCCTGTTGGCTGAGCAGACTGGTCCCAACAATAAAGCCAACAATTTAAAAAGCAATCTGTCTCTAGCTCAACAGTAGTACTCCCCTTGATGGCTTCCAGCTCCAGCACCACTCAGAGGACTTGCAAAACAGCATTTACTACTCTTTGGCAGATCATGAGAGAAAGGTGTTGCAAGCTAGATCTGTCTGCCTTTCACCTGAGATTTGGCTTGAAGCGTTGGTATTGACGTACAGCCATTGCCTAAATCACTTTAAAATTGATAAGTGACACCAGGCAAGCAGCAAAGAGAAAATGATTTGTCACATCCTCTATATAAGTGTGGAAAGATCCATTAGGTCCTGTCAAGGCTATAAAACACTAAAAACACTATAGTAGCCCCTGAGAGGAAAGAGAAGCTGGAGAAAAACCAACAAGCCTGATAAATAGTTGCCATGTAACTTAAAAGGGATGGGAGAAATTCCAAAGAGGCAGGTTGGCTAACAGAGATACTGTAAACCAGCACTATATCATGGTTTACCTTTTGCGCCCTCCACTATATTGCAATTTTTTTACATTGCATTTGTATAGCATGCCAGATATTAGGTCTACTACAAGACATTCAGCTTAATAGAAAAACAGCAAGAGGAAGCGGTAGTAGAAATTCGGGATGCATGATATTTTGTATTAAAAGATGGAATTAAGGTGGTTTTGGTTGAACATTCAGGTATTTAAATTAGGGTGTCAAAATTACCGTTGTGTGTTAATTTTGAGTTAATTTAAAGTTCCCTTTAATGCCACAATTTTTTTAAAGTGCGATTAATAACTGCCCCTTTACTTGGAAAGCCTGTACTGGGGGAATTCAAGTCGCAACACAGCACACACGTCCACGTCAAAATTGAGCAGTAATACATTTAATAATGCATGTATTTGTGGAGACTGGGGTCAAGTTGTATTTTACAATTTTAAAATTGGGCAGAATTTCACAAGTTACTTCCTGTTAAAGATTAAGATAGCTTTTAATATGAAAGGAAAAATGCACTGAGCTTTCACCAATGTCTTACAAATGCAATTGTGCGATCTAGTGGCAGAAAAATTACCTCAACACAAATAAATATCACACTCGTTTTTTACAGCACAGTAATTGTTTTTAATTTTAACTAAAATTTTTATTAATTATGGAATTACTGCATTCATGTTTAAACGATGCAGCCATATTTCTATTAGTTTAACATTTTTTCCCACTTTTTATTTTAACAAGAGAACTGAGAAAAAAATATTGTATATTTAGAAGAGATATAAAATTTGCGATTAATAGTGACTTAAAGTCAGGAGATTAATTAAGTTTAAAAATTGTAATCGCCTGACACCCCTAATTTAAATACCAGTATATAAAGTTTCATTCTCTTTTGTTTTTATGTGTCAGTTTAAAAGTTAACTATAACTGGGATTGACAAATAAACAGGTTGAAGTAAAAAAGCTTAGCCACATATTTGGAAAACTATGTGAGCGAGAGTCTTCTTATTTTTGCTTGCTCAAAGTGAAGTTATTTAATAGTCTCCCATTTCTTGGCAGTAAGCATTACAACAGCTGCTAAAGGATACTTTAAAAAGTGTGTTTTAGCAACTTTAAATAAACAGGCGCTCACTGTAACATAATAAAATAGAGCACCTCTCCTAACAACTCCACATGCAAGTCTTTGAGGGCAACTGTTCCATCCATTAGCTCCTCTTTCTCCAGCAGCAACATGAAAAGGCGCCCTTCCATGTCTCCCAACAGGTAGCGTGATCCATTAGGGTCCACTCGGTTGTGACAGACAATAGTGCTTTGCTGCAGTCAAACACAAAGAGGTTATGTCAATAAAGCTACAGACAAGGTCAATCTAGTAAAATACTGTAATAGAAAGGTCGAACTTGTGTAAGAGCTTAAATCATGTGGACCACAATGTATTGGTAAGAGAAAGAATTTAATCCAGTGGGAAACGAGGAATCAAATCAAACCTTCTGGCTGACAAATGAATGAATACATCCAAAATACTGTATACATAGTGCATCTTCCGCCAGAAGATCTGCACAGCAACTGTTCTAGTGGCCCTCTACCACATATTTTCTATATGTAATCAAATTTAGCCCCAGGAACTGAAGTGAAATTTTATGGCCAATATTAAACATAAGAGGAAAAAAAGAATGTGTTGTTCTAGGCACATGAAGTCGGGTTTGCGTAAAACTTTTGCCTGCCTCTGGTATGATGAAGACACAGACACAAGATTTTTAAAACAAGTTATGGTAATATAATATAAATTAGCACAAAACATTTGCTTATCAGTGAAATGCTATGCATCAACTAATAGCATCTACTCTGCATGCTTAAATTAAAAAAATAATAATAATTCTTCCACTGCCGTTGCTAGTGTCCCTGACTTTCATGACATTTTATTAGAATCAAATTATTTTTGTGACCACTGTGGGTTTTTCTTATATTAACAATTTTATCCATAGGTGTATTTACTTTTTGTTAAGTGTTACTGTAGATTTTATGATGCCTCTAAAGGTGTCCAACCAAGTCCGACCCCCCAAAAAAAGAATAAGCTTTTTATAGTTAAATGGATTAATAAGATAGTTAAATGGATTAATAAGATGACAAAAATGTTGTAATTTTCATATGGATCTTAAATAAATACTCACCAAGATAGAAAAACATTTAGCAATCCATTACAACCTTGTGTGACAAATTTTACATTGGTTCGTTAGGCATCAACCTCCAATGTTTGTTAGTTTTACAAATGTAGTAAAACATATGAAGTTAAAATATTTATAGTGGCAGAAGGGTTGACCATCTTGTTGATTTCCTCCAAACAGCTATACCATCTATCAGTGATCATGCCATATTAATTTTATTTCCAAGATACACAGTAAACACCTTTTACATAAAACACAATCATATCAGTTCATTTAACTGTTTATATAATTACCTTGATAGTGGGCGGTGCAATGGCCAAATATTTGTCACCATTGTGGTATGAAATTGACTCCTGTCCTATGATTATAGCACCACCAAAAGGCTCTGGCACTAAAATGCAAGCACAGCAAAGTTACACAGTGTAAGTAGCCAACCACACACACTCTTGGAGTCATTTTTTTGAAAAGACTGGTTTGTAAAATCCTCAAATATGATAACTAAGTGAGAGTCCATTGATTGATTGATTGATTGGTGATAACAGAGAAACACAATCAAATTTCCAATCACTCAGTCAGGATAAAAAAAACTGAATCTTATTTGAATGTATCTATTATAGGCCTTTTCATACTGCACATAGCATCATCAACCAACCCATTCATTGTGTACGTGCGGCCGTCGCACAACAGCCTCAGCAGGTACGCACATTTTATTTTTATTCAGCGGCCGCATGCTGTTACAGCATCTCGGTTCACCCGATACGAAAGATGGTGGCGGAATGATTTCAAAGTGAAAATAGCAAGTGATTTTAGCGGAATTTTACAGTTAACTCAGCAACGACATACAATTACCATGATGTGGTAAAAATGGACAACAATGGAGGGACAGCTTCTATTCTCTGGCAGTACAAAATTGGTTGAAAGGTGGGATTATAGCATTTTTAACAAATATAGAAATTTCTAATTAAAATAAAATAGAGCATAACCACACGCACTTTGGCATCATTTGTCCCCCTTCTCTTTATTACAAAGTCAGGCTTTGTGCTGCTAATTGAAAAATATATACCGTCATTACTTGAGAATAATACATATTTTTTTGCTAAAAATTATATATAGATATTAATAATAGGTACAACTCACGGAAATTTCTCACATTGTACAGACGTTTCCCACGACCTAGGTATTGTTTAAAAGATGTATGTTCATTCCAATGTGATATTTAATGCCTAATGTTACAAATGGTATATATAATAACATCCCTATTGTATATAATATCAGCGTTACTTTATGTCCAAACCAGCAGGAAAAAGCACCTGGCTACTTCCTGTTCGGTCACCTAGCATCCAGCACCAAATAAGGGTATGCTTGTATTCTGTTGCCGTCATCCCTACGCCCTACCCAGTGAAAAACACGTGCAGCATGAAAATACCTTTTACTGATTGTACTGGTCAGTGTGATAATAAAAATGCTTCAAGAACCTGGTATGACCATAGACGCTTCAGCCTCAACATTCTCCTGTTTCCAGGGGCCCTTATTGAACTCTTTTTCCCTCAGAGAGACCTCATAGGTCTTGACGTGGCGCCCCTGGGGGTCCTACAGTACATCACAGGCCAACAGAAGACAGATGTTAAGACACACCTTCACACTACTTAACCGTGATTCCAATTATACGCTTTAACTTAGGTTAAGACTTAAGCAACTGCTATAGAAAAAACATAATTTGGTCAAATAACACTGTCATTATTATTTTCTTATTAGATCCATAATCGTTCAGTAAAAGTTAAATAAAAAATATTACAAAGGGTGCAAAAAAAATATACACATAACATTGACAGATTTTAATTCTGTTTAGGAGATTTTAAATCAAAACGGCATATTCCGTACTGTATTGACGTCACAATTTTCAGCCAGCGACAAGCTTAAAAATCAGCCCCGGTGAGAGGAGAAGAGACGGCATTGACTACATAATGATATAGGTCGTGCGCTGTGAATTCCAGCAAAGTTGGCGATTTGATTAACTTGGTAAAAACAGCAGGCAAAAAAAGGGAAGGGGCTGTTTTCAAACTAGCGATCTCCAACTTAAGTAAATATCGCGCTCTGAGTCCCGACTAAATGTGCAATTCCGACTGACAGGCAAACTTCGGTTGAAGTAGTAGATTCCATAGCTCTATGAGCAATAATAACTTTTAATTTGTAAAATAGCAGTCGCTAAGTCGCTAAGGGTCACGTCTACTTCCATTCAACAGTCACTTCCTTCCGCCGTCCGTCATAGGGCAGTCACGTGATCACATGACGTCGGTGCAAATGGTCAATACCAACAGCCCTCTGCAAAGCATACCTGATAGATGAGGCACACAGTTGGGGCCTGGCAGCCATACAGGAAGTGAACATCAATAACTTGCAGCTCCTCCAGTCTAATGTTAAAGGCCTTGAGCTCACGATTGTCTCGATCCAAAGGGATCACCTTAAACAACCCATCATACAGCCGCAGGCCAATCATACGGCATTCTGGATCAACAATTCCAATGATGCCAGTCTCTGAGGGCCGCCCAATGCGATCCTGGAAACAAAAAAGTCTATTTGCAGGAGTTTCTGTGAGCAGTATAAAACCACATTTGAAGTATCTCAAGAAGAATTAAAAAAGAATTTTACATTTTACAAGATGACACTATTAGCTATGCAGCTCAGTATCTCTCAAGACCCACAGTTGGAATTGCACCAACATATGGAGGAAAATTATGAATCAAATTGTACAACTGCAACATTGAACCACGGTAATGTCACAACAGATGTCATATCACAAAAAAAAGCTCAGGTCATTGGAATAAAAGTTAACTCTTGGCTGGTATTTGGTGTTTTCATTTGCGTCCTTAATTGACAATTAAATATAATTTCGAGGTGCCGTCATGTTGATGTTGCAAGCCGACAGTTGTATAAGGACGAGTCAAGCTGGCTGCCTTAAACTGCGAGCCGTGTGCCAGATACGATGACGTCTTCAACATGCGCTATGCGGTGACGTTATCAACATGCGCTACCGCTGTAAGATGGTAGTCAAAATCTCTACCTTTGGCAAAATGTATACTTTATATTGAATATACTGTTTGTCTATCAGCCCTACTGATTAGTATTTTCTAAATTTGAGTTTCAAAATTTTTTTTTATCGCATTAATCAATTTACAGATTTGTATCGGGATGAATTGGTATCGAATCGAATTGTGACCTATAAATCGTGATACGGATTGAATCGCCAGGTACTAGGCAATTCACACCCCTAGTCAGAGTACATGTTATCCATGTGATTAAATCAAGACCTTTTTTTATTATTATCATTGATCACCTACCTGGACGTTCCCATGGGCACGAGTGATGATGTCAATACTTTCGCCATTCTGTTTGTATTCAAGGATGCAGGCGTTGTACTTCGATGTGAGAATAAATAGCAGATCCTTGTTCTCACCCTACAGAAAATAAGAAGGTGATGAACCAATAAATACTCTGGGACTTTTCAAGTAAAGGTGAAAACAAGGGTTAATTACTTTAAACTGTTCTAAAATGGAAAAACATGCCCTTCAACTGTTGGCCCTTTCATTTCCTCCACTGCTTTGCTTGTTAAACATGTTCAAAAATACAATATATGCATAAATGTTACGCATGACATCGTAACAACAGAAATGTTTAGTGTCCACTGTGTGGGAATACTTGACTGCCAAGTAGGGATGCACTTGATGCTATTTTCAACAGATACTGATAAACCAATAATTTAGAAAGTGCCGATGTCAATAACTGATAAGTAAGCCGATAATTGTTTGCAAAATTAACTTGAGTACAAATATCTTTTCGAGTCTTACTATAAGTCTAATATGGTAAATACATTGAAACATTGTTAAGCATCATCATGCAGAATTGTATTGATATCTCTGCTTCAAAGACAACCAGTAACTCATTTTGAGTTTGCCAAAACAAACCATGGATGGATGGAAAACAGTCATGTTTTAAAAATGCAACAAAAAACTGTGAGGGTAACATTTTGGAGAGACACAGTAAAGAAAGCCCACACTGGCGACTGTCTTGTATGTCACCATGATGCATCTTCTGTGCACACGAGGTCGCGTGCATTATGACATCACAAATATGCAATACTACCATAGGAAAGGAGAGGGTTTGAGGAGTTGGGCACAACTTGAGCCACAACCACAACAGATGGACCAACGTGGCATGTCTATTATTATCGGCGGATTTCTTTATTATCTGGTTTATCTGTATGATGTCAAATTGGTCAAATCTGGTAACTATTGGCTGATTTCATAATGGTCGATAAATGTTGATAATTATCGCCCACTGATATTATCGTGCATCCCTACTAGCTACTAACAAGTAAGGTATATTTTGACAATGAAACAAAATTACTGCAGTGCACAGCAAAAATAGTTTTAATAAAACTGCACCTTGGGCCTAAAGAGCTCCATAACAGCAATCTTGCCATACATGCCCACTTCCTTGACGGGTCTGAGTCCTTCAGCTGTGACAACATAGATCTCCAACCTTGTGTTTTTTGCTATGAGCAAATTGAGGTCCTCTGCGGAGGTGAAGTGGCCTGCAAAATCATCAAGATATAACATCCGGTTTCCACTCTTGTTTATGTTTGTATCAGCAAGAGACCACCAACCAGACAAAGCTAAATATGAAGCCAGTGATTGCCAAAAATGTGATGCTTGACCTTTTGGGGCAGCTATTAGATCTAACATGCTTCAAAAGTTGGCTCTACAAAATTACTGCTAGTCTAACTGCTATGGTCGATATTTGCAGACCATGCAATCAAATAAGATTACACATTTCAGAATAAATCTAACTGTACTTACAAACGCAACCCTTAACGTACTGTTGTAAACATTCTGTAAACTTCACTATGAAGTTGAAGATTTCACATTCACTCACATCTCATATTTTATTGACCTAAAAAGTAGCTATGATGCGATATATTAACGGCTAAGTTTATGAACTTGATGATCTAGTGAGGATTATTTACTTCCAAGTAGGTTGACGCTAAAATACAAACGCCCCAAATAACATCTTCCCCCCGATCGCATGTGAGCTACAGCAAAAAGGCAAAAACATTGCACGTTGAGTGTGAAACAAGACAGAGTTGGCAGGTAAACAGATCTTAGCCAAAGCAGAGCTATCGGCTACAAGAGGCCCGTGTGGAGCTTTTGACGTGCAGCGCGGGAGTTCAGCTAGCATGCAAAACATGATGCTCCGATAAACAGCAACACGGGACATTTACCTGTGATGCAGGCGTTGACCGCCGTGGGCTTTTGAGCTGTAACCACGTAATTGTAGGACATCTTGACAATAATAGCAGATAAACACCAAAATCGTGTTATATCGCTCACGCAAGTGACAAAATCATTGAACTACAACTCCCGGAAGTAGTTAGTCACTAGAGCCCTGTCCATGAGCATTGTGAGCTAACAGCAACTAAAGCCTAGAGCGCCCTCTTTGTCACGGAGGCGTCATGGAAGAGATGAGGAATCCCTGCAAAAAGAATGTAGGGCTGTATCAAAGAAATGCACAACCTTTTTCTTTGTAGTGCCTGAGCAGCGACCGTTGAATCTGTTCTTTAACTAAGGTAAAGGAATTGAATTAGCGCTAGATGTTTTTGTTCTTATTTTTCACAAGTCAATCTGATGGGGTGATTTTGAAAAATATTGTTCGTGAATTAAAAAAAAAAGACATAAAGAATGTCAAAAATTAATTAAAAATTAAAAACTGCCATGATAATGTTTTCTCACTTTACGGCATGTATGTTACGGCACGCCATTTGTTTTGTGGGTGGGTACTATCGGGAGAGGCGTCAGCGGTAGAAAGCGAACAAGATTGTGCAAAGGAAACACTTGAAATGTCTTTTTAAGGCCGCCACGCCTATAGATGGAAGGCACAAACAAATATTTATTTGTATTTATCTATTTGCTGGTTTCTTTTTTGTTCTTCTTTTCGGGGCATTCCAAGTGAACAAGAACGTCAGTTACATTTGACGGTATGTGAAATGCATTTGGTGTGTGATGGTATTCGTGAATCGTGACTGCTTTTAAACGCAGGGCAGGGATACGCAGTGGAAAACACGAGTGTTTTTATGATAACCAACTCATGGAAAATACTTTATCTCAACACAAGCAAGCTGCAACTTTGTACGCGAATCGTGTTGTCAGTCTGAGCTGGACTGAAAACACTTGTTGCTATGGGCAACGGCCTAGGGAACGTCTACAAAACGCAGAAACGAAAACATTGGTTGGTGGCAACTGGTAAAGAACAATAACTATAGTATCTACGAATATTATTATAAATATTATTACAAGGACATGTCAACATAACATATTAATAATAATGATGATGATGATAATAATAATTATTTTTCTTATTATTATTATTGTTATTATTATTAAGAAGAAACAACAAAAACAGTCAAGTCTATCACTCGCTGTTAATTTGTCTATGTCTGATCTCTAATTGAAGCGTTATTTTGGAGAGCAAACAGGTGACATCACATTTCAATTAATGACTGATACTTATATCTTAAAAGTTTCATTGAACAGTCAAATAAATTACACTAAATAACACTGGCGGTCACTGTTAACACTAATTTATATTACTTTCCTTCCCAGGTTATTTTCCTTGAATGATGGAGTCTTCTGATGAGAGGTCAGAAAATAATTTTGACATCAAAATAACTATTACTCGTGCAACTAACATGGTGAGTAAAGACAGCTTCAGGTTGTATTCCTTAGCTGAGAAGCCATTATTTATCAAATTATCCATTTATTTTTATTACTGTATTAATATCGTTGTTGTTGTTTTAGATCTTTTAATCAGTTTTACTAACAGACTAATATAGTGTTATGCTTAGTGTCCACACCCTGACATTGTTTACATTTTTGACAACAATATTAATTCTGTCTTACTGACTTGGCATTTCAGTCCCTAATTTTAAGTGTGCTTTTTTTCTGTAAGCATGGAAAAAAGACAGGAAATATTCAAAGTTTTCTTCGGATGGAGATCAATAGTACGATGTTGGCAGAGTCTGAAAAGCGTACGGTTGATCCCGCAGCCCCGTACATTGAGTATGACTTCACCCACAGTTTCCCCTGCTGCAATGAAGTTTTGGCTCTCAGTGACATACCTCATACACCAGTCGTAGGTACTGTAAGTTGTGTGAGTAGCGTAGTCCTCAAGTCATATTCCGTTAATGTGAATGATTTTGCTGTTGTCAGTGACGTTGATAGAGGTTGTTCCTGAGAAAAAAAAAGTGGAGGCAAAATCAATAGTGTTGGGCCAGGCAGTGATTGACCTGCTACCTTTGCTGCAAGGTAAATGTATTGCAATCCACTTGTTAGATTTAAAGTGATGCTTTTTTTTTTATTGATTTATGAACTAGATAACAATCAACCAAGGAATATTGGTATGTGACATTTTGACCTGTTAATTCGAATGTTGAAGTACTGTATAGCCTTCTGAGCTACGTAAATAAAAGATGGTCTATCATCATGAAATACAAACATTACTTGAGAGTCTCCTGATGCCTGAGGGAACCCTAGACTGTGTTTAAAAAAAAAATTGTCGACAGGTCAATGCAGCTTCTCATCCACAGTGTCACTGCATCCAACGAGCCCTTCCCCAGAAAAGGGAGCCATCTCGCCCCTCATTAGCAAGGTCAGTTATCTTTGCTAAGAACTGCACTGATTCATTTTGACACTCTTGTTCAGCTAATGTTACCAAAATAGTGAAACAGATCTAAGCATAATGGAATACAAATTGTTTTATCGATTGATCCATCCATTCTCTTGCACCGCTTATACTCACTTGGGTTGCGGGTATTGCTGCAGCCTATAGTTGAATTTGGGCAAGAGGCGGGGGCGGGCTACACCTGGAACGTTGCCAGCCAATAGTGGAAATTGATAATTTTGCCTGAAACAATTTGGTGCACAAATGCTGCGTTGAGTTCTATTAAATGCACAAAGTACTTTTGATAAGCGACGCATACTTGATAGTGTCGTATTAAAGTGCTGCCTGCATGAGTAAAAATCATTTTATTTATGGGCGCTTGCTTACCTTTTTTCCACACGCTTGGCTTCACTCCTGCTTGCCTAGATGCAGCGCCATTTCCTGCTATAATTCTTGCAACATGCAAACTCCACCCAAGAAGGCCGAAGTCCGGACTCGATCTGCCGTGCTAACCAGTCAGCCGCCACGCCGCCTGATTAAATTTAATCATTGGAAAATTACAAGAGTGTACATAAATTAAAAGTTTCCGCAACTGTGTTATAATTAAATTGTAGTTAAATATTATGGTTATTCTATTTCAATTATTTGTAGTATATTAGAGTAATAATGGCAAAATGAGTGTTGTGTGAGTTGATAATTACATTGTTTTAGTTAAAAAATAGTCTTCTCAAATGACAAAATGAATTATTGACAAAAAATTGGTGATAATTACTTGAAAAAAAAATTGTACACTCTAAGTAAATGGCTCGGTGGTAGAGTAGTGGTTCAGGTTGTGGGTTTAATCCTCATCCCATGTGTCTGTACTGTCAAAGACAAGGAGACAGGGTTAAATGTGCTGTACAAGTGAAAGGCCCCTTACAATTTTCTTACAGTATTAGTAGAACAAGATATGAATGTAAAGAGAGTAAAATTTAATAGATAATTGGAAGTAAATCTTACTTGAGTAATTATTTTTAACGGGCAGTGTGGAAAATTTAGAGCTATCTAGTGGTGAATTAATAATTAAGTCATTAAAAAAAACTATCAATTTCAATAATATGCAAAAAATAAATGTTCTATCATATCAATGTACTTTTTTTTTTAAAATAATCATAATTATGTTTCATAGGCCGTGCCCAGCCTTACAGGAGGCTGACATGTTTTGTCGCCATCTTTCTACTACAAATACCCAAAGGAAAAGAATTTCGTGAACGAAGCAATTGGTGGCATGCTGGCCAAGTGTGGTCTCTCTGAGGCACTTTAGTGTACGTGATTCAAAATCATTGCACTCTATTAGTTCGCCACTAGATGGCACTAAAACATACACAGTGTCACTTCAATGGAATTGAATGGAGTGCTATGATAAACTAATCATCCATCCATTCATTAGCTGAACGTGCATGCTGTTTTCAGGCAGTAGCACAACTAAAATTTACTTAAGAACTCTCCTTGTAAGATGTAATCAGAATTTCTAAGTGAAAGAACCGTACTATAGGATTTTTCAAGTAACAAACACTCTTATTTTGTTTTTTTCAGTGCAACATTGATTTCAGTTATTATTTCCTTAGAGTAACAGATGGTTGGCAATTGACTTAGATTGCCTATTCCCCAAATGGGGGTGAGTGAAGAATGCTTTTGTTGTAATTAGACATAAGTCACTACTGTATTCAGGCACAGCGTTTGCTTTGTATAACACATCGAGGTGCCTTCTGTTGCATATCATAAGAAGAAGTTTGTGAAATTACTTTTACTTCCTTAAATTCATCAACTTTAATTTTGTCAATATCTTACCACACTACAGCCTGTTTGGAATCGATGGGATTTGATAAAACACAGATTACTGCAAGGAATACATCACATTGTGTTTGTTTAAATACATTTCTATCATTACCTTTAGATATGGACTAAAGATAAAATGCTGACTTTACGGTTTAGGAATGAAATCACCTTTATTTGTTCTTTTACAATCTAGTGGTGTTTTCAGACAATAATATAGAGCATTTAACCCATGCAGCAACCGATTTTGGACGTATGTGTCAGTGCATCAGCTCCATTGCTGACCGAAGAACAACTTGCAACTTCCAACCTGATGAAGGTATCTTTGGAGACAGCCTACTCGCTCCCTGATACATTTAATCAGAGTCCGGGGCCATCAGCTCCTCCATACATATGCACTGCTGTAATGGAGGTCCCATGTACCGCGGAGGTGAGTTTAACTCTTTGCTTTTTATACAACCTCTTGCACTACAGAATAGCCTGTTATAAACTATGAGTTGTTCATTGGCTCATGCATTACCTTTATACAAAGTTTTGTGAAGTTATTAAGTAAACAATTTAACGGAATAGCAATAGAACCATTTTCCTGCACTTTGTTCTTGGCGGCAGAAACAATCCGAATGTTGCATGATCGCAGTGTTCTTGTCATATGAAAAACAGGCATCAATTCATCATACAATTTACAAATGTGGCCACATTAAAGGTTCCATTGCTCCTCTGACTCCCAGAAAGACCAGCTATTATTGTTTAGTGAAGGACAGCTAAAGGCAGGGGGGCACAGAGAAGACAACGGCCGACAGAGGAAGAGGCCGCATCATGCCCCCCTGGCTCCGGGGAACCACTTCTTGCCAGGAGCGTTTTTCCACACTCAACCCATTGATCAAGAAGATGGCGAGCTTACTGGTTTAGAGGTACTTATACCTACAAATTCAACCAAGTTGCATTGTAGATAGTACTAGTCACTAGAGGATATGCAAGTAATCGTTACTGCTACGAATGGCCAAAAAATGAAACCACACACTCGGTTCTTCATATGCATACTGCACGCACTCGTACGAGCACAACTTATTACTTCTTTTTTTCTCTCTCTGGAGAACTCAGTATTGTTCATTTGGTAATTTTATCGATTTAATATGTCATCATCATTGCTCTCTTTTTTTTTTTATTTATTGATTTTTTTAAATTAATTTTTATTTTGTATGTGGGTGAGTATGTGTATGTGCGTGTGTGTGCGTGCGTGCGAGTGTGTATTCATTAGTTCACCTAAAACCTATTAAAAATCCCATACCGTTCACCTAAACCGAATACTTCAGAATCCAGCTAGAGTTGTGAGGTTGTCAGGAGACCCGAGGAAGGATCAAAGAAAAGACATTACCTACTACCCACCGGGTTACCTTGAGTCTTTCACCAACCCCAGAACCATCTAAATTCCAACAAATTAGGGAGACCTCAAGAGACCAAAGGAGAAACTGAGGAAAGGAAGGAAGGACAGATGAAGCAGAGTGAGATCTACAGACATCAGCCTCCACCGATTCAACGACCAGAGGAAGAAGCAGATTGTGTTTGAGTTTCGATAGATGCTGGTGTGATGGGTCTGGCATGCATGAAAATCTCCACCAAAGAGGGGAGCCGTCGACCCCTGCCAGGACAGAGCAAGCGCAACACCTCAGGGCCCCCCAGGCCACGGCAGCGCCAAGGGACAACCCCCGGGCCCCGCAGGGGCCACCGGCCGGAGAGCAGAGCCAGGAGCGCCCCCCACCCCAACACGGCCCGCGCCCCAAACCCAACGCAGCAGGACGGGGCACTGCAGGCCCGCCAGGCACCCCACCGGTCCACAGCCCCCCCACCCCCCATCCACCCAGCCGCCCCCAGGCCCCCAAACCCCCAGACACCCCCCCACCCCATATATAAAATCCAATTCATTAAATAACTCAAGGCTTTAATTCCAACAGTACCTATAAAACCTAAAGGGCAACATTATTAGACTGTAAAACCTTTTGTCTTGTCCCTGTCCTTTGTCAGGCGTCTTCAAAGGTTGAATGACTGTATTTATTTTCACTTCCGTATATATTTTTATTAAACAACGGGTAATAATGTTTGATAGATTCTAACATGACACTTAAAACATTGCCTGTACAGTTATTAAGTCATAAGAAAATAAAGTCACCTATTACTTTATTTAAGATGAGGCTTCAAAATGTGCAATATCAAGTCATTCTCTCCATTCTCAATGACTGTAGGCATGTCCACTAAATGTGTGAAAACCCGGCCGAGTTGACCTCTTTCAAATATCATTACCACGTATACAATGTAAACTCTTTGTCTAGCATATTTCTTATGCCTACACATTACTACACATTTGAGCCAACAAAATGCATTTGCACAAACCTGAAGGTCTGAGTGTCCCCTACAGGACGATGAGTTCCGTAATGAAGCAGAGACCATACTGAACAGAGTGAGCTGGGACATAGAAATGCCCTGTTTTCTCGATGCAGAAGGAGTTACCAGGTCAGTTTGCATACAACCTATTATTTCCCCCTCTGAAGTGGTTGTATAGCTATTGCCAAATTTGTTTAATTTCTCACCAAAAATGTCCCCCTGGGAATTTGTGTATCTCATTGTCACTTTTTGAAATGGTTTTACGTTATTTCACGTTGAAGAGAAATTCACTTCATTTAACTTCACAAGTATTGCACTACAAACACCTTTAACCAGAGAGAATCCTGCATGCATGAGAGCGATAACCTATTGCTGGTCCTGAAAAGGCCTTGCATAGGGGGCATAATTCAAATGCAAGATGAACTATCATTTAACTTCATGTGTCTGTAACAACTGTACTGGCATGAAGATGTGAGATGATGTCTTGCAATGTTGACTGAGATTTCAGGTTGCGTCAGAAGATCACAGAGAGCAGATTCTGGCCACTTGAGATCATGAAGTCGACTATTGCAAACGAAAAGTCGGGAGCAGCTTCCAAGGTGATGAAACACTGCTAGGATGGAAACATTTTAATATGCCTTGCGGCCTGGATTCAAACAGCCGAACCTTTGGTTACTGATCAAGCAGCTCTACCAACTGAGTCACAGCCTCCCAGTAAGACCTTCATGCTGCTGCTGGTCGCCTACTATCAGCAGCTACCAGCAGGGCCACAGCAATGTGCTGGTCTTGCTAGGCGGCTGCAGCTCAGTGACCAAAGGTAAAACCAGTGAACACTTATGCTGGGCTATGCTTTAAAAATAATAATAATAATAATAAAAATCCGTGCAAAACCGAGCATTGCACCTATCTATGTCCACCAGCAGTACCACCAGTGTGGCTCTTCTCTGATAATGAATAACGAACTGTTTTGTGTGTGTGTAGCAAACAGAGGAGGACCCACATATCCTCAGCCATGGTGTGGCCTTTATTGATATGGGCCGCTTGCTGTATCCCGGAGTAAACCATATTCGAGGAGCATACAGTATTCAACCTTACTCAAGCACTTTATTACTGAACAAGGTATTGCAAATGCACTCTAAAAAAGTTAAATTTCGAATGAAGGTCCTTGATTAGTATTATTAAGTATTAAGGCACACTTATTTACTCAACTCAACTTTACTATAGAGCATTTAAAAAACAACCATAACTACATACAAGTCTTTAAGTAAGTAAGTAAGTAAGTAAGTAAGTAAGTAAGTAAGTAAGTAAGTAAGTAAGTAAGTAAGTAAGTAAGTAAGTAAGTAAGTAAGTCTTTATTTCATTCAATATCTGGTTCTGATGCTCAGTTATTTTTGTTAGTCAATCATGCTCATAAAGTTCCAAGTAAAAAATATTGACTT
Organism: Leptonotus elevatus; assembly: GCF_054856555.1. Lineage (NCBI taxonomy): Eukaryota > Metazoa > Chordata > Actinopteri > Syngnathiformes > Syngnathidae > Leptonotus > Leptonotus elevatus. The sequence goes on along the minus strand of NC_141241.1, from coordinate 21,716,445 downwards.
TGACCCAGATGAGCATTCAAGATAGATAGACCGTAACACCCACAGACTTCATACAATAATGATCAGTTGACTCATTGCTCTCACCACGTCTCCACGTGTTCCTTGCCCCTTCCTTTGTGAATGTTACAATAGGATATTCTCTCACATCATAAACACACAGTACCCAGCATACAGTACCGGTACTTAAAATAAACCTCACAATTTTCTGGTGTATTAAAATATATTTTGTGTGTTCCGCAGACCAGGCGAAATGTCAGTTTGTTGAAAGAGCAGTTAAAGCCTGGAAGCAGCAAAGACCGTTCTGGTACAGGTGCAACTACAACCACAGCTACAGCTACAGTGACAGCGACAACTACGGCCACAGCTAGCGCTACTGCTACTGCTCCAGCTACAGCTACAAACTCTGCAAAGACAAATACTGGAAAGGTCAAGGATGCCAAAGGGCATGTGAAGGTTAGTGTGTTTAGGAGTACAATACAGTATACATGCTATGAAATTGTAAAAGCATAAGGTCGTACTACGCATTTAATAGCTTATTAGCTCTTCAGATTCATGCAAAGCTAGTTATGTCTCTTAATTCTCTCTGTTCAACATCCATTAATATCAGTTAGAACAAAGGGGGGCATCGAGGGTCGGAGTCCTGCAGGTTTTGCATGTTGCCCTTCTCCAACACAGCTGATATATATATGACTCATCAGCAAGCTCTGCATAAGACTGATAACGATCCTGTTGATTGGAATCAGCTTGTGTTGGAAGTGAGAAACCTCCAAAACCTGCAGGACCGGACGGCCCTCGAGGACCGAGACTGCCCACCTCTGAGCAACAGGTACATTTTGTGTAGTTTACTTATTTTAACTTGTGTGGTTGATATTGTGGCAGGCGACTGGTAATCAGAGTGGAGCAAGCGGGACTGATACGAACGGATCTGATCACATCCCTCCAGACAGAAAAGTAATCTTGCACGTCTTTTCCTAAATATGATTCTTGAAGTGAACCCTTAGCCTGATACAATCTCTTCTTCATTAATTACAGGCATATATGGACTTCAGGTCATACATTCTAATTGAAATTACGCTGACAAATCCACTAATACGCAAAACATCTTCAGAAGAGTTGGCAAGAAGGTACTGTAATATACTCCAGATTACAAATGCTGAGTTCTTACCTCAACCATGTGAGTTTCTGGCCCATATTTGTTAAAAAATATAAGGTGTAAATTCATATTGACGGAATATGATGAAGGCAAGCTTCTTCTTCTTCTTGCACTTCTGTGCTCGTCACAGATTATACATAACGAACACCATGTTCAAACATAGGGGTGTCCATATGTGCACTTGGCACTAGGACACCCTAGGCCGCAGTTCGATGATCGACTTTGTAGTCGTGTCATTGGATTTGCGGCCGCATGTTTTGGACACTTAGGTGAAGAGAGGGGCGGAGCTGTTAACTGATCACCACCTAGTGGTGTGTTGGCTCCATTGGTGGGGGAAGATGCCAGTCAGATCTGGCAGACCCAAACGTATTGTCAGAGTTTGCTAGGAACGTCTGGTGGAATCCCCTGTCAGAAAGAGTTTCAATGCCCACCTACGGCAGAACTTCTCAATTGTCCCGAGGGAGGCAGGGGACATTGAGTCCGAGTGGGCAATGTTCCATGCCTCCATTGTTGAGGTGGCCGATCGGAGCTGTGGCCATAAGGTGGTCGATGCCTGTCATGTAGGCAATCCTCGAACCCGCTGGTGGGATGCCGTCAAGCTGAAGAACGAGTCCTGTTAGGCCTTTTTGGCCTGTGGGACTTAGAGGCAGCTGACATGTACCGGTTGGCCAAGTGGAACGCAGCTTCAGCGGTCACTGAGGCAAACACTCAGACATGGGAGGAGTTTGGTGAAGCCATGGAAAATGACTTCCAGACGGCTTTGAGAAAATTCTGGCCCTCCATCCGGCCTCTCAGAGAGGAAAGCAGTGCACCATCAAACACTGTGTATAGTGGAGATAGGTTGCTGCTGACCTTGACTCGGGATGTCGTGAGTCGGTGGGAAGAATACTTCGAAGACCTCCTTAATTCCACCGACATGTTTAGGGACTCTGAGGTGGGCTCCCATATCTCGGGGTTCGAAGTCACTGAGGGGGTTGGAAAGCTCCTCAGAGGAAGGGCCCCGGGGCTGGATGAGATCTGCCCACAGTTCCTAAAGGCTCTGGATGTTATGGGGCTGTCGTGGTTGACACGCCTCTACAACATCGCGTGGACATTGGGCAAAGTGCCTCTGGATTGGTGGACCAGGGTGTGTTCCAACTATGAAGGTATCACACTCCTCAGCCTCCTAAGGTCTATTCAGGGGTGCTGGAGAGGAGGGTCCTCGAGGGTGCCTGGGAGTTCGCCCAACCAGTCTACATGTGTTTTGTAGATTTGGAGAAGGCGTTCGAGTACCCTGATACGGGCTGTCCGGTCCCTGTACGACCAATGTCAGAGTTTGGTCCGCATTGCCGGCAGTAAGTTTGAATCGTTTCATGTGACGTTTGGACTCCGCCAAGGCTGCCCTTTGTCACTGATTCTGTTAATAACTTTTATGGACAGAATTTTTATGTGCAACCGAGGTGTTGAGGGTTCCGGTTTGGTGGCCTCAGCATTACATCTCTGCTTTTTGCAGATGATGTGGTGCTGTTGGCTTCATCTAGCCATGATCTCCAACTCGTGCGGTTCGCAGCGGAGTGTGAAGCGGTTGGGATGAAGATCAGCACATCTAAATCTTAGACCATGGTCCTTAATCGGAAAAGGCCCTCTCCGGCTCAGGGATGAGATCCTGCCCCAAGGGGAGGAGTTTAAGTATCTTAGGGTCTTGTTCAAGAGTGAGGGCAGGATGGAGCGGGAGATCGACAGGCGGATCGGTGCAGAGTCTTCAGTGATGTGGACTCTGTATCGGTCCATTGTGGTGAAGTAGGAGCTGAACCGAAAGGCGAAACTCTCGATTTACCAGTTGATCTATGTTCCTACCCTCACCTATGGTCATGAGCTGTGGGCCGTGACCAAAAGAACAAGAGCCCGGATACAAGCGGCTGAAATGAGTTTCCTCCGCACGGTGTCCGGTCTCTCCCTTAGAGATAGGGTGAGAAGCTCGGTCATCCGAGAGGGATTCAGAGTCGAGCCGCTGTTCCTCCGCGTTGAGTGGAGCCAGCTGAGGTGGCTTGGGCATCTGGTTTCGGATGCCTCCTGGGCACCTCCCTGGAGAGGTGTTCCGGGCATTTCCCACCGACGGGTGGCCCCAGGGACGACCCAGGACATGCTGTAGAGTCTATGTCTCTCGGCTGGCCTCGGAATGCCTTGGGATCCTGTTGGTGGAGTTGTTTGTGGGAGAGGGAAGTCTGCGCTTCCCTCCTAAAGCTACTGCCCCCACGACCCGACCTCGGATAAGCCGTAATAGATGGATGAATGGATCGATGGATGATGAATGCTAGATTTTTGCAGGTTGGATGCGAGTAACAATATGATGGGGTATTTCCATATCTCCTGTAGGGTGAAAGCACTGATCCCTCCGAGACCTCCATGTTCTGTAGGACCTAACAAAGCTGAAAGAGTAAGACATTGACAGGGTATATTTACTGTATATACATACGGTTGATCTGGATACACAGTATGGACAAAACTTTAAAACTAAATTTGCACTGAATTTGCTAATGTCCTAGTCTGATTATTATTATTATTATTGTAATTGTCTGCTCTACTTTCAAGTGACCCATTTCTGATATGATTTACTAAACCCACATACAAAACACAAGCTTAAATCACAGGTACGGTAAAAATCCAGCTGTACATGCTAGTACATAAACTGAAGTGAGAACATGTGAGCAACAGCTGGGAAGTAAACAATCAATGGATACTGGACATAAGGTTGAGCAACGGCTCTCTGAAGCATGTAGTATGTCTAGGTTTCGCTGTAGTTACGGCAGATGTGTTGTTGAGCTGTACATACATACATAACACTGGGGAAACAATTTGAAGAAAAAAAAGACATTCTCATGAGTAGATTTGTATACTGATCAAAACTAAAATTGGCATCCTGATTTCAAAATTGCAATCATTTTTTTTAAGTCAAGTTTTTTTCTCCACAGCTTTCCCCCCCCAGATAAGCAAACCACTGAGTAGCTGTCGTAAGACTGTAGTAAGAAGAGCTGATTACGATTGGACTCATCTTACAGCTTACATGCATTGACTTTCTCCAAATTATCGGAACCTATTGATGATGTTATGGATCGTAGATGAAACTTTTCACCTGTGGAATGTTCTAAACAGGTGTTTGATGAGCATTCCTCAACTTTTTCAGTCTTTTTTTGCCACCTGCCCCGGCTTTTTTGGAACGTGTTGCAGCCGCAAAATTCTAAGTTAATGATTATTTGCTAGAAATAATCAAGTTTATCCATTTGAACATTAAAGGTACTGTCCAACGTTTTTCCTTTGCTGTTTGTAAACATATCATTCTAAACGGACGCTTGAGGAAGCCGAGTACAGCAGCCAACCAGGAACAAGCGTGATACCAGCCCACCAATCAGAAGCAATGGTTTGCACAGCCAATTTGCATATGCTGACAAGACACAGGAATCAAACTCCTAACACGTCTGCAGAAACAGTTCATCAGTCAGGAGCGGGGGTTCGGTTCGCACAGTGAAATTTGCATATGCCACTGATAGTAGCTTGTCTGCATGGATTTGCTGGATGTTAAAATGTTGAATCTCCGGCCAGAAACGTCCCAGACAGGCCAAAACAAATCATTCGGACTATACATTTAAATTCCTGGTCTTTGTAGAGTATTCAAAAATTATGATTTGCAAATCATTGCATTCTGTTTTTATTTCTGTTCAACACAATGTCCCAACTTAATATATTAAAAGGATTAGTGCTGGCTTTTCTCTACACCTACACCTCTACACATGGGCATACTTTTGTCAGTTCTATTTTGTTTTATGCTGGGGTTATTTAGTTTTCAAAGCTTGTAACTATTCCATCTTAATTTTTTATTTACAAACACGAATGTATTTATTTTCTTTTTTTTTTACGAAAACGGGGATTCTGTATAGCTTGAAAACTTGATAGACGTGATAGAGAAAAACTGAGATCAGCTTTGGATTTCCCACCCAAAAGCTAGTTTAAGACAGTTGTCAGATCTACTCTAACTCAACCAAAATTGTGTTCGCCAGTGTTTCCCCAATTGATTACTGCACTATATAATAACAGAGAAAAACACCACCTTCAGTTCAATCCAAAATATGAATGTATTTATGAACTTTCGTTCATTTAATTAATACTTTGCCTCAACTGTACTAAATAAAAGTTTATTTTTTATTTTTCTTTCATACAGGCAGTACAAAACTTTCACAGACAGGTGGGCAATGTGGTAAGGCATATTTTGGAGCAATACGAGGAATTGTTTGGAGCAAGACTCAAACTGCCCAATGACTGCAATCGGGAGCAAATGATGGCTCAGCTCATGGGAGCTCTCAATGTGTCTGGGAGATATTTTTCCTTCAAAGAGCAAATAAAGGTCTGGGTAATCGCCTATGTCACCATTTTACTTTCACAACATAGATGTGTTGGACAGGTGTGCTGAAGTTTGCATGTTTTTTGCAGTAATTGACTGTGTGTGTGCTTGTTGTGTGTAGCCCTCTGTGGTGAAGTTTGTGCGTGACAAAATGCAGCAGACCGACACATTTACTGAGCAACAGGATCTGCATGAATTTGTCAGCAAGCTCTATGTGGACCTGGTGGATGAGATGCATGTTGCTCTCAACAAAGTAAATGCAAAAACACCCTCCCAACCATATGCACATCCGCACACATACACGTTATTGTGTAACCATTTTGATCCAAACTCCACTAGATTTATTCAAATGGAATTGAGGATGACTCTCCTGATGAGATCCATTTGAGTACCTCTCATCTTCGACATTTTGCACGCGAGGCTCAGCTCATTGGGGATTATCAACTGTCTGTTCGCTACTACCAAGAGGTACAACTGCACTTCAAATAAAACCAAACTCTCATTCAATTCTCAGTCACTCAAATAGCCACTCCAGAATCCAAAGTATTTTGGCCTTCTGCATGAACAAGTGTTGATGACTGAAGCAACCCGAAAATCGAAGCCTATCAGTCTTGTGGTTGATTTCCTGCAGCTGGTTGTCAGGCATCCCCGTGAGCCCTCTTACAAGTTTGAGTGGGGAAACCTCTACATGCAGACTGGAGATTATATGAAGGCTAAAATGTGTTTCCATGACGCTGTTGCTGTCCAGCAGTCTCACCAGCCCAGGTCAGAGCGAGGCTGTCAATGTAGTTCCATGCAGTAAATGCTGTAGAGTAAATTTGACTCTTAACAGAGTCTATTTGGTCCCTGTATGAACAAGTCAAATTTACACTTGGAAGAGAGTAAAAAGAGAGAAAAAAAGTCTAGGGTTGAGGAACAAAACCACAAATCCAGGTTAAGAGACAGCCAATCTACTCCCTGAGCCACAAAGCTCCTACTGTGTGTTAGTATACCGCTCGTGTCAGCTGGAATCTTTGTAACTCCGAGAACAAAAATGATGCTTTTGTCCTCCTTTTGGATATAAACAAACATTAGGAGTATCATAGCTCAGATAGTAGAGTTTCACTTTCCCAAGCTAAAAGTCGTGAGTTTGTTCCTCAACCCTTGTGTAAATTAAAAAAAATAAAAATAAACCTGCACAATTTAGTCAAAATCTCTCCTTGCAAAATGTACTTTATTTACAGTAAACAGGTGTTCGGTGCATGCATTTCCTGTTTCACAAAGGTTTTTAACTCATTCATTCCCTGACATTTTCACTGAAGCAACCCCCTTCGCTCCCACCTGTTTTACTGGATTTTGACTGATATTGCAAGGCCCACAGAATATTGTGTTCTATTGCTATAAAAACATGGAACCAACAAAAGAAAGATTAGAATCTCTTCTTTCATCAGGAAAACAAGTATATTTGTATCTGTTTCTGTTTTACAGCAATTAGCATTAGAATATAGCTAAGTTTCATCATTCACAAACTTGTTGAAAACACTGAGGAAAATAACTTTTTTGCAACATGGCCCTAGTTTATCTATTATACTCTGCTGCCTCCTGCTGGCCGTTTTTTATAATAACTACCATTGCTGTAAGCGACCTATTTAGGTCAGAGGCTACATCAAGCCTTCTGTATGCTCTGGCATAAAAAAGAAACAAACATAAAAATCGTATACATGCGTTTTTGGGACCATGGCAATACTTAAAATAGAACGTTTGTATATGTTTTTGGAAGCAGATGAGTTTTTAATAGGTTTTTCATGGGATAGGCAAATTCTCTCGTACACAATAAAAATACTTATTAATATAATTTACTTTGACAATTTTACTCTCTTCCAAGTGTAAATTTTACTCTGTTTGGAGTCGGACCAAATGGACTCTGTTTAGAGTCAAATTTACTCTACAGAATTTACTGTATACTGATTACAAAAATTGATGGATGGGTGTTATTCATAGTGACATTCTAAAGAGAAGAATGCTGACTCAAAACCTTTCTGTTTTATATCATCGTTTTAGTCTGAAGATGTGTGGTGTGCTGGCAGCCATGTTTAACGATTTTGAGCAGGCTGAGACTTTCTTGGAACGAGCAACGAGCATTGAGCCTCCAAGTTTGGTGGCCTGGACTTTGCTGGGTAAGCCTTAAAACTGTGGAGATGCATGCAGAAAGAAGCCTCATTCTGTTTCTGCATTTGCCAGGGTTGGTCCAGGACAGCCAGAACAAAGCCATCCTAGGTGAAAGGGCTTTCCTGGAGGCCAAAAGCCTCCTGAGAGCAAGGGAAGCAAGCAATCAGACACACAAGGCAGAAGAGTCAGATGTGGATGAGGAAAGCGACAAGCAGAAGGGCCAGGAAGAAGACAAGACCAATCCACCTACAAGCCACTCTCCTATTATGAAGCCTAGTGGTAGGAATCCTCCCTTTTTATCTTGATCTCATGGCAAGTAATAATCGAGATTTCTGGTGTCAAACTCGAGCCAGATATGTTCCGCCACATCATATTTTGTGACCTGTTAACGCAAATCAACATCCATAACGCTTGCAAAAATAAATAAAAGTTTAAACTGAGAAAATGTAAAATTTTAAGGGAAAAATATGTTGATTGTAAATTTCATGGTGCCAACAAATCTCAAAAAAAGTTGGGACAGGTAGCAATAAGAGGCTGGAAAAGTCAATTACACTAAAAAAAACAGCTGGAAGTTACCACTAATGAGGTCCATTGGCAACTTGATTGGAGTATAAAAAGAGCTTCTCGGAGTGGCAGTGTCTCTCAGAAGCGAAGATGGGTAGAGAATCACCAATTCCTCCAAAGCAGAAAGATAGCGGAGAAATATCAGAAAGGTGTTTACCAGTGAAAAATTGCGAAAATGTTGAAGTAATCATCATCTACAGTGCATATCATCATCCAAAGAATCAGAGAATCTGGAACAATCTCTGTGTGTAAGGGTCAAGGCGGAAAAATCATACTGGATGCCCATGATCTTCGGGCACCGCAAACAGGAATGCTTACTGTAAGGGAAATCACAAAAAGGCCTCAGCAATACTTCCAGAAAACATTGTGGGTGAACACAATCCACCGTGCCAGCCGCCGTTGCCAGATGAAACTCGACAGTACAAAGAAGAAGCCATTTCTAAACTGGACCCAGAAGCGCAGGCGTTTTCTTTGGGCCAGATGTCATTTAAAATGGAGTGCGGCAAAGTGGAAACCTGTTTTGTGGTTAGACGAATCACGATTGGAAGTTCTTTGTGGAAAACTGGGGCGCTATATCATACTGACTAAAGAGGACAAGGACTACCCAAGTTGTTATCAGCACTCAGTTTATAAGCCTGCATCTCTGATGGTATAGGGTTGCATGAGTGCGTGTGGCATGGGCAGCTTCCACATCTAGAAAGGCATCGTCAATGCAGAAAGGTATATTCCGATTGGAGAACAACATATGCTCCCATCCAGGCATCATCACTTTCAGGGAAGATCTTGCATTTCTCAACACGATAATGGCAGACCACATGCAGCACCAATTACAACATCAAGGCTGCGTAGGAAAAGGATGCGGGTATTGAAATGGCCCGCCTGCAGTCCGCTTCTTTCACTTCTAGAGCACATTTGGCTCATCATGAAGGGGAAAGTGCAACAAAGAAAGCCCAAAACAGTTGAACAGTTAGGGAGAGACGCGTGTTAGACAAGAATGGGACAGCATTCCTATTTCTAAACTTGAGAAACTTGTCTCCTCGATCCCCAGACGTTTTCAGACTGTTGTAAGAAGAAGAGGGGATGCCTCAAAGTGGTGAAAATGGCCTTGTCACAAATTTTTTGAGATTTGTTGACACCATGGAAGTTAAAATCAACATAGTTTTCCCTTAGAATTATACATTTTCTCAGTTTAAACTTTTGAACTGTCATCTATATTATTTTCTGAATAAAATATTGAAATTTGACACTTCCACATAATTGCATTCACTTTTTATTCACAATTTGTATAGTGTCCCAACTTTTTGGGAATTGGGTTTGTACAACAAAAGTCGCTAATATAGGGCTACTAAATAGTCAACTGTCTTTTCCTGCTTTCTGTCCACTGTTATGGTCTTTTTCTCCCAGACACCGAGAATGGTGACACCGTGCATAGTGAGCCTAGAGAAACAGTCATTTCCAAATCCATTTTCACCGAGACCCTTGAGTTTCTGTTGCACAACCATGCCCTGGAGGTAAAGAAGCACTTAGCAGCTTGTTTGTCAAGACTCACACTGATTAAATAAAACAAATAGAAAATCCACTTCTGTTATAATATTGTAACCCTGTGGGCAAAGTGTTAAGTAGTCTTTCTCAAACATTATACAATCATATAAAAACATGAAGAAACCCACAAATCCATTAGTAGTATGTACAGTTAGTCTGGCATCTTCTTTCTTTTGTCAGATGGCAGAGCGCGCTCTTTCCAAGGAACTGACTTCAAAGGGCAATCATAGCTTTCATCTGGCTTTAGTGCAGTTGCTCAGAGCAGAGTACTGCAGCGCAATTGTCACCCTCAGGGATGCGCTACTTCGGGTAGAGCCGGTAGGGACTCTCTGCTGGTGGCAGAAAATTCATTCAAGCAAACCTTTTGAAATTATAATGGACCTTGGTTAAATCAGACTAGATCACATTTTTACACTGTGTTGACTGAAGCATTTTTCTCACTGTGAGCAGGTTGCAGATATGTGGGCTCTGGATGGCCACTGTCACTTCTTGTGTGGCTCATTTGCCGAGGCCCAGGGGAGTTATGAACGGAGTCTAGACTTCCCAGAGCAGCCATCAGACACTCACCTTGTGCTTCTCCGCCTGGGATCCATTTATCTTCAGGAGGAGAAGGTTAAGCATAATACACGCTGTTACATTACATGACTCATTGCTGAATGAGTGTACGTCATTGTGACAGCTGGTTTGATGTCAAAGATTCAAATAGTCATTGCCCATTTCTGTTGTTCTCTTTAGTTTGAGCAAGCCAAAATGTCTTACCTGCAAGCTTGTGAACAATCTCCCTCCTGCCTCACCTGGTTGGGCTTGGGTATTGCCTGTTACCGGGTAAAAAGCCATCTACAGTATTACTAATATTTGGAGATGCTGAAAATGATCTGTTACAAAATATATTCTGCACTCTCTGACTATTAACATACAGGGTTAACGGTATACTAATTCTGTATAAAAGTTTTTTTTTAAATGTATTGCTACATATACTGTAACATATAATAGGCTATAATTTCAAAGTAGTTTGGGTATGGGTTAGGAGTAAGATGAATTGGTTTCTTCAGAGCTAATGATTAAAATAACTAAACATTAAGTAGCCTATTTGTGACCCGAGTGAGGATAAATACATATACAGAGAACGGATGGATGTATAAAAATTAAGTCCCATAACCCTAATAGGTTAAAGCATAGGTGTCAAACTCCGGTCCTCGAGGGCCGCAGTCCTGCAGGTTTTGGAGGTTTCCCTCTTTCAACACAAGGTGATTCTAATCAACAGGATCGTTATGCTGATGAGCTGATCATATATCAGCTGTGTTGGAGAAGGGAAACATCCAAAACCTGCAGGACTACGGCCCTCGAGGACCGGAGTTTGACACCTATGGGTTAAAGGATCAACAATACATACTGGCAAACCTGTAAATGTTCTGCTTTCTTGTGAATAGTCTTGTGGAATGTGGAAAAGTAATGAATTCAGATTTATTTATTTGGTATACAGTTACAGTATTTTTTTTTTACTTTGATTTAAAAAAAATGAATTAATTGATGAGTCCTAATTGTCATGGTGAAGTTGTAATGAAGTTATTATTATTATTATTATTATTATTATTATTATTATTATTATTATTATTATTATTATTATTATTATTAATAGTAGCAGAAGTAGTAGTAGTAGTGTTTTATTTAATCTATTACGTTATTTATTTTTATTGTTTTACTTTGATGTTTATGAGGAAAATAGGAGACTAAGTTAAAGGGAAAGTCAAAACAAGACTTAATATAAATAAACCCAAAAAATTCCTTTGCGACAATATGTTCTTGCCCCCACTATCCATCTCAGAGGCGGCCATTTTGTCACCTGCTGTCAACTGTGACAGCCCTGAGCAACTGTCATTTTCAATCGACAGCAAGCGGCAAAATGGCCTCCCCCTCAGATGGATAATAACAGGTGGATTTTTCTGCTTAATTCATGTTCCACAAATGCAATATTAATCAGAATGCTGTGTTTAGTTAGACTCGTGGGGCCGCATAAAATAATTTGTAAAGACAATTTTGGACTTGACTTCTCCTTTAAATGTGTCTTCATGTGTTTGAGTTTGTAGCTGGAGGAACTTTGGATAGCTGAAGAAGCTTTGACGGAGGCCAACCATTTGAACAACCAGAACGCCGAGGTGTGGGCCTACTTGGCGCTAATTTGCCTCAGGGTGAGTGAAAATGAAGTTATGACTTCTGTTTGTTTTCCTGTGAGCTCGGATTTGTTCAAGTTAAAAGGCCTCAGCTTTACCCTCAGATCAGAGAGACTTTGTGCACTTCAATTAATCCCCTGAACAGGGGAAATTCCTTTTTCACAACCACAATCTTCTTGTAATTTCAGTTTGACAGGCAAGAGGAAGCAACATTGTTTTACAAATATGCTAACAGGGTGAGTTCGACTTGTCTGTTTCTTTTCTTGAAAGATGTGTATGTGCATTTATTTCATACAGATCTAACCTGACAATTTTCTTGGTGCGCTTGATATTTTCTCGGTTTACAGTTCAACCTGGAGAACACATCACTTCACATGGAGGTGAAAGAGCTGCAAGATCAGGCCCGAACCCGTCCTCTGGCATCATGCTTTGAACCACACTCTTAACACAGTGGTGAAAGCCCAGTGTCTATATGATATGGCATTTAAAATGTTTTCTACTGCGGTGAACTGATTTTCTTAAAGGAATACCTTACTAAGTTTGCAATTTTCAGCAGTAAAAAGTTAATCATTTGTCTATCATGAATGTGATGTCATTTTTCAATTTTCATGTACATTAAACACTTTTAAAAACACATTTTGCCACTTGCTGTCGACTGAAAATGACATCATGTGTTGACGGCTCAGGTAACAACGAATCACGGCTTACCTAACGTTTACAAGTTGTGCTGTCAACACAGAAAAAAAATGATTTAATTAGGACTTACAATTTTTTTGGAAAGGAGCTGTGGAACTCATGTTACTGCATGGAACACAATCCAGTTTGAGCTTTTTGTGATAAAACAGTTGATGAATGTTCAATAAGTGGCCACCATCAAAAAGCTGTTTTAATATCATATTACAAACTCACAGCAACATACAGTCAGATTTGTATATAAAACAATGGTAATACACATAGTCTTAAAATCTTTAAAAAAAAAAAAAAAAAATGATGTGGTGACTAAACTTGAAAAAAGAAAAACTATTAGTCCCAACATGACATACAAACTTTAAAACAACTTAAGACTTAACATAAATATACACATTTTGGCACATGGAAATAAAAATGTTCACGACCATACTTCCTATGTGATGGATGGTAGCAGCTTTTGAGAATGTATGCAAATACATTATGCACAGAAGTACGTGAAATGTGCCTGAAAGCAAACCAATTCTCATAGTTGCACTATCCATTTGCCACATGCTTCTGGTCTTGTGGATTTGACGGGCAGAGAATTTCAAGTTACCCTGGGTGAAGGCTCCTCTTCAGAGAGACACAACATGGTCTGTGGTGTTCCCCAGGGCTCAATTTTAGGCCCATTACTTTTTAATTTGTATATGCTGCCATTAGGAAACGTCATCAGGAGTCACAGAATTAGTTTTCATAGTTGAAGACACTCGCAGCTTTATATCTCTGTGTCTCCTGATGACCCAGGATCACTTGAGGTCCTCTTTAACTGTATCTTAGACATTAAGTCATGGATGGCAGCAAATTTCTTACTGCTCAACCAGGACAAAACTGCGGTTTTAGTAATCGGTCCTGAAGCTCAGAGAAGGAAACTTTTACCTAAACTAAAAACATGTCTTAACCCCTCTCAACAAGTTAAAAACCTGGGTGTTATTTTCGACTCTGAGCATGTTTTTATTTTATTCCACATATTAAAAATGTTATAAAAACTGGATTTTACAACTTAAAGAATATAGCCAGAGTCCATCCGTTCCTCTTTCGAGAAAACACAGAGAAGCTTACGCATGCTTTTATTTCTAGTCGTATCGATTCCTGTAATGCTCTCCATTCTCGGCAGATGATGGTTTCCTCTGTTTGCCTGGGCTGGGGTCCTCCCTGGGGTGGCATCCTTGCGGCTGGGCATAGGTCTTGGTGTGGACGTCCCCCAAGGATGGCGTATACGCACTTGTGTGGCAATTAGTCCATTTGTTATACTTATGTGTGGGAGTATGATGTTATTGGATTGTGTGTCTAGAGGTTGGGTGGGTGGTGGAGGGAGTGTTTTTAAAACAATTTTATGTGTAAAGCACTTTGAAATGTTTCTTTCCATAAGGTGCTATATAGATGAAGTTGACTTTTACAGCATCTTCAGTCTTTTGGGGGAAGAGGTGTCACTGCCTGACCTGTGCAAAGAGCTCACGCAGCCACGGTGAATCCTCATAGAGGCGAGGGTCACCCAGATACTCTGAGGTCCTCTTGTAGAAGTAATAGTACAACACAGACGCTGTTAACACATTTAAAAATATAAAATAGAGAAAGTGAACTTCTTAAACACAAAAATGTAACATGCAGTATTTAATTTGGTCTTAAATGCAGGTGTTGTGTTATTAGCTTTTGTTTAATCAATGCTTTGCTACAAATCCGATGGCATTTATTGCCATGACTACGAGAGGTAATTAAATATTCTGCAATATTGTTCATATTCTTTTTCCGTGATTGTTTAACAAAACAGAAATGCTAAATTACGAGCCTTGCGTCATTAAATGACTTTTATTAGGGGGTAAAAGTTGTGTGTTTATTTTGACAAATGTCATTTGTAATCCATGGCCCACATAACATTTTTTCAGGACAGTTTTGATTCTGAAAAAGTTTTCAAACTAATTTAATTTGGCTGGTAATAACCTACCCTTATATACAGTACTTTAACTTGCTCTCAGCCCACAGAACAGCACAGACACAATCTAGAAAGGCCTACAAAAACACAATATGTTTTGGCTAGGATCAACTGAAGAGAACAATGACTAGATAATACTTTGTTTGCTGATCCCCTTATTCGATTACTGTATATGTGCATGTAAACCCAAACTATGTGACAATTGGGGCCTCTGCATCCTGGTCATAAAAAGAAAAGCTGTACACAACATTGTTAAGTTTTCGATCCCTGGCCTCCACTGAAAATGTAAACAAGATAAATAATGCAGAAAAATACGCAAGTCTAACGTCAGGAAATAAAATTGGTTCTGTAACCTTGAAATAACAGCTGTACTCAATTCACTTTAACATTTAAAATCACTATACGTACTGAACAAACAGCTATAGAAGGTTTCTTTATGTGATTAGGTGTCTCACTTGGGTTGAAATATAAGGGACATTGGCTTTCTTACCAGCTCTTTGGAACACAAACAACACCTGAAGGCCATCTGTCCAAATAAATCGTTTAGTGTTTAGCCATCGCAGATTCTGCAAATATAGAGAAAGCATCACTCTTGACTTTGCTTTTAATCACACAATACAAAGAACAGATGTGCAATGAAAAGATATTCTGAGTCTGTGAAACATACTGAATGCTAATGTTGTTTTGCATTCAAAAACAAGACCGATTGAAAGGCTTGATGAATATAACAATGAGGTATAAGAAACAACATTTAGCTCGTCAGATGCTGATCCAATCGAATGCTTATATGCAAGGTTTGGAGCTTGTTACATAGGAAGAGGTGATTGCTGTTGAGGTCAAACGACTGTTTTTAGGTTTACACACAACAATCCATTAGTGTGACTAAATCTCAGAGAAGTCCTGATTGTCTGGTCTCCAATGGTAACTGTATCAATACAATAAAGTGGAGAACTCCTCCAATAATTTGCATACCATTTGGTACAATCCTTTCAGTCCACTTTGAGCATAGAGCATGAATGCATTTTTAATTGTTAAGACGTACTGGTTTGAAAGCATCATGTATCACATTTTTGCAAACAATAAAATAAAATCTGCTCCCACTCACCATGAGCCACGAATGGAGTATTACACTGAAGGTCAAATAGAGTGCAGAGAGCATTAGCAAAGCTCTAAATCTCCGCAACAATATGGCTACCAGACCGACCTGGAACACGTAGGTGTTAAACAGCATCAAGAGAATGATGATGAGGTTGAACAAAATGCCAATGTCCTGAATGCTATAATAAAAGACAAGAAAAAAGCGGAAAGGATATTTTAAACACAAAAATCATTACTAGAGGGTAAACCTATTTGCTTTCTTGATTCATCGTCACCTTAAGTGTTTCACTGCATTGTTGGACTTACATGAAAAGTACTAGTTGGACTGCTTGTTCATCTCTAAGCAGTTCGCTGAATGAGTTGACGAACAGGTCGAAGGAGAGCAGGCTTAGCTGAATAAGCAACACCAGTGAGTAGTTGTTGGGTTGGAGTTTCTCCGTCCCATAGGCTGGAAGCCCGGGCGGATTCTGGTTCCACAGTGGATCCAAGGCTGCACCGATCTCTATATACAAACTTCAATCTGCAGTCGGAACCTTTGGTGGTTTGAGAGGCACATCGAGAACTTCCGTTGCTTGGTAATGGGGTCACTCTGTTGGATGAGCTGTCTGGAATTGATCGCTGTCAACATGTCAAGCCTGACATAGGAAGTATTGCATCAGTTCAGGCGGCGTGCTGGTAGAACCTCCAATAATGGCAAATGTCTCTTTTTTTTATTTATTTGATTGATTCTTCATTTTGGAACTGGAGCGACATCTGCACCCAAATCCAGATGCTGTAGAAAATGACAGAGAGGAGACATTTGTTTTCTAGTGTAGCTGCAAGTCATATTTACTGCATAGTGCAAATTTGATCGGAAAATTGACACATGTTCACACAGATTGGCTATTGTCTGTTTAATGACATTTCATGTCAGCTGTCAATACAATCCGAATACATTAACTGCTAAATCAGATGTGGTTGGTTGACAATTCAGTCGTGTGAAGGACCCAATATTTTTTGAGAGTTCTGCTGATCTACTATGTTCTGTTGAATGCTTTGCAACATAAGTAGTAGTAACTCGCACAACCTTACATCTTGACCATAATACACAGCAATTTAAATACAATGATGTTAAATTGTTTAAATGAACCAAAACATCATGCAAATGTGCAAAGGGGTTCAAAGAAAAGCGGGTCAACATTTTGCTGATGCTTCAAAACACCTGTTTTTGATTTTCCTTTTTGTCTGCATTTGACTTCTATAATTGCTTTAACATCTCAAATTATGCTCATGCATAAATGGTACAAAGAGGGCATACATATACACTAGGAAATAGGCCGCATGTGCTTTCTAAATAAAATACCGTTCCATAAAAATCTCCATTGTTGATTAAACTGTAGGACATGCGCACCTGCATGCATTGAGCGATGATGTTAAATATTCCATAAAGAAAAAAATAAAGCATGAATATCATTTCAACTTACTTACGTCCATTACAAGAACAACAAAGTCCAATTCATCTCCAGCTGCCATCTGGAAAAGCAGGTCCACTTTTCATTGCTGCTGCCTCTGGGACCATTTAGTTGAGGTTTTGTAAATATTTTTTCAGATCGCGCAGTATCCTACGAGCCGGGATGAACGCACGGCAGTCTCCCAAGTGACACCTCTTTTCGACACATAAGGCCCATCCAGGAGATGTATTAATAGCTCTGCACAGCCATGACAGGTGTGCGGGAGATTAGGACTCCTCTTCAGCACGGACCAACAACCTAGAGACCAAATAGTGACTAATACATGGAGATTAGCTGAGGGTAGCGCTGCTCTTGTCCGTATATAATATGATGAAAAGTGTGACTACAGGAAGTGAGGAATGTACCAGGTGAAAGTGTTAGAAATACTAAATTTGAAAGGTGAAAAGACTCAGATTCATAATATCATTCAAAGTATTATAATGTGATTGCTAGTAAAAGATATGTGGTCTCTGTGATTAAATCTATAGATGTTATTAACATTTAGAAACATGTATACAGTACATGTGTGTGTTTTCTCGTGATTAGTATTAAGGTCTCTTTGGTCTCTGTGATGGAATATGTAGCTGTGGTTGATCTGACAACTTGGCACTTTCCCAACTAATCCTAAAACTCCCAGACATCTTGTCATCATTCAGAGTATATTCTCGATGTTTATGCATATCCTCTAGATTCAAGTGGCAACATGAACACAAATGTGTACATTTACCCGTGAAATAGCATGCATTCTTTCTTTCTTTAGGCCCATTACTTTTTAATTTGTATATGCTGCCATTAGGAAACGTCATCAGGAGTCACAGAATTAGTTTTCATAGTTGAAGACACTCGCAGCTTTATATCTCTGTGTCTTTCTTTCTTTCTTTCTTTCTTTCTTTCACCACTGGTTGCCCGAATTCAAAATGCTCCTGGGAGGGTACAGCTTGAAGTAAACCATTGCCATCCAGTGGTGAATAAGGATGATTACACAATTCTGCATGGCCGGGTTCGTTTGATAAATACAACTTATTTTATGACAATGTAATTGGTGTCATATTAATTAGTACACAATCATGATGCGGTGCAATTCTACTCCACAAAATTAAATATGGCTAAACAAGAAATGTAAGTCTGTGCCCAAACAACTATGATGATGTACAGTAGCCTATCGACATATCCTTGCAAGGATCCTTGCAAACATCTTCTGGGCTCCAGTTAAGCACAATTAAAAGTTTAGTTGTAGTTTATGAAAGTTAAAGTGTATTAATAAATTGCTGCTTATCGTGTGTTTTGAGAATAGGCCTACAAGGATCTTCCTGAATCTCGTGAACATGTACCAATAGTTCTGAACTTTATTTATACTTCAAATGTTACGTTTTTAATATGTGTGTTGGGTTTGAGGCCCCTGGTCTTGGGCAAGGATAATTGTGGCCTTGATCCGGACAGAAAAAAGACGCGCTGTCCCGGAAGATGTCCTGGGGTGGAGCTTGTGTGGTTCGCAACCGTGGGATAGTTTTCGTTCGCTCGACAGTCTTGTGAACTAAAAGACTCAGAGAGAGGGGGGAAACAAACAAGCAACATTTAGACTTCGTGTGTACATTTTTGTCAAGACTTTAATCACAGATAACAGGTAAGTGAAAGCGCGACTTAGTCGGTTTACCTTACACGGGCCACTTCCATTCCCAACCTTTACAGCGATGACATCTTTTCGCCCTCTAAATGACACATGCAATGTCTGTTAGCCTGTTAACACCACGTAGCTGTGCTACCCAGGTAAATTATACTTCAAACATGAAAACATACTGTTTAGCCCTAAGTATCGTAACACAACTAGTGTTAGCTTAGTGATGTGCCCCTGTTAGCATTTTAGCTCAGCTTCCTTATCGCTTAGAATTTAAAACCCAACTAGTCAATATTCAGTGTTCAAGACAAAATACGTTTATTGCCATTTCAAACGATTTTTAAGACTCGATGAGACTTATAGTGAAGTGACGTAAAGGCAGTACCATTGAACAAGGGTGGGGGGTGTTCAGGTGAGGCTCAACCATGTGATTTTAAATAAATTTAACAAAGCTATTTACAAATCCTTAGCAAAGGAAATAACCCGAATGCTCCCCGAGCATCACATAGGATAGATTCTAATAGATACACGCAGTCATCACAATCTAATAATGTCAATGCGGGTGCAAGAACTGCATCGAAAGATTCTGATGTGGATGCTCAGTAGGAGGCAGTGCAATTCTACAACACTGCAAATATTTACAACCACACTAGTAAACATATTTTGATCACAGTATTTTACAGTGTTCTAGCAAAGTTGAGCATTATTAATGAATGGATGGATGGATCTTTGCTCAGTTTGATGTACAGTACTTCTTGGGTCTTATATTGTTTAGGTACACCTCATGCTGGATGCTGAACATAAACATGAAATTGATGTAGAAGCAGTGACTTTAATTGTATGTTGTCATGTGAGATTAACTAACTCCAATATTTAATTGTATTTACTTATTAAACAACTTTTCAGATTTGCAACCTGTTTAAAGTTTTTTTGTTGAGTTTTTTGTTTTAAGGTTTTGAAGATTTTATTTAATTAATTTATTTATTTTTTAAGAAAGGCCAATGCCGATAAGTGTCAAAATGCCAAATATCGCCACCGATAATCAGCCCAGCCGATAATAAGTCTTATTCTTATTATATTTGGTCTCTTACCATTAGTTCACTTGAAATGTTTGTTCAAACATTAGTCTACAGTATTAGATTCAGTCATTCATTAAATCATGTTTTTTATTTTTACTTTTTAAAACATATTACTATACTACAGGGATATTATATTAAGACCGGTCTGAAACGAAACACATTGCTGTCTTTACCTAACTGTATCTTCTTTGGCACTAAATAATTGCAAAGAAAGCAACAAGAAAACATTAGCTCTTGTTTGCATTTAATTTCCAGGCACATGTTAAATGTCGAGCATCCACCAGCAGATAGATGGTCGACAGATTCACTCGTGTGCTCTCTCTAAATTGATTGCACCATTTGGAGGGAGAGGGAGGGGGAGAGAGTCAATAAGAGGCATCTGGAGCGGGACAAGTCTGAGCTTGACTAGCAAATTGGCAAATACAAGGTGGAGTTGAAAAGGGGTGCCAGCAAATGGTGAGAGTTCTTCCATGATGGGCTTTATATTTCAGATCTTGCGATTCTAGGGCCTCCTGTATTATAGGTCTTGGCAATGATCAAGACGTATATTGTGAAACAGTATTCATATAATATTCAAACTAAGGTTGTAAAATCAATGGAAAAGCTCAATGACTTTCAGCTTGTACCTAGTGCTTAGTCATCTATATGTAGTGGCCGTAACGAGTCACTACAAATCTGCTATTCTTCCCACACAAACTCAAATCATTATGCTAAATATGTAAATACATGCAACTTAACCTTGAATTCCAGTCTTGCTTTCTGTTTTGTTCCTTTTTTAAACACCATTGAAAATGTAAAATTTGAAAAAGTTACACTGCATTAAAATACACCTAGCACAATGTATATACAATACATGTAAATGGAAATTACATTCCGGTGGAGTTGTTAGTCGTTCTTTTCCTCAGGTAGCACTTCAAATGTATTTTTGTCACAAAACAAACCGAAATGCATAAGATTAAATGTATTGTGTTTGGTTTATTGTTTAGCATGGCCGCACACGAAGAGAAGAAAGAAACATGTGGAACCATCTGCCTGAAATACCTACTGATCACATTCAACGTCCTCTTCTGGGTAAGTCTCTGTAATAAGAATTTTACATGTCTTCACAATTACATTTTTATAATTTATTTTATTTTCCCCAATGATGAACTTTCTAGCCCATTTTCCATGTGTTAACCTAAACATATAGTAATAATTAAGGATAGGCAAGTGATCGCCTTTGTTGGCCGCAAAGATTTATTTACATAGCTCTTAATCACAAAAGAGTCTCAAAGGACTTCATAGGCCCACAGTTGACAAATATTGATTATCCTCTGATCTAAATCCACCATGAAGGCAAGGGAAAACTACCGGGCCACAGGCTACTTGGCCCCACAAAGAGAGAACTGTGTAAAAAAAAAAAAATCGATTACCTTTTAAATCGAGGCAATATAAGTAGGACTAGCCGCTTGGTCCATAATTATGTGATTGAGGATTGTGATATAATGGTGATCAGCTGTGAGCATAATCGAGCAGACGTGGCGGAAATGTATGTGACAGGCTAATAAGAGTCCAACTTTTCCCTCCGTACTTTGATTTGTAAGTTGAATAGAGTACAAAATTGCCATTAATTTTCATTCAATTTTAAGGGAAAATGCAATATTGGGATATATAGGCCTTTTCTTTAAAACTTTTTTTTTATGTATCATAAGTAAGTACTAGTGGTATCGGTACCTGGTATCGTTGACAACAATAGTTGAGTGCTCGTATTGGTCGGGAAAAAAAGTGATATCAAACATCCCTCAGTGTTACCTCACTTTTTGCAGGTGATATGTTCCACGCCCACCTGTGATAGGTGAATTTCTGCAAAATAGAGGTCGTAAAAAAAAAAGTTTAAATAATAAGGTTAAAAATATTTCATTGTCATTAAAAAAGGTTTACTAATTGTTTGGATAGCTAATGACTCATTTTATTTACGTTTAAACTAACGTGCAGTATATAAATGCAATCCATGTTGAATTATCAAGCAGGAATGCTGTACGTTTCGTTTTATTATACTTTATGCATGATTGTGAATATTAATGCTTATTTTCATCAACATATTTTTATAAAGAATTCGATGCACTTTCGTCTAAAATGGTGCTACAGTATATGTAGCGATTGACTTATTATGTTATGGACCCAAATAAAAATCCCCGATTGAGTCCGCAATAAGTGAACCGCAAAGTAGCGACGGACCACTGTACTTCTAAGTAGTAGCACAGACAATGAGAATGCTGGATTTGACTGTTGCATAGTACTGCATCATTTTTGTCTCTTTTGTTCCTTTCCCATAGCACCTTTTGTCAGTATTACCTTGTTTTTGGAACCACATACGTACAAAGTCAATTGTTAATGGTGATAATAGATGCAGGTGTCATAAACCATCTCACGCTCACTTCAATAACTCCAATTCCACAGCACGAGTGTTGACATGAAACCCGCGTATCTCGGTTCACACGCATTCATTTGTTGACTCCTCTCGAGATCTGACTCCTGTTGTGTTCTTCTCTCAGCTTGCTGGGGGCGTTGTGATGGCTGTGGGTGTTTGGACTTTGTTCGAAAAGAGCGACTACATCAGCCTTCTCCCCTCAATGACATATGCTGCCTCTGCCTACATACTGGTCCTCGCTGGAGCCATCGTCATGGTAACAGGCGTTCTGGGATGCTGTGCCACCTTCAAGGAGAAGAGGAGGCTACTGCAAGTGGTAAGAGACTGTGCACTGGTATTGAACATCCACCTCACAGCTGCATATGAAACACCAAATGGAAAACAGTGTGTGTGTGTATCGCGCGGGCCACTTCAACCTCAAGTCTTATCACAGTACATCTTATCATTACTTTAAAGGGGAAGTCAACCCCGCCAAAAATTCTTGACAATCACATGTTCTTGCAGCCCTAGTCTAAATATGGTATTCTGGTTAATATTGCATTAGTGGAATATGAGTTAAGCAGCAAAATCCAGCAGTTTTTTATCAACATCAGAAGGCAGCCATTTTGCCACTTGCTTTCGAGTGAAAATTACATCACAGATGCGCAGGTCTCAGGCAACAACCAATCACAGCTCAGCTTCAGAAAACAGGTGAGCTGTGATTGGTCGTTGCTTGAGCCCTGAGCAACTGTGATGCCATCTGTGCTGCCTGATGGATCAAAGGTCACAGGTATTCATGGTTGGTTTTCAGTCTTGCCGCTTATTCTCTGAATCTTTTGCTATTATGGACTGTCGATGACGAAATCCCTAAATTCCTTGCAATAGTATGCTAGGAAAAGTTTGGACTTGGATTTGCTCACTCCGTCCTTGCTTGTGAACAACTGAGCCTTTCGGCGGATGCTCCTTTTACACCCAGTCATGACACTCACGTTCTAATTAACCTGTGTTCCAAACAGTTTATTTATTTATTTATTAATTTTTTAGCATTCCTCAACTTTCTTTGCGTTTTTGCCCATGTACTAGTTAAAAAAAAAAAAAAAAAAAAAAAAATTATATATATATATATATATATATATATATATATATATATATGTGGCATCAAATTTAAACTGAGAGAACATTTACAAAAAAATAAAAAAAATACCACTCATATGTTTGATCATGAAATATCTTGTCTTTGTACTTCAATACAAGTGGGAAAGGATTTACAATTCTAAATTGTTTTCATGCCAAGTAAGCTTGATAATAAAGTGAGATTGAAGTGCATTTCAGAAACTTTCAAAAGTCTCAGCATCATCAAATTTGCTGTGCAGACCATGGTGTTATTCTGTCATGACGGAATCGCTTTTGATCATTTTTGACTTTGAACACCATAGTTTTTGCATGATGCCTTTGCAAAGGAGTTAGTATATGTCTGATGCAGTGATTTTTTTTCTTTCTTTCTTTTTTTTAACCCAGCACACCAAACTGCATAACTTAAAGGATGTGTTATCTGTAAAATGTGTGCAAATTCCCCATTTTCTCTGGCCTTTTTTTTCTTCTTTCAACCAGCCAAAACAAACAGCGAACCCCAGTTCGCTGAAATGGAATTTGAGTTAGGGGAAAACATCACTGACGTTATTGTGTAAACAGTAGAATAAATTCATATAATAAGCTGTTCTCATTCTGTGATTTAAAACAACTGTTGGGTTGTGTTAGTGTGTGTGTGTTGTGTATTTTCAAATGCCCCACGCTTCCTGAAGAGTTGAGATTAGGCCGATGAATCACAATGATGGAATGAACTTGTCAGCAAGGAGAGATTCTATCGAAATTGTCGAAGAGGGCAAACATAAGGGACGAAAGGGACTGATTCATGGGGCTCCTGTGTTTGCTCGGAGTCTGAGCAGCCTTACCTAGAAGTACTTGAGCAGTGTGATTGAGGATATACGATTCTTATCTATATGTCACAGGTTTGAATCGTAAACCAGCTGACTCTTTGTCACTCTAGTGCACAACTGTAAAGCTTTGAAAAGATGTACTGTAGTTTCTTTTTTTTTTTTTAATTAAAGAAGATGAACAAATACTAATGTATTCTCCTGACTCACAGGAAGAAGGGTGTGGTGTGTGTGTCAGCAAATTCACTCATGATTGTGGGAGAGGAGGAACTATTGTGTCTACGTGCTCCCATTAGAGGCTACAAACTCTTGTTAGAGCACCTTCATTTATTCCGGGTTGATCAATTAGGCACCATATACAAATCATTTTGTTGTAGCTGTTTTTTTTTCCAGCTCTTGTGGAGGTGGCAAGAGCTCATCTGTAAGGATTTGGAGGCTTTTGGAAACTGAGCAGGCAAAACATTGCAACTAGTTGCTGGGAGGGATGCTAGACTGCACTGCATCCTGATCATGAATCATGATGGCTCTGTGTGTGTGTGTGTGTTCTGCTTCTCCGTGTGCACTGTGCAACATTTTTTGTCATGCAGCAGAGTATAAATTGAATTTCCTCTTGAGTGATTATAATCAGCATAAAACTTATTATTATTTTTTTTTAAAGGGAGGCCTCAGGTTGACAGATCTGCAAGCTGAAGAAAAGCTGAGCGAGAGCTTCATACTTGTAGTTTGCGGTTCATGTATGTCAGGCTGCTCAGTTTGCAGGCTAATTTTATATTCTCTTTGCCTTAATTTATGTTATGGGTGAGCTGGGCATCCGAGCTGACTTTGGACGAGAGGCTGAATACATCCTACGATCGTTGCCAGTCATACACAGGGCATATATATAGACACAGGCGCACAACCATTCACACCAATAGACAATTTAGAGTCTTAAATGACTTCACATTTTTGGAATGTGGGAGGAAACTGGAGTAGGCCACTCAGAGAAAACCCCCCACAGAACAGGCGCTGCCTGGGTGAAAACATGCCTAGTACAAAATATTAACCAGTGATGACCAAAGCCACTCAGTATACCATAGTTTCTGTCAGAGATTTTGTACTCTATTTAACTGTAACATGTTGGCTTATGAACATCAGATATACATTTCTCAGAACAATAATTCTAGCTGGCATACAGTTTGGAATGCACTATGACAATTATTCATATTTAAATGATGGTCAAAACTTGGTGGATGTGCAGGTGCTGTGTCGGGCCTTGTTTTCAATCTGTATGGATGCAACACAATTGTTGCATATTTCCCCCCCATCATGTTACAAATGTGCTTGTAGAAAGGTGAAGGAGCAATAGTCGATGCTAAAATTTTTTTTTATCTACTTCAGTCTCATCAAGATGAGGAGGCAAAGTCAGACACAGACTGTAGGGAAGTCGAAATGCAGCCCTGTGAATCAGCCTGCTGAGTCATGTTGGCAGTAATTACACTGTAACCTTAAGATGCCTGCTAGATGATCATGAGTCCACTGGTGTAGGCGCCTCTGCAGCCAACTACAATTTCTCTGTCACACTTATTCACTCGGCCAAGGTTTTAGTGTGTGATAGTGACTTTTCTGGCCTCGTAGTTCGAACCATCCTACTTTAAATGGCACTGTTCACCAATCACATAGCCGCTCTTACCCTGAAGCAGCCGGGTTCCTCAATGTGTGCTCTTTTTTCCATTACACATTTTCGGGGCTGTGCGATTACAATGGAACCATTCCTCAGAACCTTTTGCAACCTGATTTTAGACGTAGGGCCGAGGAGGGTCATGACATCACTGGTTGGCCGACTGATGTAGGCGTTTTCTCATGCGGCAAGTAACTCCACTGCACACGCTCATTTGCTGGTCTTAAGTGAGCGAGACAGTGTCAGCCGCCGTCAAGTCATAAAAGTGAATGGCTTCAAGATTTCAAGCTTTACTTATTTTATCCACAGTTACATGTGAAATTGAAATAGTTGTAAAACACAATATGGTTCTACTGTATACTAGGGCCCGACTTATATGCATTTTTTTAGGCTGATGCCGATACCGATTTTTGGCACAAAAAATTACTGATTACCGATTTAATCTGGCGATTATTTAAAAAATATATTATATATATTTAATGCATAAAATTGTGTTCCCACAGCATTTGTGTGTGAATATTCGTTGTTTGAAGGAAAAACACTCCCAAAGCCTATGCTAACGTCACTTTTAGCATTAGCGCTAGGCTAGCGATGTTTTAAAAACGAAGCATGTTTTGTATTTAAATATACAGTGGATGAATTCTTATCGTCGTGTGTTTAGTTTTACAGTTAACTCCAACTTGGGCGTCGTTAAACAGCTTAAAGGACGCTTAGAAACAACAGAATAACCAGAATAACATACGCTACTCACTTGCTAGCTGCTAATGCTACACAAGCAAAATGGTGCCTTCAGGGTACTTTCACAGTGTCGGAAACTTCGGTTTTCTTCAATGATAACCTTTTAAGAGGAAAATAATCGGCCATTTGAGCCAATGTTTGAAGGGCAATAATCGGCCGATCATAATCGGTGGCTGATTAATCGTATACTGTATTTTTTATCCTGTGAGGGATGGCTATGTTTCTATTGCTTAAACCTGGAAATTCATTTTTCATCTTTTTTTGCATTTGATGGGATGTAATTTACTACATATTTTGAATCATGGCAAAACCAGTGAAATTTGTGACACAATTTGAGTGTGCAAGTGTCTTGCAGAGTTCAGTTGAGCCTGTTGTAATGAAGCAGTGGAAGCCAGGCTAGGCGAAGCCAGTTCGTAGCGGGGCCAGGATGTTCTAGAGCCTAAAATGTAAAAGCGGAAAATTAAAGTATTTTAATTCTGCAAGATGAAGATGTCTTTTGCGAGACTTTTAATACCATATCCTTTGTAGCCTACCGATACTAATGCTATTTTTTCCTTAACAGTTTTTTTTCAAGTATTTACTGTTGCTGGATTGTGTTTTAATTCCATAAAACAATTTTAGGACCAACCAACAATCACTTCTTTATTCATGTCACTCATTTCCTTTAATCTCAAATCTTATTGAGCGGCGAAGGCTTTCGAGGGTGTGCACACGTGGCGAGTGTTATTTTTTTCCCGTAAGGGTTCGTTCAAGGCTGCAAAGGGTTGCAAAGACGTTCGCAAACAGGTTTTGTTGTCACAAGGAAATTTTGAACATGTTTGACAAGAAAAAGTATTAGTTTGCAAGTATTAAGTAACCACAAAAACAGTTTGTGAACGTTTGTCAACCTTTTGCAATCTTGAACGAACCCTGGCAAAAACAACACGTGACGCACGTGCGCACACCCTCACAAGCCTTCACCGCTCAGTGCGATACTGGCTTTACTGACTAATCTACAAAATCTTTTTCACTTCTCTTCAGTACCCACATTGAGTGTGGTATTGTATGTTCATAACTAAATACATATTTAAACGCACACAAACACACATTTTCAAAGTCTTTCCAAAACCTTACTGTACTGAATATTCCTTATTTGCTAAACTGAGTTAAAGCACTTATTTATTAGTAGCAATATATCTCTGAATATCGATTGCTATAATTTATTAATTTTGTTATCTGTCTCCAGTATTTTGTCCTGCTGCTGTTTATTTTCCTGTTGGAGGTCATCGCTGGTGTCCTGGCTACAATCTACTATCGGCAGGTAAGTGAAAACTGGTTAAAGTAAGCACCCCGAGCCTTATTATCTTATTACAAATGTTTTGTTTTGCATCCTTGGGGTTTTGCAGTACCTTCATTTCTCAGATTTGATTAAAATCAGCACACCTTGAGCAATATGATTTCCCTTGCTAATCTTGACATACGCTTGATATGTAATGCTGTAATTGAAGCAGCCACTGCATTATTTGAAAATGAGGAGCCCGCTGCAGGAAGGAAGTGCCAGCCTTTTAAAAGACTTGATGATACTGAAAGCAACGTGTATTCACTATTTTGCAAAACAAATAAATAAACCAACCAACAAAAAACTGAAGAAAATACATTAATACTGCTCCCACTGGGGTTTGAACAAACTGCTGTGCTTATTTGCTGTATTAAATGTGAAACATAACTGGATCTGACAGCCTTCTTCAGCACAGTTTAACATTAGGCTCGCTGCACATTTTCCCACCCATTGCTTTCCTAAATCACTCACAGTCAGTAAGGCTCATGTTAAACTATCCAGAACATTTGCTCAGTCATTTTGCCTTGCCCTTGTTTATTCCATTTTATTGTTATGATTATTTGTAGAAAATAAGGTGGATTTTACTGAGCAAAAAAAGGTCATATATGATGACTTCCTAAAACAGCAACACAATTCTAGTATAAATTAAACTCACAGTTTTATGTTCCAAAAACACTGCTTTGCTTTTCAGTGAAAATTATTATTCATAGTTTTTAAATGAAATTTCAAATGAGACCTGCTCTTCGATGCTGCTTGACATTCGTCATTGTGCTGTCTCCAGACACATAATATCTTTTAGCGCTTCATCATATTGGAAAAGTTGCCGCTTTGCATAAACCACACATGCCTGCACACAGGCGCTGTTTTACTCACCACCATCCATCATTGTCACTGTAGCCATCGTGCTCCTATACAAAAGCATGAAACAATGTAGGTGGATGTGGGTGATGTTTCTACATTTATTTTTCTTCTCTTTTGCACCTGATAGCTGTACTCACCCCTTGATCCTATAATTCTGCTTTACATTATTTGCTTTTCACCTAGAACAAAGCCAGTAAAACATCATCAAAATTGATGTAATGCATGCAGATGTCATGAGATCGTATTAAAGATAAGCAAATGTTCTATTATGCTCACAAAAACGCACAGAAGCTATTTGTTGCTCTGCGTTGCAGTGCACAGCATTCAACACCAGAGGTCAGCACATACTATTGGAAGAAGCAATTTGAGAAAGATGGCACCTGGCGTGTGCTGGACAGAAAGTTATTTGGGACTATTCTGGCATTGCCATCGAGCAAGGACAAAGTTGATTTCTACAGGGGACACGTGTTAAAACCTTTGGTAACAGCGCATATTCTTGTCTTACATTTGGATTGAATGGTGGGCCGCAGGTGTTAGGAGAGGCAAAGTTAAACTAAACGCGCATCTCACATGTAGACACATTATTACAAAGGTCATCACTGTCCTGGTCAGTTGCTCAGTAAGAGAGAGAACGAGGCAGAGAAGGAAAGTTGGACTTTGCACAGAACACAGTTCCTGTGTTTTGCCCATTTTGAATAAGAACTTAATAGAGTTCATTGTTAACATTGCACTCTAAAAACAATTGGGTCAAAAGTATAACCCAGTTATGGATCAAAAATGGACCGATACACTTTATGGGTCAATTTGACCCAATTTTCTCTGTTGTGTTTAGACAAAAGGTCCGATTTTTGACCCAAAGTTGGGTGATATTAACCCAAGTAGAGGATCTAACCCAACTTTACGGGTTGGTTTATACAAAATGACTCAGTTTTTGACACAAAGTTTGTTCAAATTGACCCAAGTGGAGGATTTGACCCAAATTTATGGGTTGTTTTATACAAAATGGCTCCATTTTTGACCCAAAGTTGGATAAAATTAACTCGAGTAGAGTATCTAACACAATTTTCTGGGTTGATTTGTACTAAAAATAAAAGCTGTGTCAAATTGACCCAAGTAGACGATCTGACACAGTTTTCTGGGTTGTTTTATACAAAATGGCCCACGTTTTGACTCAAAGTTGGGTCAAATTGACCCAGGTAGTGAATCTGTCTATTTTTGACCCATAATTGGGTCATTTTTGACCCAATTGTTTTTAGAGTGCGTTTCCAGCTGTAATAAATGAGTCCATGTGTCAATGACTTGCTTTCTGCATCTTAGGGGAAATAGCGCAAATAAATGTCACATTGTCAGTTCTTTCTACTTCTTGTTTGACTTTGGTCATTTATTCTACAATCCAAATAAACTTGAATTACACCTTGCTAAAATACCAACACGACAGAGATGAACAATCTCGGCAAGCCAACTGAGGTGCGTCGACTCTTTAATTGCTGTCTTCACTTGTCTTCCTCAAGTGTGAACAGGTGGTGCTGAACCTTTGGCACCTTCCTTTTCCTCTTCTCTCTCCCCTCCCTCTCTAATCTCACTCTGTCCTCTATATTTCCTCCCATCATTCATTCCCTTGATATTTCTGTCATGCTTTGATTTACAGTGGTTTCCCCACTGGCTTGTTGCCATAGAAACTGAGCCCCTCCAGACCTCCCTGCTCCGCCACTGAGCATTCTTGAGAACAAAACATACATCAACCGCCACACACTCGCACTTGCTTCCTCTCCATGTATTAGAACCTTTGTCCACAACGTGTATCATAAAGACAGCATATTCATCTCATCTGCTGCAAAATTAAAAGTTGCAACTCATTTTTTTACCAGCCGTGGTCTGTGCTGGACTGTGATGAATTGCGTGGCTACCTTGTGAGTTGTGTGTGCATTTATCTGTGTCTGTGGCCAGTTAAATGAGGAGCTGAGGCAGAACCTAAGGGAGACCATGATCCAGAAGTATGAACAGAAGACTCATGAGCATGTTACCAGTGCTGTGGATAAACTGCAACAGGAGGTAAGTATTTGCATACATGTTACCCAACGCAAACGTTAGGCTCATTTTGGGTTGCAAGAAAAAAAAAAGTGTCGACCCTTTGGAATTACTGGTACTGTACCTATTGTAGATTTCTGCTTAAATTGGTCATAAAATGCGATCACTCTGGAAAAATAGTGCTTTAGATTATTGATATATACAACATAGTTTTTTATTTTAATTTTAATTATTCCGTCTGGAGTGATGAAAACTTCCAGTAATTCAAATACTCATCAGTAAAATGTATTGATTTTTCAAAAGGAAATTCAGGGGGGCATCAAATTATTTGAAAATGCCTACACTGAACAAAAATAAAAACGCAACACTTTAGGTTTTGCCCCAATTTTTCGTGAGCAAGGCTCAAATATCTAAAACTTTTTCTACATACACAAAAGGCCATTTCCTTCAAATATTGTTCACGAATCTGTCTAATGCTGCATTCAAGGAAGGTCTGAAGTCAGAATTATCCCAGTTGGATTTTCCCAGTTCCGACCCGAACGTGTTCAAGGCGAAAGTAAACAACCCAAATTGCGGATAGTGATACATTGGGTTGTTGTTTTTTTTGGCCCTCAAAACACATTTTGACTCCAGCCAACTTGCCGTCACACAATTTTGCTTCATTTATGTACTTATCATATTTCACAAGCATTCCATACAGTTCAGTAGTTCACCATATAATTTCATGCGGGGAGATAGCGGCATACCGTCACGTACGTTGTTTTACGTGAATATGTCGAATATTTATGAAAGAAGAAAGCTATCTAATTTTATACTCCAGTAAATTCTGCTTTACCATTGAAGGTCTGCGTTTCCATAGGGGTCACCTTTGTAGTGACGTCACGGTGAAGTCGGGCTCCCTTTTTTTCTGACTTCGCAAGTGGGATTTCCGAGTTCAACACGATCGCGGTATGGTGTCGGAAAAGTCAGACTTCTCACTTTCCTTGAATGCTGCATAAAACTGTAGTTTTGTCAGATACTGACACCCCCCTCACCCCCCAGACCACCATAATAAAGCAAAATTGCACATTTTAGAGTGGCCTTTTATTGTGGCCAGCCTAAAGAACACATGTGCAATAATCATGCTGTCTAATCAGCATCTTGATATGCCACACCTGTGATGTGTAGTGTTTGAATTTTTGTTCTCAATTTTAGTCCAGTTCCAATCACGCTTATTTATCATTGTTAATCAACCTCATTTTTAGCCCAATTTTAGTCAACTATAAATCTATTTTAGTCTTTATTTTAGTCCAAGAAAAAAATTATTTTATTCATCTCGATCATTGTGAGGACTAAGCGGTTAAGAAAATGGATGGATGCATGGATAGATAGTTTTAGTCAACAAAAACTGTCAAGGTTTTAGTCTAGTTTTAGTCAGGACAAGCATTTTATCCTTGTATATTTTTTTTGTCAGCAGATTATGTTGAACATTTAGAATCTGAAACTATTTCACATAAAAATGTCTCATCTTTTTGATGAAAAACAACTAGCTACTATGGATACATGCTGTGAGCTACTAAATTAGCCAGCATTAGTTAGCGGTTGCTTTAACATTATGGTTGGAACGCTATAGCCGTTGGATTAATGTTACGTTCTAACTATAATTGACTTCTTCTTCTTTTTTTTACCTTTCACCGTGAATCCACCTGTTTGTGCATGTTGCACTCGCTAGCTGCAGATTTGAAAGTGGGTGTGTCTGTCACATGACAGATAAGCAGAGACGGGATTTTACAAAATCATGTCATTTTTGTTTCGTCTTTGCTTTCGAACTAAAATGTCCATAGATTTTAGTCCTGTGATTATTAAGTGAAGCACATTTTCGTCTCGTCTTCATTAGTCGACGAAAATGCATACTGGTTTAGTCCCAGTTATTGTTTATTATTGAGGATTCTAGTCTAGTTTAGTTTAGTTTTAGTCCGGTTAAAAATGTGTGTGGACAAAATAATTTTTTAGTTTTCATTGACAAAATTAACACGAGTGAGGCGGGAGGATTATCTTGACAAAAGATCAACACCACAGGTTTAGGTTTTGTGTATGTAGAATACGTTTTTCTTGGAAAATGGAATGTGGCTGTTTTTGAATTTAGTACAGGTTTTGAGGCAAACCAGTCATACATCATTTGAATGTTTTTATCATAGCAGTTCTCTCTTTTATGTGGTTTACGGAGCATTATTTCTGATCTGCGACTATCAGAAGTTTTTTTTAATTTTTCCTTTTCTCTCCTAATAGACGATTATGTATTCGGTGTCTCTCTCCCCCATCAGTTCAAGTGCTGTGGGAGCAACAATTCATCCGACTGGGAGAAGAGTGTCTGGATCCGCTCCAACGATGGAGACGGCAGGGTGGTGCCCGACAGCTGCTGCAAGACTCCATCCGAGCTGTGTGGACGTGGGGGGCACCCCTCCAACATCTACAAGGTGGAGGTGAGTCTGTGCCAGGTGCTTGTGGTCCCGGTGCTATTAATAACCCAAATTATAAACATAGCACATCACTGGTTGCAGCATGAGGACTTAAGTTTTCCATTTAGGGTGGCTGTATCGCAAAACTGGAGAAATTTATCCAGGACCACCTCAAGATCATCGGAGCGGTGGGTGTCGGGATTGCCTGTGTACAGGTAAGCAAATCTTCACTTTTTGAAAACTGACAAATGAGCGCATGTGTGTTTACTGTCGATCTCTGTGCAACTTGCAGGTAATAGGGATGGTGTTAACATGCTGCCTATACCATCGTCTCAAGTCGGAGCCATACTAAAGAAGAACATAAGACGGAGGAAGTCGGCTCGTTGAAATACTCAGAATATCTCATCGCTTCTTTTCTTGTGGAGAGAGGTGAGGGATGAAATAACACATCCGAGTTTCTTAAAATGGTTGGGTGGAAAAACAATTAAGGTTGTAATAAGTAATTAAAAATTCAAATTACAGTCTCTCGATTACAGCTCTGCGGGAAAAAAAAGCTATGAGATAAAACTGTGGGGATTACTGCCTTTGCATATTTAATTTAATGAGGGGTCCCCTCTGTGGAAATTTAAGGTACAAGACAATGATGTGAATGTTTTGTAATGTTAGCGTGGTGGCCCAATTTGCGGACTGAAACCTGCCGAGCGAATGTCTTTTTCCCAGCAGCACCAGCTACAAGTTTTAACAAGCCCACTTCACCTGCTGCAGCATCCTCTTTCCATGTTAACGAAGCACTCATGCATTTGAAACATGTATTCCACGGTGACCTTTTACATTTTCAACACCAATTTGTACCACTGTTTTTATACTTTGTACACGTCTATCTTCTGTAACGCTTGAAATTCTTACCTGTGAGCTATTACTATAGTTGAGCCTTTATTGCCAAAGGTGTCGTCACATAGCAACGTGCCACTGTTATATCGGGTTCTTATCCCCAGTGTGTTGGCAAGGACACTTTATCTGCCAGACTGACGGTACCATGGCTGCACCTTCCTCACCAGCATACTGCACCTTCACTGTAATAACACAATAGTGCCAGCATTTATATCTAGTCTAATGTGATATAATGTGCCAGAACTGCTGAAAGGAAAGTGCCGATTATTTTAAATTTTTTTATATTTTACTGTAATTTTTTTTTCTACCACTGTTGCCAAAAATAGACACTGACTGACCTTTGTGAACGTCTACTGTGGCTTTACCAAACACCCTGACAAATCAATGATGATTATAGATTCTCTTTTTAAGTTAAGATTTTATTTTCGTATGATCAATATAGTTTTACAGCATTCAGTACCAAGTATTGACATTCTTTTGTATCAATAGGTTTGTTCCTCAAAAGCGATGCCTTAGGCAAGAATACATATTCATTTAATAAATACTCATTACAATCACAAACTGGTTCTGCTTCTTTTTTTTTATAGTTGAAGTCAGAAAGTAGCAACAGTTTATTAGAAAGGTCAATGTCATCCATATAAAAAAAAAAAAGATTTATCAGTGGGGATAGACCGATTATCGGTGCCGATATTTGGTATGTTGACAAATTTATAGCTGGTATCTCACTGAGCGGCGAATGCTTGCAAACGTAATGAATTTTGGGTTTTCATCATGATTTGTAAGATCTTCACAGACAGTCAGGCCACCCCCTTTTAACTCTTTTGCTCCCAAAAACATATAAATACGTTCTATTTTAAATATCACCATGCTCCCAAAGACGTAATGTTTTTTTTTTGTTTTGTTTTTTTTGGATGCAGCCTCTGAACTGAAAAGAATACTTGAAGCAATGATAGTTATTACAAAACGGCAAGCGGGTGGTAGCAGAGTATAAAAGATTAACCAGGACCATGTTGCAAAAAAATTTGTGTATAATGATGAAATTTAGCTATATATAATACTAATACTAATAATACTAATTGCTGCAAAACGGAAACATAGAAATATGCTCTCTTTTTTCCTGATGAAAGAAGAGACTTTAATCTTTCTTTTGGTAGGTTCCATGTGTTTATAGCAATAGAACACAATATTTTGTGGGCCTTGCAAAATCAGTCAGAATCCAGTAAAACAGCCGGAAGCGAAGGGGGTTGCTTCAGTGAAAATGGCTGGGAGTAAATTTTATTTTTATTTTTTTAAAACAACTCCAAAATGTTTTTAGACCCTCTTGCCTGTAAGCAGTTGCCACTCTTTATGACTGGCACAGGCTTACAGGTACATTAGTGTATTAATCAATTCCCTAATGTCACTGTGCTGCCGGGCTGTCGGTTCGTATGGTGAGTCATTTTCCCAAAGGCTGCTGTTCCGCTGTATTACCTATATATTGTCCCATGGCAGCCACTATGGCTTGATGTTCACGCATTGTATTGTTGTGACCCCCTGTAAATGCTGACTGTGTGTCAGCAATGTTACTGCGGCTGCAGCAGTGCTTGAGAGCAAACGCAGGGAGGCGGCACCCTCCACCCTTCCATCAAACTCAACAGCTGGTGAATGTGTGCAAAAACACCCAGCGGCTATTCAGGATTACCTCCTTTGCAAAAGCTCCATTTCCTAATATAAGCAGGAAAGAAATTGGCCCTTAAACATTTTAAATGTTTCAAGCATAATGACAAATTGATCTTTGTTGATTTGAATATTTGTGTAGTGTTCGTGTGTCTGAAATTCAGCTTGTGTGAGTGCTTTATTGCTACCCTGTAGGAAATCTAATTACACCCCTGTGCATATAGTGGAATAATTGGTTTCTGCTGGGATGAAAAATGAAAATTATGTCAAATCACAGTTCCTGAAAGATTTCTCCCTGGAAACATGGGGGAATAAAAAAACAACACACACACAAATCTCAATTCATGCAGGTTACATTGAGCACATCCCGTGAAACCGACGTCCTCTTCCACAAAATGAGCAGGTGTTTTTCTATTCATGGCGGGAGGTAGCAGTTAATGTGCTCATCACAGTGGAAGCACTTCAACACATGGTAATTTCATCGGAGCGCTTCCAACAGGAAGACATCTGTGAAACCCAGGTTGTCTGCCCTCCCTTTGACTTCACTTGTTGTCTAATTCTGACTTCAAATACATGTCGGACGCCTTTGGACAACAAGTGTTCCCCAAGTAACGTTCCCTGCTGATGGAAGCCATAACTCTCCCGCATCTTCCTCACGCGTGACAGCTAACACAAAGTGCTATGTTAATAATGGCGGCCTATGACATTTCTAAAGTATCTTTCCAGTACTGCCTATGCAGTTGTCTGTCCGCTGCGCGTCATCTACTGTATAAGAGGTATGCTATTTTCGGATAGGGGACCCTTTAACACCCCTCACCTCCCCTTCGCACTTGATTTTCCTGGAAGCTGATTGGATTTCCGCATGCCTGTATGACAAATGGGCAGCAGGAATCTTTGTGTGTGTTTGTTTGTTTATAGCTGCTGACAGGGTGCAGGTATTTGTTCCTCATCTGACCTATGGTCAAGGAAAAGTCGAAATGCAGAAGCCTATGTGCTATTACTGCCATGATATTTAGCTTTAAACCAGACTGTGTTAGATCAAGATCATTGTTTTCTTATTTATATCAGTTCTATTTGTCATGCGCATTAGGGCCACATATAAATATATTTTTTAAAGAGGGTAGGGGCAATATTACAAGAAAAAAAACCTCGCAAATTTTGAAAAAATACACATAGCGTCGCTATAGTCAAATGTGAGGTTTCGTTGGTGGTTAATGGGACACTGTTTATGAAATGAAAAGGCAGGATGGAGACGGATTCATTTTTAATTTAAACTTTACTCATCGTACACGACGTCTAGAGCAACAACACTTCCTGATCCCCTATCAGCTGACTAACACTAACCAATCAGAAGCTAGCATACTTTAATGCAAATGAATGACAGAGAGCACCAGATTGGACACATCAATTTAGATACTTGCACACACAAAAATACTCAAATGTATCAATGTGTAATCATTCTAGAAACAATAATGTACAAGTAAATATACATTTGAACAAATTAACTTAAATGCTTGATCCTCAGGGTGTGGACTTTCGCAAAGCGAGGCGTCTTTGTCGCTGGCCAGCGGCCGGCCGTACACAACGCTTCAAACAGCGACTGCATTAATGCTTAATGGTTCATCTCTGCTGAAGCAATTACTGTCTTCTTTTTTGAAAACCCAACCCAAAAGTATTGGCACAAACATTTGAGGAGTATGTTGTGTATTTCTCGTAAGTTTTCTGTGAGTTTTTTTCTCGCATATCTACCACTTTATAAACTCGCAAATTTGCCACTTAAAAAACTCACAAATTTACAAGGTTTTTCTGCGCAAATTTGGCAAACTTGCGAGTTTTTTTTCTCAGAATATTTCCCCCGCCCTCTAAAAAAATAAATAAAAATAATATATATATATATATATATATATATATATATATATACGTGGCCCTAATACGGCGTCGTATGTTAGAACATTTTCTGTGTAAACAGCCAAGGAAAATTGGAACATGTTGGCAGTTTTGGTGTTTCTAACTAGGAATAGTTTAGTTCATGTTGTTCACAGCTATTGTCAATTTTGAATCTTAATTTAACTTAACATGCTGTGGGCCAACTCGGTCCTCGAGGGCCAGAGTCCTGCAGGTTTTGGAGGTTTCCCTCTTCCAACACAAGCTGATTCCAATCAACAGGATCGTTATCAGGTTTATGCAGAGCTTGCTGATGAGCTGATCAGGGGCGTAGCCAGATTTTTTTTTTTTTTATTGGGGTGGCCAGGGTGAAACCATGACACGTATAGGGGTGGCCATAAGGTCATAACTGTAATGTCTAAATAAGTGGTTCTTAACTCATTCATTGCCATTGACGGCTATAGACGTCAAAAATTCTTTTGAACTATTTATATTAGTTAAAAAAAAAAATCACTTAGAATTTTTTTATTGTACATTTAGAACAGATATAAAATGTGTGATTAATTGTGAGATAACTTGTGAAGTCATGCGATTAATTATGATTAAAAAATGTAATCGCTTAACGCCCCTCATTTTTAATAATCTTTTCTTTAAAAAAAATTATTTTATTTTATTTTTTTCATTTTTAATAATCTTTTTTAATCTGTTCTAACACAATAAAAAAAATTCTAGGTTTTGATACTCTTGTTAACAAAAGTGGGGAAAAAACTGGTAAACTAATCGAAATAGTTCAAATGAATTTTTGACGTCTGTAGCAGTGAATGGCAGTGAATAAGTTAACCATGCAGCCATACCGTTCGCATGCCAACCTTGGGCTGATTGTGATTTTCATTCCATCAACCTAGTGGCGACATTACAGTTGAAAGCAAGATGATAACAAGTCTTGTGCATGCTCAGCTTTATTCCCTCTCTCATCTCGACTCTTAAGTGCAGACGTCTCATTTTGATCCACCGCCTTGGCTGTGTGACGGCATGTATAGCTGAGCAGACGACCAACAAATTGTAATTGTGTGTCTGTAGATGGCAGCAAGTCTCTTGGTCTATCCGTCTCAATAACATGGGGGGAAAACGGCTCTTCTGTCTCGGCTGTCAAGGGTCACCCATAAAATTGAAATGAATATGATAATCCTGCATGAAGAAGAAATGAATTCCTTTCTCACCATCTGCGAAACATGGCTGCACACCTGTGCACATATTAAATCATAATTGATGTCTAAATACACATTTTGTCCTCACTCATATTTTTCTTTTTTAATCTAATGAAGTAAATTTCACTTTTTCTTAATATTTGAATGTTCATCCCTCCCGTGTGAGCCAGTTGCTGAGGGAAATAAGAAAACGTTCAAGCTGTGTATTAAAACCTGTCCCTGAGCTGCCTCTTGGCTTTAAGCCCTGCACGTCAGTGGATATGCATGCGCTGAGGAGGAGCAACTTTATTGCTGTATACAGCTCCAGTGTATTGACAGGAGGCTCTTAGCCTTCTGCATGCAAATCCACACCACATCGCTCGGTTTGTCACTCACTTGTTCAGTCAGACTCACTTCAGCACTCGCCAGCTCCCTGAAGCGTTAGCGCCCAACATCTGGCCCTCCGTCGCCTTTCGGGTCATATCCAATTCAGGAGGATGCACGGGATTCCGGGTCCAGAGGTGTCTCGGACTTTCGAAAGATGGACTGAGCAGATGGTCCTTCTTCAGGGTGAAGGTGCGTATTATGTTTGGTGAAGTTAGTTATACAATAATGACAAATTTAAAAATAGGATAATAGTGGTGCACGAGCACGGTAATTGACAGGTGTGACTGTCAATGGTTGTTTGTAGATGTGTGACAAAAACCGGTTTCAACCGGAAAATCGTTTTGGGATTTTAAAGATGCGAGTGCATCAGATCGAACCAAAATGAACCGTTCCACCTTGAAATATATCAAAATACGTATTGAATTGTCTTTTATTGGAGCGATATATCTGACGCCCAATTTACACTGACTGCGGAACCGACGCGGTGCGTTTTCCGTACGGCATCCGCACGGACTGCAATTTACACCGCGTGCGTTGCGTGAGAACGTGGATATAGAGTCCTCTTGGTAAACAATAGCCACACTTGCCTGTTGTCACATCGATATGCTTTTGGGCATTATTTCTGGGACTTCTACCATGGGTAAGTACGTTTTGTGTTTAAATAGTTATTGTGTCATGTTTAACTCATTCACTGCCATTGACGCCTTCAAATGTCAAAAAAATCATTTTAACTATTTCTATTTAACACTTTTTCCCACTTTTGTTAACTACAGTATGAAATCCTAGATTTTTTTTTAAGAAAAATATTAAAAATTAGGGGCGTCAGGCGATAACAATTTTTTATTGTAATGAATCGCATGACTTCAATAGTTAATTTACGATTAATCACAAATTCTACAATACATTTTTTTCTAGGTTTTTATGCTGTTGTTAACAAAAGTGGAAAAAAATGTTAAACTAATAGAAATAGTTCAAATGAATTTTTGACGTCTATAGCCGTCAATAGCAGTGAATGAGTTAATTTAATCTGAGCTTGAAATATACCGGATCTACCTTGATGCCGACGTTTGACTTCCTATCCAGCTCGTGTAATTTCTTCAGTATCATGAAAATCCGCAAATAGAACGCTATCTATTTGCGGAAAACTTCCGCAGCACCGCAGCTGGTGTGAATTGACACGCAGACTTGAATGCTTTCTCTTCCTTGCGGCGGCCATACGGAAAACGTACTGCGTTCGTTCCGCACTCGGTGTGAATGAGGCGTTAGAAGGAAATTACACCTTTACAGTAGGGACATTCTGATAGTAAAATATGTAAAATAAACAAGTAAGAACTGAACCATACCAAACGAATCGTTCCACTTTCAAATCGCACCATCCTTGAATCATTTTGCACGCCACGTTATCAAAAACTGGCCCCGATATTGCATTAAAACGCAGACATCGGTATCGGTGAGTACTAACAAATAATGGGACGATACCATTTACCGATACTAGTGTAGAAATTTGAACACAGCGAGCATTCACTGATGTGTCATCACAGGTGTTCGGTGCATGCCTTTCATGTTTCACAAAGGTTTTTATCTCATTCATTCCCAGCCATTTTCACTGAAGCAACCCCCTTCGCTCCCGGCTGTTTTACTGGTTTTTGACCGATTTTGCAAGGCCCACAAATATTATGTTCTATTGCTATAAAAACATGAAACTACCAAATGAAAGATTAGAGTCTCTTATTTTATCAGGGAAAAAAAATATATAGTTGCATTTGTTTCCGTTTTGTAGCAATTAGCATTAGAATATAGCTAAGTTTCATCATTATTCACAAACGTGTTGAAAACACTGGGGAAAAGAGCTTGTTGCAACATGGCCCTCGTTGATCTCTTATACTCTGCTGCAACCTGCTGGCCATTTTTTGTAATAACTGCCATTGCTTTAAACGACCTCTTCAGGTCAGAGGCTGCATCAAAGCCTTCTGTATGCTCTAGCATAAAAATAAATAAATAAATAAGTTTTGGGGACCATGGCAGTATTTAAAATGAAACTTGTTTATATGTTTTGGGAGCAAATGAGTTAAGCAGTGCCTGACCAAGGTAGTAATGATTTTACATCCAAGTGAGTATGCAGTTTTTGAGAATGAAAAAACAAAATAGTTTTTTCAAACGGCGTGGTATCGGTATGGTATTGGCATCGACCGATACGGCACAACCGGGTATCGGAATCAGTATCATAAGCAAAAAAGTGGTATCGGAACAACACCAGTATACATGTCCTGACCCAGTCCAGGTTGTACCTTGCCGGCTCGCCCAAATTCAGCTGATATCGGTTCCACCTCACCTGTGAGCCTAATGAGGTATTAGCAAGCAGTGTAGAAAATGGACACACAGATGAATAATAGTGGTGCAAAATCCGGTGCCATCACTGAAGTCAACAGTCATAATTTGAGTAGTTAACACACACAGTTCTCACAGTCCTCGAGGGCTGGAATGCTGCATGTTTTGGATGCTTCCCTCCTCCAAAATAGCTGATTCAAATGATCAGGATCGTTGTCAGGCTCCTGCTGATCATTTGAAATAGGTGTGCTGGAGTAGGGAACCATCTAAGATATGCAGGAGACCTGTGTTTCGGTCACCGACCTTTTTTGAAACCGAGAGCTAAGTCTTAGGTACTGATTAATGCAAAAGTTTAAGAAGGACTTCTGAAATAATACTGTACATTTGACCAAATTACTTTTAATAATGCAACCAGTGTGTCATTAATAATAGATGATATTCATTTATGTGAAGACAAACATTATACAATAATACTGGATCAAATCTTAGTGTTCATATTGTCAAATGACCACTTCTGCAACATTACTAGACAATCACAATGTCCCATCACTGGTGAGTACATTTGATAACAATCCCGCGTGCTCAATGTGGTCCTTGGATACTACCTGATGCCTGCGGGCCACGTTGGTGATCCCTGTCCTAGATGGTCCTACTGTATCTCAGGCTTGGACAACAAGGACGTTTCGGACACAAATCCAGAGTATCGATGCAGTGTATATTGTGTGAAGAATCCAAGGTAATCTTGAGGCTAACATCTCGAATCTAATTAGCACCCTCGGCAAGCTGAATCAGGTAACTTCTTTGTACTTATGAAAAGAATGCTTCACTGTCATTTGTCTTCATTTTGGAACTGATGATGTGTTCATTTGTTCTTGGTTTTCCCAGTCTTAAATGACTGCACATGGTGTCTGATGCTAGCAGTCAATCTGACAAAGTGCGGCACCGGTCTGGAAACGTCTTGCCTGTTGATTGAACTGAGGGACGGGTACACCTGTAAAAAAAGTTATTTATTCGGTTGAATGTCTCTTCTTCCTCAGTCACCATCACTCACTAAAACGGGGCCTTATTATAGATTTTACGATGCCAAAGTCCCCTCGACTACTTGACAAGCCATAGGTTATTTTTACAGGTCTTTATTTCTCTATATTCGAGCACGGGGGTGTCAAATGTATCTTTATTGTGGGTCTCACTATCATTATTGTTTGCATCTTAAGCCACTGAGCAAGCCACTATAGAAACGTCGTCGAAAAGACGTCACATTTGGGTGCAGATTGCAAACGTCAGATGACATAATTTCGTCAACGTCATTTCAATGTAGATTAGCGACATCTATAAAACGTCTCTGCAAAGTTGAAATCGGGTTCAAAATAGTTCATGTGGACGTCCTTTTGGCACATAACAGGGAGAGTCCTCAAGTTACGACCGAGTTCCGTTGTAACCCGAATTTCGACTTAAGCCTGATTTCCCGTTAAGGTCAACATTTACATCAAAATACTTTGTACTGTAATTAAAAAAAACATATTTGCGCCGGTAATTTTGGGTGCCCTACATTTTCGCTCCCTCGACATTCAGACGCCACTACAAAATGGCGTGACCCCTAAGTAGGGCACTATATAGGGAGTAGGGTGCACATTCGGACACAGCCCCTGTATATAGACTAAATTTAAACAATTGTATAGGCCTATATACTTCATCATTTAAAATGACTAAAATAATGGTGAAAAATCATGCTTGAAAATGCTCAATAAAGAAATAAAAATATAGTGTACTAATCCTCATCATCAGGTCCTCCTGCTATATAATGCTAGTGACAGATCACAATACAGCATTGAAGCGAAAAGTATCAATGTGGCTATAAGAAAATAAAAGGAGCAGTTTAATGCAACATACCTTGAGCAGATCAGCAGGACCGCTTCCTCTTAGAATGCACATGTGGGAGAGTCTAGAGAGGTGGAGCCTATAAATACCACGCGCAAGATAGAATGAGTTTCCACGTATGCGTCGAAACGTAAACTTTCAAGTACAAAAAAACAATAAAATACAAGTTTGTAAATAATTTTAATTAACAAATACAAAATCAAAACAAAAAAATGCATACAGTAAAAAAAATTAAAAAAAAGTTAAATAATTTTGTTATAGCGTATATGATACTTTTGTGCTCATGTATGGGACGTCATTTTAAGGCCATGGTTAGACGTCAAATGGGAGAGAGGTGGAGCCTATATACCATGTGCAGGATAGAGTGAGTTTCCACATATCCGCCGAAACCTAAACTTTCGAGTCCAAAAAATAACAATAAAATACAAATTCGTATATATAATTTTTTATTAATTAAAAAATAAATAAAAGATCAAAACACACAAAAAAAATGCATACACAGTTGTAAACAAGGTTTAAAAAATTATGTTATAGCGTTTTGTGCTCATGTGCAAAGTACAAACATGGTGAGTACGGGACGTCATATCAACGTCCATGTTAAGACCATGGTTAGACGTCATATGTCAACCTATTTTGACGGTCATATGGACGTAAAAATACGGTCCACAAGGCCGACAGGATATAGACATGATCTGGAAGTCTACTGGACGTCGGATGATTAGTCATTTATGGCACTTCGCTTGTATTCTATTTCTATTTTATACGTGTATATTTTATGGAATTTGAAATGTAAAAGTGATTAAATATTTTTGTTTTCTTAGTGGGATGTCTTTAAAAAAAAAAAAAAAAGTGAAGAAGATAACAATTTTGGTGCTTATTTTCTGCCAAAATAAACAGAACAACAGTTTAACAAAGAATATGAAGACAAACTATTTGGGTGGACCAGATCTGGCCCCCAAGCCTTAGCTTTGTATCCTTATCCAGTGGTCTATTCTTCTATAAATCTGAGCTGACATTGAGTGCGATTCTGTGTACACTCTGGACTTTCTTGGTTGTGTAGCGTACAAACTACAACAAAGCAGTATAATCAACATACAATGACTGTT
This sequence comes from Leptonotus elevatus, assembly GCF_054856555.1. Taxonomy (NCBI): domain Eukaryota; kingdom Metazoa; phylum Chordata; class Actinopteri; order Syngnathiformes; family Syngnathidae; genus Leptonotus; species Leptonotus elevatus. The sequence goes on along the minus strand of NC_141241.1, from coordinate 21,671,871 downwards.
CTATAAAAACAAAATGTTTCTTTGCAGAAAACAGCAGCAAATTTGCATGCGTCATCAGCCGGTCTAATTACACCTGTGGGTTGTTTAAATCACATACAGTATAATAAATGACTTTTCAAAGAGTATAGCAATAACGCAGAGAAGCCCCTCAGGGTGTGTGAATGTACCACAATATTGCCACCATAATAATATTTCTATTTTTAAGCTTATAATTGCATTGGGATTAGTATGACATTTATCAGTTTTATACAGGGCGAGACCCAAAGGCATAAGTATGTCTAATTCCCACTCATTCACACTGTCTGATTCAATTGCACTAATTGCCAGTCATTCAAATCTACAAATTAAGTAACTGTCACATAGTGAAACACTTTAGGATTGGAGATACTGTTGACGCCACACGTCCCTTTGGATGTCCTTTTCCCTCGATTAGACAGTGTCTAATAAGACATTGACATTGTTTTAGAGTTTTTTTTATTATTATTATTTTTATTTTATTTTAACTTGACCACTCAGAGCTGTTAAGGGGGTGTGTATGTGTGAGCGTAGGAATTCTAAGATGCAGTATTTGGATATCGGGGTTGTGTGCATCAGAGACATGGTTGGCATAAATTAGTAGCGTGCAAACCAACTAGTGTTTGTCATGCGGGCTTCAAGTTGCTGTCAATGGCACCCGCAATCGCATGTTGAAGCAATGGCCTCTGGAAGCCGTACTGTCCTATAGCGTGCATCTTGTGAGTCTGTTTTCTCACGCATTTGACACTGGGAGGGTCAACAAGCCTCATACTTGTAGTCATCCACTTGGGTCAGCGAAATGCACCCGAACGCACTATATCATGTGCACGCATGCCTTCACATCTGAAGGGATGATGTAATTAGATGGGGGGGGGGGGGTCTTCTATTTGGATGAACAGATTTGAACGATGTGGCCACATCTACTTTCAATATGACTTTTTAACGCCATGCAATTCTTCCTATTCTCCTCCATGTAGTAACGACCAATTAAAATGGTTTTCCAATGTCATGTTGTTGTTTTTTAAGAATTGACGTCTCCGCTGCTTGCTGTCCCATGTTTTTATTTTTAGTTACTTATTTGACTCGAGCGCAAAGCCACCACTGGCTAATGAAACCAGACACATCACTCACTACCTTGGACATAACTACACGTGCTTCCATGTAGCGTGGTCCTTGCTTGACAATGGCAGACATCAGCCTAATTTCACAATCATGGAAGGAGTAACTCTCGGCGGATCGCAATTACTGTAAACAGCATCACTGGGGTGACCAGATGTCTCGTTTAAAGCAACACTAAGGAACTTTCAGTTTACGTCGATTATGGTGACGCCATATGGACAAAAGCGGTATTGTTATGTCTGAAGGAAGACCACATTTCCTAAGAGGACAAGCGCATTGCGTCGTTTTTTTAGTGAGTGAAATCCGGGCCAATGTTCATCCTTGACTGTCCTAGCTTTTGACGTATGCTCTAAAGCAGCCAGCACATTTATGTTGTTTGTTTTTTTTGTAGCAGTGTTCCTACCATCCTCCTCAAAGTTGCTTAGTGCCAGTAAAAATTATACAGACCCCCTCAGGCCATGGCAAATGTATCAGTCAACTAGTTTTAAGTCGATGTTTCATCAGAAGAGTTATGAAAATATTTTACTAAGGTTAAAAAGTTCCTTAGTGGTACTTTAAGTGGGAGAGTCCTGTTTAAAAAAAAAAAAAAAAAAAAATATTCAATACTAAACACACAAACAAGAAGCATGAAACCATAAAAAACATACAACAGTAAATAAAAACAAAAACAAACCAGCCACGTGTCCCGAGTCTCGCAGCCCTGTTATTTATTTATTTATTTATTTATTTAGTTAGTTAGTTAGTCCCGTCAGCAAGTCAATTTTTTGAGCCATTTGCCATGTCAATCACACAGTTGTCATAGCTATTCATATGTTAAAACAAATAAAAATGGAATTGAACTGTTAAATCACCAGCTGGTGTGTTTTCGTCATACATGAGCTAGACCAACTTCCTGCTTCCATGTTCCAAGAATCATGGGAAATGTGGTCCTACTAGCCTAATGCTGTGGTTGCTGGTTAGACCCAGATGATGATGGCATATTTCCAAAGTTACAATGTGAGGCCGTCACGAGGTCAACAGCACAGCTAGCTTCCAATAGCTGCCGGCAAAATAGGTTGGATAATTGTGAGTGTTTTGACGTATTTACAGCTGTTGAATCAAGGTATTTAGCATTTGCTAAAATTGACTAGTGATTACATTTGTTATTAATAGCCTACTGTAGTTCTTGGAGAGAACTTATTATTATATATTTAATTTTCAGTGGAATTGTAATCGTCTCGTTTTTGAATTTTGAAAATCTGGTCAAGTAGTAAATAACTTAACACCAATGGAATGATGAAGACGACATTATTGCTTGGTGGCAAAATATAGTAATAAATATTTGTATCACAAGTTTCTCATTCCCACCTCTATCACACATCCTTCCCTCTACCAGTGCTTCATGATTCATTTCTCTTGGCACATAATTCGTCAGCTCAACATGCTAATGAATGAATGAATGAAATCATCAGCCCGCTGAAACTACAATCACAAGATGTGCCAAAGATGCCTTCGTCAAGCTGTCTCTTGCATTTAGTTTGTACAATTGACAATGTGTGTACCGCATTCTTTTCATTCACAACTGCATTCTGACTTGGCTCTTTTGACAACAATGGAGCTGAAGGTGACTCATAGCTTGAAGCGTATCGTTTTCAAAGGTCAATATGAGTTTCAATTGCTTGTCCTTTGGGGGAAAATAAACCTTTCCCAAACCCTGCTGAACTATACTATGTGGACAAAAAATCGTTTTATGAGTTGAAACTCTAAAACTGTAATTTTGCTGAAGTACTAAGATATTGACAAGCCACAATCCATCTGGGACAATATTCTTGTGTGTCTTCATTTAACAAAACAGTTTTGCCCGTGCCGTCTGTGCAACAAAAAGAGCATTGCACCTATTGTTAAACATGGCTCCGTTATGTTTTGGGGCTGCTTTGTTAAATCTGGCTTGGGGTGTTTAGAACGTGCTGGGTGCAAAGAAATCGTAGGCCTTATCAAATCATTCTGGAGCAAAATGTGGTGCTCAGTGTCGGAAAGTTGCTGCGAGTCATTGGTCTTGCATCATGATGATGGCCCAAACACACAGCTGATTAAAAAAAACCAAGAGTATTATTCTGAAAGAGTCATTTTAGAAATACTCTTGGGTAACACTTTACTCATGACTAGTGGGCCATAATACTCATCAGTCCCATATTTTATGAAACACGTTGTCAGCATCGTTGATCAGTTTGAATATTAAATATCTTGTCTTGTAGTTTTTTCATTTGGATATAGGTTGAAAAGGATTTTCAAATAATTGTATTTTTTTTTTTTTTTTTTTTTTTTTTTTTTTTCCGTTTTTACACAATGCCCCAACTTCATTGGAAATTGGGGTTTGGTAAAGTTAAAATGGAAAAATAAAATCAATTAAAATTAATAAAATAATTTTTTGACAGTACACATGGTGATGGTGGAGACGCACAAAAATCATGTAAAAATGTTTGTAATTGGTACATTTCTGGTAATAATTTGCTTAGATTTCCTTTTTTTAATTGCCACATGCGCTCAAGAGCACTTAAAAAAACCCATTGTCAATTAAAGTGAAAGTTGACCTCACGAGTCAAAACATGGCATTCTGATTAGTAATACATTCGTGAAATATGAGTTGTGCATCTCAGGGGCAGCCATCTTGCCTCTTGCAGGCGACTGAAGATGACATCACAGTTTCTCAGGGCTCATGCAACGACCAATCACAGCTCACCTGTTTCCTGAAGGCGCAAGTATGTCAACAAGATGTAGAAAAGCTGCCGGGCTCTCTGTGCTCAAGCTCATTTGAGATGGAGTGATGCAAAGTGGAAAAGTGTGCTGTGGTCTGACGAGTCCTGACGAGGAAAAGAGCCATCTGGACTGCCATCAGCAGAAAGTTCAAAAGCCAGCGTATGTGAAGGTATGAGGTTGTGTTGCTTGCACATCTGTGAAGGCACCATTCATGCTGAAAGGTACATACAGGCGCCATCCAAGAAACATCTTTTTCAGTGATGTCTCTGCTTATTTCAGCAAGTTCTGCAACAGCAATGCTTTGTAATAAAAGAGTACTAAACTGACTTGCCAGCAGTCCAGACCTGGCTCTGATTGAAAATGTGAGCCAAAATATGAAATGCAAAATATGACAAGGGAGGCCCCAGACTGTTGAGCAACTGAAGTTGCATCACACGCAAAAATGGGAACGAATGGTCTACCCACAACATGGCCCACATTTTAAGTTGTTGGATTCAAAATGAGTGAATATAGGTGGAAAAAGATGTGCAAATAAATGTAATTGTAAATTCTGCAGTGTTTTTATTATCCAGCTTCATTGGAATTGGGGTTTGTACATTATGCGGCATAATAGGCCCTACTGGTGAGTACAGCCCGCTCCCCTACATTGAGCCAGAAAATGACTTTCTAGGAGCGCACATTATGGAGGCTCATTCAGTCAATGGTAACTTGGACTCACACGAAGACGTGCACTGTGTGTGCACACGGCGCCCGGGGGTAGTTTGCTACGGCATGTTTGACATACATTCACATCAACAACCACGGTCGGCTCATTATGATAATTCATTGGTCCTGAAATGAGAACGTGCTGCTCAGATCCTGCGGGTGAAGCTTAGCGTGCTTTCCTCAATGGTCTAAGATGGAAAACAATGTGAACTGACAACCAACAAGTCAAGTGATGCGTTTTTGTTTTGCTAGCCAACTCGTTCTTGGGATGCTTTTAAATCTCCGGAAGAGTGATTATGTCTTGTATAATGTTACATTTGGTTTATTTGATATTTGGGTTGAAACTGTTGTTGCAGGCTAATATGAAGAACAATGAATTCACACAATATCCTATTTAGCCCGCAATTTGCTGGCAACCTGTCTATGCAAAGTCAGCTGGAATAGGATCCAGCTCAAGTGAGGATAAGCTCCAGAGAAAATGGATGGATGGTTTCTATTTAGCTTCATACACTGTTTTTTTTTTAAATAAACGTAAAAAAAAACACGGTACTTTTCCAGCAGCTGGGGCGCCAAAAAAATACAGTGAAATAACAGGAAATGACTTTCTCGTAAAAACATTTTTTTTCCCATAATTAAAGTACAGTTTTTTAACTGTAATTTTAACAAGATTGTATGTAATATAACAGTATATGACACAAAATAATGTGATTAATCTTTTAAAACATGGCTTATAACAGTTGAAAAAGTAGATATTGGGTTTAGAATTGCAACAGTTTACCATTAGGGTAATTCATTTATATAGCATTTAAAATGATACATTTTTGCTGTTAATTTCTCAGTAAATATAAATGTTTTATTTTTTTTTTTTAGATTTAAAGTTGAGCTTACATTTTATTTCATTAAATAACACAAATATTTATGAAATTACAATATATTTGTGAATTTTAACAATCAATGCATGTACTGCTAATAGAGTTTTTGTGAAAGAACAGAAATATTGCGTGTTTTTACAGTGATTTCATGTTATTTTACATTTATTTACATTACATTAAATTTATTTTTTATTATTGTATCAACATAAAACGAATAAGGGGTAGGACTAGATACGTTTTTAACTTCCTCCTACGCCTTTTGAACATAAACTCTTCTTTCTTCCTATTCTTTTTTTTTTTTTACTTCAATTTATATTCTATACTCGTAATGTGTTTTCTTCATGTTTATGTTAAAAAAAAAACATAACCATAACCATACATTTGACTTGTAAAATCAGAGTTTATCTTTGTAAATTACATGATATTTTTAAAATACAGAAAAAATGTCAAATAAAATTTATAATTCTGTTACATTACAGTTGTTTTTTCTTACAGTGTATATCAAAATAAACTGAAATACATTTTCAAATAAATGTTAGTGTCATGGAATATTTGATCTATTTCATCATATATGGGCCGTGTAGTACGCTCCACAAGGTCATTTGTCTTGAGAGCTTTACTTGGGGTTTCCTCTGTGTGAGAAGTATTTTTCTTTCACTAGAATAGAAGGATGGACTTACGGATGGATGGACGGACAGATAGATAAAAGTCAGCGGTTCAATAAATCACAGAAGGAGATGGCATCGTATCAAAAGGCATCCATCTGATTTGGCTCCGCCAGGTCACTTCGATGTAGGCCACTGGGTGATTCATCGCACCATCATCATTATAAAAACAAATGACAACATAGCGTGAAAAAACGTGCCGATGCTTCCATCTATCTTCGTCTCTCTTTGTGCGTCTCCTTCTGTCTCTCGGGGTCATTTTCATTCTGTTTGCGACTCAGCACCCTCACTATTTGTCCCCTCTACTGTGCAGCCATCCTATCTGCCTTGACAAGCAGGGTCTTGCCAGACGCTGGTTTGGAAATGGGTTATCAGGAAGATGCATCAATTGAGACGCATCTGAGGATGTTAGTATCGTCTGCTGCACTCGTTGCTGATGTAGATATAGCTTTGATCAGACTGTAGGTGGTTGTCTGTTTGCCCGGGCGGGTTTATTAATGTCAACCCAACGTGACAGTGAGGACCATTTGCAGTGATATTTTCTTTTTATATACGCTTTATATACGAGTTCTGTTGCTATCAAACGTACTGTAGATGTGGCAGCCAAACTTTTGCCAAACAGTATGAGTGATTTGAGGAGTGAACGGTGGTATGAAGCTCCCAAAATATCGGCGATCTGACGATGCTTTGAAGTGTCAAACCTCTCTTTGTGTGTCGTCACATGATCCGAATGTGCGCACATTCGCAGTCAACTGGACCAATTTCCTCCCGGGGTAGATTTATCAGGTTGAGTGCCATGCAGTGATGTAACTGGGCGCTGACCTCATTAACTCCCAGTGGCAGCGCCCCCAGTCACAGTCACAATGCGGCACGGGCCTCCACTTTGTTGAAACAGCCAGTCAAAATGACCCAACTCCCCAAAAACTTGCAATATCTTTAAAAAAGATTTTTTTTTTATTATTATTATTATTATTTTTACCGCTTTGACATGTCATCATCATTGCTCTCTTTTTTTTTTTAAATGTTTTTATTATTTATATATTTTTTTATACATTTTTATTTTGTATGTGGGTATGTTATGTATGTGCATGTGCGTGTGCGCGTGCGTGTGAGTGTGTATGTATTAGTTCACCTAAAACCTATTAAAAAATCCCATACCGTTCACCTAGACCGAACACTTCAGAATCCAGTCAGAGTCGTGAGGCCGTCAGGAGACCCGAGGAAGGACCAAAGAAAAGAAAGGAAAGTGAAATCCATCACCGACCAGACACCACCCACCACCCACCGGGCCACCAACCAGAGTCCTTCACTAACCCCAGAAACATCTAAATTCCATTAAATCAGGGAGACCTCAAGAGACCAAAGGAAACTTGCAATATCAATGACGTGAACATGAGTTTTTTTTAAATCTTTTGTTAATCTCTGAATGTCTAACATAAAAGAGTGCTTTGGCACCATCTTGATGCCAGTGAACTATGTTGAAGTGTTGGGAGGAGCTTCTGTTTTCCGCAGGGGTTAGGTTAGAAAAAATACCTGCAATAAATGAAATCCACGAAGTAGCTAGTTTTATCTTTTATATTTATTATAAATGTTTTAAGGCTCAAAAAACACTCACCACACAGTTTATAAAAAAAAATGTCATCGAGGAACTTAATTTTTTCTCACATTTCTCCCTTGTTTAAACATTGTCAATATTCAAACCTTCATAAATTTTATAAACTGGGTACATTACTGCAATACATGCAAAATTGCACCCCAAAAAAATCTGTGATACAGCGAGACCGCGAAAAACACTGTACACCAAAAAAGCCATGTATACAGTGACTCAGTAACTCTTGTAATCCAACAATTTATATTGAAACCAATTAAATTTAATATGCTAATTAAAATTTAGCTTGCAGCACCAAACAATTTGATTAAAAACGAGGACAATTTGTGCAGTTTCACTTCTTGAAGGCAGCTACATTAATCTGACTACATTTATTCAGTGTACAGAAGCGGCAATATTTCAACATAATCAAGTTTTTATGAGCAGGATTTAATAAATAAACCATGGATAACATAAAGGATAAATGAGGGATTATGACAAAGTGACAATATGGATAATGAGCACCTATTCAGCGTAAGGAAAGAGGATGTAGCCGTTGGAATCAAGCAAAGTGATCCCACCCTAATGCATCAATCTGTTATTCGAGCAAAACTGAGTCATACCTATTCGGAGACGAGAAGAAAATTCCATTTGAAGTTGTCTGAAACTGAAATCTTAAGTAGGATATAATTTCACCTAAATTTGCTTATTTTTAAGTTATTTTTACTTAAAATAAGATTGTCAGACAAGATCGTTCTTCTTATTTTAAGATACGTATTACTTAATTATCGTATTTGATCAAGCAGTCTTGACATTGAGTGTTAACAGCCAGTTTTAAGTACTGCGAGGATTAAAACAAGCATTTCCCACATTTTAAGATGACAACTAACCAACATCTAACTGGGGTTTCATAAGTTAAATTTCTTATTTTAAGATTTTGCATAATCAAGTAATAAGATAAATGGGGAAAAATATAAGTGTGAAAATAATTAGACAAAAGTTCAATATAGCGCTTTGTTGTAAGCATTTTTTTCTTGTTAAATCAGTTCGTTCGTTATATATATACACTAAGCTAATTTTTCTTCTTTCCGGCAGTTACTGTGCTAGCTTGATGGTCTAGTGGTAGAGTGTCTACCCTCAGATTGGGAGGTTGTGGGTTCAATCCCTGGTTGAGTCATGCCAAATATTAAAAAAAAATAAAACGGGTCGTATTTACCTCCATGCTTGGCACTGAAGCCAAGTTGTCCAAATGAATGTGAATATATTTCAATCAATATTATTATTATTATTTATTTAGTCAATATTACTTGTTTTTAGTCTAAAAATACTATTTTCAAGTCCGCTGTGGTTGATAAGGGCCCAGTATTTTCTTATTTTTCATAATCTTAGGCAAATTTAAGTAAATTTTTTTTGTTGTGTTGACAGATAATTTTGCTTATTTGAAGTAATAATTTTCTTATTTTACTATATTTTTTTCGTAATATTTTTGCCTTCCTTTTTGCAGTGTTCTTTCGTTTGTCCCACCAATGGGTTCTCCAATCTCTCTCTCTCTCTCTCTCTCTCTCTCTCTCTCTCTCTCTCTCTCTCTCTCTCTCTCTCTCTCTCTCTCTCTCTCCTTTCTCTTTTTGATATCAGATTTGCTTTTTAATTCCTAAATTGAAATTATTTATTATCCCCAAAATGTTATGGTGACTGTTATCAGCAAACTCCAACACCAAATCATTTACGACATGCACTCCGTGTTGATATCATAATTAAGAATCAATATGATATGAGACAATTAACCATGTAATAGTGTGTGATAATTGTGTGTTTGTGTGTTTTTCCAGGTTCATACTCTACCCCCTTTTAAAGGGCGGAGCTTGAGTCTTTTTTTCCCCTTTGACCTTCCTTATGTTTTTCTTTCTATGCATCTAAGAAACTCTCAAGCTGTCTCCTATTGTCATGTTTCTTGGATGAGTTGTGACTGCCGGAATTGCTCTTTTAGAGATGAATGAAGTCATCTAAATCTCAAATTATAGGTAATGGAAAATCCTGCAAATAAGATAAGAAGTCAAGTCATATGCTGCCTAAATTAATAAAAAAAAAAATTGGGTGGGGGTTATGGTGAAGTGTCCATTTTTCCTGACTTAGATGTGGTCAATTAATTGTGTCAAAATTTGAGTTAGACCAGACCAGTCTTTGGCACCTAGATACGGAGGTTATACGCACACCAGCCAAATCTCGTTTCACCTGTGTAATAGAAAAGTTGTGATTTGCTGCCATTTTATGGCATTCATAGGCAATTCTAAACTTGGTGGCCTCAATTAGTCGCGAATTTTCGTTATTTGTGGCAGCGCTCATCCCTATCCCACGCAAATAGCAGGGTAACACAATTGTATTTAGTTTTCAAACTCAGATTATTTTAGTGTATGTTTTGACAAATAGTTTACATGTGCGTGATTTGAGGTTCTGGCTATTAGCATTTTTTTCTTCGGGGCAAGCAATTGGGATTATAAGAAAATTAGATTTTATCTGAGTTTTGCTGCCTCTTTGTATTTTCTATCAAACACAGTGTAATCAAGTCACCTTTATATAGCATGAATTCACAAACATCTCAAGGCACTTTGCATAAGGCGCATGCTTAGAATCACGTTCCTCATACATTTTAGGATGAACCCTTTAACTGCGATTCCTTGCGGGTCAGCCATCTGCCTCGATTGGTTGGGGGTGTTGGCTGTGCCTGAAGTCAACTGCCAAACAGTAGCTACAGGGCAAATTAATGAAAAAAAGAAAATGAAACAGGTTCATAACATAGTACATCGACTGGATGAAAGGGACCCTCATTTTCAAAACATATTGTTGCAATAAAGATTGATAATTGTTTTTGTCCAAAAAAAAAACTTACAGGGGTGGATGGACAGATGCATTTTTGACCATTAAATGTGTCATTACGCTTCTCCATGCTCAACAAAGCTGAGTTGGCATGTGAGAACATCTGCTGCCCAGGCGGATATAACTTTTATAATGCCCACCAATAGAATAAACGAGACACAAATAATGAACATCAGCCTGCAGGAAAATGGTCCCGCATGAAAACATATGATCTTACCTTTTGTCAGAACAGAATGAGAAAAGTAAAAAATAATTATTTACTTTTTCGACAAGTGCAAGTAGAACTGGTGTGCAGCTATGTGGCTGATCCCGACTGTAGGCCTGGTTGTGAAATGAAGCCAATATTGTCAGTAGTGTGTGAAATCAGGGCAACATTGGCACAATTGAGTATTTATTATTAAAGTAACGCATGTTGATCTTGTATACATACCAGATGGACATTTTTACTGCCTATAGAGTACTGTATAGGAGACATTGCCTCTCACACATCTCAAACAGTTTGTTTTAAACCCATAATCTTTCAAAGCTGATGACAGAATGGAATGTTTTACTTTATGTGGTTTATAGTGTGCACCCCTATCTTGAGAAAGCCCTCCGTTTATAATCCATGGAGGTTTTAGGAACATTTTTTAAAATACATTCCTGTGAGCATGGCGCAGTAGGCTTTTCAAAACTCTAAGACATGAAGTGAGATTGAACGTTCTCAAGAAGAACATTTTGGACATGCAAGAGGAAATTAGAACATTTGCAATTATTTGAGAAGCTGTGTGATGATGACGGTTTCCTGCCTCATGTCATCGCATTGTCCTACCTCCATCTATTTTAGTCATTCCCGTCCACAGCTATATTATATCCTGATTGACCCGCCCCCTTACAGTGATCAAATTAATATTTGCTGTTCTGAAACAATGACCGATGACATAACAACATTGGCGCAGGCCATTTGACGTTCCGAATATCAATTGATATTTGACTTAATAGCTTCACAGAAAACCCAACAGGATCTAACAACAGATCAACAAATTAACGAGGCCGCTTCACACAGGAGTTCCTTCAAGCGATTTCTCTTCACTATTGCAGTAAATTGCACGTATCTCAGCATTGTTGCACAAAAGATCAGTAATTATTCAACATATGGTTGATGATGAAGACGCTTCTCAGAACAATTCTTATGGTTTTGATTTTGGGTTTTTATTGAACTGATAGCTGTGGGAACGAAGCTCTTAGTCTAGAATGTTCCCAGCAGCTTCTCTTCCAGTTTGTTCTTTCTAAGCACTCTCGAATGACGTGGTCCTTTCCCACACACTCCCTGTTTAAGTGGAGCAGGACGGGTTGGTTCTCTCCTTCCTGATGTCCAGAATGATCTCTCTAGTTTTTGTGGTATTCCGTGGGAGTGAACAGTGAGCACCACGCTGTCAATCTGCTCATTTAATCTCTGTAGTCAGACACGGCAACTTTAGAGATGAGGCTGACCCACCAAATTTAATAATGGAGTCAGATTGCAGTTATTTGGGTATAGCAAGAAGAGGAGGGGGCTCAATACACAATCTTGTGGAGAGGCGGTATTCAATGTGAGGGCGGAGGAGAGGTGGGGGCTAGCTAATTTGACAGATTGATGGTCCAGGTGCAGATGTTTTTGCACCAGGATCTTAGGGATGATGTGGTTGAAAGTCGAGCTGAAGTCCAGGAGATGAAGCCTCGCGTAGCTCCCTCTGCACCCCTGGTGACTCAATGTAGCATTATGCTAATAGCGTCCTCTGCGTCCTCAATGTAGCATTATGCTAATAGCATCCTCTATTGGTCAGTTTGCCCTTTTAGGAAAACGGGTAGGGGTCCAGAATAAGTAGTATATTTACATTACTTCTGCTTTATTTCCCTTTTTTCTCAGCAGAAAAGAACAAGATCGATAGCATCTTGGTGAACATGAGAGGCCAACAGAAGGAAGATCAAAGCTAGCATGAATATTACTGCCTCAGATTTCTCATGTCTGTATTTTTAACAGATCCTTAGCTTGCGTTACTTTTTCGCATACACATCATTCTGTTGATCACTGCTATATCACCATCGCATATAGCGCTCTTGGAATAATATATCAAAAGCTGCATTGCTGCAAAAGGTAGGTTTGTATGTAGCCTTTGGAGTCCACAGACTGCTGACATGATTATTTTCACAGAAAGAAAACAATTAGAATTGCACATTAGTGCTGCCTGCTGGACTTAACTGGAACAGGTCCAACACAAACGTTTAAGCATGAACAGTTAGCCAACAGTTGTGGTTTGCAGTCCATGCCGAGAGTTTGGGCTCTGAAATCGTGAGCTCTGACTTCTGTCATTGGTGATCTACTTAAGTTGGAATGTAAAACAACATCTACAATATCCTGCTCGCTAGCCAATTATGAGGTATGTATAGCAACAGCACACCAGCACTTCTCAGTTTTGGAGACAAGTTTGCGCCCTTTTCCTCGCTTGTCACGGAAAACACTGACATTCAAACAAAATGTATTTGGACACTGGAAGTCATTTTCACTTACAGAAGAGACTTCCCTAAAACCTCGACTGTTAAAATGTCAGATGGGCCGATATCACATTCAATATATTTAAAACATCCAGTTTTGACATTTGGCTGTATATCTCAGTGGTTAGGGTGTCTGTCTTTGGTTCCATGGTACCCTGGTTCAAACACCTGTCATGGCAATCATTTTTCTGGAGTCAACTTTAAACTGGGACCCAGCTGAGCGGCCCAGATGGGGTCCAAACACCAGCCCATTCCATACCCATGTGGGTTTTAGCTTGGGCCCAAATGAGGCCCACCTTTAAACCAATGTAGGTTTTAACTAGGGCCCATATGAGGCCCACCTTGAGCCCATCTGGGCTTGCCCACATGGGGCCACCATGAAATCCCTGGCCAAAATTAACTGGGACCCAGCTGGGAAGCCCAGATGGGACCCATTCACCAGCCCATATCCAACCCACGTGGGCCCCACATGGGTGTGTTGACAGAGCCGTGCTCTCGTCATTCACCAGACACGTTCAGAGTTTTGATCGTCCCATTAGGAACGTTACGAGGCTTACCTTGCTTTCACATTGCTCGGCAGAGAGCCTGCCACCATTCTACGTCACTACGCACTGAATGCGTTGCGACGTAAATAACAATGGCGGCGCAAGTCCAAATAAAGTTTCAACAAAATGTATTAAAGTGGAAATGATTTTTGAAAAATGAATCTCATAGTTATGTTAGTAACAAGCAACTAAATAATATAGAGAAAACTTGTCATTACAGTCGGGGTTCCTTTCAAGATATTAGTTACAAGAATTTTTAACGTTGCATTAAATTTATTATCTACATCAGTCGAGTATGAGGTGTGACAATTCTTTTTTTTCCAAGTTCATCCAATATAAAAAAAAAATCTTCAGCATGTTTTGAAATTCATATATTTATCAGGGCTTCAGAGTGGACTATGCTAATCTAGATGTCATTAAACATTGAGCTGCACTTTGGGCTCTCACATGCGTTTTTTCCTCATTCATTGCAGTTAATGGACCGTGTGGAGATTAGCTGTCAGCTCCCTGATGGTTATTTCATTTTTCACCACTCATTTTAAATGTTTAAACAAAAGGATTGCTTTTGAAAATGTGAGACCGTACTCGAGGGCAAAATGGAGGAAACCTCGCAGCTTGGTCAAATGATGGAAGACACTTATCCATCAGCAATTGATTTAACTTTTGTCTCATTCCTTACTTGCTAAAACATTTCATCATCATCATAATTATCGTTTAATAAACACATTGACTTATATTAACATTGTCTAAGAACTCCAAATTACAATTGGATCATTTGTGAGTAAATTAGACATACAACATAAAAAAAGACCAAATAAAAAGCAATGTTTCTTTTTGTAGGCAAACCCCCATGTGACAGAGATTCTGTCAACACACATCTTTGGGATGTTTACGAGCAGGGTCTGTGGCAATTGTTATTTTAAGCACATCAGCTCGCTGTGTCACACACACAGTGTCCGAGAGCCAAAAAACAAAAACAAACATTATACATAAGGACACCCACCCAAAGGTGATTCCGAAGTGTCGCTTTGACTATCGTGCACATTCACATGCTGTTATCATAGTCATTAATCTTATTTATGTTTTTTTTTTTTAAAGCAACCCTGAGCTATGTTTTTATTCTTTGTTAATCTGTATGGCAGGTTTCTCGTTGGTATAGTGTGCCTGGTCTGTGTCGATTGTATTCGGCAAAGGAGTCTAGCCAGCATCCTACTGAGCGAGAAGGGCTGCTCCATTTATCAGCGACTGTTCACAGCAGATGATACATTGGCAGCTGACACGTGTTAGCCACTTTAATGGGCCACAATGATAATCGCTGAGTACAATATTGCAGGAAGGTGTTTTTCTTTTTTGTGTCTGGCAATTCTCTATTGGGGCTAATTTAGCTCTTGTGTGCTTTTCTCTATTTAGCCATAAGGAGTGTATGCGAGTACAATGTTGACATCTAATAATTACAGGAAAATGTTCTCATGTGGAAGTGGATTGTGCACATGGTGGATTTACTAACTATCTATCTTCTCTCTAGAGAAAAATAAAATGAGAGCAAGAATGAAAGCAGCGAACAAAATGTGAATGTATCAGTGAATCAAGCTGATTGGACTTGAGATTTGTGTTGACTCTATCTTCAGGCTGTGTTCTTTTTGGAGCAAACCAGTAAGTGCACTCGCAAATGTTTTTAGGTCCCCAAATGCAACATTTGAATCAGACTGCGTTGTTGGATTGAACAAGGCCAGCTCAACAGTTTAAAACCTTCAGAAGTATTCTTGTCAGGGAAAGCCTAAGGTTGTTGTTTTTTGGGAGAGACTTTATGAGTGTGTGTGATGTTTTTATGTTAAAATACAGTTCCTGGCCAAAGGAAAAACTGCCAATCACGCTTAAGATCTTATAACGATGATGCCTCAAGTCATCCTAACACATCAGTGGGGTTGGTCCCATGCCATCAGGGGCAAATGCATCCATCGAATTACTCCTCATGCTCTAATGGACGGAATTATGTCAGTGGGGGGAAAGCCAGCCAGCGGTGAGAAAATATGATTTACTTTCCAACACAAACTCAAAGCCTATTAATGATCTTGGCTTTTCCCCATTGTCAAGTTTTGTCACTGTTAAGGGTTGATAATGTATGTTTTATGAGCTGTCAAAGTACGCAAAGGATATGAAATTCTCCGACGATAAGCAATACCATAAATGCCACCAAATGGGATCTTGTTGAATGATGTGATGCTAAAAATTGAACAATATTTTATTTGTCTTATATCTAGATATTGAGTTGTTGTTGTTTGGGTGTCTAGCTAGTTAGAGCCAAAAGCACAATACATATTAATAGTAGTTTTGAAAGAACTTTTTGTTCTTAAGTGTGTGTCTGGCAGTCATGAAGGGATGTGTGGTCGTAGTAGGCAAGTGAGGCAGAGCCGCCCCCCTGGTAGCTATTCTCTGCATGTGAAGAGAAAAAACAACAACATTACAATTACATGAAATTATGTTTCATTTGAGTTCTATGATCCACTTTGCATTTATTTTATTTTCAACCCGATAATCATCAATCATTTTATCATTAAAATTGTTGTATTTGTATTTGCTGTTTAAATGTATGGGCAAGAAGTGAAGGGAGGCATTGAGCGCAGAGCCTCCATTGGCTATTTTACACTTTAGTTGCCAACTAATGCTACGCTCAGACCAAATGTGAGGTGAGCATTTCTAGCGGTGTGATTCCATATATGGTTAATTCAGTTCGGGGCACTTGTACGGGGCAGCGCGGATGCCGTGTTTGGATTGGTGGGACGGAAAGGTCTGCACATACATCTATTAACCCATGTTAGAAAAATTGAAGTTCTATCACGCAGCCAATCGGCCGCGGAAACATATTACGTCACACTTTTTTTTTTCTTACTTACTATCACATTGTTGAATATGGAAGCCTATTGCACGCGAGAAAGTGTCCGCCATTAGCGAGTCTGCAACGAGTCACTTAATGTTCAGAGGTAAAAAAAAAAATAATAATAATAATACTCTGTTTTTCCTAATATATATTTTTTCAGTTTTTTGAAATAATTTTTTCCTCCTGTTTTTATTAATAATGTTCTTTTTGTTTTTCGGAATATTTTTTTATGATGGAAAACATCAGTTAAACAGAAAAAAATTATCTGAAAAACTGAAAATTTAAAAAAATACAAAAAAACAAAGCTCCCCCCCAAAAAATGTGTCAGAAAAACAGGAGTTGTTTCCCCCCCAAAGTGAATGCAATACACTTCCGTAGTTGAACAATGTGGAATTGATTAAAACATAATTAAAAGATTTGAAAACAAATATTAAAAAATTCAGTTTTGAACTTATGTAAACCATAAGTTTCGATGAAGGTCAAAATTTAAACAAAGACTATAATCTTCTATTTTAGATTCATATTTGAATATCTGACTCAGTCAGCAGTCATTTAATAATAATGTAATCTTTGAAAATATGCATTAAATTCAACTGGACTAACTCAAGATGTCATTAGACACCTCAATGCATTCCCGTCCAGAGCCAGTCAGTGGACACAAGGAAGCATCCCACCAATCTGTCCCTTTTATTAATCAACAGCTGTAGACAGAAGACAGCTGGAAACTGTCGTCTTCAGACTATTACAGTGTGCCAGCTCGTTTTGGTTTGTGCTTCTGGCCTTTGCTAAATCCAATTCATCATTACTCAAATAAACTGTCAGCTCACAATCTTGGGCCAGCAACCACAAAATTGAAGACATTTTGGATGCACACACACACACACACACACACACACACACACACACACACACACACACACACACACACACACACACACACACACACACACACACACACACACACACACACACACACACACACACACACACACACCCACACACACACACACACACACACACACACACACACACCCCCCCACACACACACACACACACACACACACACACACACACACACTCCATGGTGAGAAAAGTGGAACACTATTTGCATATTGTGTGGTGCACTCCAGGCTATACTGTAAAAAAAAATTAGTTTACAAGTGTCTTGCATATTAATAAGGAATGAACAAAATATATATATATGTCTGAATCTTTACTGTCGAATATTGATTTACACTTGAGTACATTTCATTAATCATTTCTACACTTGTTTTATGTCACCCAAGTTTACTCTCCAAAGACTTCGATTGGAGAGATTAAATGGTGTGCTCCTTCATTTGCATTTTGTTAACAAAACAGCCAGAGTAAAAACCTCATTGCTTTTTAAAATCAGGAAAATAAAACGCCGATATCGTCAAAATGGAAGAGACAAAACGGGAATGCCCATTTGTGGCTGCAGTTGGATGATATTGGAGTGATATGCGATGTGGCTGGTTAAAAATGAGCAGATCGAGTAGCATTTTGCGATGTAAAGACTTGATTGCGTATTTGGGGGAAAAGCACAGTTTTAACCTAGATTTGAAAGTATTTACATTTGTGGCTGACTCAGCTTTATTCCATTTACGTGCAGCATAACAGCTAAATGCTGCTTCACCGTGTTTGCTTTGAACTCTGGCTCCACTAATTGACCCAAATCTGCAGACAAGCACTGTAGAAAATGGATGCATGTATGTTTACATGGATACTGATGAAGAACACGCAGCTTCAACCCTTGGGGAACTCGATGTGGCATGTTAAGGCCTAGATACATCAATCCGACGTCGGCCGAATGTGACCGACGCCTACCCCCTGTGGCGTCGGCCCAGATGGTCGGCACGTCGCGTAGAAAAGTGACGTAAATACACACTGCACCGACACCGACTATTACGTACCATCAGCGCGTGCGTATAAATGATGTTGTATTCAGACGGCGCATGCCATCGGCCCAACGCTGTCCGACTCCCGACGTCGGATTGGTGTAGCTCGGACTTTAAACGTTATCAGTGCAGCCTTGCACATTGGTACTGATGCGATAATAGCGGAAGTCAAGCGCAGAAGGTATCTCATTAGAGTATCAACACAGAGCTCAGGAGATGACTTTGCAGTGGTTGTTGTCACCGTTTCTTTGTTCCACGCTGCACAGTAAGTGCCCTTTAAGTTACTCATTGCTTTGCCCTTGTGCGCAGATTCATAAAAGATAATATGAAATTTTATTGATCCCTGTGGGGAAGTTCTCGCACAGCAGTAGCAAAGAAATTGGTTTCAGTGGGAAAAAAATGAATGCGACAAACAAAAACAGAATACTAAGTGTGCAAATATAGTAGTATGAAAAATATAAAACATAGTAGGCCAAACATTATGTGGGATGCATCACACCGGATAAAAATGGGGCAGCATACAACTTTTTAATTACATTTACAGCTTGTAAGTCCCAATGAAGTTGGATATTAAAAAATAATACCTTATATGTTTGACAGTGCAGAACTCATCTCATGGTTTTGTCAAGATGAATCATGTTTCAGATCCGCTCATGCAGATGAATACTATGTGAGATCGGGGGCCTGTGAACTGATGGAGCTTTTGCCTATAGTTTACTTCATTACCATCCATTAAACCACAAGCTGAACATGTTTTTATCAATTCATCATTCATTTAATATGAAAATGGTAATTAAAGAGCACAAAGACTGAGTGATCGGGGTCACAAAAAGAGGCCTATCAATTTAAAAGAGTTGTTGTGCACAAAAATTGTAGAGCAGTTTCATGGGATATGCTTTTGTTGACATTTGGCACATATGAGATTTCACACATTTGAGTTCAATTAATTGAATAAAACTTTTTTTTTATATGTGTTTCTGTATTTTCATTGTCTTTATATTGTGTTTGTTAAGATGAACGACGGTGAAAGCAGATGCAGGTGTGCTGTTTCTATGAGTATTAATTTGGTTTATTTTCATGAAAGATTGTGATTTGGCTACTTTTTATTAAATTCATACTACTGCACTAGATACATGTAGCATTTTATTCAATTGACGCACTGTCCAACATCTTCCCTTACATCCAAGTATTTTTCAAGGACATCTTAGCCCTAAAATATGGAGGCTTTGAAATATTCATGTTCATAAACAATCTACCATGTACTGATTGAATTGATCATGCAGACAGCAGAGATTGCTTGTGTGAATTATGTGAATGCTCACAGGGTATTGCGAGTAAAAGCCAATCTCATTTACTGCAATTAGAAGGAGCAATTATAATTTGATAGATCCAAAATAGTTATTAATTTGTATATCCAATATTTTTATTATAGCGATTAAGACCAGGGGTTACCTTGAAGGTCGAGAACCCGTCATGTGACGTGTCCGAACTTTGACTTGGTCCTCTTTTAGAACAACCATTCCCATTCAGATCAATTATGTTTTCAGTAATTGGCCTGTCATCATCATAAAAACTTTACTGAACGGACAATATGGTGGATAATGTACTGTAACATTTTAACTACACTACATAATTGTCACGAGTATAAGCAAAACTTAACCAGTCAAGATATTTATCCAATAAAAAAAAAAACTTTCTGAACTTGAAAGGTTTATACATTGTCTTGATGTCACACATCATATTTGTTAAACAAATATAAAATGAAATCAACAACTATGTAATAGTTATAAAAGAAACACACCACTCTTCTGAACAGGGGTGGCAATTATGGAACAGTTAACTAGTGGACAGCTAGCTAGCTAGCTAGCGGAAGGCACTAACGTAGCACTTTACATCTCACTCAGTAGTTATAAAAAGCTGAGAGTCTAGGAGAGGGTTACAGAACAGGAAAATGTGACTTACCAAAACAAAGCCACCAACAGCATTAAACATAAACACATCCGCTCGGACACGTGTACAAGAACTTTTATCCAGTGTTGTCGAGCATTTCACTGTAGGCTATAGCATTACTGTAGCCTTTTTTTCTTTTTTCTGCCTTCAATGGGAGTCGACTTACTTCATGGTAATGTCTGGTACATATTCTTAACTGGCTATTAACTTTGAATGTCACCACAGTTGAGACCAAATGGTAGCTGAGGGGGGAAAAAAAGCTAGAAGCGTTGCTTCACTGCAGCAAGCAAAGTCATTTTTGTCATTTGTACTCTCAAAGTCACTACCCACTCTCTCTTATTGTAAGCATTCACCCGGCATCAACAAGTGTGCAACATAATGGAAAATGTCCTTTTTAATCAGTCCACTATCATACAGAGAGTGCAACAACAAAAAAAGAAGAAGCAGAAGGTCACTTTTTTGTTTGTTTTGAAACAGCATCTGTGGAAGCCAGAGGTCACGAGTCTTATGTAGCCAAACATGTGGTGAAAAACAGCCATGGGCTGAGTTTCTAACATCACATATCATTAGAGCTTAATTAGTAAAGTGGGCTTCAGGGACAGCTAGCGCTTTCCATCTGCCTTAGTTTGACATACCTCGTCCTTCACATTTCATCCAGAAGGAAGCTCGGGTTGCAGCCTGTGTTGCAACATCACCTGAAGATGACGTTATGGAAGAAATATGTGCATACAGGTCTTAAAAAAAAAAAAAGACAAGCAAAGAACCATCATTTGTTTGATGTTGTTGTTTTCCAGACAAGAAAAAGCTCAAACATGATCATATATACACCTTCATATTCACTTCTGGCATGAAAATATCTTTAAAAAGTGAAGACAAATAAATAAATAAATAAATACATAGAGTATCTAAATTTCTATCACACCCAAAGTGAATTGAAGTGAAGTCCACTTTCAAATGTTCATACAAAACTACAGTATTTGACAAATATGTGACGGCGTCATAAATGCAATGCTAAAGTACGGGCAGTACCAACAACATGGCTGTTTCTTCTTGTCCTGGTTTGCTCCTCCACTGTGTACACAAGTGTGCGTTATTGACCGATGTGGCTTCTTCTGACCTGCTGATGCACCTGCATCTGATATCAAGTCATCATCACTAATCCCAGATTAACACCCGCCTTCCATCAAGTGAAGATCGCATCAACTGATTGTTGTCTCGTGCCTTTGCAACACTAAAACTCGAGGATTTAGTTCCATGCTTGGATAAAGTTTCTTGTTTTTAACTTGCGCTCCAGGGTTACCGCTCACTCGCCCGCCTATAACTGTTCACTTCTTTTTTAAAGGCCTTTTTTTTAAGATCACCTCTTTTATGAATTTAAGAGAAAGACTAAATGCTTCTATCAAACAATGTCAAAAGTGTTAGATTTTTTCCGACAGCTTGTTATTTCTGTGATCAAAAAGATCTTCAATACCCATATTCACATGAAAAAATGCATTTGTTTGACTTATTTAGCCAGCGTCTTAGCCATGCCTTGATGATCATTTTGCTCGGGGAGAAAGCGATGTGATTGTGTGCAGCCCCTCAGTCGGCACTCCACCTTATCCTCGCGTCTCTGGATGTTTGTGTTTGAGCACAGAAGAAGCTAAACGACATTTCGCAGAGGTCATTGCTTCCTGTTCATAAGATGAATAGACACTCACGATAGTTTTCCCTCGTGCCCATCAAGAGTGCATCAAATGCATCAACTCTGGCTTGTAATAACTCAGCAAAGTAGATTGTGGAGAAGAAATGGCTGCAGTGTATAAGAAGGTAAAGTAATTTTTGGGGGTCTTGCAAACACACATTTTGACAGGGATTTCAAACATTATGCTTCAGTGAGCATGTCTTGCCTCCAGATGTAGCGAGGGACAAAATGATTGAATATCCAGCAAAAATGAAACATTGCTATTCTTTTTTAAATGACATGGCTATTTGAAAAACAAATGCAAATGCATTAGAGTAACATGATGATCAATTTTGTCAACACCTTTTATTTTCATTACATTTGTTTAGTGACTAAAGGCTCATTTATGCTCGATGTTGGATGCACGTTGATGTCTTCCATTCATACTCTGTGTTCATAAATCTGTATTTCTGTCCAATGTGCTGGACATTTGCAGATACTGATCAAACACTTGTGACACCTGAAAATCAATGCAAATTATTAACAGATTTGCCAGATACCAACTACAAAAAAAATCACAAGGCTTTGAGACGTCTCCATCATCACCATGTTTGCTGTCAAAATATATATGTATTTTATTCTTTTTCGTTATAGATTTTTTTCCCCCTGTGATTTCATTTCAACTTGCAGAACACATTCATCTATTTTGTACAAATCCCAATTCCTTAGAAATTAGGATGTTGTGTAAAACGTAAATAAATAAAATAACACAATTTGAACATCTTTTTCAACCTATATTCATATTAATGAACTGCAATGACATGACATTAAATTGTCAAGCTGATTAACTTTATTATTATTATTATTTGCAAATATGCACAAATTTTGCAGTCTTCAAAACCTCTGGTTTTTGTTACATCACCTTTCAAGAACACGACTTATTATGCATTTGGGAAGTGAGGACACACAATTTAAGTTGCTCAACACTCCGTTGTCGACAGGTCTGGACTGCTGGCAGGCAAGTCTAGTACTAGCACTGCTATACTATGAAACCGCGATCTTGTAGCATGTGCAGAATGTGAAATGTTCTCCAAAACCTGCATGTACCGTTCAGCATTAATGGTTTCTTCCACAGATGTGCAAGTTACCCAGACCATGGGCAATAGCGTTGCTTTTGATCTTTGTGCTGATCGGAATCCGGATGGTCCTTTACACAAAATGTCCATGATTTTCAAAAACAATTTGAAATGTGGACTCGTCAGACCGCAGCAAACTTTTCCCATCAGCCCATTTGAGATGAGCTTGGGTCCAGAGAAGCAAGCAGCATTTCGAAGGTCTCAGACACCCAATGATGGTTTTAGGCCTTACTGTTTATGTGCAGAGATTTCTCCAGATTCTTTGACTCTTTCCATGATATTATGGACTGTATATTATAAAGACCCTAAATGTTGTTCTTTAACAGACTATTTGCTCACACAGTTGTTCACAAAGTGGTGAACCTCTCCCCAGGCGAATACCTGAGCCATTTAGGGACGCTCCTGTTATCTGCTAAAAACTGGCACATCTTCATTTTCATGCTGAAGCAATTCTAGTTGACCATATTTGGGAATTTGGCAGGCCCCGGTATGCCTCACAATGCACCCCGACGGACTGAGGGCGTTTTCTATCACAGGGCCCCGGTGCACCTGACAATTTGGTGACATAAAAGTAGGCTATACTTTAGACCAACTGATACAGGGTCTAAGTTGAGGCGCAGGCACTGGCAGACAAATTCTACACATCGCTGATTGTGTGGTAGATGTCATCGTATTTCATTCATAAATATGACAATAAACAAGGCTAAAAGATTGGAAAAAATGTATATATAGTATATATATATATATATATATATATATATATATATATATATATATATATATATATATATAAAAGTAACACCTACAGTAAATTCATCCTCTCTTCTCTATTCGGGGTTTAAAGAAAACAATGTTTGAAGGTTGGCGGTGCATGTGCATTTGCTTATACATACTATACATTTGTCAGAATCCCAGTGCCCGCCCACCAGCCTTGTCAAAGGCTGCGGCCCCCGCTGTTCATGTTTGCCGCTTTACTGCAAAAAAAAAATCATTAGAGGAGGGAGGCTGAAGGGAAATAAATGTCTTTTTCTGCCTCATCAGTAAGATTCAAACTGAGCGTGAGTTATGTAAGCGCTGCTAAATTTATCAATGCTCATTTTATGCAAAGCCGGAGCTCCTGGGCGCAGACTGTGTAACGTTGTGTGAGCAAGAGCAAGGCTGTTGTTTCACTACCAGACTTTTCTTACTTAGTATTAAAAACACAAATGGTAAGACAAATGTTTTTAGCAACATTTTCCTGAAGAAAAGTCAGATGTTTACGCTCAAGCTTGACAATCAAAGTGAACATCAGTCAGTTTACAGCTGCGCTAACACAGGGGATTAGAGTCAAGTGGGACTGGCAGGCATATGCTACATCAGCATTATGGTGCATTTCTTCAGTCACTCCTGTACTTTTCTTGTGAATGAAGCCCAGTAGACTCTAAGAGGGATCTATTGAGATAAATAAAAGGAAAATCGCAGGACACAGTTGTGTCTGTCTGTGCACTTCGGACAACCTCCACCAACCAAATCCATTCCGGAACACATCACCTACTGCTCCTGTCTATTCCTAATTCCCCACTTTAATCCTCACACAAAACTTAATCCTAATTCTGTCAGTTGGCAGGTTGTTTTCCATCAGCTCTAAACCTCTAGACTTAATTTTTTTTTATCACTTGTGAGCAGTTTTTTTTAACCTACTGTTTGTTTTGCTTAAAACTGTTCAGTGTCATCATTCTATCCTGCATCCAAATTAAAGGTCAAACGACTTTTATGGTCCTATTGTGCATATGGAAACATTTCAGATTCCGCCTTACTGGACAAAAGTTTCGTACTTACAGGTAATTTAACAGGGTCATTTTGCAACAGATTACAATCAACTCATCGTTATTTATAAAACTCTTTAAAACAACTATTGCTGGCTACAAGGTGCTGTACATGGAGTAAAAATCTGTCATACAACAAATTCATTAAAAACACAAATACAGCATAAGACACTAAAACGATGCCTAGTCAAAAACCACAGAATAAAAATGGGTTTTGAGACAAGTTCTAAAAATGGACAGAGAGAGGGATCGTCTATTACTTAATGGAAGTCGTTCCAAAGGGAGGTACCGGCAACGAAAAAAAGGCTCGATCCCCTGAGCCATAGTCCTCGGTTCCTTATTTAATGCCTGGTCTGCTGGCCTGAGTCACCGGGCAGGTGCGTAGGGGTGGAGGAGATCAGAGAGGAAAAGTGGGTTGACACCATTTGAACATTTAAAAACAAATTAAAGAATCTTAAAATGATCTCTAAAGTGTAAACAGGCTGCCAGTGAAGAGAGGCCAGAATTGGAGTAACAGTCGTATTAAAAAGTTTGGCCACTCCTGATATTTTTCAAGATTGTCCTTGATAAAACATTGGTTATTTGGATCAGCATTTTCAGTTAAATATATCATATAGCAGATGAACACAGTGATATTTGAAAAGTGAAATGAATTGTACTGCTAATCAGGGTCTGAATTCTGGTTGAAGGCATTTTGGACCAATCTTCTTTACAAAACATTTCCAGTTCAGTCAGGTTTGGTGTTTTCTGCTTTAAATCACACCACAGATTTTCAATAATATTGAGGTTTGGGGACTGAGGTGGCAATTCCGGCAGAGACTGTCCTCCAATAAATACAACCTCATAGGTCGTTTTGAAAAGGTGCCAAATTACGACCAAATGTTGCATATTTTAGTTTAGCGACCTCTATCGGCCATGTTAAATAGCACAAAAATACAAAAGCGAGACTCAAACCCGGTCCATTTGGTTGAAAGATGAGTTATTTGCCCAGTGATTGATTTAGTGTTGACTACATGTTTTCTAGCGGTCTACAGCCTCACTGTGCCTTTTCATAACCTCAACCATTAGTGTCCAATGTAAAGACGTAACGTGTTTTGCACAACCTCACTGAAAAGCCTCATCCTAACCCCAACCATTAGTCCGATGGCGAACTGACATACATACAAAAACATCATTATTGATTTATTAGCTCAGTAAGATAAACGCTTACCTTCTGACCAGACGACCTGGGTTCGATTCTCATTGCTATTTAACATGGCTGATAGAACATGGCCGATTATGTAACACTTGGTCGTATTTGGTGCATGGTAAAACGACCAAAATGGTCGTTATTGTTGGAGGACTTGTTGTTCCAGAAACGTTGTACTAAATGAATGGCTTAGTAGAATTTGGGTCATTGTTGTATTGAAGTATTTCACTGTTTTCACCATCCTTCGCTTCTGCCTACCTGAAATTTTTCTTGGGCTGCAACTGTGGGCCTTAACTAGAACTGTGGTCTTCTATTTCTTCCCTATGTTACTCACAATGGAAACTGACAGCTAAAATATCCGAGCTAGCTTTTTGTATCCTTCTTAAAAATCATTGAACTTTGAGCAATCTTTGAGTTTTTATTTTTTTAAACTAACCATCTATTCTGTGAAATGGTTTCAACAAAATCACCAATTTATATTGAGCGATTCAGATTTTTTTTTTAAACTCCAAGGTCATATCAACAACACCCAGAAACGCTTCTTATGCTCACCCGAGATGGACTGACGCAAATTGGAAAAACGCCTGTGGTCTGACGAGTCTACATTTATATTTGTTTTTCAAAATCATGGACCTCGTGTCCTCCGGAATATCCAAACTGTTATCGGCACACAGTTCATAAATCATCATCTGTGATGCAAGGGGAACTTGCACATACATTGCTGAAACATGCATACAGGTTTCAGAGCAACATACGCTGCCATCCAATCAAAATTCTTTTTTATGGATGTTTGTCTTAATTCAGCAAGACAATGCCAGTTCACATTCTGCAGCTGTTAAAACAGCAAGGTAAAAAGTAGTAAAAAAATAAAAAGTGCGAGTACTAGACTGGAATGCCAGCAGTCCAGACTTGTCTCCCATAGAAATTATGTGATGCATTATGAAGCGCAAAATACGTTAAGCAAGAGTAAGAAGACAATTCCGCCTGCAAAGCATCAACAAAAAGCAATTAATTAGCCAGTTCCCAAGTGATTGAGTGTTGTCAGAAGGAAAAAGTGATGTAACACAGTGGTAAGCATTATAGGTTGATAAAGATTTGTAAATAATTGTATTCAGTTTTCATTTACGTATGTCTTACACAACATCATCCCATACTCATTGGAAATAAGGTTTGTAAATTGTACTGAGAAGAGATTACATTTATACTGTGATCTGAAATTTAGGTCATATCGCCCATTGTGATGATAGATTGCAATGGTGGACAACTGTGATGTGCCCCGAGAGCTGTTTCTAGCATTTTAGGGTGCCAGTTTACATTTCTTTTACAAACACCTAGTAGTTATTTGTTTCAGTTTTTTTTTTTTAATGATATAAAGTGAACTTTATATGCCAACTCATTAACTCACTGTTGCAAATCTTACTTTTGCACTAAATAAGAAAGGTCAGCCGGAACAAATATAAAGCACACATTCTACACTGAAAAAAATGATTGGTGTGTTGTGTTTTACTCAATTTTATTTCATGAAGTGGTTGCACACAATCAAATAAGCATAAACATATTTTACGTAAATAAAAAAATAAAAATGAAAAATAATAAAACAATAATAATAATAATGCATAATTTCTATAGCACTTTTTTGGACACTCAAAGACGCTTTACAATAAAACTCTGGTGGCGATATGGCAGGCTGACGGAAGCGTGGCTGCCAGTGTGCGCCTACGGCCCCCTCGACCACCACCAGATCTATAGTTTACTTAAAAAATGTAGAGATTTTATTGTGTGCAACCACTAGACAAAATAAAATTGAGTAGCTTTTTTTTATTTTTTTGCAGTGTACATCGCAGTGTATTCACTATATTGTAATCACAAAGATACCAAGCTATGTGTGCTTAAAATGTAATTTAGTTTGGTTAGGATCACTTTTTCAAGCTGTTTAAGTCCATATTTATGAGCTTGTGAACCATTAACATACAATTTGCTCAGGTGGCATTCATATGTTTGTAGGCCATAACTGTATACAGTAAGTAGGAAAAATGAATAAAGCGCCATGGTTCACAATAAACCAGTTTTAAAAGTTTGTTTGCTTGTTTTTTACAACAAAAATCTTGCTGCCGTTGACATTTTTTCCTCTCTGAGCTTTACACTTAAAATCCCACAAGACAAAACAAAATCATCTTCCACACAATCGCCACAATTCAGCCGCGCTTCACACACTCGGCGTCCTTCTTCAGCTCCCTCGGCTGATCTGTGTGTGTTTTATGTAGTTGTGATCGTAACGCGCCATTACACATTTGCACCACAACCAGTGTTCCCACGTCCAAAATGGAGGAAAGGAGCAGTGGCGTGCCGAGCTTCTGGATCTTCATCAAGCCTCTTTGCAAGGGATGTGTTTTTGCCACGGCCCACACTGCCTGTTACCATGACAACAAACAGAAATTGCCCTTCTATATGATTTACCCACGTGCTGTTCAACACTGAATCCATTCTCTTCCCTCCTCACTGTGTCAAGAGACGACACGTCTCTGTGTTCGCAGCACCCTCGAGAGTCGGGGGAATACGCTCCAATTGATCTGCTGCTGACAAGTCGAGCGAAACGAATCACATGACTAATTTAGATGTCACTCCGATCACGGCCTTCTTTCGACTCGCCTTCAAGTGCTTTTCATTTGTGAAGGAGCGGAAGGATGAACTGGGGGGGGGTGCTTTTCATACACGTGTCGCCACCAAGGTACACATTCCGCTGGATGGCACACATCGCTGTCTGGGGTTCGAACACACAGTCTGGCCCGCGGGGGAGAAAGAGCGAGGTGGAAAGGAGACGCTCACCTGTTCGTTTCTACTCATTTTTAATACAGTATCACATCACAACAATACAAACTTCAGTAAACTGTGATATCTTCTTGCTTTGTGTGCAGGAAGATTTGCAAGCTAACAAGACGCTTAAGCTTCCGAACTTGCCCCGAGCCGCTGTTGGGCTTTGAGATAAATCCGCTGGAAATGGCTGCTTGTTTGATGTAATGTTGCTTTGATTGGTGATTCCTCGACTTTTCCTTGTGCCTCCCTGCAGCTCAAAAATGGATTGAACACTGTCATGTGTGTCAAGATGTTTTATTGATTGCCTGATGCTGCAACACTCGGTACATTTATGAGCTCCAAGAAAGCCAACTATTGAATTCAATCAATTGAAGCCAGACTAAAACACGTTGACGCATCTGAACTTGTTTGACGATTTAAAAGTTGGATGACCACGCCCAGGCTACAGTATTTGATTGATATTGATATGGATCCATAGTTTGTTTTACTTTAAACTAATTCCATCAAAGCTGCCCGAGCAAGTCACTGACATGGGTTATTTAGCACAGTTTATATACACAATTTAAACAGTATATACACAGCAAATCGATCAGTGTTAAATTTCCATGCAGTCTTCGATCAAATATGCAGTAAGCAGTGTTATATTAACACTGTCAAGATAAAAAGTTATACTGTCAGAGTAGATTTCCTTGAATGTTGGGATGGATGTTGGGTGTCGCTTTACCTTGAGTGTTAAATTGACCACACCCTCATTTCCGGTGAAGGAGAAACTTTCCAATTTTCCAACGCACTGTCAATATTTCAATAACGATATATCCGGTTGTGGCTGTCAGGAGAGTGTGGCTCAGTGGTAGAGTGGTCGTCTTGAAACCCTGAGAGCGTGGGTTCAATCCCAGTCCAGTGTGACTATGTCAAAGTGTCATTGAGCAAGATACTGGACCTCCAGTTCCTCCTGATGGCATATCATCAGTAGTCAAAATGGAGGTCCTTGTAATGAGAAAAAATGCATATAAATAAAGTACCATTTACCAGAGTAAAGTGTAGTTTTAACACTGACACTAGTGTAAAACCCTCAGTGTATAACCACCAGAGTTAAGTGTCGTTCGGCAGAATTAACTCTACAATGACACAAATGTAGAGTACTTTCAACACTACTCAGTGTTTACTAGTGTATATTTTTATACTATACAGTGTTGGAGTAACACTGGTTAAGTGTACATTTTTTTTGTCAGATTTACACTCAAGTGTTTATATTTAACCACACCAATGAGTGTAAATCTGAGTACCTCTGGTGTTTCAACACTTATAAGTGTATTGCACTCGTGTCAGTGTTAAAAATTTGACTCAAACTACATTTTACTCTGGTAGATGGTACTTCCTCTTTAAAGCATATTTCTCCTTACACAGCCCTCAAAGCGCTTTATATTTTGACTACTGACGACACAGCATCAGGAGCAACTGGAGGTTCCGTATCTTAATCATGGATACTTCAGCATAGTCACACTGGCCTGAGGTTGAGCCCACGCTCTCAGAGTTGCAAGACTGATCCAAGCCGCCCCAACAAAAAACTGCATGTATCGCTATGGAAATGTCTACAACGCGCTGGAAAAATTCCACCAGAAATGAGGGTGTCACTTCTCCAATTTAACAGTCAAGGTAGTGCTATTCAGTCTGACAGTGTGACTTTTTATCCTAACAGTGTTAAAATAACACTGCTTACTGCATATTTGATCGAACACTGGAAATATAACATTGACCGATTTGCTGTGTATACTGCTTGTCCTCATTAGGGATGTGGGCGAGCTGGAGCAAGTGGCAGTCACCAGCCAATCACAGGGCACGTTGGAGCAACCATTCTTGCTCACATTTACACCTATAGACAATTTAAATTACTCAATTAAGCTAACATTTGTCATGTTTGGGTCCTGTTTTTCCTTGTGTGTCTCCCTTGGTCTTGTTAAGTGTAATCCTGCCCTTCCTCGTGCCAACCAATCCGTGCTCTCAGCCACTTGTGTCTTGCCCCAGGTGTGTCTTGTTGTGTCAATAGTGTGTGTATTTAGTCTCCTGTCTCCCCTCTGTCTGCGTCGGTTCATTGTCATTTTCCTGCTGTCATGCTGCCAGTTTTTTGCCTTGCTGTCCTCCCCACATTTTCTTTTACTGCCATTTTGAGTTTGCTTTTGTTTTGAATAATTAAATTCCATTTTTGTACATCACCTCTGCCTCCTTGCCCTGCTCCCCTGCGTTTGGGTCCTCCACCAAACTTTACCCCCCGTGATAACATTCATGTTGAACATCGAGCCAAGATACAGTACTTAAGTACAGAGATGACCTCACTATTTTATTTATACTCTCCTGGTTAACATTTTAACACTGGCGAAGGTTTGTGCTCTCTGAGTGGTCTTGTTTACCCTTTCCTTGTTCTGTACAGAGAAGAACATGTTGGAGAGAGCAAAATGATGACAAGTTGTTAATTGACTCTCTCCCATTGGGGAGTCACTGGACAATGGTTGTCAGAGGTTATTATTTTTTCACACACAGTTTCATGGGTCCTCTTCAATCTTGCTGGTGCACATATTTAGATGAACATGATTGCTTGGGTTATTTTTTCTGTTTTTTAGTGCATCAGCACAAACATTGGAATATGCCTTGAAGGCCCACTATGCTATTTAAATGACAAACTCGTGGTGGACGGGACTGTGCCCCCTGGGCGGCAGGCCTACAGTAACAGCAAGTCAGACGCAGTTGAGAAACAAGCACTGTAATTATTGTTGACATGTTTATTTATACGCATGGAATGCACAATAAAATCACTCCTGTGTGAAATATAAGTAGACGGCGGTACCTTGATTTATGAGTTTATTTCATTCCATGACCAAGCTCTTAACTCAATTTAGGATTATAGTAAATCAATATTCCTCCTTGAAATGAATTGACAACATTTAATCTGTTCCATCATTCCCCCAAAAGAACAATATTTGTGTTGGCCAAATGCAGCTCTTAGAGAGCGTTGTTATTTTATATTTGTGATCCAGCATAGCAAATGAGTCGCAGTGACCCGTATTTCAGAAATGAAGTTTTGGCATAATAAAAAAGAGAATGATCTCAGCTTTCCAATGATATATCAGCTACTCCGCTAGTCATAACATCATTATTACTTATGACATCATTACAACAGATACCACCATGTTCCTATGAGCCACGTGCCTACAGGTAGGAGGGGACAGAGTCAGCGGCAAGAAAAGCGAAAGACCAAGGATACATACATACCGGTACATTGTGCTGCATAAGATTGCGTACAACGCCAGGGCACTGGGAGTACCCTTTCCCAAACTAAAAAATATTTCTGAGGGCTTAATTTAAAATAATATATTTTGTTTACATTGATGAGATTGGCAAAAAAAAATCTCAAGAAAATCAGTTGAGAAATAAGCAAGTTATGACTTATTATCAATGTCACTGCCGATGATGGGAAAGTTGCCCCTGCCAACATGGCTACCACATAGGCATAGCAGTTAGCTTGTTATAATCACACTTGTTCTAATAACTGCTTATTTTCATACATTGCTATTAGAATTTTAGCTTTTGTTCAGCTGGGAAATAGGGACCTCAAGGAGGCTATTTTTGGGAGGAATTTCAAAATCTACATTTTTGTCCAAACCATCTATCTATCAACTCAAAACTAATGTTACCGACATGCTAGCTCTTTTGTCGGAGCGGGTAATATATTGAGCCTTGTTTATGGAAAATCCTGTGGATTCCCGGCCTAATCGTAGCTCATAATTACCTAGAAATTTTCAAATATGTACAAAATTGGCAAAAGGCAATTGTCAGTTTTACACTAATACACTGGGGATTCCCCATTTGGATGTCTAAGTTTGACCTCTTGAACCATTATTGTCTCATGTCAAAATTTACCTGTACGACTTCCAACTCGTTTTACTATGATGAGCCACATTCATGCGTTTGTCTTATTCAATAAACTGAAAATGAATTGCAGCATCTCCATTGATACACATAGATTACAATCCATCTTTCTCATTAGTGAATAATGTATTGAATTGTTTGGACTTAATTCAATATAGACCTATGAATCTTGAGCAACAGTAAGAGGTTATAAGTGTGAAGTCATCGATCCACTGATTGTCAGTTAATTGAATGTGAAAAGTCGGCCAATCCAAGGCCATCCAACGAGTAAACATTTCCCCCGGGGAAGGTCATGGGCTGTATTCATATAACAGAAGGCCAACTGACATTTGTCTGGATGTAAAAGAAGATTTTACTGCATGTGAAGCAGCAAACACAATTCTTGCTAACGATGCTTCTATTCGGTGTCAGGCATGAGGAGGAGTTGAGCGGGTTTACCTTTTGGGATTTGGCTGATTGGGTTTCAGCACCTGGCATTGTTCTGTACTGAAGCATTGGGTTTCCATGAGGGAAAATGGTGGACAGCAAGTTAGTTCACTGGCATGGCTCCATCCATGTGACTAGATATTGTTCCATGTCAGGTGTCATTTTACACCTGTGAGTGATGCACTCCTGTTTTGGAAGGCCGAAGCAGACGCTGATTGGAGTAACTGGAGATGAAAGCACACTGCTATGTTTTCTCCACTTTTAATATTTACCTTTAAACCAAGACTGATACCAGTTTCTCACAATTGGAATTGTTGGGTGAGCAGATGTTCACTCTTAATGCAAATAAATATCAATAAATGATCAAAATGTTCAATTTGTCACAGTGGTACATGATGGGAGGTTTGACTCGCTAATACAACATCATTTACATCATAAATATACCACCACAAGCACTTTATGTTTGATCCAAATTCACATTCAACTAAGAATGAATGATTTTAGAAAAAAAAACATTATTCTACAGCAAAACAAACAGCCGCTGGTAGTTACTGTTATTATTCCCATGTCAAACATGAGTGATGATTATATGTACTACATATACGAAGATGTCTTTCCCATGGCCTTTGGGTGAAGGTAAGAACTTAAAGTTGCACAGCTCCACGATGTCTGTCATCTGGCTTGATGGATGAACTGGTGTTTGTCCAAGAGTCAAGTAATTGCACCATGGAAGACCCATTTAAAATATTTAAATGGTGTTCACTGAGGCCTCGGGTTTCAAAAACAAGCGCCATAAAAGGCCACGGTACAAGAAAACGCTTGGTCACTGAGACAGACGTTCATAAACATGACTCAGCATTTCAACCACAAATGAAAATACTGATTCATGGTAGAAATTAAGATTTGGCTAATTTGGCTAATTTGGCTAACTTTCCAACTAGGAATAGCCTACCTGTTAGGACTCTTTGTATTATTTGGCCGTCAAAGTGTATTGCTACTCTATTTGTGTGTGCTTAACCTGTGTGTGACGGTGCTTGCCTGAGAGTCCTCAAGTGCTCCTCCCTGGTTGGTGGCACTCTTCACTGACTCGACCCTCCAATTGGTGCCAAGGAACAAGATCGAATCATGGATTCCAGGAATGTCACCGGTTGCACTGATTATCAGCATTGTGTTAAAAAGTGACATTTATTTATTTTTATACATTTTTGTTTTAATTAAAAGAATACTTGTGTTCACCTTTAACTGCTATTCTAATGTTAGTCACTTTGTCTGTAGCAAAACATTTGAATCAGGTTGTAACTAGGGCCTGGACTTGGTCCTAAAATGCCAATCCGCTAATCGTGCCTACATCAACAAACAAATTCCTGTCGGGTTTGTAACTTAATATTAGTATTTACGACAAAAAAAAAAAGTTTCCCGGAAAATAAATACAATTTTGCCTAAATAGTAAACAAAGACTTATATAGAGCTTTATCTACACCATACAAAGCATTTCACAAAGCCCTACTTTCAATTATTAGAAAAAATATTCAGACACATACTACGTACACACACTAACTACGAAAAAGGTTTTCTCTTAAGTTTCAAATGGCTTACCTTGAGTAAAATCTCGTGTTGCGTTGTGGCCAACGGTAGAATCTGGGTCGGTTATTGCACACTTTGTGTTGTAAAACCGTAGTAAATAATCCTGATGGCAAACATCCTGAAATGCTGGATGGGTTAGTCAGCATGCTACTTACTAAACTTGCTAGCTACGGTGACCATAGAGTGTATTAGCATTAGAGCAAGCCTTAGCTTCTTAAAGACCGTACATTTAGTTGCCATTTTGCATGTGTTTTGACGCGTATTGGTTTGTTACAAATATCCAACATGTAACTATGATACAAGCCACATGTGTCATTTTATAATCATGGATTTACAGTAAGACCATTTCGAGACTTGCTCAACATGGCAGCCACTCAGAGGGAAGGATCTATGTATTGATATCTATGCAGACGTCCGCTTGCTTGAAAATGTATGTGGTTTGCTTCCTTATTCTGAAAGTCAGCGTAGACACTTGCTGTTGGAACTCAAAAGAGCATCAGTTATGATTTCACGTGTATGGACTCCATACATATTCTATTTTAAGATGCGCCAACTGGCGTTCCCAGTCTGTGACTGTCAAACTGTGAAAAGTGCACTTGTGCTAATCAGTCAGTTAGCATGTAAAGAAAATGCCGGTT
This sequence comes from Leptonotus elevatus, assembly GCF_054856555.1. Taxonomy (NCBI): domain Eukaryota; kingdom Metazoa; phylum Chordata; class Actinopteri; order Syngnathiformes; family Syngnathidae; genus Leptonotus; species Leptonotus elevatus. Next base: position 21,636,315 of record NC_141241.1, on the reverse strand, counting down.
CCGGTGACGTCACACCAGTTGTTTCCGTATCTGCAAATTATATTTCGGTTATTAATTTGCCACGCCCACTCGGACAAAGTCAGTTTATATTATTAAAATACTAAATAACAAATTATGTATTACAACTTTTCCTTAACAGAATCAGGACCGACAGTTGTGTTTGTATGGGGTCATCAGATAAGTAATGTAAGCTGTTAAATGATCAATAAGTAGGCACACATTTTCTGTTTTAATAAATTAGTGACAGTTGTTTTCTTTTGCATTATTTTTTATGAATTCATGATACTGTTTATTTTGTAAGTTTCAGGAGCAGCTATAGGTTAAATTTATGTTTTGAGCTGAAACTGCACAGGAAACCCCCAATTGATGATGTGATCATCTGTGCCGTGTTTTCATCACTCTTACTGGAAGTAACATTGAGTTTAAAATGTGTTTGTTACTTCCCATTATTAAAATAACTCGTGTCAAAAATGTATATGACAAAAACTGTCCCAAAACAGGTTTGTGACAGAGCCTTAAAAAATGTAAGCTGTCGTTAACCATGTGTAAAAAAATGTACACCATAAAATTGTTTTAAGAATTTTTATTGAATATATTATATTTTTCTTTATTCAACATTGCACATAGTCCATTTTCAATCACATCTCATATTGCTGCCTATAAAATGTTGTCAATGTATAAAATCCAGAAGTCAGTGGTCTTAACAAAAAAATAGGATAAAGACACAAACTCCAAAGATACAGAAAGAGAGAGAGTGTGATAGAGAAGAAGAGTAACTCAAACATACTTCGTTTAAGGATGCATTATTCTTAAAACAAAGCGTCATGCAGATTAAAAGCAAGGCTGGCCAAAACTCACATGGATATTTCTTACACCTCATCTGTAGAAATATTTTACATGTTCATTAATAGGCAGTCGTTCCTTCATGGAGAGTGACGAGACAATGGAATGGACGTTGGCGTATGTGAAGCGGTTACATAATAGCAGCTACAGCTCCAAACACAACCTTGAACCTCAACAAAACACTGACTGACATTGTCACCATAACTGGACAACTTTTCACACGGCCACTGCAAAGTACGGAAGCTTTGCAGCATGCATGCAAACAGCATCTTTGCCGACTGCGTCTGCAGATGATTTGACGATGACCACTGGAGATAACCTGAAAAACGTCAACATGAGCCTTTGTTGTCCAAACTGTTTATATATGAATACACTTCACTCTTTTTTTTTTTTATACGGTGGCCGTCCTTTAGCTGATGATTCATGACAAAATTCGCCTCGGCTAACAAAAGCAATTCTAACGTGGCGAAAATGGCGTTGACATGGAAATTCTATTCCCGTCCCGTGTCTTTAATTTCACCTTAAGCTTCGACTCGAATGTGTCAGTGCCGGATGGATGAGTGATGGCTGGTGCCAAGCGTGCTCGCACACAGAGAGCAGCGGCAAGCGACACCTGCGTTGCTTTGCTCAGGGGCACTCTGACAGCCACGCATTCATTTGCTCCTCACTCTCAGTTAACACAGCTAACATGCTGCATGAATGAACATAATCACTCTGACAACCTGCCCTGTGTGTATGTGTGTACGTGTATTTTTTTTTTTCCAACCGCCACACTATATTAACGCTGAGTTATGTTTTTAACATACCCTTCACCTTTTGGATTACCATAACAATGTCCTGAAACAAAAAGGCCAATGTGGGAAGTTTTAATTTGATAGGCTGAGAATTTGTTTTGCTGTCGACGATTTCCAAACAAGTTCATTAGTACACATTTCATTATTTATTGATTATGCTGATAGACATTTTGGCAATGCTGCATTTATTTTGTTGGAGGATCGGAAATTATATTTTTAGTGCAATCTACATAAATAGATTTTACATCATTTTATTTTATTGCCTGTCTGTTGGCATTTGGACATATTAGTGTGCTCAGCAATGTAAAAATGACAAAGTGACGATTTCTCAAGTCTTAAGCCACCATTAGATGTGTACAAAATGTAACTGGTTCTTGCTTGTTTCATGTGATTTATTTGTCAAACTTTGTCAATTTGTTTTATTTTTTATTTTTAACTTTTTTTGTAATCCTGATGGGTGTATAAGCCCTAATATTTAATGTTAAGTCAACATGACTCCTGTGAAAAATGCCATTATAAAAGCAACGCTAGTGGAAGACTTTTGCACAGCTCTCTATATACAAGTGCATCTATATAAATTTGAATATTGAGCAAAAGGTCATTTATTTCAGTTGCTCAATTACAAAAGTTAAAATCATATATTATACAGATCCATTAAACAATGCTTTTCATAAGGCCAATTACAACCTAATTTCTGCTTTAAAAATTAAAAAACTTTCAGTTAATTATTATTTAGTAAATTTGTGTTTTTGCTTAGCTACCATATAAGTTTACTAGGTACCCAATATATGAGTTAGACTTTTTGAATCCAACTCCTGAAAAGATGTTCAAATTTAGTGAGATGCCTTGTATTTATGCATAATATATTTGAACATGACTGGGAAAAACACAACAAATAGATCATAGAATATCTAAAAACTACGACGGCGTATTAAGGCCACGTATAAATATGTATATATTTTAGAGGGTGGGGACAATATTTAGAGAATTTTTTGGGATAAATTTGCGACTGTATAAAGTGGCAAATTTGCGACTTCATAGAGTGGCAGATTTGCGAGAGAAAAACTCAGAAACTTACGAGAAATACATGTAGCGTAGCTATAGTCTAATGTGAGGCTTCGTTGGTGGTTAATGGGACACTGTTTATAAAATAAAAAGGCAGGATGGAGACGGATTCATCCTTAATTCAAACTTTACTCGTCATACACGGCAGTAACCAATCAGAAGCTAGCATACTTTAGGTAAATGCAAGTGAATGACAGAGAGCAGCAGATTCGACACATCAACTTAGCTACTTGTACTAAAACATACCAAAAATGTATGAATGTGTAAATAATAATTCTGGAAACATAACTGTACAAGTGAATATTTATTTTAACTAATTAACTTAAATACTTGATCCTCAGGATGTGGACCTTCGCAAAATGAGGCGTCTTTGTGCTTAACATGATATATCCTTTTTTGAAAACCCGACCGAAAAGTCAGGCACAAACATCCGAGTAGTACGCTACGTGTATTTAAAAAAAAATTCTTGCAAATTTGCCACTTTAGAAAGTGGCAAATTTATGTTTTTCCTCGCAAATTTGCCACTTTCTAAACTTTATAAACCCAAGTTTTTTTTCTCAAAATATTGCCCCCGCCCTCTAAAAAATATATATTTATATGTGGCCCTAATATGCTGTCGTACAAAACATATGTTGGTAAAGATTAAAAATAAATAAATAAATAAACAAATAAATAATGTATAAAAATTTTTGCATCCTCTAAAATTTTGTCACAGGTCACTTTGTTGTTACGGCTTACGGTTACGTTATGACGGTGAAACAGAAATAAACTTCTGATTGTATTATTACACATACACAACAAATTGACGTATTATTATTATTATTATTATTATCATTATTATTACTAACACGTGACATTTTGAAATTTTGATACAGATTTTAGCAAGGGTCATGGAACTTGGTGCACATGGTTTGCTTTTAATGGCAACATAAAATGATGTGGTGGCCCCTGGGCCTTGAGTTTGATACCTGTAAAACTCCAAAACAATGACTGTACTACTCCTTGATATGTGATATCTCATGAGCTATTCTGCAGCCAGGGAAATATGGAGTGAAGCGATGGACTCGTGAATCTTTCAAGTCAGATGAATTCATACAACACAGCAGCAACATACCAGCAGCAGTGTATGGTTGCACATCGCAGGTCTTGCCACCGGGTCCAAACGACCACCGTACCGTAATTGTAGAAGTCATGTCTCAGAATAACCGTAAACTGTGTGTGATGAGCATGGCCTCATTGTCCTCCTGTGGCCGGTGGCTATGACACCTCTGTTATATGTGAACATAGCCTCCGTGTGTTTTCTTGCTGGCGGCCGCCCTCATTAGAAATTCACTTTTATCCTCTCACCTTGTTGCGAGTGTTGTCTGATGGGCCCCACCAGCGTTAGTGTTAACGTGGGAGCCGGCGGCTATCGTGCTCCCATGTGAGGTAGTCATGCATCTGTAGGGGTCGCTAAATATTCTCCATTATTTCAATTACAAATTGAGGAATTTGCATTCATGAGATGCAATGAAAGCAAAATGAGAGGACAGGCTTCTGAAAACGTCTCATTGTGTATTTACTGCTGGTTTGGCCACAGACCTGTCAAACTACAGTATTAGTATTCATGACTACAACCTACTAAACCAATAGTTTATCTTTTATCCAATTTCTGTACTGCTTATTAGAGCAGGGGTGTCCAAACTATGGCCCGGGGGCCATTTGCGACCCGCCAGCGAATTTTCAGCGGCCGACAGCTGTTGGACAACAGGAGGCGAATCATTCATGTTTGTCAAAGGGGAAGGGAGGGGGGTGTCGACATCTAGCGATTACTATTCGTTGTTCATTGATGAGACAAAGCGCCTGGCAACATGCACTGATTACTACACAGTACATTTTGTAGAGTAAATTTTACTCTAAACTGAGTCTATTTGGTCCCACTGAAAATAGAGTAAAATTCACACTTGGAAGAGAGTAAAACAAGATATTAAAAAAACACACACAGTCAAGGTTAGTGTTAATTTTGTCATCACACATTTTTCACCAGACTAAAACTAGACTAGACAATAATAAAACCCTCATTAAAAAAAAAAAACAACTCAGACTAAATCAGTATGCATTCTCATTGACTAATGAAGACGAGATGAAAATGTACTTAAAAACTGGACTAAAATCTATGGACATTTTAGTTCATGAACAAAAAAGGAGATGAAAATGTAATGATTTTGTCAAATCTTGTCTCTGCGTATCTGTCACTGTGACGCTGTCATGTGACACATAGTGACACACACCCTTTCAAATCTGCAGCTAGCTCATAGCATGTAGCCATAGTAGCCACTTGTTGATATACTGTAATTGTGTGTGAAGTTGTTTTTCATCAAAAGATAGAGAGAATATTTTATGTGAACATTTAGATATGAAATGTTCAACCTAACCTGCTGACAAAAAAATATACAGGGGTAAAATGATGTTCCTGACTAAAACGTTGACAGTTTCTGTTGACCAAAGCTAGATGAATAAAATTGTTTTCTTGGACTAAAATACAGACTAGAATGCTAGATTTATAGTTGACTAAAAACGGACTAAATAAAACAAGATGAGGTTGACTAACTATGATCAAAACTAACAAGCGTAATTGAAACTGGACTAAAACTGAGACAAAATTTAAAGATGGTGGATACAATTAACATTACTCAAGGGTTGAGGAACAAACTCACAACTTCAGCTCCTGCTGTGTGTTAGCATATCGCTCGTGTCAGCTGGAATCTTTGTAACGCCAAGAGGCCGATGTTTTTGGTCTCCTCTTGGACCTAAGCAAGCAGTAGGAGTGGCATAGCTCAGGTGGTAGAGTGGCAGTCTTCCAACCTGAAGCTCAACCCTTGTGTAACTTTTTATTTTACTCTCTTCCAAGTGTAAATTTGACTCTATTTAGAGTGTGACCTAATAGACTCAATTTAGAGTAAAATTTACTCCGAATTTACTGTGTAGTCATCAACGGGGGGGGGGGGGGGGGGGGGCTGGTCGTTCATTTTCATGTTGCATCTGTTGAACGACTAAAATAATCAAATTACTCTTTAAATTACAGTTGCGAGTAAATATGATTTAATTTTAGAAGCAAAAATAGTTTTTGTCCACATTTTGCTGTCAATGTTCAATTTTTGAACATACCACATTAATTATCCACAAGTATCTTTTTAAAAATTAATCATCTTACTACAGTTTGCTCTTGTTTAAGTTTTGAATGTTGAGATGTGATTCATGTGCTGTTCAGTGCAGAGGTGGATCTAGTCTACCCCACTCATAATCTTGAAAAATTCCTGACTATTTGCCTTATCACCATTAACAGAAAGCTACTATTGTAGCAGTTTATCAAACTTACCAAGAATTACAAACAATTTACAGTATAATAGCTTACTTGATTGATTTTAGCGTGTTGAAGAAATTCAAGTCGAAGAATTTTAAAATGGCTCATGTCATTCCATTTTTCTGTATGCGACCCTCAAACCAAAAAGTTTGGACACCCCTGATTTTGCATCTTCACTGAACCTACCCTGCATGTCTTTGGAATGTTGACAACATCCACACAAGCACTGGATTCCAAAGCATGGATTTAAACCCCCAACCAGAGAACTGTGAGTCAGTTGTGCTAACCACTGCCCCACTATGCTGCTGCCTTTTTATTTTTTGATTCATAAAACTTTAATTATCTATTATATTTTCTGCAGCAATAGTTTTTTTTTTTTTTTACTCAGTGACCCAGTCTATTGTTGCTAGGCAGAATTTGTAGAGTATTTAATTTTGAACTTAAGGACCGGTGTCTTCTCACTTTTTTTCCAGCAACCTTTGTACATGTGTGCAATCCCTTACAGACAACCACAACACACTCCACAAATACTATTTTAGATATATCATATACTCTACAATACTATCCCTGAAAAATATGACTTTTAATATTTGGTTGAATATTCTACTGCTCAAGAGAACTATTTGTAGTGAATTTTGACAAAGATGATTGTAACATTATTCCTGTAATGTATTTAGTGTGTGGGTAAAACGACCCAATTCCATAAACAAGCTTTGAAACATCCACGGTTAGTACAAACTATGATTTTTTTTTCTGTCATCACTCTTCTTTTTTTTTTTATTCTGAATAATATTTCCACATGCATAATGTGCTGTTATTGCAGGTTAGGACCTTCTCTAATTAGTTACGCAAGTCTTTCAATCGGCTGTAAAATGCTGATTAATGTTGTAGTTCTCTAATGTGCCGACAAAAGCAGATTTAAGGGACCGTGTCACGGCTAGCTGACATAACCGCAGCCTCGAACCACGTTCATTATTTTAATTAATAGCCTGCTTAAGGAAGTGGGTCAGAGACGGTCCAGTTAAACTGATTCCTTTCCTTCTCCTCTGCTGCTGTTTGATGCGAGGTGACTGGAGGTGTTGACTTCAACACTATCAAGGCTCACTCTCATTTGCCAGGAATACACAAGCAGTTTTTTTTTAATCCAGCCAGAAAGACGTCACTATTTGGTGCAAACATTTGCCTTATGCTGAAATGCTTGCTTGGAAAGACAACAATATGTCTGTGCAAATGCTGCATTCAAGACTGTTAGGATGTTGGAAAGTTCCCTCTTGGAAATGAAAAGCTCAATTTCAGTGAATACTTTATGAAGTACAGATAAAAAAACAAAAAAACAATGCTAACATACCATCCATCCATCCATCCATTTTCTGTACCGCTTGTCCTCACAAGGGTCGCGGGGGTTGCTGGAGCCTATCCCAGCTGGCTTCGGGCAGTAGGCGGGGTACACCCTGAACTGGTTGCCAGCCAATCGCAGGGCACACAGAGACGAACAACCATACTCACAATCACACCTATGGACAATTTGGAGTGTCCAATTCACCTGCCATGCATGTTTTTGGAATGTGGGAGGAAACCGGAGTACCCGGAGAAAACACACGCAAGCACGGGGAAAACATGCAAACTCCACCCAGGAAGGCCGAAGCCCGGACTTGATCTCACAACCTTTGCACTGGGAGGCGGACGTGCTAACCAGTCAGCCACCGTGCCGCCTGCTAACATACCATTGTGAATTATTGTCTGTCGGTGGTTTCTTCCGACACAGGAACGACTCAAAACGGTGTTCTAATTCACTTTGCATAGTCAGAGGTCAGAAATTTCCAACTTCTGAGTTCTTGGGAATGCAGCATATGCATACAACAAGTGTCCCAATAATCTACAGTACATAATGCTTGTTGTTTATCAGTTAATATTTTGAGAGTAAATACTATAAGTATACATTTCCAAGGAAAGTTACACTTTACCCCCCTACAATTTTATCAAATTCATGTCTGCTTAGTTGATTGATATTCTCATATAATAAAGGCCATACAGTGGATATTATTCAAGAGTTGACAAAGATATGACTGAATCTAATCTCATTGATTATGTTTACACGCAGTCGATATTGGGGTTAAAGGGATACTTGACTCATTGAGCCATTTTCAGCAGTGAAAAGTTTATATTTTGTCCAGAATTAATTTGACAACTTCATTATTTTTCATGTACAATTAATACCTTTGAAACACATTTTTCCACTTGCTGTCCACTGAAGATGACATCCCCTGTGATGAGGCAATAGGTAACGACCAATCACGGCTTACCTGTTTTCTGGGTTTGGTCAGAAACTGAGCCATGATTGGTCGTTAACTGTTTCGTCAGTACAGGTGATGTCATCTTCAGTCGACAGATAGTGGCAATATTCGTTTTTAAAGGTATTAATTGTTCTTTTTAAATTCTGATTTCTGAAACAATCGGAACAGCCCGTTTATATGTGTTAGCAGACAGTGTTACTCCCATATAAATATCCCGGTCTAAACATACATTTCCGCTTTTAAGTTTCTACGGTTGATAAAAGACTAGATTATATTCATGTGACTCACCACACTAATAAACTAATAGGTTTCCCCCTCGCTCCCAAAATGTGGTTCTGTGCTGCGTCGCCATGTTTGTTTACCTCTGCATGCGTGTTTCCGCAAACCCATTTAGGTGTGAATATCTTACATATACACACTGTGGCATTGTCGCATGTGCAGAACACAACCCAAGGTTCCATTCAATGGAGGTACCCCGATTGCGTTTATATGACCAAACATTTGGGTTTGAGAAGGGGTACCCCAGGCATCTTATTCGGGTTATTGCGCGTTTTTACATGGATTTTCAAAACCCAAATATTGTCAATATTCGGGTTTTGAAAGGGTTATTAACTCATTCACTGCCATTGACGGCTATTGACGTCAAAAATTAATTTGAACTATTTTTATTAGTTTCACATTTTTTTCCACTTTTGTTAACAAAAGTATGAAAACCTAGAAAAAAATGTGTTGTACATTTAGAACAGATATAAAATGTGATTAGTCATGAGTTAACTACTGAAGTCATGCCATTTATTACAATTAAAAAATGTATTCGTCTGACGCCTCAAATGTTTTTATATTTTCCTTTTTGTTTAATTACTTAATTATTAAGATTAATCCTAAATTTTATATCTGTTCAAAATGTACAATAATTTTTTTTTAACTAATAGAAATTGTTCAAATGAATTTTTGACGTCTATAGCCGTCAATAGCAGTGAGTGAGTTAATTGCATGTAAACATAGTCATTGTAGACGCTTAAAAGCATGATCAACAAGATTCTCCTAACATGTAGCATGACACAATTTGTTTACGTCACCCCCTAAACACTTTTCCTATGCTATAATTTCAGACAAGAAACAACTGTGTCAATTTTAATCCAGTCATTCTGCCGTTAAACCAACTAAAGTGACAGCATAAACGGTAAATCTATTTCCCAATAAAAACATCCTCCTTGTAGGGTAATTTACAACAACAACCACTGACATCAATTGTAAAACTACTGTGGCTATCCTGTATGGTTACACGTTTTTACGACACTCTGGAAACCCCAGGAACATTCAGTGAAGAACTTTTCCCTCCCACAGATACAAGCGGTGAGGTAATTACAGATATAAATTGTTCAAATAAAGAACAGTAGTGTGTACTTTGGATTTTCTGTAAAAGAGGGAAAATACTTATAAAAAGATATTGGGCTCTAAATCCAGGCTTCTTAAGTGCCAGTATCATTAACACAGTATGTAAAATAATGCCTAATACAACTGAAGATACAGACAGTTAATAATGCAAAACAGGCATGTGTGCGAGAACAGCATCAGAGAGGTAAGAGGCAATTCGACTCCTCAGTGCCCAAACAACATTAGCAATCTCGTGTTTTCAAATAATGACTCTTTGATGGGCGGAAATAAATAAATAAAATACAAACAGAAATGAGGCGAGTGAGAGCAGCGTTCACAACAACATGAGCAACATGATCGCATCAGTGAGGGCAAAACAAACACCGATGATGATTATTATGATGGATGCTCGTATAACAGTCAAATCAAGTTTGAAAGTCTCAAATGACTCCGCAACACATCTCAGGACACACAAGTAGAAACGTCTGCTATTTACATTGTCTCCTATTGGGTGTGCATCTATAACACAACATCTGAGCAGCACAACATACAATAAATTCAGGGTTTCACCTTTGGTTATGTATTTATCAAGGCTAGGTTTAAAAAAATAGAGAACACACGTTCATGTTACTTTGCATACACTTAAAAGTGGAAACAAGTCAACAAAGCAGCTGGTCCATTTGTTGTTTTGCATCTGAGAACAACCTAAGGTGTATTATTGTTTTTAAGAGAGGGAATCTTGGCTATAGTAGTGTCGGCTTCCATCCATCACCGGGGATAGAAGGTGTGTGGCAGATATTTATGCTCGGGTTTATGTGCCTGACATCTTTGTTTTAGTGAGAGTGGATGTTAATGCGCTCAACAAAGTGATCCCAATTTATCTTCCAACCCTAAAAACAATTGGGCAATGAGAATTTGAATGTTAGGACACGACTTGGACGAGGAAAATCTTTGTTGCCAGCTTTGGAGCAACACAGGTTAGCCTTGTTTGGATGACAATATGAAAGAAGATTAGCTGACTGCACATAGGCAGAGCGACAACGTACCGTTTCATAACGCCGACCTAAAACCTCCTGAACACCAACTGTTATTCTCTAGCATATTACAATGTTGACTACGACGTCGTATATACAGTGTTCCCTCGCTATAACGCGGTTCACTTTTGCTGTATCGCGGATTTTTTTTAAGTGTAATTTTGTATGTTTATTGTTTTTTTTATAGTAATGTACCTATTTTATCAAATTTAGGAAGGTTTGAACATTGAGAATGTTTAAATAAGAACGAAATGTGAGAAAATGTAACTGCCTCGATGAGAAAAGTGTATAAACTGTGTAGTGAGGCGTTTTAGAGCCTTAAAACATTTATAACAAATTTAAAACATAAAGCTAACTCCTTCGCGGATTTCACTTATTGCGGGTCATTTTTGGAACCTAACTCCAGCAGAAAACGAGGGAACACTGCATATATATTTTGTTTTTTCAGAGGGAGGGTAATATGCCAAGAAAAAAATAGCAAATTTGCCACTTTGTAAAGTGGCAAATTATAAAGTGGCAAATTTGCAAGAAAAAAACTCAAACTTACGACAAATACACGTAGCTATATTCTAATGCAGGGGTGTCAAACTCATATTAGCTCAGTGGCCGCATGGAGGAAAATATATTACCAAGTGGGCCGAATCAGTAAAAAATAATGGTATATATCTTAAAAACAATTGCCGTCAATTATACGCAGATTTTCACTATTTGTGGGTCAGCCCTAAATTACGGAGCTCAACTGTATTGTTTCCCCCCCCCAAAAAAAACACGAATGCAAATGGACGTGGCAACACTTTGCCTGTATGAGTTCTGGACGTGTTAAATCTACCTGTTTTGCATATATCTTGTTCCCAGAATGCATTGTGTGGCGCAGTTGATGAAGTTATAAGGACGTTAATCCTTGTCATATGTATTTGTGTTACCAGTAATTGAAGTTGTGTCGTATTTAACACGTTTATGTCTGTCTATGATTTAAAAACAATTTTTTTTAAACAAACAGTAACTTTAGGTTGTGTGTAAAATAATGACATCCAGGATGATTCCGTGTACACGTTGCATTGCTTATCGGAGGACTGCTTGTGAAATTACGAATGTATGTTTTGATTGTGGCCGGCTGATTAATTGGTTTGACATTACAATTTATTTTTTATTTTCCAAAATCATCTCGTGGACCGGATTAAACCCCTATGCGGGCCTGATCTGGCCTGCGGGCCGTATGTTTGACATCCTTGGTCTAATGTGAGGATTCGTTGGTGGTTAATGGGGCACTGTTTATAAAATGAAAAGGCTGGATGGAGATGCATTCATTCTTAATTTAAACTTTACTCGTTAAACACGGCAGCTAGAGCGACAACACTTCCTGATCACCAGCTGACTAAACACTAACCAATCAGAAGCTAGCATACTTTAGGTAAATGCTAGTGAATGACGGAGAACGGCAGATTCGACACATCAATTTAGCTACTGCTACAAAAAAAAATTAAATAAATAAATAAATATGAATGTGTAAATAATAATTCTGGAAACATAAATGTACACGTAAATAAACATTTTAACAAATTATCTTAAATGCTTGATCTTCAGGGTGTGGACCTTTGCAAAGCGAGGCGTCTTTGTCGCTGGCCGTACCCAACGCTTCAAAGAGCGAATGCTAAACATCATATGGTTAATCTTTGCTAAATCAATTACTATCCCCTTATTTGAAAACCCGACCGAAAAGTATTGGCACAAACATCCGAATAGTACGCTACGTGTATTTCTCGTAAGTTTCATCGTTTTTTTCTCGCAAATCTGCCACTTTATAAACTAACATCTAACCACAAAGTTTTTTCTTGAAATATTGCCCCCACCCTCTTATATATATATATATATATATATATATATATACATACATGGCCCTAATACGCCGTCATATGTTTACACCTCTTTCTTACAATAAATGTTTCCGTTTTTTCCACATGTAAAGAAAACATGGTAGTGTAAGTCTTGTCATAGCATCGCTTCATATATGTGGTAATTAAGGCAATCATTCTGGGCCACGGTTTATTCATTTATTCAATCCTGCAGGGATTGTTTACCTATTTCAGAAAGTAGTAGTTCCACCCCCACATGCCCCCCTTGTTGTTGAGTCCCCTCCAGCTGTTGTCCCTTCGTCACAGTCCACTCAGAGCCACCATCGCGGTCACAACATTGTGTTGGTTCTCTGCCACTTCCAGAGATGCTGAGTTTACGCCCTGTAACTGGCAGAGCTGCAACACACACACACAGGAGACAAACAGGGAAAATATTTTGAAATATACTCAACAACATTCTTGTGACAATTATGCCGCAGGTTATGCTTCAGCTTTCAACTTCACGTCGCCGCCACGCTAATTAGCTGCCAGCTCACACGTGAGCACAGCACGAGCTTGGAATCATTGTTTGAATGAAGCTTTAAAAACCACCACAAAACCGAGTGGAGGGCTCTTTCTAATGGGGGGAGGTAGTGTTTTGAAATTATTTTTGAATAAAATATATTGGAATTATACTGTATATACTGTAGCAGATGAATTACAAATACATTGCTATAATATATGTGACAAAAAATATAAAATTCAACCCCCCCAAAATGATTTACAATAATATGTTCAATGCCCTAGAAGTCTTAACACGGTATTCTGATTAATATTCATTTGTGGCATATAAATTAAGCAGCAAAATCAACCCATTGTTACCCATGTCATTGTAAGGGGCGGCCATTTTGCTACTTGCTGTCAGCTGAAAATGACATCTCAGTTGCTAAGGGCTCAGGTAACAGCTAATCGCAGTTGAGCTGTAGAATACAGGTGAGCCGTGATTGGCCATTACCGGAGGCATGAGCAACTGTGATGTCATTTTCAGTCGGCAGCAAGTGACAAAATGGCCGCCCCTGGAGATGGATAAATACAGGTAGATTTGGATGCTTAACTCATATTACGCAAACACAATATTAATCAGAATACTGTGTTTAAACTAGGGGGGCTTCATAGAACAAATTGTAGAGGGGGGAAAAAAGAGTTTTAAAGCAAGTGTGTCAAACTCAATTTTGTTGTGGACCATTTTGTAGAAGTTATCATTCTAGTTAATACAGCTGCACTAAATTAAACACTCGTCATGGTTTTGTTCTTCTTTTAAATGATTGAGTGACATCTCAATTTTGCTGCATGTACTTAATGACATCATGCTATAATGAGCCAGACAGGAGGATGACAATTAAGTGCTGTAATTACTGATGTGGTTTTAACTCATTCACTGCCATTGACGGCTTTGGACGTCAAAAATTCATTTGACCTACTTCTGTTAGTTTAAAATTGTTTCCACTTTTAACAAGAGTATGAAAACCTAGAAAAACGTTTTTATTGTACATTTAGAACAGATATAAAATTTGTGATTAATCGTAAGTTAACTATTGAAGTCATGTGATTAATTACAATTAAAACCTAATTTATAATAATCTTTTTTTCTTTTTTAAATAATTTTTTTTTCAAAAACCAAATTTTTAATAATATTTTCTTTTCTTTTTTTTAAAATAATCTTTCAAAAAAAGAAAATATTATTAAAATTAGGGCGTCAGGCGATTACATTTTTTTATTTGTAATTAACCGCATGACTTTAATAGTAATCACACATTTTATATCTGGTCTAAATGTACAATAAAAAAAAATCATACTCTTGTTAACAAAAGTGTGAAAAAATGTTAAACTAATAAAAATAGTTAAAATTACTTTTTGACGTCTAGAGCCGTCAATGGCAGTGAATGAGTTAAAAAGCAGATATAAGGTACAAGCAGGTCTTTATTGCAATCACAAATCTATGCTAATGAAGTTGTAAAGCCATCATTATAGTAAATACTTACATCTAGCCCATGACTATAAAACAATCAAAAGCTAGTAACTATATAAAGGTATGAGTGTGACTTCTTGTGCCACGGTAGATAAAAGCATCCATTTGTAGCCCTGACATAGCATTTCATTCTAAGTGAATAAGCAACAAACACAATCATAGCTATAAATACAGGTTTTGTGCTCTAAAAGCAACATAATAGACTGGACAAAGCTTTAAAAAGCACAAAATGTCTGCTCCAAAAAAAGAAGCATCACTTAAAAAATGTTTTTAAAAAAGTAACCAGCAGAGACTTGCCTCTGTGTAGCTGTGTTGTTTATAATATTGATTTTGTTCCAGTTATTTCCTTATCAAGCGTTTCTGTTTCTTGGTCTTGAACATAGCGCAGAAGAATTGCTCCATTAAAGAGGTGTGTGCCCATTAAAATACAGACTATAAAGAGGCTTCCAAACAGAGCAGCTGTACAATTCTCCACCTCAGTAATTTGAGGATTTCCACATCGTCTCAGAGGAGCAGGAAACATTTTGTATGCAATCATAGCTGCAGTAGCAACAAGACAATTAGCACTACATACGGAGCCTTTTGCCTAATTCCCCTTTTAGGATTTGAGTGCAGAAGCGGTGTTTGTTGTGGTTGCTGTCCACATAGGATTGAGTCCTTGCCATTCAGAACATTTAATGGATCTCTTTCAGGAAATATTTTCCCTAAGTAGGTACTAATCATTTAAATTGTATATCTCACACCTATCGTAACCAACATTCTTCAAATTGTTTTCATTTTCTGATAGCAAAAGCTCCACAAATGTGATTTTACAGTCTGATCTGATGGTAACACATTGTGTGCATTAAAATTTTATTAAAATGAGTCATTTGTTGTTCACTTTGGAGCAGGGAAATGATTTGAACACAGTTTATGGACGAGGGCCAGCATCTGGCAGATTTCAAATGTTTACCAAAGAGCAGATTGCTAGCCAAAATGTTCTCATTGAAAATTGTGTAGCTTATTTTAGTATCATGTTCACAATCTTTCATTCATTCATTTCAACCCGGAGTGTGAATTTTGTCTGCGGTCGCTTTCATTGATGAAATATGATGTCATATTTACACTACAAGGATCAACTGACGCAATTCCAGATGTTTTGCTCTCAAGGGGCCCAATTCGGATATGTGCTACAGCAGTGTAATGCGAGAAAAAAAATGTCGGTAATTCTAAATGTGGAAACAAATCTGATGTGGATTGCATAACTGCCAATGTGAGTACAGCGTGTAGGCAGATTGTCAATGCGATTTTGACCATATTTGACTCCTTTACTGCCATTGCCAATTATACTTCTCAATTACTGTAAAATCAAATAATAAAATGTTTTTGTCACAAAAAAAAAGGGTCCAAAATCGAGTGGGTATTATACAGGGGGCTTAATAAGAGACAAAAAAAAAATCACATTGTTTAGACATTTATCAGTGCCTAGGGGTTGCTAAAAAAATAAAAAATAAAATAAAAATAAAATCACTGTATAGAGAGAAAATAACTGCTTTTTAAGGGTGATTTTCATTGGGGGGGAGAACATATATTGGGTGTGGGCATATAATACATGGGTGTGTGTTATTCGGTACGTTTTTCAACAGGGATGGATGGGGTTCGGGGAGCATCTGATGCTGCACCAATGTAATTGAACACACATTTTGTGAGTCCACTAGAAGAAACGGTGACCTTTGTTCTAGGGCTCAATTTTGATTCACAAGAGTTCAGTTCAATAAGTTTGTGTTCAATTTAATTTGATTCACTTTAATTCAATTAGATATTAATTAATGATGAAACATCAATTCTTCTTAAATATCAAGGATGTCCTCGATAAAAACTCCACAAACATTAAATTCCAAATTACATTTTGCGGAGGCAGTAACTGGTTAAATGATTTAGTTTATTGATGACGATGAAACTAACAAATATTATAATCACTTAAGTGTCACGCAAAAATTGACATCAGCAAGGATAAGATGAAAATGTTTTCATAATTCTATTCAATCATTGTTAATTCAGGGTGACACAAAAAAAACGGGAACTTTTTAACAATACAACAAAACCAAGAGTGATGAAAGAAAAATATTTTATTCATAGTAATTGAAACCTTAAAACGTGCCATTTATAATCAAACAATGATGGAATCCCAGCCCTCCCAGCTGAGATGTTGCAGCGGTCAATGAGGAATCTCAACAGCAGATTTCAAAGGATTCTTACAGGAAGGAGGATGTCATCTACAGAACTTTTTTTTTTTTAAGAAAAGAAAGAAAATTCCTACATTAATTCTTAAATGGTATGTTTTAAGGTTTTAATTCCTATGAATAAAATATTTTTCCTCCATCACTCTTGGTTTTATTGGATTGTTAACTCATTCACTGCCATTGACGGCTATAAACGTCAAAAATTAATTTGAACTCTTTCTATTAGTTTAACATTTTTTTCCACTTTTTTCAACAAGAGTGTGAAAATGTACATTTAGAACAGATATAAAATGTGTGCTTAATTATGAGTTAACTAATGAAGTCATGCGATTAATTACAATTAAAAAATATAATTGCCTGACGAGATGATTATTACAAATTAGGGGCGATTAAAATTTTTACTCGTAATTAATCGCATGACTTCACTAGTTAACTCACGATTAATCACACATTATATATCTGTTCTAAATGTATAATAAAAGAATATAGGTTTTCATAAAAAAATGCTAAACTAATAGAAATAGTTAAAATGTTTTTGGGACGTCTATAACCGTCAATGGCAGTGAATGAGTTAAAAAGTTCCCGTTTTGTGTGTATGTGTATGTGTGTGTGTCACCCTGTATAAATTAAAAAGATTCTGAATTGTCTTAAAGTGCAAAAAGTCAGGTCTTTCATAAATGTAAATTTCAAGAAAACAATAAAATACCAGTAAAATGGCCTTAAAATTAAAATTTCTTACGAATTTATGGGAAAGAGAGATATTTAAAAAATCGATTCATGTTTTATGAATTGAAGTCAGGCTCGAAAAGGAACATCGATTTCGATATTGATTATTAGATTTTTTAAACCCAGCCCTACTTTGTCCTACCACTGATTATAAGAGAACGGGAAAAGGAAGAACCAAACTCTATTTTTTTTCTTGGTGAAATGAGTCAATTCTTTCAAATGGTAAATTAAACGCAGCGTATATATAATCACTGAACACAATATCATGCGGGTTTTGAAAATGTCAAAACGCTCTAAAATGGCTGCCTGTGACCTGATTAGTGACATACTTTGTAATATACAAAACCATGTCTACCCAAACAATGCAAATACAGTGTCAACATTGAAAATTACTCACTCACTGTTAAAAATAACTATAAGCAGACCATTAAATATCATATAAATATGGTACATCAGAAGTATGTAGATCCTTTTTTTTTTAAAGTGTGAATGTACTTTAAGTGTGAAAGTTTGTTTCTATTTGACCTACGATTGTTTGGTAAACCATCCATGGTTGACCCATCTTTTAGTCCAAGTCAACTGGGATTGGGATTTTTTTCATGTAGACTACACATATAATTGTCTCCATACAGATCAAACATGTAACCACCAATTATCACACACACACACACAGTTCCGTGATTGCAGCAGTAAGGTTTGTCTCATTAGTATTCTTTGCTGTTGAATTCTGGTCAGGTTGCCACGTTTCACTACACTTCCACTTCTTGCCATTCAGCAAGATGTTGAACAGGATTAGGGGCAGCCCACAGAGTTGTAGCCAATTTGCATGTGAGGCTTCTCCCCAATGACTCGGTAATCTAGTACACACGGCAGTCCGGCCCAATCTATCAGACAGCTGCCACTCAATTAGTCTTTCGGGGCAATAAAGTACCAGTGGTAGATAATTACAACTGTAATGAGGAATCCCCTTAAAGTCAGACGTTTAAAGAAACGCAACAGTCGCGAGGTTAGAAATCCACATCATAATGAGGAACAGGTTCAACATTAAAATATGAAAATAGAGTTATAATCATGTCTGTTTTGTGCATATGTTATATATAAAAACCCAGCAGGATGATGAAGATACTTCTTCTTTTTTTTCTTTTTTTTCCCCTTTCTCTGACCAGTATGTTGAATTTCCTTAACAATGCAGCCACTAAATGAAGGCCATGTATCCTCCTCCGCGCACATCTCCGTGGGCAACTGACTGGCGTGGTGTAGCAATGCAGTCATGAATCAGTGCAGCACGTCATTGTTATTGCGGGATATTGCACAGCATTGACCTCGGTTTTCATTGCTCGGTGTTTGACTGTGTATATTCTTTCTAATATGTCACGGCGCAGCAATAGACGGATGAGAAGAGCTGAGAGTAAACAAGAGGCTTATTGTTATAAGATTACAAAGCCAATTCGTTTGTACGTAATGAAATGAAAAGTGTTCCCAAATATGTATTTTTTGGTGTTTTAACATGTAGGGGAGAGCGGGGTTTGTTGTCACGTGGGTAAGTTGTCACATTTCAATTCTCTTCTCCAGAGTCAAGCATCTTCAGTTACTTTTCTGATTTAAGCTAACCTTTACTGGACGTAGCATTAGCAAACATGGTAGTTTTGAGGTTTGTTGTCGCATGTGTCATGTATGTATTTGTTCTTCGTTTGAAATTGTACAGAACCAAAAAATGTGCTCACTTAACCATAGCTCTGTGTACAAAGCCAATTTGTTTGTACATAATGAAATGAAAAGTGTTCCCAAATATGTATTTTGGGTGTTTTAACATGTAGGGGAGAGTGGGGCTTGTTGTCACAAGGGTAAGTTGTCACATTTCAATTCTCTTCTCCATCAGAGGGCGCAACTAAAAAGTGGATTACTAGTTTTATTACTTTGGATCCTATTTGATAAAAGAAGCAAATAGTGAGCTGAGATGTGTGTCAATTAATCATTTTGCATAAAGTACAAAATGCTACCTTTATATATTTTAAAACACGCATCTTCCAGATAAAAATCCTAGCAGTGATACAAGTGGACTTGATAGAGGACAGAGTCAAGCATCTTGTCATACTTCAGTTATTTTTATGATTTGAGCTAACCTTTACTAGACGTAGCATTAGCAAACATGGTAGTTTTGAGGTTTGTTGTCGCATGTGTCGTGTGCAAAGAATGGGCCAATGGAAATCGGTTTATGTCTGCACTGCGGGAATTGCCAATTGGATGATGAGTCTGACGAGTGAGGAAATTAATTTGTCATCCTCTAGTTGTTGGAACAATATCCACATTTCAGGACTGGATAAGTTTCATGATGAACCGATGCTTTCTTTTTTTGTGATTTAATTCATTTTTTAATTTTTCAGTTTAACCAAGGTAAAACAGGCATTTGAGGCTGAGAGCCGTGACCTACATGGCGGCAATTCCTGAATCCAGTGCATGTTGCATAATATTTCATGTTAAAGTTAATTCATTGGCTCTATGTTCAACACATTTTTTAACCTCAGTGATAAAAAAAATTCTGTGGATGACTTAAATCTTCACTTTCAAGGAAAAAAAAAAGTAGAACAGGAATCATTTTGGACTTGTGTTATTAGTAGACCTGTCAAAATTAAAGCTTTAACTCATTGCTTAATCACAAAAAAATTATGACATTAAGTATTAACACACTATAAATTTTAACCGTAGATGATCTTTTAGCTTGACAGCGGATGCTTACGTTAAAGGTAGCACAGGTTGCGTTTGAGCAATAAACAAAACGACATGCATTCAAGTAAAGCATTTAATAAATGTTTTTGTATGACATTCAGAATATTTGTTCATGTCTAACTACTGGGGTCATTTTTTTTCATGTACAATTATGCTAGTGATTAGCTGATTAGAAAAGGAGGAGGATGATTAGCATGTGGAGTGGATCATAAAATATTGAAGATGTCCTCATAACATTAAATATCTAAAGAATTAACACATAACAGGTGCTCTTCAAATTTGGCGGGCAAAAATGTTGATATAAAAGCTTTTTTAATTAAGTGATTAATAGTGATTAATCAAAATTCAAAAATTGATTAATCTGATTAAAAATGTAATCGTTTGACCGTTCAAAATCCAGTGTGACATTTTACCCCGTACAGTGAGACAACTTACCTAATGGTAGGACAACATGTTCACATTCTCTATTTTATTGCTTTTAATGCTGTATTGGCACAAATATGAAAATGACATGAATACAAAATATATAGACCTGAGACTTTGGTCTATTGTCTGTTACATATTTTG
The DNA here is from genome assembly GCF_054856555.1 of Leptonotus elevatus. Lineage (NCBI taxonomy): Eukaryota > Metazoa > Chordata > Actinopteri > Syngnathiformes > Syngnathidae > Leptonotus > Leptonotus elevatus. The sequence goes on along the minus strand of NC_141241.1, from coordinate 21,615,462 downwards.
ATGATCTATGATATATTAATTCCAAGAAATATATAAGTGTAAAAACTGTGACATCAAGCCAAATCTTATCTTTGGCATCTGATTTTTAAAAAGTATTCACAAAATGCCTGCACCCAAATGCACACAGCCTCCGATTCAATTTGATAGATAAACAAAATCAGTATTTTTTAGTACAAAATGCAAATTTCTTCCTTATAAACTACTATGTATAAATTCGTGCTGTCAAAGTTAAAGCGTTAACTGATTCATTAATCACATAAAAAATATCGCATTAATCATGAATTAACGCAGATTAATCGCACTATTAATTTTGACCATAGATTATCCTTTAGCGTGACAGCGGATGGCTACGTTCAAGGTAGCGCAGGTTGTGTTTGCGCAATAAACATTATTACATGCATTAACTCATTCACTGCCATTGACAGCTATAGACGTCAACAATTTATTTTAACTATTTCTTATTAGTTTAACATATTTTTCCATTTTTGTTAACAAGAGTATGAAAACCTAGATTTTTTTTGTACATTTAGAACAGATATAAAATTTGTGATTAATCATGATTAATTACGATTACAGGTTTTAATTGCCTGATGCCCCTAATTTTTAATAATCTTTTCTTTTTCTTTCTTTTTTTAAATATATATTTTTAATTTTTAATAATCTTTTTTTTATATATATATAAGGAAAAGATTATAAAAAATTAGGGGCGTCGGGCGATTACAATTTTTTGCATGACTTTACTACTCACGATTAATCACAGATTTTATATCTGTTCTAATAAAAAAAAAAAACCGTTAATTCCAAGAAATATATGAGTGTAAAAACTGTGACATCAAGCCAAATCTTATCTTTGGCATCTGATTTTTAAAAAGTATTCACAAAATGCCTGCACCCAAATGCACACAGCTAACAGAATTGGGAAAAAATGTTAAACTAATAGAAATAGTTCAAATGAATTTTTGACATCTATAGCCGTCAATGGCAGTGAATGAGTTAAAGTAAAGCATTTAATAAATGTTTGCGTGTCACATTTAGAATATTTGTTCATGTCAAAATATTGGGGTCTTTTTTTAATTAACTGATTAGAAAAAGAGGAGGATGAGCGTGTGCAGTGGATAAAAAATGTTGAAGACTTCCTCAACATTAAATGTCAAAAGAATTAACACAAACGTTGCGGGGAATTTCTTTTTTAATAAAAAAGCCTTTTTTTATTAAGCGATTAATCGTGATTAATCAAAATTCTAAAATGTAATTAATCTGATTTAAAAACGATTTTTTTTACAGCTCTAGTATAAATAATTATGCATCTGTAAATGGTGCCAATACAACTGTTGTTTTGTGATGGACTTGATTTAATTTGCTACAGGTAGATAAGTGTCACGTTATTCTTTGAATATATTTTCCTTAGAACGGCGTGATTATGACCGATTGTACTTGAACTCACCTTCCCTGGAGATCTTCCTTTGAGACGCAAGCGCTCGTGTTAATGCGCTCATCAACAATCATGTGATCTGGGTGCCAGGAGCAGCTGAAACAACCTCCATCAAAGCTTGCCGAAGAGCTTCACAGGCAGGTCACCTGTCGGAAAGCCTTAGTGCCAGTCTTAGTTGACATTAGGACCCGTGTATTAAAGGACTGCGAGTGTCCCATGCTGAAATGAAACTACTTGAAGTGTGGGAAGCAAATGTTGCCGTTTCAAAGTGTTTCAGGAAATTCAATAATCCTGTCAACCGATATTACCACATGCGCTCATCATCATAACATTCTAACCTTGAACCGGCCTGTCATAAATCTTCCGCAGGAAGCAAATAACCGCACTTCAATTTAATCTACAGCAGGTTTTAATCTGATCAAATGACTAACATCAACAGATGGACTCATCAGCAAAAAAAAAAACGTGTACATTTCTGGGTAATCACCAGAGATTAAAGTGAAATTTTCTTTGAAAAAAATAAATTCCCCCACAAATGAAGGCTTTCCAAGACAGAAAAGCACACCACATAAATCAAATATTACAGCGGGGACTGACTGGAGCGTGCACATGCACATGGCGCCTGGCTTCCCGCTTGCTGACACTAATCCAAAAGCGGTGGGGATTTTCTGCCTCTTGCCGCTTCTTGCCTCACACTCCTGCGGGGCTCTCAGATCCACACTGTGTTTCTCACTCACTCGCACATACGCCAAATTAGATGAGCACACGATTCAGACTATAAATACTCTGACCCGCATCGGCGTGGATGCAGCGACACAAAAAAAATGTGCCACCGAGCTCGGTGTCAGCACTTTTAGGGGGAAAACTTGCACATCTGCTGTAACGTTACTGTTGATTTCGGCGGAATGGCGCATGACTGCGCACCGTACTCAAATTAGCCCCTTTGCTGCGTTCATGTATGCTTGTTGCTCCTCGATAAGTATTGCATGTTGTGCTCATGGGTGGCTGCGTCTAAATGTTTGGATGTCACTAAAACCAAGAAATGCTGGATTATAAGAAAAGTACCTGCAATACAACAAAGCTAAACGCGTCCATCCATCCACACTGCAAAAATAAAAAAATTCAAGAAGAAAAAAACATTAAATTATCTGCCAACAGAACAAGAAAAATGTACCTATTCATTTACGTATTTAGGTCCCATTTGCATTTGGTATGACCCAGCCAGGAATTTAACCCACAACCTTCCAGTCTCAGGGTAGACACTCTACACTCTAAAAACAGTTGGGTCCAAAGTAACCCAATTATGGATAAAAGATGGACTGATCCAGTGTATGGGTCAATATGACCCAACTTTTTGGGTTGTTTTATGCAAAATGACCCAATTTTATGACCCAAGTAAAATATCTGACCAATATGTATTAATTGTTTTACACTAAAAGACAATTTTCTTGACTCAAAAGTGGGTCAAATTGACCCAAGTAGAGGATAGGTCAATTTTTGACCAATAGTTGGGTTATTTTTGACTCAATTGTTTTTAGAGTGTGCCACTAGAACACTGAACTGGCACTATATTTACTAGAAAGAGGAAAAATAAGCTTTGTAAATATAACGAACTTTATGAAAACAAATGCTGATAATAAAGAGCTATATTGCACTTTTGTCTGATTGTTTTCATACTTGTATTTATCTTATTACTAGATTATGCAAAATTTTAAAATAAGAAAATTCAATTTATGAAACTCCAGTTCACAGCCTTTGATGTTGGTCATCTTAAAATATAGAAAATGTTAGTTTTAAGCCTCACAGTACTTAAAACTGGCTGTTAACACTTAATGGCAAGACTACTTGATTAAATAAGATAATTAAGAGATACATAAAAAAATAAGATGAATGATTTTGTCTGACAATCTTATTTTAAGTAAAAATAACTTGTCAGAACAAATTAAGCAAATTTAGGTTAAATTTAAGAAATGAGACCTTATTTAAGATTTCAGTCTGTGCAGTACATTTGTATTCATTGATAGAGATGTTCTCTAAAGGTACTGCTGGGCCTTACGTAAGCAGCGTACATTGCATGTTGCATGAATCCAGACAGCAGAAGCAGCTGAAAAGTAGGTTAGTACCAATTACTTCCATGCCATCACCCAAATAACCTATACGTTTTGTCTTTTTCTTTACTATGACATTGATCAAATCAGACAGCAGTTCTTATCTAATCTTTCAGGCTCATCACTTTCTGACAGAGCAAAACGTTTCGAGAGTAAAATGTCAAAGACTGCTCTCTTGGAGAAACATTTTGTCTCCAAGGACAAACAAGAATATAACAAAATAAGGCATGACTGAGAAACGGAATATTGAAATGTTGTTTTGATCTAACGTAACACTGTTGTTTTGTAGGGGTGGGAATCTTTAAATGTCTCACAATTCGATTTGATTCCGATGTTTGGGTGTGCGATTCGATTCAGAATCGAATTTCGATTAAGAACGATTTTTGATTCAAAATGATTTGATTGACAATGATTTTTGCTTCAATTTATAGATGTTCAAGGAATCGTAATGATCTACTCCAGTCCGACTCGCTAATGCTAATTAGCGCGCTACTCACGGCGCTTTTACCACTCAAAAGAACATCTCCACGCTGCAAAAAAACAACTTTTAGTGGAATAACTTGATCGTGACTTTTCCCTTCTACTCTCTAATGTGGCTACAACTTTACAGTGTATCAGAACACGTGAAACCCAACTGCCCCTAAGTGGCCAAATTGGGTACAACATGAACAGCGCTCCCAATAAAGGCACACATAAACAAAGGGAAGACAGTATAAAATAATTTAAATAAAATCGATTTTGGGACACTTAAAATTGATTCTGAATCGTACTAAATGAGAATCGCGATTCTTATGAGAATCGATCTTTTAGCACACCCCTATTATTTTGCTCAGCGGAAATAGGGGTCGTTCGGGATTCACAGAACCGTAGTTACATACATATCTGTCATTCTATTCCGTCCCTCAGCGCTTAACAGCACAGAACGCCTAATACCAGCAAAGGCACGAGGACCCCAGACACAATCCACACCCAGAGGATGGGGAGTGGCGACATCCACACTGTAGAACCTTGAGAAGGTGCCAGGCGACGAGTTCCCAAATGACGCGTCTCTTTGGTATGTGTTCTCGTCTCGTCTACGCGTGGTGGTCGGTGAGGGACGAAATAGAACCATTGACAGGATACAGATTGTTGCTTTTGTTTATATTGACTTGCACTGATGGCACATGCATCACCTCTTTCTGAAAACGAAAGCAAAAAAAACCAAAAATTAAAACTATCTCCGCAACCCTGTTGGTCACTATCAGTGTTGGGAATAACGACGTTTAAACTAACAAGGTTAGGTAACTTCATTCTTTTTTCATAAACTGAGTCATCTATCTTAATTATTTTTACACTTTGTACAATTGATTTGTTAGTTTCAAGGCTCGAAATCGTGCGCTTTTCCGGGAAGCTTGTTCGGAGTCCTTTCATGAAAATGTTATTCGCGCACAATTCGATGCACTGTTGTTGCCGCACCTCGTCACAATAAAGCTGTCTTGACAGCTGGAATGTCTATGGACTTTTATTTTGTAGGTGCCGCGGGAAGCGTGTCACGACTTCTCTTCCTTCACAATCAACATGTTAGCATTTAGCAAGAGTTCATGTCCCGAGCCTGGAACTGATTTGGGGTTCGACAAGACTGACAATTCAGTTCCACTAAGAAGCGTTAAGGGACTTCGCGACTCCACAAGCGCCATGACAACTAAAGAGAAGATAAGTCATAGCGACACAGTCGTCTAGTGTAATTAACCGCGCTGGCAATTGTATTTCTCTTAACCGTCCGTCTGTGCTAGAAATGTCCACAAATTACATATATAAAATATTTTATTTCATTTTAAAATTCTGCTTGTTGTAGTAATTGGCAGTGGTAGAACATATATGATATCTGTCATTATGGAGTGATACATTTGTGTAACATAAATCCCCCCCCCCCAAAAAAAAATCAATGAGAACATCCTGTATAGCCTGAACAAAATTGTAATTTCTTATATAAAACTATAATAATAATAATAATAATAATAAAATAAAGTGAAAAATAGTTACTTTGCTTGGTAACAAGTTACTTTTATTATGAAGTAATTCAATTAGTAACTCCGTTACTTTTTTGAGCAAGTAATGAGTAACTATAACTAATTGCGTTTATAAAGTAACATTCCAAACACTGCTCACAAGGGGTGTGAATTGCCTAGTACCTGGCGATTCGATTCGTATCACGATTAATCCCGATACGAATCTATAATTTGATTATCACGATTTTTGTTTTTACTCAAATTTAGAAAGTACTAATCAGTAAACTTGTACATGTGCACTGTAAGATTTGTATGAAAATGTATTTATCTGAAAATTCAGGTTGCAGTCTGTTTCATATTTGAACAGCACTGAAATAAAATATTAAGGCTTAATGTTCCATTAATATAACATTCTTCCATGCTTAATGTGTGAATCCTAACCCTAAGCAAGACGTTTTGTTGAATATTCCCATTAAAAAATGTATGCTTAAAAATCGATTCGGCCGCATATTGAATCGATTCGAGAATTGCGCACTGTAATATTGCGATATATTGCCAAATCGAGTTTTTCTAACACCCCTACTAGTCACTATAACTAACTAATTAACTCTTCTCTTCTCTCACCTGCCTGTTGATGGCAATAGGTAGTGGAAGGGAACAGAGAGAAACATGACTTGAAAAAAAGATGACTACTCCATATTTCAAGGTACAATTCACACACAATGCACACGCGTTCTGTTTATTTATTTTTTTAATTGCGTGAGGCCCCCTGTGTCCATTTTAAGCAAGATGAACTCCATCAACCGTCCAATTGCGTCAAGGCCAGAGAGAGTCATGTTCTTATGAATATTAAAGGGGCAGAGTTCAATGCAAAGGTCGCCACCAAGGTCATAAAACGGGCCCAAGCAGTTGAAACCATTCATTGCACAATTACACATCTATCACTGCTCCCTGAACAAAACTGTCCACCCTTTCGTTGTAGACCAATGCCCACACTTATTATTTTTTTTTTTTTATCTCAACACTGCCAGACCTTCTGTTGGGAGGATGCCACGTGGCTGTGCAGCAGCACACCACCTGGATACATTGGTAAAGCACAAATGCAGACGGAAACCCAAACATCACGTCAAGTGTTCGTGCTCATATGTGCATGTTATTGTCGGGAAAGATTACATCGAAGCAGTGGTATTTTTACAAGGAAATAACCTATATGTTACATACCAGGAATTAACGAAACAACGGGGAAACAAAAAGACAAAAAAAACTAGTGCACTAGCACGATTGTTCAGAAATGCATCTGATATTTGTAAGGGATGGACAAACGTGCGTTCATAATGCTCACTTTTTTCCGGTGAGCACTCCTCGACTTTGCCAAAACATGATTTCATTTGTTACCGAGGCCATATCCGACTGCACTCTTCCCTTTTCGGCAATGTGTTTTGGCATGTGTCAGGGATGTGACTTTATGAGACAGGACGTACGGTTATTGCCCACTCAACCTCTATTTTTTTCAGAGTCATGCACAGGCATTTTTTTCCCCCCCAAAACAAAAAATACAATCATGGAAAGGGCTCCCTTATATGCATATGACCAAGGACGCTAACGTGATCATCACACACATCTCATTTCAGAGATATTACCTGCACTGAAGGGCAAAAGTGTCATTTTAACACTGTATGAAGTTAAAGCTCGTCTTCCACTGAATAAGGATGGTATCAGAGTAGTCACCGTTACCACTAGTACTTTTGAAATACAATTGAATTTTTTTTTTTTAAGTTAAATCAATGGCAATCTTCTATTCTTCTCATTTCTAATTTGTAGCTCCTGATTGTAAAACGGTCGCTGATACAAGTACCGATACTCGGGCTGATTGATTGTGGAAAAAATATCATCACAATTATTTTGGCAATAATTGAAATCCCGATTATTCAAACGATTCTTTATTTTTTGGTACAAAGCAAGAAAATGTTTAAGCATTTATTTATTTATTTAAGTATGTATGTTGGCAAAAACTTGAAGCTGGACAAAACAAACAAAACTAAAATATTAAGACAAATAAAAATCTTTGAAACACAATGATTATGCAAGTTGTTTTTAGATGAAACTAAATGTATTCAATTAATTATTTTAAAATCTAAAAAAGGTACAAATGTATACATTTAAATAACTCAAAAATGTGTTTTAATCATCTTTTTTTTTACGATTACGCTGATTTTGTGGTTGTGGAGTATAAAAATGTCAATTGAATTTCGATTAATTGCACAGCCCAAACCGATACCTTGAATTAAGGCCTGGTATCTGCCCGATGCGATACCTGGCATTGGTACTCGCCCATCCCTAATTTTTACCACAACTGAGAAAATTTCACGCTGGACATAAAAACTCCTCATTATTGTAACCACAGTGTAATTCTGTGTTTTAAGAATAATTGATTTGCCGATCACATCAGTGTGTCATTGCATCATGGGCAAGTGGAGGAAATGCCCCGAATTAGTTTTTGGTCTTTTATTGTACACTTTGGCATTTTCCCACTGCACAACGTTGAGACGTGTTAAAACAGCAGAATGAATTTGTCCTCAAAAATCCCAGCAGCATCTCCTGTGTGTTCAATCACACCTTTATTTACATCCACTTAACAAGAAAGGAAGAAATCATGAGTAAAAACACTTAAGGCGGTGAGTAAACAAGTTTCTCTATTCATTTGCTGCTAATGGAAAATGTAAGAGGAGACAAACCACAAATCCAATTCTCAAAATCAATCAGAGAGTTAAAAAAAAAAAAAGAAGCTTTTTAGAAGTTGCAACACAAAGTTCCTGTCGATCCTTTCTCCAGATCTTAAGCTGGGTGGCCTGTTCGAATAACAACTTTCACCAGTTTTCTTGCAGCATATAAAGTGCAATTTTTGGAGAAATTGCGCGGGAATGCCGATAGCTGAATGCTGGCCGTGGAAAGTGGTACTTAGAAAAAGTTCAATGGGGAAAAGTTGATATTTAACGTTAAATTGTGCGAATATAGTAAGTAATGCGGCGATATGTACCCAGGATGGCGTACGTTTTTGAAGCAAGTTGAAATTTGAATGGTGTCAATTCAGATGTGTGGGAGTTTTTGCACTGTAAAAAAAATGAGAGGAATAAAATGCTATAATAATCGTACTGAATAAAGGTCAGAAATTTCCACAATTAAGAAGCCAACAACACAAAATATGGTCAACACAAAAGAAGATAAATCCACAGCAAACACACTTTAGTGATATTCCATTTAACATTACAAATAAATGAAAAATCTTACTTAACAGTAAAACTAATTTCCAGCCAGTCATGTAATTTATCATGGAAGTAGCACATGAACTGTGTTTAATGTGTTCCCTGTGACTAGTGAGCGACCAGTCCAGGGTGCAAGTCAGATGGCTCCACTAATGAGAATAGCTAAAAATACACAACTTTTACCTTTACACATCATTTATCCATCATAATGAGAGCGAGTGTTTTTTAAGTGGAGCCAGTTTTGCATTGTCAGTGAGCACTGAGAAAGCCTCGTGGCATAACAATGAATCGAGATGATCACACTACACAATCATCAAGCAGAACTTTTACGGCGTCAAATATTTTCATTTTACTGTTCGTCCTCAGGCAGTGCAGTTGCACATTGGTTCGTGCTGCCACTTCGGTTTTTCTGTACAGTATTGGAAAACATGCTAAACATACTAGGTTCAGTGAAGACTGAAAAATGTGGGAGCAATGGAGAGCTGATGAGCGTTTATTCAGTATCCTTGCTATCCAGCTGCTCTTCGTTATCAAGATAATTCAATACACAAGTGCAGGGGTCTGCAATCTGTGGCTCTGGAGCCACATGTGGCTCTTTAGTCCCTCTCCAGTGGCTCCCTGTGGATCGCAAAAAATAATAATAATAATAATAATTGTAGTAATTATTATTTTTATTTATTTTTTTACATTTATTTTTTTTTCAGGTAAAATATTATTCACATGAATTAATGATAAAAAACATTAATAAAATAATAAAATATTCAAAAAATGCCAGATTCCAAATTAACTCATTCACTGCCATTGACGGCTATAGACGTCAAAAATTAATTTGAACTATTTCTATTAGTTTAACTTTTTTTTTCTCACTTTTGTTAACAAGAGTATGAAAACCTAGGGGGGAGGGATTATTGTATATTTAGAACAGATATAAAATTTGTGATTATTTGTGAGTTAACTAGTGAAGTCATGCAACTAATTACAATTTTAAAAAAAAATTGCCTGACGCACCTAGTTTTTAATAATCTTTTCTTTTCTTTTTATCGCATCAGGTGATTAAAATTTTTAATTGTAATTAATCGTATGACTTCAATAGTTAAGTCATGATTAATTACACATTTTATATCTGTTTTCTAGGTTTTTATATTCTTGTTAAAAGTGGTGGGGGGAATTAAACTAATAGAAATAGTTCAAATTAATGTTTTACGCCTATAGCCGTCAATGGCAGTGAATGAGTTAAGTTGATATAAAAAAAAATGATGGAATGTAGATGAAAATCTTTTAAAAATAGCCTAAAAATGTCCAAAAAGTGACCAAAAAATGTCCAAAAACAAAAGAAGAAATGCCAAAAATTACCACAAAATGTCGATAAAATTTAAAAAAAGGCAGAAAAAATGTCGGCAACACGGTGGATTCACTGGTTAGCCCCTCCACCTCCCAGTGCAGAGGACGTGAGATCAAGTCCGGGCATCGGCCTTCCTGGGTGGAGTTTGCATGTTCTCCCCGCGCCTGCGTGGCTTTTCTCTGGGTACTTGAACACTCTAAATTATCCCTAGGTGTCATTGTGAGTGTGGATGGTTGTTCGTCTCTGTGTGCCCTGCGATTGGCTGGCAATCAGTTCAGGGTGTACCCCGCCTACTGGGATAGGCTCCAACACCCCCCACGACACTTATGACGACTAAGCGGTTAAGAAAATGGATGGATGGATGGAAAAAATGTCAAAAAAGCCATAAAATGTCCAAAAAAGGAGAGGCAGAAATTTACCATATGTTCAAAAATTTGCCAAAAATTTCAGACATTTTACAGAAAGGCAGACAAATCAAAAAATATACAAATGAAAAGTATGAGAAATTACAAAAAGTTGGAAGAAAATTAATTGGATGCAGCAGATTTCTGTGTTCTGGTGCAGCTCTACTTAGTTATTGGGTACTAAGTACAATACATTAGACTAACACTAACACACTGTTCAGTTCATCATGATGTTCAAATGTTTTGCGGTTCCAGATTTTGTGTTTATTTATTTGGCCAACGCTAATGATGTGAAATGACTTGGCCGCACTAATAGAATGACAATGTCTTACTACTAGTATTTTTTCCCCCCACTCCTGCATGACATTTCTATACACTGGTAGAACAACTCTGGCATACTAGTCGGACAAATACGTGTTACTAGTGAGATGAAACTGTGAGCAACATGTAGCATAGTTGTCGAACTAGATGTCCCTTTCCATAAAACTGTTTTGTGCATTTATTCATTGTCTTTGTTATGGGGTTTAATATCCATGTATTGCTAGTACATGTCAGGGTTACTATAAAAATGGATTCCGATACAGTTACTCGCTAACTGCTAAAAAAAAAAAAAAAAATCCTAAATAACATAATCCAAATACCATCATTTTAATACCAAATATGTAGAAAAATTGAAGCAAGCAAACAAAATCAGTACGACATATTTTATATATTTGCCTGCAGGTCTTAATTATCTTACAAATGTTTAATAAGCATGCTTTTGGTCGGTGGGAAGAATCCTGATCACATGCAATTCAAATCCAAGGCACAAGACCTGTGACAAAGACATGCTAATTACTTGCACCATGCTGCAGATAGATTGATAGATAGATGGATGGATGGATGGATGGTTGGATGGATGGATGGATGGATGGTTGGTTGGATGGATGGTTGGATGGATGGTCGGATGGATGGATGGATGGATGGATGGATGGACGGTTGGATGGACGGATGGATGGTTGGTTTGAATGGATGGTTGGATGGATGGTTGGATGGATGGATGGATGGAGGAATGGATGGATGGATGATTGGATGGATGGATGGTTGGATGGATGGTCGGATGGTTGGATGGATGGTTGGATGGATGGACGGATGGATGGTCGGATGGATGGATGGATGGTTGGTTTGAATGGATGGTTGGATGGATGGATGGATGGATGGATGGCTGGATGGATGGATGGATGGATGGATGGATGGATGGATGGAAGGATGGATGATTGGATGGATGGATGGATGGATGGATGGTTGGATGGATAGATAGATAGATAGATAGATAGATAGATAGATAGATAGATAGATAGATAGATAGATAGATAGATAGATAGATAGATAGATAGATAGATAGATAGATAGATAGATAGATAGATAGATAGATAGATAGATAGATAGATAGATAGATAGATAGATGTGAATGTTGCGACCTTGAACGATCCCTGCAGGAGAAATCAACATTCGCTAGCTTTGCAAATGTTCTCCCCCTCAGTGGGATACAGGCTTTAGTTGCACATGGCAGGCTTTTTTCACTCTATCCCTGAAGGTAAAACCGAATGTAGATAGATTTGCTAGCTTCAGAAGTTTTTTTCAAACCTTTACACGTGACCAGTGATACGAGTAAAAGGTAAAACAGAGTTAGCATCAACCCTGTGTACTAGTAAACACTTGATCTACGCTAGTAAGACAATTCTGCACCATTTTAGAACAACTAGGGCGCACGTAGAACAGCATCTTAAATCCTTTGATAGAATGGTGTGCAGTCCAGCCCTCTAACCTTAGGCCAGCCGGGATAGTCTCCAGCAGTCATGAAACCATCAAAAAGGTGAGCGGATTTTCTCTTTATTTCATTTTCCCTGAAACATTTCTTAGGAGACTTTCCTCTCTAAAGCAATATTGTTTTTATTTTTGCTGTAAACAAAACATACTCTATTTAGAGTTTACACTTGATTTTCTACAACCACTTCAATGTTTCCCTGCAGAAAGGGATTCTCTCTGAAATCACTCAAAACAATTTTTAGTCTGCCAATAATTTTTCCGCACGGATCCATTCAGTTGAAGAATAAACAATGAGGTTTCCCGGGCCCTGCTGAAATTAATTAGTCATGTAACTCTGAATAGAAATGATTGAAATGTGTCCCGGAAAAAGATTTGTATCTTGAGACAAATATCCCCAAATTCTTCTCTTTGTCCGAGCAGTTGGCGTGTCGGTGTGCGGTTTGATTGACAGTAGCTGGCAGGCGGCCAGATTGTTGCACAGCACTGAACGGAGTCGAGGCGAAACGTGAGGCCACAGCGCGTCACCAGAAGGCGTTGGGAAGGGTCGCCCCTTCTAACGGGACCAAAGTCGCTCTGGCAAGCACATGTGCATGCTTTAAAAGTGCCTCGGCAAATTGCCAAAATAGCAACAGGATGTCACAGGTGTACACACGCACACGTATGTCACATTCATTCATTTAGTGGTTTACAAAAAATGTTTGTCAAAGGCTCACGGTAATGCGCTCTAATGAACTGTACGGTACTTTTACTTATTACTACTATCGTTGGCCAAATAAACAACCTAAATACAGTATATACCAGGGGAACTCAAACATGCAGCCTGGGGATCATTTGCGGCCCAAAGGATGACATTTTGCGGCCTCCTGTTTGACATTAAAATCTAATGTAGCACTAAGTAACTTTTTAACTTTAATAAAATATTTGCATACCTTTTCTGATGAAGCATCGACTTAAAACTAGTTGAATGGTACTTTTTTCCATGGCCTGAGGGGGTCTGTATCATTTTTTACCGGCACTAAGCAACTTTGAGGAGGATGGTAGGAACACTGCTACAAAAAAAACTACAAATGTACTGACTGCTTTGTGGCATACGTCACTTCCCCCTTTCTCTATTTGTTACAAAGACAGAAGTCAATTTAAATGTCAACGCTCGCAATGTGCTTGTCCTCATGGAAAATGTGGTCTTCCATCAGGCATAACATTACCGCTTTTGTCCGTTTGGCGTCGCCATAATCAACGTAAACTGAAAGTTCCTTAGTGTTCCTTTTAGCACCTATTTCCTGAGTTTAGTCATGTGATATTTATGAGCCGTGATTGGTCGTCACCTGAGCCCTGAGCAACTGTGATGTCATTTTCTATTGACAGAAAGTGGCAAAATTTTGCTGCTCATATTCCACAGAAACAATATTAATTAGGAAAACATATTTACACTCGTGGGGCCACATAGAACATATTGTAAAGAAAGTTTTGGACTTGACTTTCCCTTTAATCATTTTTGTCCCTGTCAAAGTGAGTCAGAATTGCAGATTTTATTGCTTTGCTTTCACAATTCTAAGGCGCTGTTATGTCTGCATGAACGTGACGAAACGGCCCCCATACAGCCCAGCTTGCCGCGAGAACCGTGACAAAATGCGGCAAAACGCACATCAAACCCTACAGAACGTGACAAAATTGCAAAAATATACTTGCTTCCCGTGCCACAAGTTAAGTATTTGGTTTTCATTAACATAAGATAACAGTGAGGTAGGCAGGTGAAGCAAAAAGCTTTTCAAAGAGAAAAGGAAAAGGGCGACTGAAAAGGTATTTTTCTTTGCCCTTGGATGCTGCTTGATTAGACAGCTGAGGTTAATCACAATGTAAGCAGGAGTGCTGATTATGGGCCAGCTTCCCAGATTGTCATTTAACCTCATTGTGGGCTCAAAAGTGATTCTTTCAACTGAGATAAGATTTATTGTTCTCCATAAATGTTTTACAAAGTTGAAAGCACAAGAAAGACTAACAAGGGCCAAGATGAATACGAAACATTGCGTAACTGTGCCACTGTCCTGTATTCCTTGATACCTGCTATAATTCATTGGCGTATATAAATAAGTAACGCCTTTAAAAATTGTTTTTAAAAAATTGTAACAAAACAAAAAAAGAGCGATGATGATGACTTGTTGACTCGGGAAGGCTGCTGAATGAATAATACTGAGCTCTCAAAAAATAAATAAATACATAAATATTCTAAAAAATACAAAATAAAAGTACAGTATGTGCAATGGGGACAAGGGACAATATAATAAAACAAAATAATTTACCATACTTCTACCATGGATATAGATTTTTTTATGATTTCTCAAAGCTAAAAAAATGTCAATATGTACACAGCCTGTGCCACAACCCGTTTTCTTTTTCATCTTACTATTTGAGTTTGATTAATTGTATTGAATATCCTTGAAAATGCACACTGCATTTTTGTGTTTGAGCATATTCTAAACATGGAATTATTTTTCATTGTTAACTAATGTCATTCTAAAAACACAGTAAAACACTAAACTAAATTAAAGTTTCAACATTGAATTTTTTTTTAAATAATTTCAGAACGATATTGAGTAAATGGTTTGTCCTCTTTAATTAACCTGCCTGATTGATAATTGTGATGCACTCGAGGGAGTTCTTCACATTATCAATCTGGTACTTCAATAGGCAGACCCGTTCGGGAAAGGCGGGACTTGCTATAAAATACTTCAAGCTGATTGGACGATGCGGCATCTTTGCACATTTTTGACATCTTGTCTTTCATCTCGTCATAGGAAAGGGGGGAGCACGAACAGCATTACCAGATGAAAATGCACGAAACTCCTCTCACTGTTCATATTCAACAAGGAAAACTCTGCGAGAACATAATTTATTGCAGCATCCATTCGTCTGTTAAGTTTGTTTGTTTCCCCCCCTTATTGGTTTTGTCCTGCCTAAACAACACGTGATTGGTCCGATCGGAAAATGATCGGTTTGCAAACGTATCAGCAGGAGCGGTACAAGATGTATTCTCCGGAGTTTGTGAACTCGCAAATACCGCGAGAATTCATCTTGCTGCAAGGTTACTCTTTAATGTGACAGTGTGTAATCTTTAGTGCCATCTAGTGGTGAACTAATAATTCATTCAATTTAAAAGAACACTATTGATTTCAATAGAATGCAAAAAAAAAAAAGTTCTATCACCTCAACGTACATTTTTTTCAGATAATTGTAGACTAGTAATCACTAATTATATTACATGGCTGGAATCTCACCTTACAAGAGCTGCTGCCATGTTTCGCCACCATCTTCCTGCTATGGATGCCCAAAGGACAACTTTGCAAGCATAGTTAGCCGAGAAGCTCGTCAAAATAAGAATTGGTGGTAGACTTGCGAAGTGTGGTCTCTCTGAGCCACCGTAGTGTGCGTGCTTTGAAATGCATCATATAGCGACATCTCGTGGTCACTTATTACACACTGTCACTTCTGTTCTGTTGGCTCATTTGCAGCACCAGGTGGGCATTAGTTGTGGCCCACTGTAGTAGTTCAGATCCTATTTGGCTGACAGAACGTTTTGTGTTAGCCTTTCTTTCTCCGAGTTCCGCTCCACAGGGCTGTATTTTGGGGTCCCTGCTGTTTTCATTATATTTGCTGCCCCTCTGTTCCATCTTAAGAAAACATGGTATTTCATTTCACTGCTATGTGGATGACAGTTAGTTAACACCTTGAATCTGATATCCATAGATCTGAATCAGGCCTCAGTGATATGTGGACGAAAAATCAAAAATGAATCTGAAATCTTACATGTGAGTGAGGGCAAAGCGACCAGACACTTTGGATATCACCATCATTTGTAAATCAATACTACAGCAAATGAAAATGAAAAAGTTTTGCGCAGAGGTGGCAAATCCAAGTCCGGAAAGTAAAAACCCTGCCACAGTTGGCTTTAGCCCCAGGTGCTAGCGAGCTAGCTAGCTCCCTAACTAGCTCCCATCGTGCTCGTTTACCTGCTAGCTAGCTAGCACTTGCGGCTAAAGCCAAACTGTGGCAGGGTTTTTACTTTCTGGACCTGGATTTGCCACCTGGTTTTGCATATGTACAGTTTTGTTCCAGGTGTTCAGTAAATATAAGCACGGTGATATTGGGTCATTGCTACAAAAACAAAACATTTAGGACTTGCTGTGTCAAGTTGTGGTATCACAATAATCACACTCAGGTGCTTGCTGGTGCTTTCAGATCATGTTTGACTTTTGCTGTGAAGCACTCAGTTTGAAATAAACTTTACAGGCTAATAATAACTGACAGTGTATAAGCCGCTCAGGGCTACAGTATTATCACAAAGCAAAGTACGGACTCATATGCATGACTCAAAGCACAAGAGTTGAGTTCAGGACGGGTTCAGGACAGAGGTAAGCGGCCCAACACATGCACAGCTATCAAAAAAGTTTGCTGCAAAAACAAACTCGAAAACATAACCGGGTCATGTCCGTATTTAAAATGATACTGAGCATTGTGAGCAATAATACTTTTTCTGGCATGGAACCACATTTCGTAAAAATAATCTTACACACTTTATTAAGAAGATATACCCCCCCTGCCCCCCAACCAATCAGCATAACAATAATGATGTCACTATTAAAATATATACAATGATGAAAAGCCACAAAAGTTAAACATGTTTCACTAAAAGGCACTAAAAATAGATTCCGAATGACTGCACTTCCAACTATTTCATGGCATCATAAAGGGACATGAGCCATGCTTATGGCTGTCTAACTCATTTACTAGGACATTCGCATTAAAAACACAACCAAGAATCTGCCAGGATTATGAATGAAAAATGGGATCTGTGTAAAACAGGTTTTTAAATACTCAAACTACAACAACCTACAACACACAAGTCAACCAAGATAGAGCCCACGTTGCTTTTAATAACAATCACATAAAAGAAATGATGACAGGTCCTGGAAGGAATCAGCATATTGAACCGTATTTTCTTCCCTCCAATGTTACTTTTTCCGAGTGGCTGTGCAGGGTCTGCATTTAAATGAAACAGACATGGTGTAACATTCACGGCATAATGCATAATTCAGACCACCACTGTGCCTTAAACGCTACTCACCAGCTGTTACATAGTCACACTGTGTAGTATGAAAAACAAAGCTCCTGCTCAGCTACTCAAAGCACAATGTTATGGTTCTGCATAGCTGAACAGACTTAGCCACAGAGGGAAACAGTCTTATTTATCATCTGTGTCTCCCCATTTGCCAAATTGGGGGGGGGGGGGGGGCTGTTCTTTCTCAGCTAAAAAAGTCTGAAAGAGCTTTGTTTTTTTTAAGAATCTACTCACTCGGTCACTACTCATGGTAGAGTTTTCCACTGGAAAACAGCTCATATCATATTATTCCAGTTTTTGTTGCCATGGCGATGATTATGTTTACCTCAAACATTTGTAACAACACGGCGCCTCTTCACTCTTACTTTGGGAACATGGCTAAGGGCAGTAATGAAGTTCCCTTCCGAGATTTGCACTCCTCAACTGGATAGGAAAAAAATGTGATAGTGAAAATAGAAATTGACCTTTAATGTGATTTAAAATGTATCTAAGCAATGTGTATAAATGGTTTTAATTTAAAACAATATTACGCAAAAAAACATCAATGAACATATACAGTATATATCCTTGGACAAATTTCTCAACTAAGTAATGCCTTGATATATGAGTTGAATTTGGTTCCGTGACCATGCTCATAACTCAAAATGATCTTTCCCTGACGGAATGAATGAAAATACCAATAATCTGTTCCAGCCTTGTAAAAAAAATGCAATGTGTGTTTCAATTAGAAAGAATAAATTCTACTTTATGAAAGCACAGAAATTAATAATCAAATAGATTATTGCAGCCTAGAGTACGGTCTGATATATTGATACGATACGATATCAGCAGAAATGATACTAAATAAAAGCATTTATTTATTTATTTGTAGAAAATGTTACAAGAGACTTGATCAAGTGAGCGCAATCAAACAAAGAGCAATAGTCAGCAACAATAAATATGAGAAAATATCACCCATTTTCCAAACATACTGTACATTTAACCTCAAGAAGAGAACCTAGAAGAGCAGGAACGGACTGCTTTAATATCACTGCTAATATTGGAGATTTTGGATGTCCAATATAATCCAATATGTTTTTTGTTTTTGGATGATACCAGACCGATATCCGATATCAATATCAGCTCAGGACACCCCTTATACAGTTCGAGAGAAACACAGCAAGAAGAGTTTCAAAACGGACTCAGTAAGGTAGTCAGTCTACATTTGTTGCTCCGCCGTGTGTGTTCAAGTACCCTTAAACAGGTATAGCACCATGACACAGATGCAATTTGCTAGCGCTTGTATAGCATTTGATAATGCGTGGCAGCCTGAAGCTAAACTGGCAGAAAAAATATCTTTGTTTTGTGTGTAATTTGACAGTAAAAGTCAACCGGAAATGGCGAAAAAAAACAGCTGTAAGATACTTTTTGGAAGAAATGTTCACTATGTGCCAAATTTCGTACTGCTTGCTGCGAAGTGAGGTAAGTTGCATTCACTGCCACCATGGAACTCGAATCCTAATTTTTTCCCTCTCAAGTCGAAGAAAAAAGTTGTCCAAACGACACTCGTACTTGGAAAAGCCCAAAAGTCGAGTCACTCGTACCTCAATGCACCACTTTATTACACTTTCAGGCTAAAAGCAGCTTTTCTCATTTTAATGTAAATGATTGCAAGCAGTGCAATACAAAAATTTAAAAAACTCACCACGCTCACGATGCGCCACGCGTCAGATTTATATGCGCACAGCTACTTTACTTCATCTCACTTCAATGTATAAAGCTAAGTGTTTTGTGGAATATAACACTGAAGATCATTATGATGGCATGTCTCTATAAATTGTAAAAAAAAAAAATCTGCATCTATGCTGCCGCTGAAGAAAGAAGCACTTAATTTCCATCAATAAATATCAGTACGTTATGTACAGTATATCAATGTTATTCAAACATTACATTTCAGTATGAAGCCAATAAGTAAGTACTATTTGAGATTGCCTTCCCCATAAAAGGAAATGAAATATTCATCTTTGCTTGAGGAGAGTTTTCAACATAATAGATGGGAACGTAACCCTCAAACAACATTAAATGGAAGCAATTGATCAAGTGTGACAGGCAGGATGGGGGCGGGGTGGGGGGAGGGGGGGCACAGGGAGCACATTTTGACAGCCATGAATTAAAACAAAAATGTGAGCAAAATTCAATCTGGACACACCATAGCTGTCACTGATTTAGTCTCACAATACATATATGACCTTGCTTTTTTTCAGTGTCATGATGTCATCATTTACATCTGAACTTTAAGCCTGCAGAATATTGAAATGCAATGAATCAAAATAGGAAGGTAATATTAACTCATTCACTGCCATTGACGGCTATAGACGTCAAAAATTCATTTCTATTGGTTTAACATGTTTTTCCACTTTTGTTAACAAGAGTATGAAAACCTAGGAAAAAAATATTGTACATTTAGAACATATATAACATTTGTGATTAATCATGAGTTAACTATTGAAGTCATGTGATTAATTACAATAACAATTTTGAATCAAATTTTTAATCTTTTCTAAAAAAAATTAAAAAGGATTAAAAAATGTCTAGGTTTTCATACTCAAAAACTAAAAAAAAGTTAAACTAATAGAAATAGTTAAAATTATTTTTTTGACGTTTATAGGCGTCGATGGCAGTGAATGAGTTAAATGATTTTAATAGTTACATCAGCAAAAGTTTCCTTTTCTTCTGGCATCTTCAAACACAATCAAGATCAACTTAGATTTGACTTTGCACAACATGATTGGATGTTAATTGCTTCACTATACCATGCATGCAATGCATCTGAATTCCTTGTTACTGCACACATTTCTTCACAACTTCCCTTCGATTCCTCATTTGTCTGTTCAAGGACAGAGACAAAGCACAGACTTGGCTCTTTTCATTTCATCTCACCTGTAGCTTCCTAAACTAGCTGATTGCGTTCATAGTCACCGCATTATGTAATTTGACATGATTCAAGGGTGAAAGAATGAAAGCTTTAAAAAAAAAAAAAACGCTATAAACACATGCTGACATACTGTAGGTTTTGGGGAGCTTTTTTCCCCCTCTCTCTCTCTTAACAATACAAAATGGTTTTGATCAAAATGTCAGCTTCATGAATGATGAGGCTCTGCAGTAAACAGCCAGTCAGTGCAGGAAATGCTGTACCTATTTTTAACCACAAACATGCACTTTTTTCAGCAGGGACACATGGGAGGGTTCCAATTAGCTCACAGGAAACCCACAGAGACAAAAAAGAAAAAAGAAAAGAAAAGATGGCTCATAGTAAGTCTTTCCTCACATGCTGACACACTGCACCAGGAGGAAGAGGGGATAAACATTCTTAAATTCTCTCGAAAGATCTTGGCTTCTGTTGTATATATATATTTTTTAATCAGATTAGTAGAAATAGCACTTTTTCGTCTTTTGAATGTTACATGTACAAAGCCTGGAAATATTCATAATGTACTGACTGCATTGCGTTTCATCCAGTATTCAGTCAAGACTTCAACAAATATATTCGATGGGATGATTTTAAATGTCTGAAAAGCAATTTTACTGTTTTTCCTTGGCTCAATTTGAGGCTCATGTCTCAAATCCCTTGTGGAGGTCTAAAGAAACACAATTATGAAAATGGGCTCGTTTATCTAAATTACTGCTTGCGGTTAGTAGTTTTGTGAACGCGCCATTTTATAAAAGCTTTGAGAAACAAACACAAAGCCTTTCTTCATTCATTTTCCATCTTTATATATTTGTCTTGTTTTTGACTGTTCAATATGTCCTTAAACTTGTTCCTTCATTCATGTCAACATTTCATTCATGGACACCCACTTACTCCTCCGTTCACCTTTTCCATTCTGACCTTCTTTTCAGGCTCATTGCAAATAAACTTTTTGCAATTGGGTTTCATAAATTCATTGCCAGCTCAACACAGTTCTCATAAAACTAATAAAAGATTTAGAGCATTACATTCTTTTTCAGAATTGGAGTACCGGTGGACACAAAAATATATTTATTGCACGTTAGGAAATATTAATCTACAGAAATCAATGACTAAAATTACATGGGTTATTTGTAAAACCAAATTCCAATTTACTAAAGTTGAGTACTTTTCTGGCCAAATTTTCAAAACACTGTCAAATACTAACTGGATTTAGCTTCTGCATTTATGCATTCTTAAATGAACAATTTCACAAGTTATTACTTTTTATTTAAAAATGTCCTCTTTTTCACTCTTTTTTAGTAGGGATGGTTGAGTACCAATATCATGAATCGTATCGAGCTGATACCCAACCTTATTTCAAGGTATCGGTAACCGTGACGGCTGCTGGTACCGTACCAGCTGCCCTCTTGTGGCCATTTTATGATAATGAACTAGAAATTAGAAAAAAATAGGAAATTGCCATTAAATTCATGCAATTTTAACGAAAGATGCCAAATTAGGATATATAAATGTTTCTTTAAATTTTTTTGTTATTTTTAATTGTTTTTTTATTTTGTGTATATAAAGTACTAGTGATATAACACTTTTGATGTCTGTGTAGTGGTTCACTGGCCTGATTTTTGTACACGGATTGATAATGTGAACGTGTGTGAATGGTCTATTGTATGCGCCCTGTGATTGACTGGCGACCAATCCAGGGTGTTTCTACCAAGAAATGTTCCTATCTGCTAATGACGTTTGATTTGATGGCTGCGCATACTGAGGTCAGTTTATAATGTGAGTGATCCGAGTTTTAATTTGACTGACAGCTCATCTGCTTTGTCCTTCACGGCCAAATCAGCGCCATTCCTTCAAACAATGATGTCATGCTTTTATTTCGACATCATTTGAGGAAGGGGAAATGAATGAGAAAGAAAAATTTTTTGGACATTACCTGCATTATCTCAGTGTAAATCAGGATAACTTTGGTGGGAAATTCAGAAGCGGCGAGTCATTCGTGTCCCTTTTCTGGACTCGTGTCCCTTTTGTGAACTGTTTCAGGTCACAGGCAAGCATGGCGCTTATCCCAACTGACTCATCAGCCAATCGGGGGACTTGTATACTTAAAGATACAAAGAAGGATGATTTGTTCCAGTTTAAAATGATGAAACAGAAGGGAGTGTTAACATGCCTTATGCATCAGTAACATTTTAGTATTCTAGTCTTCCAGTTATTCTCTATCAGTCCAGTTTCTTGTCATTTTTGTGAGTGTGGGAGATTTATGGTTCACACAAAGAGATACTGAGGCTGAGGGAAAACTTGACAAATCAGCCATTTGTTAGCCATGTAAAATTATATGGAACTTTCCATCAGTGCTGAGGCAGCGACTCCAACCTGCCAAGTCTGTCTAACGAAGAGGCAAAAAAAAAAAAGCCATGATTGCATAAAGCCAGGAGTTGGCTGGATGGAGAACGGATTTACTGTTAGTGGCCTGAGAAGTAAAACAAAAATCCTAAAAGAGGATGGTGTGGTTCTTCTTTCCATAATCCAACAGACGTCAATGAAAGTTTTCCAAAATAGCAGCATGGGCTGGACCAAAGAAAAAGAAACTGCAAAGTCGCCTGGACATAAAGATGATTTTCACCCGCGAGGTACAGTAAGAGAATAGCCAAGACCGGCTACAGTTTTCCCAGATGTATTTCCATTTGGTGCTTTTAATAAGATATCATTGCATTTGTCAGGTCAACCACTAAACATGAAAACGGAGTCTTTCGACAAGCAGGCACGCCAGCTTTCTGTTGGCCATGTGGGCTAGTGAACAAACTAAACAATGTCATTTCTCCATATGCTCATTCAAAGCCATTCACTGCCAATTACAAAAAGCCGTATGTTTTGCATAACCGCTTTTTAAAAGATGTCTTTGTTTCAAACGCTTTTAATTGACAGGCAAAATATAGTGGGCCCGCATGTGATGAAACATGGCCGATGTAGTAACAAGGAGGTTGTTGACTTACATAACGTAAAGAGCACAATTATAGAAGTTAATAGGATGGAATTGTAGAATTGGCGGAGAGAGACAAGGGGCAGAAGGGCAAGATAACAAACGATCTGAATGAGAGCTATTGGAGCATGAATAATTAAAAGCTTCCCGCTGCAGTCAAAGAAATAAAGTAAATTGTGGGAGCCAGTGGGAGGATGTGAGTACAAGTGGGGAGCGAGGCAGTAGCACAGAGGGACACAGTCGAGCGCTTTGGCTCGTCCCGTTTATTTGCTGAATATGAGGATGTGCAAGCAAAATTGGCAAGCTGAAGTGAGCTTCGACTGGAGGCCACTGTTGCTACTCTTCATCCCGATCTTGCGCTACATTGTTGTCGTTGGCAAAAGGTTGTCAACGTTAGTTTGGGATGGCATATTTCTGCTTTTCCCAGTAGCAACAGAACCCTATTTGGCAACTTAAGACAGTGTTCGTAATGGAACTACGTATGAGGCCAGACACAACTGTATTACCCAAAAAGACAAAATCAATTTTCTATACCTATTGTCCTGTTCAGGGTCACAGAACCTGGAGCCAATCCCAGTTGAATAACCTACGAATACATCGACCTGATTTAAAGAAGCTGTTATCAGATCAGGTACCAAAAGTAACTCGTGCATGTAAGGGTACTGTGTCCATATTGAATGCCTTTCAAAAGAACTCGATGTTGTAAGGAATACAGTTTAAAGAAATTAACAGTAAGAATAGCACCGGAAAATCCCATTTCAAAAAATTACGTATAATACGTTGCCCTGATTTGTGGGCATCCTTTAATACACTGGCCAACTTCTTTTTTTTTTGAGCGCCAAAAGATATTTTAATGATTAATGAGTTATTCTGGGCAACTTGGCTCTAGTTTTAGAGGTATGGATATTTTTGACAATTCATTGATTGATTATATTCATTTGGGGATATAAATGATGCTTGCAGTTTATTCTCTAATAAAAGTGAAACAAACTTGATGTTTACTGCTAATATTACATAATATTCTAAAGTTTTACTTTTTTTGCAAATAGAAAGCTCTCTGTGATAGTGATTGTCGTCTTTCACGATACTGTATATATATATTTAAAAAAAAAAAGAATACTGTATGTAAATGCTTGAAAAGACTCAAAGTTGTAGGTTAAAGAGAATACCAATGTGAACATTTGCATATATTTTTAGCTTTTTCGTTTAAAAAAAAAACATGGAATATCTCATTATGTCTTAAATTGCAATTGTGCTTAGCAGCTGACCAGAGACACATTAGTCAGTGAGATTTTAGGCAAATCTCTCGTGACGTCAGAACCACAGTAGCGATTTTGCCTGCTTTAACAGCTCAAACAACTATTTGAGTAAGCTTGGCTTGTTAAAAAGAGATGAGTAAGAATGCGTGCAAGTTCTTTTCATTTATTAAACTGCGTCTGCCTTAGGAAAGTAACCTGACAGCTCTCGCCAGCCTTTATGCGCTAGCTAGCCGCTAACGCTGGCATTGCCGCTAAATTGTGGCAACAGGCGGCATATAATAATACAATGTCAGCATAATTCGGTAGTTTTTTTGGGTGTCGTTAATCAAAATGAATTTGACTTTGATTTCAAGAAGACATTGTGTTGTTGACGTCGATATCAACTGTTACAGAAACGCAGCTAACTACAGTGACTCGAAAAACGGACTCAAGTCAGTTATGCTGCAACATGCTGCCAGGAGCAACTTCAAAATAAAAGCATACCAAGGTACTGATGTCAGTTTATTACTTTATTTTGAAATATTTGATTTTGAAGTTATCTCTGTGTTCTGTCATGGATAGCTGCTCATGGAGCACATGAGAGCAATTTTGGGGAAACGATGTACTTTAAATTACACACATTTCTAACACTAGACATTAAATATCATGTTGGAATGAAAGTTAGCTTTTTTTTTTTTCTTTTTTTTTACAATATCAAGTCTTATAATGTATTTTATTTACGGGATTTGAAGGTAATCTAGACCAGAGATAGACAGTAACCAATAAAGGGTACAGGGTATGTATCCTAAAGTACATAAACTATGTACCCTATTTTACATACTGTATTTGTAAATATATAATATTAATAACGGTACAATTTGTAACCTGTTAAAGGATACAGTAGATACTAATAATATTCAGATGATGTCTTTTTGTTTGTTTGTTTGTTTGTTTGTTTGTTTGTTTGTTTGTTTGTTTGTTTGTTTGTTTGTTTGTTTGCTATTGAGATGAGCGTTGGCAATCGGACCGTTTGCACACTATATGCACTGCATCCATCTTCACTACGTAAACGTAAACGGAAGAAGCAAGCATCCAAAGAAACACACGAGAAATCTCTTTTACTACCAACATTTCACTCGCCCCATTGTTTATGGCAAACATAAATCCATTTCATGCTTCTCTACGTACAGCACAAGAGGCTGGTGTTGATGAGAAATATAGTTCAGACGAGCAAACTATCGTAATCTATCTATAAATCTGATGCCAGTGGAGCAAACAAGCACAAACAATCCATTTCCCAAAGTTAAGAATTCCGAGCATTTCCACTCATCTTCCTCATGCTCATCATCATAAGTGGGCAAAGACCCAGTAATAGATTTTGACCGTTCGAGTGCAAACCAGTCACAGCAAATGTTATTGTTTATGGCAATGCTTCTGCATCGGTCTCACCTCTGACCTCCTGTTCTGGCTGTAAGGCTCATCCAGCGTCCAATCCGCACATGCACAGGAATTGGCGCTACAGCGTTAAGATTCACAGCAACTCCCGTGCACAATTACAAATCAAAGCATTTGCAGGGATCGAGATGAAGTGTGTGTGGGGGATCTCGGTCTTGGCCGACCGTGAAAGTGACTCATCTCCATGTAAGATAGTCAAGCCTCGGCGCGCCGATTGGTCGAGTACAGCGTCCTCGTGCACAAATAAATGCGCGCACATGCACACACAGCGAGATGCACCCGAGGCCCTTTAGAGCAAGCATTAGTCACTCCACATAAAAGCATCTAGTCACTCCAAAGCAGGGGAGCAGAGAACAAGTGGGAGACAAGGTCTGTGGAGGTCTGGTCATGGCGGCCATTTTCCAAAAAAGAAAACTGAGGAAGTCTTCACGTTGGAGAGTCAAGTTTGCGTAACAGTGATCGATACAGGAGGAGACGCCCCTGCTCCGGGCTCATGTTGGATTTGTGTCTCCCATGTCTACACCGAGCCAGTCTAGAACATGGGCTGAAACCTGAGGCCATATGACTGTAATAGATGTTGACTGCACACGTGACACTTACGTAACCACATATTACCTATCAGAATTTGGCGGGCATGAAAGTCACACTGTCCAGAAAAACTCACTGTTTTTATGATTAATTAAAGTGTTTATGGACAGTTTACCAACATGTACATTATGGACATGTCTTCATATTATCTGCAATCAAGACAAAAGTTTGAAGGCTAAAGTCGATGACATATACACTTTGTGACTTTCACCAATCAACAAAGTGATTAGGTAAGAACCGTATCCCCTTGCCTTGGAGAAATGGCATAACATAAGGAGTGAACAATTGATTTCCTTGTTTATTTAATCAACAGTTTGTATTTCTGAATTAAATTCACATGATGCATGGTACTAACTAAAAATTTTGAGTGAGACAATCTCTACTGCAATGCATTTCGAGAGCATTTATTATGCAGACCTCAAAATTCTATATTAAAACAGCACTCTATTGTAAATAAATAAATAAATACTGTTATTATAATATAAATCCCTGGATTGGCCGCCAACCAGTTCAGGGTGCACTACTGCCCGACGCCAGCTGCGATAGGCTCCAGCGACCCTTGTGAGGAATAAGCGGTTAAGAAAATGATGGATATAACATAAATATTAATATACTTTTGAGTAGGGGTGTAACGATAACGGCATTATCGTGATATCGCAATATTAAAACGGCCACAATATCATCGTATCAAAAGCAGCACATCTGTTCAAAATGTGAAGTGGACTTCCATGTGTGCAATTCTAGCACCCTCTGGTGGCGAGTTCAAGTTTCATAAGAGATGTTTTAGCCCTTCTATGTTTAAAATCCACGCTACTGGTCAGATGAAAGGGAACGTAATATGCTTGTGAACCGGGTCAATATGTGGAGGAACTCAATGTGTGCGTGCTTTAGCAAGTAAATTAAGTGTTAGCAGAGATTGTAGGTGGATTATATGCATTAGTGTTATGTACAAAAGCACAATAATGTATTGTTGTTTTTTTTAGTATGAGCACATTTTTTTACAATATTGTGGCCTCCGCACAATATCGTGATCATTAGCGTATTGTGAGCTTTATATGGTGCTAATATCGTTTACGTATTGTGTGTGTTTGGATATCGTTACATCCCTACTTTTGAGTTTACCTCTTCCGGGTTGATGTCGAAAATAAGGGAAAATATTTTTTGGGATGTACCTGTAGTTCGATGTTCTCCGCTTCAATGCGGGCAATTTCAGCCAGACTTCTGTGAAAGGTGTACTTGATCACCCAAGCACTTAACACCGGTTTTGACAATGAACATCCGGGCATTTTTTACATTTCTGCTCATTACGCGGTGACAACAAACTATTGCCTTTGCCTGGGCTGTGACTAGCATACAAACCAGTCAGATTGTTCAAACTGCATTTCATCACTTTTTGAAATAAAAATAATCCTCACTAATCAAATGACAACGATCCAAAGTCCAATGTTTTTCAATGAGCTTCCTTTCACGAGGCAAACGTAAACAACAAAGATGGCTGATTACGATAAATTGTTTGTTGCTCTGGTTAACGTAGTCAGTCCAAATCACGTTGGGTTACGTGAAGTCACTCATTTCAGATCATTAAATTAATGACATAATACATAAAGACATAAATGTGCTTTTGATTGTGTTAATTATGTTTTGCGATTCACATTCTGTCGAGTGATGTCAAATTGAAGTCAGTCAAAAAAGTCGTAAATGCTCATAAAGCAAAATTATAGAGATGAACAAAATTGAACATACAACATTTTCTCTATAAAAATAAATAATGATACTCCAGGCTGTCTGTGTATTGTTGGCACGGAGACAAGGCCAAAGACCCAAACTCAAGTGAAGGAGCAGTTTGGCCAGTTTGTTATCTCGAACAATTGATTAGATAAATCCGGTGAGACAGCATAGCTAATAATAAGTTTGATCAGATATAAACTCAGATGAAAACTTTGGAAATACTGTTTTATTCCTTTGTTTCTCCGCTTTAATAACACCAATTGGAGTTCTATTATATTGTTGTCACCATAGCATCTTGTGCGGACCGTGATTCCGTGCAATGACAAACACATTGTGTGAGTAGCCGTGCAAAATGGACCAAATCGCCTGGAAGACTTTCCATGCAACTGGATGATCGCCTTCTCCCACGCTAACATTAAAAACAATACCTATCATTTCACTCAATCGGAGTAGCATGTGGAAACCACAACAGCCTGAAGCCTTAGGCGTCACCAGCCAATCATATTTTGCTGTTGAATGGCGTCTCAGTATTCCACCAGGAGTTGTTGAATGAAGGTCGGTGAAGGTATTTGTGGTTTGTTACTCGAGCGCAGGGCTTCCCAATCTTTTGGAAACTGACAGCAACATCCTGTTTGCTGATTCATATGAAAGGCTGCCACCAGTTTGACAGACTTCTGAAATAACAAATGTGCTGAAATTACTTTTAATTGTGTCATTCCTGAACATTGAGAACATATATGTATGTGAAGACATTGATCAAGTTAATGATTTTTAACAATAACACTTGACAGTAGTTCTATAAATATGCAAGTGTTTACATTTTCTAATTATTCCATCTACAACATTCCCAGGAAATCACAGTGTCCCGGCTGTGGTGTTTTACGTCATTGTAAAGGTGCCTATAAGGTTTACCAACAATATGAAGTATAACAATTGGAATTAAAGGGATTCTTATGACGTTTCAAGGTTATGAACGGCTCACAGTGAACCAGTAATAATTCATTATCGTGTGGCACAAAGGGCAGGCTCAATTACTTCCGTAATTAGTCATGTCATTAATTTTTTATTGACCTAGAGCTGTTTTCATATAAATATTGACTGTAATTATGACTTTACTATTGCTTCAGTACACGGTAGGTTAGTGATAGACAAATTCAGGTTATGTTGCTGTCCTAGAAACGGATCTGTAAACCCGGCAACCCTTGTACTAAGGAGAAAAAAATTGTTGATTAAAATAAGGTTTCCACACTTTTTGAGAGCTTAAGATGAATATGAACTAAACTACATAGAGGCATTTGCATCTCAGCTATTTCACACTTTTTTTCTCTCTCTCTTATTGTTCATTCGGTAATTTTACCGATTTGACGTGTCATCATCATTGCTCTTTTTTTATTTTTTATTAATTCTTATTTTGCATGTGCGTGTGTGTGTGTGTATTCATTAGTTCACCTAAAACCTATTAAAAATCCCATACCGTTCACCTAAACCGAATACTTCAGAATCCAGCTCGAGTCGTGAGGTTGTCAGGAGACCCGAGGAAGGATCAAAGAAAAGATAGGAAAGTGAAATCCAGCACCGACCAGACATTACCTACTTCCCACCGGGTTACCAACCAGAGTCTTTCACCAACCCCAGAAACATCTCAATTCCAACAAATCAGGGAAACCTCAAGAGACCAAAGGAGAGACTGAGGAAAGGAAGGAAGGACAGACGAAGTCGAGTGAGATCCACAGACACCAGCCAGCTATTTCACACTTAATGCTGCAATAGTTACTGCATGACAGGAATATCATTACCAACTCTGTCATCATCATTTTGGAGTTGTTGTTTTTTTGTTTTATGAAAAATTTGAATTTCTGATTAGGAATTACGGTAGATCTCAACAGAAAACCCTGACCAAATTAAGACCTGTGAAAACAAACAGGATAGACACTTGTAGGATATGACGCCATTGCTCAACTGTTCAAATGGCACACACGTTGCTGAATAGATTGTCTGGACCTGATTTGTTCCAAATATCTGGATTATTATGGGAAGATTTATAGAAAAAGATTATGAAAATGTTCTGCTAATTTGCATAACCATGTTCGTGTATACATTTTCATCTTCTAGATATACATAAACATCCAATAATAGCAAGTCTTGTCTGGATTCTTCAGGAACTGAAAGCAAACCAAATGAACTGAAATGAAGCACTAATGCAGGAGTAGCAGAAGAAATATTAATTTCTATGGAAAGAATATTTTTAAATCAACTGGGATCTTCTCCAGCTCCCTGCGACCCTGAACAGTGTAAGTGATGTTGAAAATGATTGGATTTGATGGATGCTTTTTGAGAATCCAAAATACACCCTGCTAAGATTTTGGACACGGTTCAGGTTGTTTTTTTTTGTAATAAAAACCTTCAGCACTGTTACACTTGTTTTTTTTTTTTTTTTTTGTGGCAACGATAGGGGAAGTAAAGCCGATAAGTCTGGTAAATGTTTGTCTTTGTTTATTTCCATACAAACTAGAGCTGTCAAATTTTTTTAATATACATTTTTACAATCAGATTAATCCCATTTTATAGTTATGATTAACACGATTAATCACTTCATTAAAAAGGCTTTTTATCCCAAAAAAAAATGTGACAGCACTTATACAAAAAATTCACAATTCAAACTACAGGTTCTGGAGCCCAACCCATTACATCATAGAATCATTTCTGCGGATGGGGATTGGGCAACATGACACCCAGGTAGATTTCATTAGCTTAGTTTAATTAGCAGTGCAATGTACACGTCTAGGATGACGTAACGTAATAAAGCCGAGGATATTGTCAGATTAATGCAGCCAATTGGAAAGAGGGGACACGGAAGAGGAGAAATGACTCGGGTTGCTCCCCTTCAATAGAGTAACATTGCGTAACCACTGGCCAGTAGCTGCAAGATGGTTTAAATTGACACTGGGCTAGTAATCCCAAGCGTACGTTGATAACTGCTTTTGTCACAATGAGCTTTGAGCAGTGAGTTAACGTTGGTAATGGGGGGTGACAAATAATGTTTATGGCGTTCTCGGTGGCCAGAGACAATTAAAAAGTTACCCTGGAGCAGTTGAGGGGCATGTTGGTATTTTTTGACCAAACAAAACAAAGATAACCTGTGTTATTCGTTTTATATATTTTTCCTCCGTTTGAATTCCTCATCACATAAAAGCAGTTCACCGAGACAGCAATATGTCTTCATGACCACACTAACCACTTCATTATAGGCAAATATAAAGAAATAGTGTAGAATTGTCCGCAGGCAGTGAATGTTGCCTTCATTGTCATTGTAATGTTCTGTTTTAATTAAAGGTGTTGGTGAGCTGGTGAGAAATAGAGGGTGATAATTGGTCGCAGTCTTGCTGTAAATGATCAATGCACAAGCTGAAGTCTCGTTTCACTTTAGGATGATTTAATATGCTATTTTACTGCTATGTAAAACAACTAGCACTAAAATGTACACACACACTTGCAATCCATCACACTGAGAACTGTTTCTAATTAAAATGACACTCAGTATGATGCACTTGCATACCACTGCAAGCTATACGCATAACAATAATGCTGCAAAGTATTGTTTAAATTAATACTGACAGGGTCATTCATACCTGAGAAATATTACTTTATAAAAACACGTTTGATGCAGCTTTTGTATTGGATGCAGGCTCTAACTAATAGAGATGTTGGATGCTTTTTTGTTTTCAGACCAATACCAGTACAAGCAGTCAACTCTTGAGGAGTCTCCGATACCGATAAGAAGTACCAATGCTACTGATTCTTTTGATACACCAACCCCCTACCCCCAAAAACTTAAAAAATAAATAAAACAAAGACAAATATTTTTAAAGAAGACCTCTATAGCTCAATTTAAAATGTTTTCCCTTCAAATTGAATGAAATTAAAAGCAATTTTCCATTCTTCTAATTCTTAGTTCCTAATCCTAAAACAGCCACAAGAGGGCGCCTAATACTGGCCAATACAATGATATTGGGCCAGGTATCGGCCCATCCCTAATGACAAGTTGGCATTTTCAAATCACGCAGTTAGGACTCCCATCACTCAACTCAACTCGCTATCTATCGAGCACTTTAAAACAACCACTCCTGTTTCCTTAAGATGGAACTCAGGGGGCAGCAAATATAATGAAAGCAACAGAGACCCCAGAATTGAACTCTGTGGAACGCCATATGTTTCGTTATACATGTGAATTCATAATGCACATATTCTGTAAGCCACTTTCTTTTTTCTTTTTTTTTGGTCAACATAGTTAAACAATAATAAAAAAATCCGACGACATACCATCACAACAGCCACGAGTCGATTACTGAGCGCACCAAATTCCCTAAAGCACAGGACAAGTATGATCCCCTGCAGCCACGAAGGTCAAGTGGGGTGTATCGTCTTGACACATTTGAGACGGGTGTGTGTTTAGACGTCCACCGAAACACTGAGACTGACTCACCGAACCCCCGGGGGTCGATTGAACCCAGGTTAAGAACCACTGATCTCGGTGTTCCTCTAATTTGCTTTTTACAGATACTTACACATGGATTCATTACTCAGTCGACTCTAACATGGGGGTTAAACAGAGTTAATCCCACGGTGAAAAGAGAAAGCTTTGAACAACACCGATGGCAAATACTTCCACAAATGGAAATGTCCACTGGCAAACCTTTATCAGGCCTGATTCATGTACTAGCAAGACACTTAAATGGGACTTTTCAGCTTTGTGACATTTCATTCTGTTTTTAGATGTTTTCTTTTTGGGTTGCTTCGGTTACCTCCAAGCAAAAGATTGGATCAGTGAGCCATGACAGCTCATCCATAAGTAATTATGCAAAATATTACACAATCTGCTCAGGCATTGGGATGCTTTCAGGACTATGCCTGATGGTTTGATTCGACTTTTCTATGAAATCATAATCATTCATTCTTTTATGGATCTGCAGCAGTGAAAATAAAAACGGAGCTTATAACTATTGGGGTCAGCGGGCCTTTTTCACGACATATATCACTTATGCACACATGGTCCCAATCACAAGCAATCAAAATGCATCTCCAAAGCAATCATTTTCTGAGATTATTATTTGCTCTTGTGGTCGTGTTACATCAGCCTCAGTGGCTATTTAGGGCAAATGAGACAGTGCCGGCACATTCAGCAAATGACAATGTTGTGTGTGTGGTGGGTGATTCAATTTAGTAACAAAATTTGGGTGCCTAAAATCTTTGGTTTCAGGGTTCATTTTGGCCTACAATATAAACAGGGGAAAACTTGATAGCTTTAATTTTACGCAAACAATTGGACTTACGGTCGGATGCTGCCTCTGAGGCACCCAGTATACATTTCATGAGATCTAAAATTATAAACGTCAGTGGTAGAGTGGCCGTCTGGTATCCCTGGGGTTGTGGGTTCAATCCCCTTGGTGAACATGTTCAAGTATCCTTGAGCAAAATACGGAACTCCTAATGCTGTGTCATCAGAAGGTAAATGACTAATCAAAATGTGAAAAGAGGTTTGAGAGCCTCGTAAGGGGGAAAAGAATGCTTTATAAATGAATTACCCTAACAGCAAACTGTTGCAATTTTAAACCCAATATCTAGTTTTTCAACAGTTGGCCATGTTTTAAAAGATGAATCACTTTTTTTTTTGTCATATACTGTTAAATTACATACAATCTTGTTAAAATTACAGTAAAAAAAACATACTTTATTTATGGGGACAAAATGTGTTTTACAAGAAGGTAATTTTCTGTTATTTCACAGTATTTTCTGGCGGAAAATTACAGTTTTTTGATTATTTATTCATTTTCAGTGTAGATGTTTATACGCCATTGATCTGCTCACCATTACAGTTTAAGTTCATCCCAAGTGTTTGATTGAGCACAGGTCAGGTTTGTACTGGGGCATGCTGGAACAGAAAAGGTTTGTCCCCAAACTGTTTTAACAAAGTTTGTGTCAGCTGAAGAATTGAGATTCAAGGGAAATGCGATATTTGGTACATTTCCTGATTAATTAATTGATTAAGGAATGTGTAATTGCTTTATTCACATACTCATTATCTCGCATCAGCAACAAGTGAGGATTCGATATCTCGTTAATGGTACTTCCACTTTGGGTGAATGTGTAATAGCAGTCTTTATATGCTAACAACAGCACTAATACCTGAGGAACACCGTCACCAGTTAAAAAACAAACAAGACCTTTAGATTCCAAAAGTTTCTTCCCTGATAACGGAAGAAATTGGCAATCGAACAACTGTCTCTCCAAACAAGTCTTGGATGGTTTATTTATTTATTATCCACCTCTCCACATGGCCAACCGTCTTAGCTTTCCATGTTATCTGATTAAAAAGCACATTTGTGCAGGTGAAGGATGGCACGGCTGCAACCTGCATGCTAATGTTGCAGGCCCTGCGTGCTGTCAATTCTGAGCACAGCTCGGCCCTCCTTCAACCATCAACAATTTTGTGTACAGTACCTCTAAAAAAGCTTGGTGCAAATTAGAGTAAATTGAAATGCACTATAAAATACACTTGGGTCAAAAGTAACCCAACTATAGGTAAAAAATGGATTGATCCTCTACTTGAATCAATTTGACCCAACTTTGAGTCAAGAAATTGGTCTTTTAGTGTAAAACAGCTCATAAATATTGGTCAGATCCTTTACTCGGGTCAAAAAAATTGGGCCATTTTATATAAAACAATCCAAAATGTTGGGTCAAATTGACCCATAAAGTTGATCGGTCCTTTTTTGATCCATAGTTGGGTTACTTTTGACCCAACTGTTTTTAGAGTGCACTCTAAAAACACTTGGGTTTAAAATGGACCGATCCTTTACTTGAGTTTATTTGACCCAACTTTGCGTCAAGAAATTGATCTTTTAGCGTAAAGCAACTCATAAATATTGTTCAGATCCATTACTTGGGTCAAAAAATTGGGTCATTTTGTATAAAACTACCCAGAATGTTAAGTCAAATTTACCTACATTTGACCCAACTTTGAGTCCAAAAATGGGTATTTTAGTGTAAAACAACGCATAAATATTGGTCAGATTCTTTACTTGGGTCAAAAAAATGGGTCATTTTGAATAACACAACTTAGAAAGTTGGGTCAAATTCACCCCTGAAGTGGATCGGTCCATTTTTTATCTATAATTGGGTTACTTTTGACCCAACTGTTTTTAGAGTGTAAGTGAAATGTATGATCAAGGCTGGACTGACCATCTGTCATAGAGGGAAGATGCCCGTTGGGCCTGCGTCTTTTGGAGCAGATGTGGTGCTATTTAATTATTATTTTCCACCATTTTACTTCAAAATACGGGCCTACAATTGAGAGGGAGCAACCCAACTCATTTACAATATAGACAACAAGCTGGATTGATCAACATCAGTGGCAAAGCTACATGGCAGCCAGGGGTGGTCAGGAATCATATCTGAACACATTTTTTTAATAAGAATCTGTCTTTAGAATATAGTGTTTGATTTTTTTCAATCCATGTCAATTATATCAATTATTTTCAAAACCATAGCAAGCATGGACGAGAAGTCATTGATTATTATTATTACATCCGTAGTCATACTTGCTCTTTAACCAAGTAAAAAATAATTTCTTCCAAATATTTGATTATTCGATATAATTTTTGGTAAGATACTCAAATACTAAAATACTCCATAGCCACAGCCCTACAACTCCCCAGTTACATCGTAATATTTTCATTGTTTAATGAAACCCTTGCTCCGGGTCCCCGGGATTAACCGGCAAAAAATTGCTCCTCAAAATTACAAATTAAAAAACGGTTTTGCGCGCCTGTCATAATGGGATAACTGCCACTTTAAGGAACTCTCTTAATGTTTTATGACATTTCGGACAGCTTTTTTTTATTTCCTTCAATGGATGTTGATACTGGACTGTTGCAGGATAAGTATTTGCACTTGTGTTTTGCAATGTTCATCATGTGTGTAATTTCATGCCGTCAAGCCACACATAGTAAAATTCCAAATATATTTGTTCAACAGTACACTGTCGGTTTGCTAAATGAATTACGTGGTCCTCATAGCTTTTAAATTTAAAAGCAAACATGAACTCTTAGAGGGAGTGAAATGGCCAAGTCTCAAAGGCACCTTATGGTGATATTGACTCATAAGTGTTAATGTGCTTGGATGTGCTGTGGTGACAGACTCGAGCCCTCAGTGTCCCTGAGCAGGTATTTGGATAGATGTGTTGGCTGCAGGTACGACTTTTTTTCCTCAACAGCTAAATAGGACATTTGTCAGCGGGGTCAGTGAGGACTTTTAGCACTGGTTGTCAGCCCAGTTTAGCATCTGTTTTGCAGAACAAGCCATTACAGTTTCAGAAAGTTATCACAACAGCTGAAATTGATATTTATAAATAAATACATTTCTCCAGTGCACAATGAAACATCATGCATCCTTTCATTTTCTATACCACTTGGTGAGCTGGAGCCTAACACTCGCAGAAATATTTCAAGACTAACTTAAAAGTCATGTAATTTTTTTTTACATAACAAATTCCTATTTACTTTTTTTTTTTTTTTTTTTAGATTATTTTAACACAAACCTATACCAAACACAACTTACATGATACATATGTATTAGTCACAAAAAAAGCCTATTTATTTGAAATGCATAATCTTCAGGTTTGTGTATTTACAGTATTACCGGTAATAAAACATTTTTTTCTTTTTTTTTCTCGTTTTTGGGATGTCTGCTTTCAGTTTCATCTCAAAAACATAAACATTTCAAAATTGGGGAGGGGGGGGGTGAACATAAATCCTTTTCACATAGCAGTATATTTATTGGTAACATGATTATTATGTAATTCAAACAATATATTTTATGTATTTAAAATAAATGTTCCTATTATTAATAATTTAGAGTAATTATATTTTGTTAATGCTAAATACCTAAACCTGAGGATTATGCATTTTAAATAAATAGGCTTTGTTAGACTAATGAATATGTATCATATAAAGTTTATTCCGTAGATTTGTGTTAAAATTATCTTTAAAAAAAAAAAGAAGAAGTAAATGACAATTTGTTATATAAAAAAATACATTAATCTTAAATTAGGCTTGAAATAATTCTGTGAGTGCAAGTGACTTTGGGCACTAAGTAGCTCACACCCTGGACTGGTCGCCAGCCAATAATTGGAACGTCAAGTGACCAATCCCAGAAAACGGGATTGATTCGGGGTGGAGGGCGTTCTCTTAAGTGCTCACTCCTCCGCAAGTGGAGGTCTGCGTGCAGCTCCTAAAAAATGTACTTTGCACACTTCCATTTCCTGCATGGACTTCCAGCTAGTCTATTTCTGCTTCCGCAATATCAAAGACTGTGCGCGCACGTCTATTGCACTGAAACGAAATAAGAGACACTTTCTTTGGCCTAGAAGTACAGTAACTCGGCTGTGTTAACTCCCACAATGGCGTGAATGCACCTTTCCAGCTGCACTCATCTATGAAAAAGACAAGAGAAAGAAAACACAACTCACACGCACAGTTAAACTTGCTCTGGTCACGAGAATTGGGCCCGAAATGGTTATAAGAACAATAAACCTCCAGGGATTCTCACTCCAAAATAACGGATTCATTACAATTGATATATGTGATCTTACCACTTTATGTTATTTCTTTTATAGCAACTTATCAATGACTATTGATTTTAATTAAATACCTTACCAAATTGTGTTTTCATTCATCAACTCACATGAAGTTTTGCTCTCCTTTTTAAACAATTATATTTGGGGAAATTGGGTGCCTAATTTTGTAAAATGTTAAAAGACCCAGTGTGTAGTCCTTAGTGCCATCTACTGGTCAAAGAATAGCATTATAAGCACACAGGCAGGAGCACGCACACTACGGTGGCTGAGAGAGACCACATTTCGCAAGCCTACCACCAATTCTTATTTTGCTTGAGCAAAAAAGCATCTCGGTGAGTGACGGCAACTTGGCAGCTATTGTGAAGCCCGGCAAGCGACGCCGAAAGACCGGGTAGGGCGGAATTAGCAGCTAACAAAAGCAGCTAGCGGAAGTTAGTCGTATGTATATATATCTATACATATATGTATATGTAAATAAATATATATATATATGTATATATATATGTATATATGTTTATGCGATACAACATGTTTTTTTGCATATTA
Organism: Leptonotus elevatus; assembly: GCF_054856555.1. Classification (NCBI taxonomy): domain Eukaryota; kingdom Metazoa; phylum Chordata; class Actinopteri; order Syngnathiformes; family Syngnathidae; genus Leptonotus; species Leptonotus elevatus. The sequence continues at coordinate 21,576,881 of NC_141241.1, read as the reverse complement.
TTGACTGTTGTTATTCAAAATGAATGAATTATTAGTTTGCCACTAGATAGTGCTAGGGATCCCTGAATGTCCCTTTAAAAAAAATAAAGAAAAAGGAAACAGAAAAATCTGTCTTTCTTCAAAGGGCTATTTTGTGGTCAGTTTCAGATTGATTGACAGAGCGCTAGACTTCCTCATTAGTAGTTGGTAAGGGACGTAGATATTACATTTGTTATATTAGTCACAATTCATTTTATCTAACATTTTATTTGCAAAGTAAAAGTACATTTCTACATAATGTAATTAATTCATCTGTAAGCTTCTTAAACCATTTTAGGGAAAAATGACTTACTTGAGTAATAGTGATGATCAACTCACTTTTTAACATTGCCTTGTATGGCAATAAATGTGACATATAAACTTGCTGGCCACCTTGGATGTCCTTTGACGAGCATGGGAAAACTTCTGAGAAATAAGCCTAAATAACTCCGTTTGTCACATGGCCGGACCATATGGTCTAAATCTGCACTACAAACACTGTCCGTGCATGTGACACTATCAAAACCATTCAGCTTTGTTGTGTGGCTGGAGACGATACAGGCTGTTTTCACACTCGGCTCAGCAGCGCAGCACTAAGAATATGCCTGACCCACACACTTTGCTTAAAAAATATTTGGGATTGTGCCTCGATCTTGCCATAAGCCACATTATGTAAGTGTAAAGTGTGAGGCCCTAAGTGAGGATGGCCACGTGCCAGGTCCCTGCATTTGGGTCTGAGTGAAAATATCGTGTATGAATCGTTCCTGTGAGAATATAAACACACAGCAAAAAGTAATTACATGCTGCGGCAGTGATTATGTGTTGATGAGAGCTGGCTGAGTGAGTGACAAGGTGCAGTGTTTGGGTGCTTGCGTTGCACTCATAATCTTTTATGGCTAAAAATGCCGGTGTGCTGCAAGGAGCTGTCAATGAACATATTCGGTTTGACTTCAAATTTCTAAATTATACTCTATTTTTTTTATGGGACGTTAAAAAAATATTATTGGCTCTTCATTTATAAGTGCCCCTTACTTTAAATATATAAACAAAAACAATGGCTTACATGTTGCACTAAAAAAAAAAAAAAATCTGAAAAAGTGCAAACAAAAACAAACATTAACAAGTTTAACAACACGTGGACAAATACTGATACCGGTTATCTGTATCTGGCCTTATTTTTAAGATATCGGTACTCGTGACGGCCCTCTCGTGGCCATTTTACAATCAAGAACTAGAAATTTGAAATAAGAAGAAGAAAAAAATTGCCATTAATTTCATGCAATTTTAAAGGAAAATGCTATACTGGGTAATATAGGTCTAGTGGTATTTGTACTTGGTATCGATATCAGTGACTACGCAAGAGTTGAGTACTTGTACTGGTATCTGGCTTTAATAAAAAATTTACTTGACACAGATTGCCTCATCCTTGTCCAATGCATTCAAGCAAAATACAAAACTTTTGTTCTTACTGTCAAATTGAATTAGTCACTCTAAGGCAGTGGTGCCCAAACTATGGCATGGGAGCCATTTGCGGACCTCCATTTTTAAGCAGCCCGCAGCATAGACTAAGAATGGCATCTACTATTGGAACTAATGTTTTACATACTGTAGAGCTTTTCTAAATCTGCAAATAAACTGTTTACAGTTAGTAAACAACAACAAGTGAAAACATTTGTCTTCATAACAGTGTGGTGAATAAAGATAATTAATTTTTACAAGCAAAAATCTGTGCTGTGTGACTGTGTCAAGGTCCAAATTGTGAAGCTATCACATGAATGATTCCCAAGCAACTGCTTGAAAAACGGTGATCTTACGACAGACTGGTCCTGTTTTGGTTCTGAATCTAGAATTTCAACGTGGCCCTTGTATCCTTCGACTTTTCTGTATGTGACACTCGGGGGGTTAGGGCATATCTGCTTTAGAGTGTAGTTTGTCACCCATAGTCATTTAAAGTAAGCTCAAGATGGAAAGGCAGTTGAGTAATACAATCTACAAACCAAATTGTAGATGGGATGTCAACTAATGAATATTAACTCATTATTGCTCAATGGTGCTTTGGATTGGTCACAGTGAAAAGTCGCTCAAACGCGCAGTTTAAGAAACACCTTAAGGCGATCAACTAAAGCTTCACGGTTTTAATGAGGTGTAAACCTTGCCTGGTGTAACTTTACACAGTGCTCATCCTCACATTTAATTGGTCAGGTTACTGCATTCTCTCTCTCTCTCTCTCTCTCTCTCTCTCTCTCTCTCTCTCTCTCTCTCTCTCTCTCTCTCTCTCTCTCTCTCTCTCTCTCTCTTTCATTTTTAAGGCTATATTGAAATGCTGTATACTATATTACACAACTTTTTAATTTATTTTTAAAGATCTACTTTTCATCTTTTCTTGCAATATTATTTTTTTCATAAATATCATTCATCTTCCTTTATTGGCTGGGAGAAATCCCGACCTGTGTCCATTCCAAATTCAGTTTATGTTTGTTTGTTTGTTTGTTTGTTTGTTTGTTTTCCTATCATCTTGTATTGAGGCCAATCTAAATCATAATTGCGATGTTCTTCATCACTATCGTGAATAGGCTACCAGCCAATTGGATGGATTCCTATCTTGCTCATAAAGTGAGTCAATAATCTTGAGATAAATACGCTTTTAGTTTCCATATATGGGTTATGAAGATGTTTCTTCACTTAGAAAAAAACATGAGCATGAACTAAAATGTTGCATTTATACTTTTGTATTGTATGTTACAATTCTGAGCACCGCAGTGAGCCTCAGGCAAGTTCAACCCAATCATCCTTATATACCAATATCATTCAGAGTGAATTTCCATTTGTGTCATAAAAAAACCCCGTTTGGGATGAAATGTGTTGGATATGTGCTTATTTGTCACATTTTATCTTGTAAACATCAAGGTTAACAACCATCTACTGCATCTGAAATGAAACATCAGCAACTAGTCCGACATATTTATGTCGTTCAGACAGCCGACAGAAGATTTTGCTGTTTCAACTCATTTTTAAATCATCTGATTCAACAGTCAAGGAGATACAACAGTTATTTTACAACCAGTTTTTTTGTAATGAAACTTGTTTTAAATATTATTTGATAGTGGTAAAATACATGCGCAATGTATCATTGTACAATGCATGTTAAGCAAATGCATAATTGTGCTTCATTCATGGGAGCAGGGTCATTCAAGCATTCAAATGGATGCATAATGCAACTGATGCTATTGTAACTCAAGGTCAATATTTGGCTGGTCATCATCATTATTAATCTAGAGATATGGGGAAACCCAATGAGGCTACTTACCTTGGAAGGCGTCCACATCCAGATGAGAAAGCAATAGTCCTCTTGAATTAAAAAAAAAAGAAAAAAAAAGTGCACCTAGTCCAACTAACAAGGGGAAGTTGCTCGCAACCTCCTCACAAGGAGTTTCCTCAATGGAGTCTTTTTTGCTTCAGTGTTCCATTTGAGTCCGTGTAAAGGGATATTATCATTTGGAGGTGACTTACAGTAAATGTATTTGGGGACACTGACGTCTTGTGTTCATTAAAAACATGGAGGGACAAGTCCTTCCTCCAGCTGTGTTTAAATGCGGTGATTCCTGTGCTTAGTTAGCTCTCATAGTTGGCACACATGTACAGTACAACACGATTATTTCTAGCCCTGGTTTATGTGATGACTGCTAAATGCACTGCCCTTTCAGTGAGCTTCACTTCATATATGTACTGGAGCTCTAAGAGTGTTAATCCACTTTCACGTTGAACTTTTATGACGTTCCAATTGGGGTATTATGGTTTTCTTATAGGAAAGGGTTAAGAATATTTTCAACTCTTTTTAATGTTGTGAATGATCAAATAACGTCTGCCTGCACAATTTTTGTCCATAAGAACATGTCAATCTACCACAAATTCCTCGAGTGCAAACAAAAGGTGACTTTACTGCATTAGAGCAAATTGACCATCAATACTCTTCCTGCTGAAACTTATAAAGTGCGAGTGCAGAACTATCTTTTCTATAATGTCATTATATGTCTAATTTGGAAGCCAGCATAAGTTGGGTGCGTCAATTTGTCATAAATTGGCCCTAATGTTGTGGGAAAGATGTGCAAGGAACTATCGTAAGACCTGGTAACCATGGCGACCTCTAAGCGCTTGTAGAGGGGAGGTGGGCAGGGGGCGGGGGGCTCTGCGTAGCCCGTGCGTAAAACTTGTTTGGTGACAAACAATATATATTTATATTTTCTTTGGGAAAACAAAAATAAAGCAAAAATATTTGTAATCACACGTCAGTCTGAATGGATTTGGAGTTAGTACTGTTCCTTCTGCTTATGTCTGTGCCGTTGCCTTTACTGGGACTTTTGTCCAGTCCGCACAGAGACTCCGTCACCCCTTCTTCCATTTCCATGTACTCCGCTTTGTCCCCCAGCGAGGAGCCGGATGGCGAGCCTTTAAATTTGCGTAAAAAGTCCGGGAAGTAGGGGCATCCCGGCGGCATGCTCTCAACCACCGGTTGCGCCTGGTCTTCGTTGTTGTCGGTCTCACGGTGGTAAAAATAGTTGAAGTTAGACACTATGACCGGCACCGGCAGCGCGATGGTTAACACGCCCGCGATAGCGCACAGGGAGCCCACTATCTTGCCACCCACGGTGATGGGCTTCATGTCCCCGTAGCCCACCGTGGTCATAGTCACCACGGCCCACCAGAAGGCGTCCGGGATGCTGGTGAACTGCGAGGTGGGCTCGTCCGCCTCCGCGAAGTAAACTGCGCTGGAGAAGAGGATGACGCCGATGACCAGGAAGAAGATGAGCAGGGCCAGCTCCCTCATGCTGGCGCGCAGAGTGTGGCCCAGGATCTGCAGACCCTTGGAGTGTCTGGACAATTTGAAGATGCGGAAGACCCTGACCAGGCGGATTATTCTCAAAATGGCGAAGCTCATCGCCTGCTGTCCGTTGCCTTGGTGCTGCGCCAGATCCGTGCCGAGGGTTATGAAGTAAGGCAAAATGGAAACAATGTCAATGGAGTTCATGATGTTTTTAAAGAACGCCGTTTTGCTGGGACACGCAAAGAAGCGGACTGTAATCTCAAAGGAGAACCAAATAATGCACACTGTCTCCACGATGAAAAAGGGGTCGTTGAAGGGGGTAAATCCGTGGTCCGGCTGCGTGGAGTTGTGTCTGGCCTGCAAGTACTCTTTGTCATCCCTGAACTCGGGCAGCGTCTCCAGGCAGAAAATGACGATGGAGATGACAATAACCAGCACGGACACCACCGCGATGCCCCTGGCCGGACTGGAGCTCTCCGGGTATTCGAATAGCAACCAAATTTGGCGCTTGAACTCGTCCTCGGGGAGAGGCTTCTCCTCCTCTTTGACAAAACCCTCATCCTCTCGAAACTTCAGTATCGCCTCCTCTCCAAGTTCATAAAACTTTACCTCCTCGGAGAAGATGTCAAACGGGACGTTAGCGGGTCTTTTCAAGCGCCCCCCAGACTGGTAATAGTACAGAATAGCGTCAAAACTGGGTCTGTTCCGATCGAAGAAGTACTCGTTCCTCAGCGGGTCAAAGTACCGAATGCGCTTGTCGGGGTCCCCCAGGAGAGTGTCCGGAAACTGAGCAAGAGTCTTGAGCTGAGTTTCAAACTTGAGGCCCGACACGTTGATGACAACTCTCTCGCAGCAGCCCAACTCGCCGTAAACATTCGCATATCCGGACTGAGGACGTCTGTCAGTAATCGAGACCGTTTCGTCATCATCAGCATCATCAGCATCATCATCCATGTCGCACAGAAAACTGGACCTCTTGGTCCCCTGCTCCTCCTCCTCATCCTCCTCCTCTTCCTCGGCGCCCTCTTCCTCTTCGATCATGATGTCCTCCTCGGATCCGAGCAACGCCAGTTCGGAGTGGCGCAGGTCCCCGCCGAGAGTAGTCCGGCTGCGTCTCCACCGTCCGACGCCGTGTTGCTTTTTGCGCTCTCTGAGGAGTCTCTGCTTCTCGGGATCCTGAGAGGAGGTGGTGGAGGAGGAGGAGGGGGAGGAGGAGGAGGAGGGGCGCGAGGCGGTACCGCCGCTGCTAATGTTGGCGCTGGAGGAGGCGGCGCGAGACGGATGCTGGCGGTTGTTAAGGAGATGCGCGCCCGATGAGGCGGTTGTGGTCGTGGATGAAGAGGTGGACCCCCCTGAGCCGACGCCTCCCACGTCCGCTCCGGATCCGCTCTCGGCTGCTGCCACCACTGCCGCCGCTCTGGACTGGGCCGCCTGGCGCTCCCTCTCTCGCTCCCTCTCCCGGGCGCGGGCTTGGGCATACCCGTACGGCAGGTGGCTGTTGCACCCGCCGTCTGCGCCCACCATTGCAAACTCCATTTTAAGTCAGAAGGTTATAGGTCCGAAGCCGGAAGGAGGCCAGTGGTTAGAAGTTAAAGCTGGACCAATCAGATGTAGATCAAAACAAAAGCCCACACAGTCAGATCCATACTGCGTGTGCGCTTAATGATAACTATTTAGACACAGGCCCCCAGTATTTTATGACATAATTTCCCCAGCAAAGGTGAGGGCCGCGGGGGCCCGGCCTGTTACGCACACACTTAAAGCAGCAGCCTTGATGTGGTCAGCATTGTGAGTCACACACACAGTATCTTTGGTGGTCTCCATCAGGTGGTTAATTCCACCACATGCGTCTTTTGATCCTCCTTGCCTTGGTCACTACCGGTTGCCATTTTATGAGAGACAAAAAAAAAAACATAAACAAAAAAAGGGATCCTTGCTGTTATAGTCTGGCTCTGGTGACTACATCCTCTGTCTGGAGCTGCAAGAAAATAACGAATCGTTAGTACAGTTCAGATATTATTGTGCAGGGAAGAAACTTCATTGTTGTATTATTTTCGCGGTTGAGGTATTCATAAATCAATGCGACGCGCCTTTTACCCCTTGCTGCTTATTTATAGCTCCGAACATTTATACTCACATGTTAAAATGAAGCAAACGCCTCCCAGACGTATCAGCCGGCGGGCGATTGGGTGCGCTATAGGTGAGGATGCACTACCCAAATCTCCGTGTCTGTTTTGGATATAATCTGACTAATCCCTTGTCGTAGCCGAGCAGCGACCACCTCATCCACGACATCCATGCAGCTCTGACGCACTCCGAGAAGGGCACTTTTTGGCTGCGTGTCGACGTCTCAATTCAACAGGATCTGTTGCGACTTCAGCCCACTGTGTCGGCTCCATCGCCACAACCCCTCTTCAATGCAGGCGCAGGCAAAGGTTTAAAAAGGTGTGCGAGCGGCGATGTGACATCGATGACAGCCGCGCGCGGCTGAGGCGAATGCATGCGAGGATGGGCAAAAGTTTACCTTCACCCCATTGAATGGAAACGGCCCCTTGCATGGCGGAGTGTGAGCATCACACATCTGTCTGTCTGCAGCTGTATCCCTACCTATCCTCCTGTATTCCCCCCCGTGTGCGCGCGAACGCGAGTGCGTGTGTGTGTCTGGAGAGCCTCTCGGTGCGAGACAGGGGCGCTCTTACTGCAGAGCGTGCAGGCGGTGCTCGGTCCTCCCCCAGTGGATGCACTAGGTTACTGCCACCGTGCTGCAGTCTCACACCTCTGCGCCCTCTGTTCTTCCTTTACTCGAAAGTCATCAATTAGTCGTGTGCAACACTTCATTAAGGATGAAAAGTGGCAGGGAGGAGGAATGTGAGGTCAGCCATATATGTCACTTTATGATGTTTGATCCCAAGAGTGTATGTGGAGCAGCTGAACAACTGAGCGCTCAATTTCCCTCAGGATCTATCTATCTACTGCGCGATCTCTCGATCCATCTATTAATAGTAATGAAGTTGTTCCATGTTGTTTAGCAACACGTGAATTTTCCTTATAGTTGTTTACGTTTGTTAACACTGTATTTTCTTTTCTTTCTTTTTTATCTTTATTTGTTTGTCTTTTATACCCCTTGTAATGTCCCAAGTGTGTTTTGTGAATTTGGAAGTTGTATACCATTTTTATATTTGGATTTGCTGCATGTACTTTATTTCAATACATTTAATTGGAAAAAAGTGAGACGAGATGGACATAAACGGGTGGATTTTGTTGCTTAACTCATATTGTACAAAAGCAATATTAGTGAGAATGCCGTGTTTAGCGCAGTGGAGGCACATACCACAAAGTAGAGAAAATGTGGGAGTTGACTTCCCCTTGAACTTTGACTTCCCCACCATGATCGCATCGCAATAATAGAAACCCTCAATACAAAACGTCATATCATAGTATGCACCTGCCCTATACATGTACATCGTCGGAAGCAGTTCAGAAATAATATTTATATATATATATATATATATATATATATATATATTAGGGGTGTTAGAAAAATCGATTCAGCAATATATCGCAAAATTACAACACGCAATTCTCGAATCGATTCAATATGCGGCCGAATCGATTTTTAAACATCAATTTTTTAATGGAAATATTCAACAAAACGTTTTACTTAGGGTTAGGATTCACACTTTAAGCATGGAAGAATGTTATATTAATGGAACATTAAGCCTTAATATTTTATTTCAGTGCTGTTCAAACATGAAACAGACTGCAACCTGTTTGTTTAATGCAGTTGCTCAGTTATAAGTCAGAATTTTCAGATAAATACATTTTCATACAAATCTTACAGTGTACATGTGCAAGTTTGTCTAATTTGTATTTTCTAAATGTGAGTAAAAAAAAATCGCAATAATCAATTTATAGATTTGTATCGGATTAATTGGTATTGAATCGAATCGTGACCTATGAATCGTGATACGAATCAAATCGCCAGGTACTCTGCAATTCACACCCCTAATATATATATATATATATATATATAAACAACTCACTAAACAGAAGTTTGCACAGGCATCTCATCCACACCGCTGGCACAAAAAGTCTTCTCAGATGCACTGTTGACAGTAAATTCCTTACTTTATTGCACTTCAAGGTTTAATGCAGTTGTGCAGGTAATCTGTGGGTGCGCGCAGAACTCTGGTACTTAATCAGTATGTTGCCCACGATGCCTATTCCCTCTGAATTGTACAATTAATCTGACTGAAACACTAATTAGAACGAGAACAGCTTGTCAATGCTGACTGTAAAGTCACCAGAAAATGTCCATATTCCCCTAAGGAGCCATTCTCAAGGGGAACATCGAGTTGTAATCTTCTTAGAGTGATCATTTGGTTTCCAGCGCACTCTCAAATGGTACCATAGTATATTCATCATGATATCAATTGAAATGCATTCAAACAAATACTGTAACTGAGCACAAGGGGGCGATGTAACGCCGCTAGTGATAGACGTGGACAGAGTGGAAACCGCACAGTTGCCGAGGATGTCTGAGTGCACTCCAGCAGCACAACAGGTGCAAGTTGCTGACAATGTATGTCTGCATGATGCATAGAGGACAACACAACTCAAATTATATAGCTACGTTTGATTAGCAGGGACACCTTATTTGGAAGCCTTTTGCCTCATAATTGTAGTTTCCTATAAGTGCCAACAATATTGCAGCCCGTGTGAAGATTAACACTCACAAATTATGAACCCTTAAATCATTAGGAATGACTCGATCTTTTTTATTTTTATTATCTCTTAATGATTCCTTGTGGATATAGTCTTCTATTATTTGAATTGTTGCTGAACCATTCACCGTTTGCAAGTATTAATTCTGACTTTATAGTTCAATGTCAAAATAATTAGCCAATAGTTATAATTTATATCAGACCCGAAATCAAGATCAAATGTTGTAGGCCTATTAGTATGTGGTTTTTTCCCCCTCATCATTACTTGGACTACAAAATGTCAAAAGCTTTTCAGTTGCATATGAGGTGCATTCCTTACTGCCAACTGACTGTTTAAACAGCATGCAGCAAAAATTACAGTTTAACAGTTTAGGTGCATGTGAATTGACAATTTATGTATTTGCCACAATAACATAGCAAAAAAAGGATCCTTCAGAAAGATATTAAAGCCATCATAAAGTATTTCCAGCTCTTGTTAAAATGTAAAATAGGTAATGTTTAAGATAATTTACATTCACAAATATGATGTAAATGTGTTCTGATGTTTTGTATCATTGTGAAATCTGTTATTTGATTACGTTTTCAGTGTACATTTTTTTTTTTGTTCTTAAGTGGTCAACATGGCTATAGCTGCTCAGTTTTCCATCAGTTTCACTTATTGTGCTGTTTGCATAATGTGTCACACCTCTTAGACTTACAGCGTTAACATTCCCGACCCGTCACAATTGGTTACAAAATGTGAATGAATAAAAACGTGCTTTTTCGTGATCACGTCTGTGAATTAAAGGACAAGTACCATCACTTGCTTAAACTAAGCACAAATGATTAACAGTGAAGCAGTGGTGAATTCTGTTTGAGTCTTTAAAGGTAACAGTTCTTAGGAGGACATAGGTGATACTTCATAAAGGTCCTTGTAGTTTCGGTGGTATTTCAGCAGAAGTCCCTGGAGGCTGCAAGGGTAGACAGAGCCACTCCAAGCCTGCAGTCCCGTATAGGTTAGCTGTGACCTGCAAGTTTGATCAGTTTGTGATGCAGTGTGGCTTATAGGCCTACTGCAAAATGTCAAAGACTATGACATTGATTGATTTTCCAAAAATACTTTAGAATAAAGTGTCACAGTTAAACCTCAATAGCACAATTAAAATATTTTAAAATGTTTTTTTTTTACAAAGAGGCCCACTCCAACTGAAGTATTTTTGATAGTTCAGCTACAGTTTGTAGATAGCGAGTTTAGTTATTTAGCTAGGCACGGGAACGCTCTGCGCTACCAAACAGTGGAACACGGAGTCAATCTTTGACGTCGCTGGCAGTATCTTGAAAAGTAGATCTTGGGGTAATAAAAGGTTGAGCACCGCTGATTTTGAACATTATTTATTCACTTAAGTTATGCTTTTGTTTTATTTTCAACCCATACCGAGGAAACATATATAGTTATATATAGGGTTGGGAGGGTTACTTTTAAAATATAATCCGCTACAGTTACAAGTTACCTGCTAAAAATATTTAGTTAGTAACGTAATCCAAGTACCATAATATTCAAGTAATGTAACTGGATTACTTTTGGATTACTCCAATATTGAGTATGCTCATGAAGACAAAATATAAATAAATATCACCATAATATATATTCTATACAATGTGCCCCTGCTATTTGCGGGTGATAGGGACCCGGGCAGCCTACAAATAGCAAAAATCCTTGTGTAATTAAAAAGCATGTAGGCTATTGATTGATTGATTGATTGATTGATTGATTGATTGATTGATTGATTGATTGATTGATTGAAGGCCATATGCTGTTTTAGAACTGTCACTGAAAGCAACCACACCTCACAGTTTGATAGCTAGATAGCTAGCTAGATAGATAGATAGATAGATAGATAGATAGATAGTCATCCAATGAGGATGACGATGTGTGACATCAACTGCAAAATGAACTTTTATCCAAGTCACAAGTTTAGCCGTGTATATGTTGTGTATGATGTTTAAATAGTGAATTGGTGGGAGGAAGATTTGTTTGGAAGGCGTGACTCACATTATGGTTCTAGGCTAGCGGGCTAGCTAGCAAGAAGCTACAGCGCATAGCATACCGCTGGACTCTCAGCTCAATGAATACCTGTCGCCATTTCCTCCTCCCGTCCGTGAAGCTTTTTCAAACTGCCCGCGTGTGGAGGACACGACTAGTCAGTTCGTTCGTTCCCACCTCCCCGACATGTAGCAACGGTCCCACTCGTGCGGGCGTGCACGCTCTCTCTCTTGCTCTGTCGCTCTGTCGCTCTGTCCTTCTCTCTCTCTCTCTCGCCCTCTTTCACACTCTCTCTCATCATAGAAATTGTAATCCCTCGAAGTAATCCCCATTTTTATTAAATGTACCTGTAATCTGATTACATGTTTTTTCCTGTAACTGTAATGGACTACAGTTAAAAAAAAATTGCAATCTGATTACGTTACTCCCCAAGCCTGGTTATATACACTATATATATACTCTTCTTCACCCACAACACCAATTGCACTCACCAATATCCCCCTCACTGAAGCCCCCTACAGACCACAATCATCACTACCATCCCCGGTGTACAGTTTCCCGATTTTTACCATCACAGGCAGACGCTTTTCCACCACACACAAACAAAACAGTTTTAACAGTAACAATCTTTTATACGTCAACACTTCTTTTACTTGTGACCATGAGCGCACGTCCGGCACAAACATTAAACTGGCTGCGCTGAACGTGCGCTTTTATTATAAATGACCTGATTTTAGACAACAACCGAGAAGGTATTCTTTTATCAGAGACATGGCTCGTCACAGATACCCCAGTTGCTCTCACCGAGGCTTGGCCATCAAATTTTAACTTTTTATTTTATTTTATTATTTTATTTATTATTATTTTTTATTATTATTATTATTATTATTCAATTTTAAAAAAATTACAAAAAAAACAACTTTATTTTCTAACAGGTATGGTAAACGTGGAGGTGGGACCGCATCCATTTTTAAAGTTACTTTAGCTTCAAGAAAAGTTATTTTTTAAAGTTATTTATCGTTTGAATATCATGCCTTTGTTTTTAGCAATCCTCCTTTTGTCTGTGTTTTAGTTTACAGACCTCCCCATCACTCCATTTCTTTTATTAATGAGTTTTTATCAATTTTACATACTACTTATAATAGAATTTTAATAACTGCCGATTTTAATGTGCACGTCGACAATATCTCGGACCCACTGTCCAGAGAATTTTTAAACCTTTTAAACTGCCTTGATTTTAAGCAGCGTGTCACTTCGCCGACTCACAACCGACAGACACACTTTGGACTTGGTCATAACCTATGTCCTGTCTGTTAGTGTGTCCTCTGTCGTTGGCTTGGCTGTGTCTGACCACTATTGTGTATTTTTTTTAACATCGCCAGTTTTAATCATCAGGAGGCCCCGGTGAGAATCCCTGCTGCCATTTTACCTGCTCCATGTGATTTTATTGTTGATCATTTTAATAGGATTTTAAAAACAACTCTGGATGAAGGAACTCCACTTTAATCAAAACTATAAAAATTAAAGACTTTTCCCCCCGTGGAGAAATCATGAGATCAAAAAATCAAAAAGAAAATGCAGGAGTGCTGAAAGGAAGTGGAGAAAAAGTAAACTTTCAGTTCATTATGAAATATTACGTGAACTCAAATCCTACAATTAAACAGTCAAACAGGCAAGAACATCATATTTCTCAAATCTAATGGCAGTTAATTTAAAAAAAAACTAAATGGATTTTCTCCACCTTTGATCTTTTGACCAATCCTGATTTTAAAAAGCAACACAGACGCCAACAAACGCTCTCTGTGAGGGCGTTGCAGACCACTTCAGAAGTGAAATTGATGGCATTAGGTCCTGTCTTTTAGCTTATCAAAATACAAGTTTTAATAAACCTGGACAGTTACTTTTATCTGAGGAAACACTGGAAAGTTTTGCCCTGGTTGATGCAAGGACACTTGGTCGAGTTTTTTCCCAGGTCAACCCAACAACCTGCCTTTTATAATCAATTCCCACATCACTTTTAAGGACATTTTATAATTTTTTGGAGAAACTAATTTTAAACATAGTCAATTGCTCTCTTCAGACAGGTGTCTTTCCAATTTACTGTTTTTAAGTAAGATTTGAGAAAAAATTTTTGTACACAAATACATTTTAGAGAACTATCAGTCTGGTTTTAGGATGAACCATAGTTACAGAGACTGCCCTTTTAACTCATTCAATGCCATTGACGGCTATAGACGTCAAAAATTCATTTGAACTATTTCTATTAGTTTAACATTTTTTTTCACTTTTGTTAACAAGAGTATGAAAACCTAGAAGAGAATTATTGTACATTTAGAACAGATATAAAATTTGTGATTAATCGTGAGTCTATTGAAGTCATGCGATTAATTACAATTACAAATTTTAATCGCCTGACACCCCTAATTTTTAATAATTTATTTGCCTGACGCCCTAATTTTTAATAATTTTTTCTTTAAAAAACAAAACAAAAAAAGATCATTTTAAATTAAATGTCTAGGTTTTCATACTCTTGTTAACAAAAGTGGGAAAAAAAAGTTAAACTAATAGAAATAGTTACAATAAATTTTTGACGTTTATAGCTGTCAATGGCAGTGAATGAGTTAAAGATTTTAAATGATATTAGGTGTAATGGAGACCTGAAAAACTTGCAGTCTTGGTGCTACTGGATTTAAGTACTGCTTTTGATATGGTAGATCGCCGCATTTTATTAAACAGACTTAGAAGCCTGGTGGGCATCTCTGGTACTGCTTTTAACAGTTTTTATTCCAATCTCAAAGATCGATATTTCTTTGTAAGTATGGATACATGTTCCTCTGGAACCCATGGAATTAAATGTGGGGTTCCCCAAGGTTCAATTTTAGGCCCATTACTTTTCCATCTTTGCATGCTTTCCCTTGGGGAAGTCATCAGGAGACACGGCGTCAACTTTGACAGTTACGCTGACGATACACAGCTGTACATCGCCGTGTCTCCTGATGACTTGGGGCCTATTGACACCCTTTTTAAACTGTTTTTATTTGGTTGTTACTAAGTTTTTAGCTCCAGTGTTTTCTCATGGGGGACCCTGCGCACTGGGAGGGATGGTCGTCCTGGGGGCCTCTTGGCCCAGAGGGACTGGGGTGCGTTTCACTCTTGGCGGGCCGCAGCCAATCTGGGCCGGGGGTCTCTGAGATGACATTGCTCCCTGTGGTGGTTGGCTGTCATCCCTCTTGGGTGCCTTTCCTCACAGGGTTTTTCGGTGCCCCGCCATGTTGTGGTGTGTGTGCGTGCGTGCGTATGTGTGCGTGCGTGCGTGCGTGCGTGCTTTTGTCTCGTGTGTTTTCCCGGGTGTTTCCCCACAATGGTAGTTAACCATTTATTGTACTATGGATGTTTTAATTGTTCAGCACCTTGAGTTGCGTTTTAATGTATAAATAAAGTTTGATTGATTGATAATGGGTGTCATCTTTGAGCAAACTTTTGTATATCATTTAAAGGGAAAAATGTTTTACAATAATCTGTTCTATGCAGCCCCACTAGTCTAAATACGGTATTTTGGTCAATATTGTGTTAGTGGAATATGCAGCAAAATCCAGCCGTTTTTGTCCATCTCAGGTGGTGGCCATTTTGCCAATTACTGTGGACTGAAGATGACATCACAGTTGCTCAGCGCTCAGGCAACGACCAATCACAGCTCACCTGTTTTCTGACGCTGAGCTGTGATTGGTTGTTACCTGAGACTTGAGCAACTGTGATGTCATCTTCAGTCGACAGTAAGTGGCAAAATGGCCACCACCTGAGATGGATAAACATTTTTAAAAATAATATCATGTTTAAACTAGTGAGGTCACATCGAACATATTACTGTCATGAAATGTTTAAGGCTGACTTTCTCTTTAAGTTAAATGTCTTGAGGTCAGGCAGTGTCCTCTCTTTTGGAAATCAAAATATCGTCAACCTTATTTAGCTACTGACATTTTACTCTAGCTTGCTTCGTTCCTGGTGAGTAGCTTCAGCTACATTGAATGAAGAATAGCTCGTAGCTAAACTCACTACAATTTACAAGGGGCTTGCTCATAACTGCAAACTTACTGTTCTGACTAGAGAAATTGCACACCTTAAACTACAACCAAGCATGTTTAAGCTGAAATGAAACAGAACACCCATCCATTTTCTTAAACACATATTCGCATGAGGGTTGCAGGTGAGTTGAAGCTAATGTTTTGGGAAAGAAGAGGGGTTAACTCCCGCCAATATTTGGAGCGTACGTGGGAGCCAGCCAAAAAGCAAGGAGAAAGCACACACCAGCACAAGAAGAACATGAAAACCCAGAACCTCAGAAGGAAAATGTGCTTACTAACGTAATCCACCATGCTACCACCAAAACACATTGTTGTGAAATATAAAAAGTAAACTTGCTGTGGGAAAGTCGTGTGTTTGTTGATTACAGTTGAGGAAAAAATGGCCAACGGATCAAGAGTTCCTAATGACATTAACAAAACTCGTTGAGTGATTACTAGTGAATTCTTGGGGTTTTCCATTTTCTGTGGGAGCAGATGGCAAGTTTGTTTTTCTGTGGTTGGTCCAAACCTTCCAAGAGATACGATCCACTCCTCCTACATACACGTAGGAGGAAAGGCCTTACTTGATGTGGTAAGGGGAAAAAAGGAGGATTTACCATGTCAATGCTTGGACTAAACAAATGGAAAAACAACACAGAGTTAAAGCTGACCAGATTAAGAGAATTTACTGTAAGGGCAGCCTTATTTAAGAGTGTGGGAAGAGCCAAAGGACCATACGTGTTTTAGACATTTAGACATCAGGAGGACGTTCAAAGCCCTTTCTAAAGCCACTTCAAAAGGTATGACTTTGGTGAGACTCGTGGTGAAATTTGATTATCACATAATTATTTTAATCAGAGCAATAACAGGTATCTCAATAGCGCATGGAGAATGTATTTATTTTCTTTTTTTTATGAATGTTAAACGTGTGTGCCATGTCTGTAACTGATGAAGCAGGATGTCTGTATTAAACTCTGCATGTTTTTTGGACATCTTAATGAATTTGAAATATTTTATGCATCAAGATATTTAAAATTCAAGTAAATTGGTATTAGGTCATGCTGACTGTAAAACAAAAGTTGGTTTTGTCATCACACGCAAGAGATTGCGTGAAAAGTCAACAGATGCTGTCGTTATTTTTGTTCAGATCCTATCAGATCGATTGTATGTAAGGCTGGGTTTAAGAAATCGAACAATCAATATCAAATTAATTTTCTTTTTCAAGCCCAACCATGAAACGATTATTTAAATATCAAAAATTTTCCCATAAATTCTTAAGAATTTTAAAGGCTGTTTTCTTGAAATTTACTGTTCACATGAATTGGAAAGTATTTTCTTAAATTTGTGAAAGACCTGAATTATTTCACTTTAAGACAATTCAGAAGATTTTAAATTTATATTTACAATTATTCAATTAGAATTATGAAAATATTTTCATCTCATCCTTGCTGTTGTCAATGTCCTTGACATTAAAGAAGAATTGATGTTCCATAATTAATCGATATCGGATTGAACTGCAGTGAATTGAATCGGGAAAAATATCGATTGAATCAATACCCAGCCCTATTATTAATTAAGAGCCAATGAGGAGCCAGGAATTGTGATTGAGGCCTCTCAAATCAAGAAACCATTAAAAACAGGATTCTGGATTTAGAGCAAACAAGACATTACAGTTCTGTGTGTTTTCTTTGGATGTTTGATGTTTCTACAGTGGAGGAAAAAAAGCATTAGGCTATCTGACTAAACATTAACAGCTCTAAACGATTTCCCCCCATTGTTTCAGATTACAAAAATTGTTAGCTATCACTGAGATTTTCTTACATGACATCTTTTAATGTCATACGCCTGATCCCCTCTTATGGCAGACGCCTGTGCTGCACTCATCAAAGGATGCAGCTAGTTGTCATGGCAACAGTGCTGGCGCTGGCAGGTGCCAGTAAGCATTGCAGTTCCGGCTGCACCCTGAAAAACGTTAGCATCCCCGTGGAGAGCTGTGGCATAACTGAATGCGTCTACACCACCATATGTGAAGGATATTGCTACAATGAGGTATTGCCAAGTTCTAAATGTTAATGACAGTTAAGCGTGAACTTGATTGCTTATTTTAGAGAATTGTCATGGTATCACAAACAACTGTAAGCTACTGTTCTGTCCACAGGATCCAGTCTACATGTCCCCTGGGAAACGGGCGGAACAGAAAGTCTGCAATGATAAGTGGACCACCTACGAAGTGAAATACATCAGCGGTTGTCCGGAGGCTGTTAGCTACCCTGTGGCCAAAGACTGCAAGTGTACTTCATGTGATGAAGACAACACAGACTGTGGACGTGTTTCTTCAATCAGCTGTTTTTAAAGCTCTTTTCATCTGAGTCTTGAAAAGGAAAAAAAAAAAAAGTGTGTTTCTGCATTTAAATGTAAAAAAATAAATAAATCAAACTTCAACTTGTTTCATTGTGTAAAGGATCACAGAAATGTCAGTAAATTGTTAATAATACATCAGATTTACCCCCTTTTTTCATGGAAATGTATACAGCATTAGAGGTTGATTCGCTTTTTGAGAGAATATTTTGGGTTTCCAGTGCATTTCAATGAGGGTCAATTATGCACGGATTTTCACTATTTGTGGGTCAGGCAGGTCCCTATTCCGGTGAATAGTGGGGTTCTGATGTATAATTTTAATCTGTAATATCATTCATTCACCACCTAGATGGTAGACATGGCTTAGTTGCGCTTGTCTTAGATTGCCCCCATACTACAACGTGAGTGGGCCTAATCATTTTTTTGTGGATTTTAAATGACATGCAAGACAAACATTGTACCTCAAGTTAGAATTGATTTTTGTGAAAATATATGCACAAAATGGGTTCTTGCACTTAATGTTGGTTTGCTGTTGAGCCATCTGTAAATGATCATTTTTATGCACAACACCCCTTTGCGCTGGGGGTGGGGTGGACACAGTATGTGGTTGTTTTTTGACCGGGAAAAAATAAACGGTTCAAAAATATTTTATTGAACATCAAAAATGCAGAATAATATAGTACTTGCATAAAACTAATTGCAATGCCCATTTTTTTTTTTTTTTGTCTAGTGGACCAATCATACCCCACCCCACCATCTCGCATGTGTCAGGGGTAACATACGTAGCACAAAAGAATAAGAAGTAAACAAACAAATGTATCCATCCATTTTCATCCTCCAGTGGCAGCAAAGAAAAACATACATTGCTATGAACCACAGGAAGGAGATTATCGCGCCGTTGTAACTACCGTGACTACTTCTGTAAATGCTGGAACGAGGACCCCCCCTTAGCTGTTCAACAACGTGCCTGACGTTAAACAACACACTGTAGGGCAAAAATCGTCTGGCACAGGTGGAGCGTTTGCTGATGACCTGCAGGTGTTTACAGAACGAGCCCTGCTCTCCAACAGCTCTGCCCCGCCCTCTCACACTGCCCTGGTGAATAGAGAAGGGTGTTGGTTAATATTGCTATCAAAATGGACAAAAATCACAACCACAACACGCACGCAAGGACCGCTTAGTAGTCAATATGCCCAATGTAAAATACACAAACTCAGCACTGAACTAGAGCAAGCATTAACATAGCATTTATCATCCACTGATGCCATCACACCACAACAAAAAAGGTAAGGTATTTTTTGTTTAAATACTGTACTGTGAATGTAAAAAACCAAATATAAATTAAAATAGGAATCTTCTGTTTTTGGAGCTTGGGAACAGATTGATTGCATTTACATTATTGGGATATATGGGGATAAAATGTTTCGGAAGTTGAAAAATTGGGACTTTGAACACTGTGCAGGAACGAATTATGTTCAAACTCCGGGGTACCACTGCATATCACACATCACTAACAATGTTTTATCTCTTCACTTCAGATGATCACTTAAGAATGATCTGTTAAGATTTGTGAACTGCTAAAATCATGGCACCTGGAAGACTACGTTGCGGGAAAGTGGTCAGCGATACAAGTGAACAGGATGAACCAACTGAGAAGACAAGAAAGGTGGCAACTACTGCCACAAGGTCATTTAGTGATGTGTATCTCACTGGGCAACCCAGCTCCAGCATCAGGGGCTCTCAACTTCCTACCAATCGCCAGGTGTTCCAGTATTTCTTGCAATTTAAGAATGAGAATCCCAACAGTGACAATTGGTCTCCAGCCCATGATACAGTGGATGCAGTGCTGCCATTTTGTAGTATATCCAAGAACAACTTTTGAGAACGACCAGTAGAAGTTTCTGGTCATTTGTTTCCAATTCCCGTACTAGTTGCTTAATTATATGAACAGCAACAACTGCTGATGATTCAAGTCTTGGGAACTTTGGTTATTCTGGTCAGAGCAACTATAGCCTTGCCTAATATTAAGAACAATGTGCGATGCAATGATTGTTTTTCGGGAAACACAACCATTTCCCTGCTTTTCACGTTCCATTTCATCTAAGACTTTCAAAGTTAGCCAATTCTGATGCTGCTTATTGTTTCCTTGTAGAAGACAGACTTGAATGTGTTTATCCTTTACTTGACCTTTAGAATGATGAAGATGAGGAAACTGCATGACCATTGGCCCACTGTGCTTGTTCTTTGATGGATTGCTTCTCTTTCTTCAGGCCAGTTCGACTTTGGCAAGGACATTATAGTCCACGTTTGGCAATTAAATAAGTCTAAAGCTGCTACACAGTTGAGGGTTCATATATATATATATATATATATATATATATATATATATATATATATATATATATATATATATATATATATATATTTGTAGTAGAGTAAATTTGGTGTTGGTCAAAGTTAGGGGAAGCTTTGTTTTATGCGCTGTATAGGAGTGAAGAGAGTTGTGGGGTAAATCTCATAATATGCACTGTGAAACTTTTTTATTTTATTTTTTTTTTAACTCCAAAAGGTCTGCTACAGTATTATAACTGGGCGTACAATAAGAACATTACAGATGTCATATACAGTACAAGAAGGATGTGTATACACTCCGGTTCATACATATACTGTAGATTGAATGTGTTTGTGTTATTATATTAATAGCGCATCAGGCTTGGTAAAAATCATGTGGCTCCAATGAGGTTTATGCTCTTTTTCCCCACAAATGACTGCAACAGTCAATATTTAGATAAACACTCAATCAGGTTTATATACAAATCTATAATTGTAGCGCTTCTTTTGGAGGGAGACAGAAAGGTTTGTAGAAAATGTCAGACTGATATGAAAACTTGACAGCACTTTATTGCATACTCTTTGAGGTAATAGGCATACGACCCAAACATACTGCGTTACCTTATCTTCAACAGTAACCAATACTCGTAAATAAGGAATTCATTAAACAGGTCAAACTAAGGAGCAGCTTTTCATTATCATCTCTATTATTTACAGTTTAATTCATGTCAGACGGAAATACTACAATGCCAGATTTGATACCTATCTGAAAACTCGCTGTGACTCATGAATGCCAGACTAACGTGAGAAGGATTTTCATTAGAATTTTTGTCATTACTTCGTTCAGTTTTGAGTTCACATACAGGAATATGACTATGCTAAACCCAGATGACAGCATGTCTTTGGAAGCTTCTGACATGTTTAGTGGCAACATTTCGAGTTAATTAGAGACACACCTGTGGATATATGTAAACGCATCAAGAAACGCAGTTTGTGAAACATCATGGGAAAGTCCAAGGAAGAGAACTGTGGACTTGCACAGTCTGCTTCATCCTTGGGTGCGTTCATCTGTTCCAATAATTATACACAAGTATAGGCACACACACCATGGGACTGGACTGTCGAGCCATCATACTGATGATGAAAGAGATGGTCCAAACGCATAACGATTAGCGTGCAAAAGCACACAGGGACAAAGACCTGAATACTGTACTGTATTTGGAGACATGTAGCATGGTCTGACGGAAATAATATTGAACTTTTTGGCCATAAAGAGCATTGTTTTGATTGGAGGAAAAAGGGGGAAGCTCGTTAAGTCTGAGGACACCATCCAAACTGTGAAACACAGGTGTACATTGAAATGGCTGAATTATTCAGTATTTGCCACATCGAGGACTTTCCTGTGTCACAGTCTTATTACAAATTCTATTATTATGATCTTAGATTACAATACTATAATACTGTAGTACTGTACTGTACTATTCAAGAGCCAGGGAAGCTCAGATGGGGTTTGGATTTGTAATTGACATCTCTCATCTATTTATGTTATCATTTAAGCATCTTAAGAGAATGGACAGTGCCACCATCACTAATTTAAAAGTGGTGATAAAGTTTATTGACATGAATTGGCACAACAATAGACAGTAAACAAAACAGGCTTAAAAGTAAGAGAAGGCAAACCCAAATGAATCAAAATTCTCACTATATAATGAATACGCTTCCGTCCTGGGCATGATGTATCATGATGTCAAGTTGTATTAAAAAAAAAAAAAAAGTCCTTCGTACTCCCACGTGGGTAAAAGCTGCATTGGTAAAAGGAACGTGATTTGGTTCCGAGCATCCTTTCAGAATGAGTCCATCAATGAGATCCAATGCGACCCTGTCATGTAGCTAAATAATGTAAAAACTCCTATGTATGATGTAATGCAGTTCTACAGCACTGTAGGCCACAGCCATTAAGCATATGCAGTGTATACTTCTCTTTCGGTGGTGCCTTTGAAAATAATGACTTTTTGTACGTGTAGAATTGTTCATAACGCTCCATTGGATCTCATTAGATTGCGGCCAACTAGCGTAGTACAGTATAAACAGTTCACTTTGCTTTATTAAAAAGCAAACTTGTTGCGGATGATCTCTCCTCCCTCCACCTCCATCTGTTCATAAAGCCACTTCCTGTCACAGCGGCACTCGGATCCACACTTGCGTGAGCTGCAGTCGGGGCAGGGATAAAAACAACCCATGCAGTCCACATCCAAACAGTCGCACATGTCCTTGCCGTTGGACAACAGTCGACCTTTGCTGTCGTAAACTCTGTTCTTGCCTCCAAAGCTCTGCCTGCATGAGAGATAGAAAAGACATAAGTAACTGGACCGGGACTCTGTGATATAGCCTCTTGATTGCTCTTTTGAACTAAAGTACCGGTACTATTAATTTAGTTACAAGCACTCTTTCTACAATACAAAATATATTATCTAAAGGAATCAAGAAAAAACAAACAATAAAAAAAACAAAATATGAAAAGTACCGGTACTATTAATTTAGTTACAAGCACTCTTTCTACAATACAAAATATATTATCTAAAGGAATCAAGAAAAAACAAACAATAAAAAAAACAAAATATGAAAAGTACCGGTACTATTAATTTAGTTACAAGCACTCTTTCTACAATACAAAATATATTATCTAAAGGAATCAAGAAAAAACAAACAACAAAAAAAACAAAATATGAAAAGTACCGGTACTATTAATTTAGTTACAAGCACTCTTTCTACAATACAAAATATATTATCTAAAGGAATCAAGAAAAAACAAACAATAAAAAAACCAAAATATGAAAAGTACCGGTACTATTAATTTAGTTACAAGCACTCTTTCTACAATACAAAATATATTATCTAAAGGAATCAAGAAAAACCAAAATATGATTGCCTGTGATTGGCTGGCAGCGTGTACCCAGCATGCCTACGAATGAATGAAATTACTTCAACTTTTTCTACTTTTGTATGCTAAACTGAATTACACAGATTTCTGTCAATGTTCCCCACACAACAGACTCAAATTTTATTTTCAAAAAGCACTGAATTGCTCAAAAACATATTCATTTAGACTTGGATAGTTCATACTTTAGCGACAGTGGTGATGCAATAACATAGCAGTTTAGTAAACATTCTATTATCAAACAAAAATGTTACTTATGATATGTAACTTACGTTTTTATGTTTGTATGCACATTACAAAATGGGAATCCTTATGGGCAATCATCAAAATTGACTTTTAAATGTTAACACTGGTTTTATGATTGTTTGACCATGGATCAGGCGACTGTATTTGTTGGAGACATTTGAACATTTTAAAGGGATGATTTCAGATCAGGTGGTAAAATTAGTTAACCCCTGGGGAAATCTTCATAAACAAAAGAATGTCACATTTTGTGTGAGTTGAACTGAAAACATTGTAATTGGAGAAAATACATTGGCATTTTTTTATTTATTTTTTTACATTTCAGAAAGCTATATTTATTTGATGAGAAGAAGTGTATTTAAAAAAAACAACAACTCTGTTTTGGCAATAGTTGCATTATCTAAACCCAAAGAGTCTCACCTGTCAGACAGATGTTTTGCACCGCGGCCACCTCGTCCACCCTGGAACAATAATAAGCATCATTAAACATGAAATCATGAAATAAAAGACCGTGATTTGGCTCTAAACAGATGAAGCCAGATACAGCACACACGCCATCCTATTTTTTATTTTATTTTTTAAATAACAGCTCAGTGGCCTAGTGGTAGAGTGTCCGCCCTGAAACTGGGAGCCTGGGAGGTCATAGGTTCAATCCCTGGCCGGGTCATACCAACGACTCTAAAATTGGGACCCATTTGCCTCTCTGCTTGACACTCAACATTAAGGGTTGGAATTATCAAGTTATTCCCATATATATATATATATATATATATATATATATATATATATATATATATATATATATATATATATATATATATATATATATATATATATATATATATATATATATATATATATATATATATATATATATATATATATATATATATATATATATATATATATATATATATATACATATTTATATCAGCCGTTTATTTAAAAATAAAACTCAATCAAAATATGTGTATATTTTGATTGAGTTTTATTTTTAAATAAACGGCTGATTAATCGGTAATCAGTATTTTTTTCTGCCAAAAATCGGTATCAACATCGGCCTAAAAAAAAAAGCATATCGGTCGGGCTCTACTCGGGAGCATTGTAATAAATTACATGGGAGCCTAGTAGAGCACCTGTACCAAAGATGATATATTAAAAAAAAAATAATAACCAAAACAAAATCCAGCAGAGGAGAATTTTTTTTTCTGTAGAGTTGCAAATGCTAGAACATCTTCACAGTACTCCATATTACAGACATTAGATGACAGAGCTTCTCACCCCTTCTCACACTATCTCTAATAGACGAAAAATCTCCAACACTTACTTAAAAGCACACTGACATGGTTTTGAATAATAAATCTTCTGTTTTGGCTGTAAATCTGGGTCCATATGGGACAAATTATTGGTCCAGTGACCTCGCCTCAGCAATAGAGAAAGCTAGATGGCACCAGTAAACAAAATAGAAAACTTACTCTTCCGCCGCCTCTTTTTTCTTTGCGTAGACCAACAATCTCTCTCGGTTTGTCCCTCTCTGCCTGTGGTCCTATGTTATTTGTGATGCTGGTATCTTTAGGTAGTGGCAATGTTGCTCGTTTCCGTAGTTCAATCTGTCAAACATTTTAAAGAGGTCATTCATTTGACCGTAATAGAGAGGATGACTTGTTTGAACATTGTGAGTGAGTGAGGAAATAATATATTGAACCCGGACCTTTGAAGAGTCTTGCCCATGAGGGAACAAGGACGGCACAGCATCCTCCCTCAGAAACTGTTTCCCATTGTAGTCCCTGAAGCAGTCAGGTGAAAAATGCTCTGAACACAGGCAGGTGTTGGCAGTTGGGATGAAGTTTCTCAACCCCAGACTTTGAACCCATCTGGCAGAAAGTGAAGGTTTGCTCAATGGGAACCTGACAGGTAGAAAATTGAAAAGGTGGTTTTAAGAATATTGAAGCATTGCATCAGGGATTGTGATTCAATAAACTGTATTACAACAGGGAAATGAAGCAAACCTACGCAGGTAGTACGATTTAAAAGTATTTGTATAATTTCTATCAATCATTTCATGAGCTACATGGTGAAAATGTTACTTTTGATAATTGTTTAAAAAAATAAAACAATTTGTGCCTACATGAAACCGTTATCTAGCATGTTTATTTCAGTAGATATGTCATATATTATTACCTTGAATTTAAGATAGATATAGGAAGATAAGCTTTACTGTACTGATAAAACTGGCAATCATCTTCATGATCAATATTTAATTTGTTAAAAACAACACCTTACGTAACATTCCTTTTGGACAGTGAGCTATGCTCCTGTTTCGCAGAAAAACATTTAATGTCAGTTGGGCAACATAAAATTGATACGATCATTGAGGTCTGTCACATACGTTTATTACTCAATTCAAAGCAAATGGGATAAAGTACGTATGTATGCAGTCCTGAAGTTGTGATCATTGTACACACGACCAGATGATGACGTACGTCGTTGTTATGATAACACCTACTGATGTTAGCGTTACATGGCTACGTAGCTGTCATCTCAGGTGGAACTAGTAAAATCATAGCGATTACGTGAAAAGATAATGGACCGATATTCCCCTTTATATAGTAGCGACGCTGACGTTGAAACAAGGTGTGCGATTAATGCCTCATTAATGTCATGATACAGACTTACCTATAAAATCGTATGTCCGATCCCTTCACAAACTTATTATTGCATCCCAATGACGCACAAGTGACGGGCATGGTTTCGCTGTACCCTAAACGATGTCAAACAAACGGGTTTGTTTGTGCACAGAGACTCGTGTTTTCAAATCACCGGGTGACGCAGGAGTGATGTTGCTTTCTTCCTGTTTCCGCCTGCAATAAAGGTGTGTAAACCATGCAACAGTGACCTCTAGAGGCGTTTTTACTTGTCTGCCATCTGTATCAGTAGGCCTGTGTATAGTTTTGTACTTGTAGTCTTGTACTGTCTGTACTTTTCATTTCTAATGCCAACTCAAAGTACTAATTAACATTGTTACGAGTTGCAAGGAGCCAATCTCAGTTGACAAAGAGCAAGGAGGTTCACCCTGAACTGAACACCAGTCAATCGCAGTGCACATATAGACATTTCATATACTATGTAGACTTTAACCTAAAATGCATGTTTTGTTATGTGGGAGAGAGCCATATTATCCCAAATGAATCCACACAGTGGGAGTCTGGGAGAACATGCAATCTCCTCAGAAGGCTGGAACCCAGATTGGATTCCATATACGTGCTTAATTACCAGTACCACTTGCCCACATAGGCCTACGTGCCGCCGTCTTGTGTTCACTCACTGCACACCTGGATATGGCTGTGGCCGCCATGCTGGACAAACATTGTGTTGGTCCAGAACATATTGCGTGTCTAATGAAATAAAGTAATAAATTCTCCCTTTCTTGGGGGCTGAGACGATCATTAGTGGAGCTGGTTGATCAGCAGCTGCGTCCCTGGGTGTGGGCAGTGTCCTCTCAACTGGATGAAGATGTTGAAGCCTTGCAAAACCTCGTGATCTTAACCTCCAACATGGCAGGCTAACAAATTCTTTACCATGACTGAAAAGTCTATACGGTATATGTATATGGGAAATTGCAAATTGTTTCAAGAAACAGTGAAGACCGATGGATTTGTATCATAGGCTATAATGTACAGCAGGTTTGAAACATTTGATGTATTATTTATTAATTTTTAAGTGGGATCCATAAACTGGTATATGACATTTTACTAAATTAGAATATTGAGCAAATTATTATTACAGCAGTTCAATTCACAGAATAAAACTCATGTAATACATTTTAGAAGGCCAAATCCTACCTAATGTCCATATTGCAAATGCTTTTGATTGTTTATGTGATATTGTCAATATGGCTTTTACGTGATAATTATCATTACATTGGGAATTTTATAGGTTTCACTTTTTGAATTGAACTCCTTAATTACGATTTCCACGATATTCAAATATTTTCAGATTAGTTGTTTTCATACGAACAGGTGTTGAACCATGTGTTCTCTGTTGTTGTACCCGTTGAATATAAACGAGTTTTCTGCACTTCCTGTGTCGGCTGCGGGGCCTCTGCTGCATCATATGATGCAACTACGATGTTTAGCTAGCATGCTAACTAGCTCGCTTCGGTTGTCAAAACCGCTGTCAGTAGACATAAACGTCCAGTGCAATCTCAGTAAAAGAGGCGACAGATTCGCAAACTAACAGGCAAGTTTACAAATTTCCGCTTGAATCGGGGTTGCCCTTTGTCGTATTGGGAGCACGAAGTTAAAGGGGTTACAAGAGAGTTCATTTCGAATGCGGCTCGCTAATGTAGATGTTGGCGTTGGTCAGATTACCCATCAAACAAAACTCGCTCGCTTTGTGTATCTCATTTAGACAAATAATCGAACGTTTTAAGGCCAGTGTCAAAATTCCTTATAGTGCCTATGACAGTCATTATATTTGCCAGCATTTAGTTGCACTACATTTAAAGCTAACGCCCCAACAGTGTTTTTGTTTACTGTTATGACTTCTTGTTAACTTTGCTAGAGTTGTCAACATGTGGTCGCACAAAGATCGACACGTTCTATGGGAATATTATAGAATTGTCTAGCTCTTCAAAACACGTACAACTTAGTCGGAGTTTTGTCAGGTAACTACTGTATTTACCAAGGCCTACGCTCACTCTGCACGGTTACCTCTGCGCGATTGCGAAATAGCGCTAATGTTCCAAACAATATATCATCTAAGAGGCTGTAGGATAACTGTTAAATCAACTTATAACTGCAGCACAATCGAGCGACAGTCTTGTCTTAAATTGGACCCAAAATGCTTTGGTCCGTTTAAGTTCGAATCCGTTTGGTCCTTATAAGAATTAGCACCTGCTAAGTTGAATAATATGGAAGCAATACGTCTCCCCATCTTGAAAATATTTTCGGAGTTATTTTTTTTGTCAAACTTTTGTAATTACTCACACAGGGAAGTATTTTGTTGATTTTTGACTCCGAACAGTCAGGCACAACAAATTCTGTAAAATTTGGGTCAAGACAGATACGTTGCTATACAATAATAAACAGAACAGAAACAGAGCCAGGTCACTGTCAAATGAATCACCTTGGCTTGCCATTCAGTACGTTTTTTTGTACAAATGTATTAAAATGATGTAATTTGTTATGTAAATTGTGTATAATTATGTCTATAAGTACTGAATTTGGAATTTAACTTTATACCTCACCACCAAAGTAGATGTAATAAAAACAAATATTAACTGTTAACTTTTATAGGTTTAATTCAATAAAAATAATTTTTGTATCAGAAAGTGGATGGTTACATATCTCAATTTTATATTATTTTTATTATATTCTCTCACAAAAAAGGTTTGTTTGTTGGCCAGGTTGCAGTCCTTGTGATTGTCCAAATTCTGGCCTGCACCTCTGGTCTGAACTGACTGCACAGCCGTTTTTTATTTCGTACCTATTTGTGTGTGTACTAGTTTGTCACTTGAGGCATAATGTCAACAATTCCCTAAAACTGCTATATTCATTTAGATAGTGAATCATCATCCAGAAATATTTGAAGTTATTATTTTGTTTGTTACTCAAGCCTCTGTTTCTGGTCAGAGAAGTGAAAACGTTTTAGGAGTGTGTGAAATGGTGTGTAACAACGATGCACTTCTTCTTCCAGGCGTATTTGTGGGAACTTTGATTATTTTGTTGACAG
This sequence comes from Leptonotus elevatus, assembly GCF_054856555.1. NCBI lineage: Eukaryota > Metazoa > Chordata > Actinopteri > Syngnathiformes > Syngnathidae > Leptonotus > Leptonotus elevatus. The sequence continues at coordinate 21,547,630 of NC_141241.1, read as the reverse complement.
CCCCTCCCTGTGAAAGCACTGATTCTTTGCTTTCGCACCAAGATGTTGCTGAGTATGGTTGTCCACTTTTGCTTCATCAAAGGGTGTGCCAGCCGAAACCATAAAAAAATAGCAATACTGTAATTTTCTTTTGCAGACTTACACTTTTTTTCCACAGAGTCATTGATAGTTCCGGACCATCCTCAAATTTCAAATGTAAAACACTGATTGACTTGTGATGCTGGTTGACCTGGCCCAATTTACTTAGTGATGAGACAACATCCTACTCAAAATACCTCTGACATTTTGACACAGTTAATTGTGTTCACAAAATGCAGAAATCTCTGAATAAAACATTACAATTGTGATAAAAAGACTTTGTTATGTCAACTCCAGGATATTAAATTTGGACATGGTTTAAATATTTGCAGTTGATACAAGCGCTGAAATAATCTGACAGTTACCCCCCCAAAAACAACTGCCAATGAACACTGGTGGATTGGATATAATGCTCCAGTATTTGAAATTAAAAATCCGTTATTATTTGTGGTTGTAGTGACTAGAGTAGATCACAATAATGTCACGTTTGACATTTAATACAGTCTGTCTTTTGTTTATTTCTTTCATTTTTAAATGCTTAATTCCCAGCACTCGATGAAAACAAAAGGTGACTGACCGATAAGATGGAGTGGACATTGGACTTGAACAGAAAAATCAGGGTGGGGATGACATAAGGTCACGGCAGTAGAAAGGTTTTATAAGCAAAAACAGAATTTTTCCAATGAACTTCATTTATTGGTTAACATAGGTATTGTGCGTGAACTATCAATATTTTCAAATGTATCACATCCAAGTGAGGTTAGTTGTTGTGAGAGTTAACACTGTCAGACATTTTATGAGCGAACCGGCTTTCAGGCAGGTGAGCTTTGTTTTCGTGTGTCAGTGGAACTCATGTCGCTGTGAGCGGGTTCGTGGGGGTGCTCATCATTTGTTGTCTGCTATGTTGTGTGTCTTTGTAAAATAAGCTGCTCGAACAGGAAAGGACTGGAGCACTGCTGGGGATTGAAGAGCTGTGCAAGTGACCAATAGTGACCTCTTGTGTTCCCTCCCCCTTCTTTTACCCTGTTTTCTTTCTTGTCTCCCACAGAGCTTTGGAGGAAGGAACTCATCTTCACCCCTTCTCTTAGCAAGTCAGCAAACTTGGGCCCAATAAGTCACAAAGTATTGGCACCCTCAAGCCTCATCAAGTCAAGCAGGTCCTCCATTGGCACAATGATATCGGCAGACTGAGACCGTGATGGACTAGCATGCATGAGGCGAGAAATAAGATATCAGCATCAGAGGTAAGCTTAGTCTGGAGCCATTGCTAACTTAAGCAAAAGGTGTTGTGATTGTCAAAATTTACACTTTCTTTTTTTTCTACAAAATCACAGTTTGATTTAATGCTACAATTTGCTAGACGCTTAACTTGATAGTTGTTGATGCTATTTTGTCCGAATGCTAAACTTGAATACTTTATGAATGAAGAGGTTCACAGCACAATTTGCACGCTTGCTTTTACTTTAATCATGGCTGAAAAGGCATTCTGCTTTCTGGCGTCACTGGTAAAACATGTTGACATATTTAATGTAAATATAAAATGAAAAATAAATAAAAGCAGGTATTCATGCTTTAATCCAAATAATGACATTTTTGACTGCCGGCAATTCTAATGTGGCCTATTGCTCATAACGATTTGTTTAGTTTTGTGAATAGAAATGACAAAAATGTTGACTTTTGTGAAGCCTTCAAGTGAATTTGAGCAGTGTATATTTAAATGATTTTCTTTGACGTCATAGGCCCGTGAATTAAAAAAAAAAACAGTCTTGCATAATATGGATTTTAATTCAGCAAAAAGTTGTTTCCATTCCTCCAAATAAGACTGTCTATATTGTAATATTATTTCAAGATTGATTTGCATGTTAAAAACTGCCCTATTAGTGTAATTTTTGGAAGTGATAGAAATGAAGATGAACTGAACTCTTAAGGAGATTTTTCAGGTGTCTTTCTACCCAAATTGTTTCATGTGAGGCCACCACGCAAATGTCGCAGATGCAGTTTATACTGTATTTTTTATCATAATATTTAAACATGTTTATAATTTAAGATACTTTAAACCCATATTCTTACAAGCTTGGTTCAGCAAAGCAAAGATCATGTCTGGGTCTGCTGGTTTCCTGAAAGCATCTACACGCGGCACATGACCAACTTTCATTTCTGCTTTTCTGCCTTTCTTTTTATAATTGTGGTCAAAGATTATTTAAAATTGGGTTGTGGTTAGTGTAGTGGTCCCTAGCCACCGGAACAATTTGCATATAATATTATTGATATTTAATAAAAACAATTTTTTTAGTAGCGGAAGACCCAACTCTTCTCACACAATCTTAGTGATCATCCCCCACCCCACCGCCTCTGGTGTCAAACAGTGACATGACATTAGTTTCCTTTCTTCTTGTGTAGGAGTCGATGTCGGTTGTCAAACTAGCTCATTAGTGCGTTATTGCCCACAACTGAGCTAGGTTGGTCAGCAAAATTCAACCCCCCAAAAAAGTATTCAAGAATAACAGAAAAAAACAAATGTAACTAGAATGAGTGAAATTTCTGCAGAAATTGCATGGGAATTCTAGTAGCTGAATGCTAATAGCTGATTGCAAAGATGAATGCTTATAAAGTAAATTGAAAGATAAATTATGTGAAAATTACAAATTATTAATTGTAGTTGAAAAATAAATGAATAAAAAGAACACTTGAACCCGGAAGGCGTGAAATTTTTAAGTTTATCAGAAAGTACCCTTCCATTCATTGAGATGGAAAAGTTAATGAAGCTAATATCCAATTGAAAAATGCAACAACAACAAAAATCACTCAATAGCGCCTCCAAGGCATGCAGTACCCTCCATTCATTTAGATAAAAAAGTACAACTAATGATATCCAATTGAAAAATGCAAAAAATAAATAAATCACTCAATAGCGCCACCTAGGCAATGCAGTACTCTCCATTCATTTGGTTGGAAAAGTGGAACTAATGATATTGATTCAATGTTGCAAAACGTTAAATAAAAAGAAGTTCCATCATGATTAACAATTTTGTCAATGAGGTGAAATTTCTCCAGTCTTAAAATATAACATCAAGGTTATGTTGTCTTCACCATCGCCAAGCAAGCTACTTCCAAATTGAAACGCATTATAAATACTAGTTACTAGGCGTGTTTAAAAAAAATAAATCAATTTGCCGATATATTGCGATATTACAGTGTGCAATTCTTGTATCGATTCAATATGCGGCCGAATCGATGTTTAAACATCCATTTTTTATGTAAATATTCAACAAAACGTCTTACTTAGGCTTCACACTTAAAGCATGGAACAATGTTATATATAACATTAAGCCTTAATATTTTTATTTCAATGCAGATTACAACCTGTTTGTTAAAAACAGTGTCTCACAGTTTCAGTTAAAGAAATAATCGTACAGTGTCCATGTACAAGTTTACTAATAAGCATTTTCTAAATTTGAGTAAATCGCAATAATCGACTTACTGATTCGTATCGGGATTAATCGTTATCGTTACGGGCTTTATAGTCTTATAAGGCTACATGGTAATTAGTAGGGGTGTGAATTGCAAAGTACCTGACGATTCGATCCGTACTACGATTCATGGGTCACGATTGGATTCGATACCGATTAATCCCGATACGAATCAGTAAGTCGATTATTGCGATTTACTCAAATTTAGAAAATGCTTATTAGTAAACTTGTACATGGACACTGTACGATTATTTCTTTAACTGAAACTGTGAGACACTGTATTTAACAAACAGGTTGTAATCTGCATTGAAATAAAAATATTAAGGCTTAATGTTATATATAACATTGTTCCATGCTTTAAGTGTGAAGCCTAAGTAAGACGTTTTGTTGAATATTTACATAAAAAATGGATGTTTAAACATCGATTCGGCCGCATATTGAATCGATACAAGAATTGCACACTGTAATATCGCAATATATCGGCAAATCTATATATATTTTTTTAAACACCCCCAGTAACTAGTATTTATAATGCGTTTCAATTTGGAAGTAGCTTGCTTGGCGATGGTGAAGACAACATAACCTTGCTGTTATAATTTTAAGACTGGAGAAATTTCACCTCATTGACAAATTTGTTAATCATGATGGAACTTCTTTTTATTCATTTATTTTTATAATAAAGAGAATGAAAATGACTTAACCCATTGAGCAACTATCACAATACATTGTACTACCATCATCATTGAGTCTTGCCACCTTTTGCACCCCCTCTTTACTTGTTTATTTTTTTATTTTATTTTTTACATAGGTACATAGATTTCGTTATGACAACCAGCTGTACAGAAGATGTCAGCGCTGCCTGTGACTGATGTCCCAGATGTTGGTCATGGTAAGATGTTTGTCCTTAATTATTTGACTAAGATAAAATGTCATCATGGTCTTTTTCAAAACATTATAAACCTAATTTAACTGTATTATGCTTGACATGTAGTATGACGGTTCCCTAAATTGACAGGCTCAAACATAAAAATGAGTTATTTGATGTGTGGAAAAGTAGTGACAGTTTTGTCCCACTGGCCAGATGAGAGTAAAGTTTTCGATGGGGCTGGGGAGCTGCAACTTAATTGCATGGTGGAGGAGAGCAACTGCAGCACCACAATGAAGCAAGAAAGTCTACTATCTCTTGGCGACCTGTCCCAGCCAGATGACTTCCCTGCCACCCCTCATAATGGCCCTTCTGCCACTGGGATGAGCAGCCCTTTACCAGTTGAGCTGAGTGATACCAAGCCCGATGTAGGCGATACATCCAACGGCACAGGTGACTGATCACTTAAGAAAATAGTTCCACTATACGGATTTTATTTGTGTAGTCGATATTTGCTCAAGTTTGATTGTTTTGGACATTAATTTGAATTTAGAGCCTTTATCTTTTTTATTTATTTAATTGAATTGAATAGCTAACCTGTATTCGTGCTGTGAAATGGTAGTAATATGTCATGTCACTGAAGTGTGAAATTAGTAATACGTTCTTCACAGAAGACTTACCTTTGTTTCATAGGGATTATTTAAAGGTGGCCGGCCTTACTTTATGATTAGGGGTGTCAGGTAATTAAAAATGTTAGTCGTAATTAATCGCATGACTTCAATAGTTACCTCACGATTAATCACACATTTTATATTATAAATGTACAGTAAAAAAAAAAAATCCCTAAGTTTTCATACTCTTGTTAACATAAAAGTGGAAACAAAAATGTTAAACTAATAGAAATATGGCAGCATCTTTTAGTCATTGATACAGTAATTTCATAATTCATAAAGTTGAGTTAAAATTAAAAACATGTACTATAAAAAAATGAGCGTGATATTGATTTGTGTTGAGGTCACAAGCTGGCATAATTGCATTTTGTAAGTCTGTGACAGCGCAGTGTATTTTTCTTTTCATATTAAGAGCTTTCTAATCTTTAACATGAAGTAGCTTTTGAAATTCTGCACATTTCTAAAATTGTAAAACACAACTTTACCCCAGTCTCTCCAAATATATGCATTATTATTAAATTTATTGCTGCTAATTTTTGACGTGGAAATGTCTGCTGCATTGCGACTGGAATTCCCCCATTACAGGCTTTCCAGGTAAGGGCTGGTCATTAATCGTGCGTTTGAAAAATTTGTGGCGTTGTCGTTGAATGAACTTTAAATCAACTCAAAATTAACACACTCATTTTGACACCCCTAATTATAATCTTATCTTTTTCCCCATTTTTATTCATGTTAAAATGAGTCTGTGGCCTGTTTTAAATGTGGCATCTGTGGTTTGTGGATTGGATGCAGTAGTAGTTGTTTTAGTTACTAAAGCATCACTTCACTTAAACATTGTTTTTGCGAATGCAATGCAACAGAAAAAAACATAGGTGTATCTGGTCTCATTCTTGTTTTTAAATATTGAGTTTGTTAATCGTACAGTGTGTGATCTTAGCAGAATCTGCAATGGCCGAGATCGGTTTCTCCTCCACCCTGTATTTTGACACTGTTGATATCATATGTCCAATATACTGTTTAGTTTTAGAAGTCACAGCGACAGTCTCTGTGGTGTTCTGATTAGTGTCTAATCAATTGTTACGACTATTGTCAGTTGACCATAAGAGAAGGAGGGGTGAGTTTCTTTCTTTTCTGGAATTTTCAATTTCCCATAAAATAGATGTTTTGTTTGTTAAAATGACATTTAATTGCCTTAACACCTCTTTTTTTTAATTGACGTGTTATGTAGATGGACAGCCAGTGAAGAGAAAGAAGGGTCCTGCCCCGAAGATGCTGGGAAATGAGGTGTGCAGTGTATGCGGTGACAAGGCCTCTGGATTCCACTACAATGTACTCAGCTGTGAGGGCTGCAAGGGCTTTTTTCGACGTAGTGTCATTAAAAGTGCCCAGTACTCCTGCAAGAACAATGGACGTTGTGAAATGGACATGTACATGCGACGCAAGTGCCAGCAGTGCCGCCTGCGCAAGTGTCGCGAGGCAGGCATGCTAGAGCAGTGTGAGTGTGTGAAATCTCACTGTTATTGTGTATATTAGCAATGTAGTATAGTAGTTATTCACTTTTTGACGTTGCATTAGTTGCAAACTCTGTCCCCTTTGGCACACAGGTGTGCTTTCTGAAGAGCAAATCCGTCTGAAGAAGATGAAGAAGCAGCAGGATGAGGAAACGGCGCGCTCGTCCACAGTGGTCACTCCCACTCCTCCACAGGAAGTCTCTTCACTGGATCCACAGCAGCAGGAAATGATTGAGAAGCTGGTGGCCATGCAGAAGCAATGCAACAAGAGATCTTTTCTCGATCGACCAAAAGTGACGGTAAGTTCATATCTCTGTATTTTATTGTAACAATGTCATTTGTTATTGTTTTGTTTCCTTAAGCTTCACTCACATCCCACCATACATGTTTCTATGTGCGACGTATCGTGGAAAATTCGGATAAATAGTGACACTTAGTTGCATGTTGTCATCGATGTTGATGGTCACAGACAGACTGTTGGTTCTGCACATGCAAATTCATAAAATCAAAAATGCATACTGCACCCTACGCCTTTTGTATCAGCACGGTTAACAGGAGCTTTCGTCTGACCGTAAAAGGAAATGGTTGACATGGTCGTCGTATGATTGGTGTGCCACAGGAGTCACACTCAAGTACTTCACATTTCGTACTATTTATGTGGCCTCCATGATAGAATTATGTCTCGCTATCGTGTGACATGCGTGTTCTGGGGAACAACGTCCTTGTAGCATTTTAGAAGAGAAGACAGTGGCTGTCATTAAACCAATGCATCAATTAAGGGGGTTGGACTTCTTCCGGCAGATACTGCAAGACGAGAATAGGCACAAAGTGTTATTTTGCTTTGCTTGTAATATATCATGATGTGCCAAGCTTGTACATCACCAGTACAACTTGTTCCTCCTAGCGGGGAAAACAAAAAGATTAATTGCAATATACATTTGTGATACACTGTCCTAAAGTCAGATGTACAATTTCCCTGGGTTAATGTAGAGCTGACAAATGTTATGAATCTGTATTTTGTTACGGAAATTGCTGAGCACTAAGTTGTTACTGCTAACACTGATTGTTCCGGATGTTTAAAGCTGCAATATGGAACTTTTTTTCCCCCAAAAAATAACTTTACAAGAAGCTTTTTATTTGACCATTTATGACTGAAATGCCTTCTAATTAGTAGATTGAGCTGTTCACCATGGGTACTCCTGCAAGCCTCTGGCCAATAGTTTTCAGACTGGATTCGGGTTAGAATTTCCCGCGCCCTGTCTGAGGATGTGACTTAATGTGCGTGGTGTGTATGTGAAGAACGGTATGTGCAGTTTCATTTTTCGTCAGCAGGTGGCAGTAGCGATTTGAAATGGAATATTCTACGTTCAGTAGCTTTAAAAAACAGACAGACAAACACACAAACTTCCGGAATGGCTACAAGACGTGGCTACTGTGACCTACAAGCTTAAAAGTATATTAACATAGTAGTATATTTAGTATTTATGATATCATTAATGTTATATGGTTGTTTCAGAGTCCTTAGTTTTGGTTTTGACTTTTGAGATCTGCACAATGCATGTTCTTGAATTAAAATAAATAAATAAATAAATCATTTTAGCTTTGCTAAAATACGACAGCGTATTAGGGCCACGTATAAATATATATTTTTAGAGGGCAGGGGCAATATTCTGAGAAGAAAACTGCAAATGTGGCAAATTTGCGAGAAAAAAAATCGTAAATTTGTGAGTTTATAAAGTGACAGATTTGCGAGAAAAAAACTCAGAAACGTACGAGAAATACACGTGGCGTAGCTATAGTCTAATCATGTGAGCATTTGTTGGTGATTAATGGGACACTGTTTATAAAATGAAAAGGCAGGCTGGAGACTGATTCATTCTTAAATTTAAACTTTACTCGTCATTGACCGCAGCTAGAGCGACAACACTTCCTGATCCCCTATCAGCTGACTAACACTAACCAATCAGATGCTAGCATACTTAAGGTAAATGCTAGTGAATGACGGAGAGCAGCAGATTGGACACATCAATTTATATACTTGCACACAAAAAATACTCAAATGTATGAATGTGTAATAATTCTGGAAACAAATGTACAAGTAAATATGCATTTTAGCAAATTAACTTAAATGTTTGATCGTACGGGTGTGGACCTTCACAAAGTGAGGCATCTGTCGCTGGCCAGTGGCCTTACACAACGCTTCAAAGAGCATCATATGGTTCATCTCTGCTAAAGCAATTACTATCTCCTTATATGGAAATCCAACCGAAAAGTACTGGCACGAATTTCTATAGTTTGGCAGCTCTACTAATGGATTATTTTTCCTTGCATCGTGGACGTCAGGCAAGATACCTAAATGTGACAAGTACTCTTAAATCCAACTTTCCTCTGGGTTCACTGTGTATCGTGCATTGCAGCTATGGGCTACCAAATTTTGCGACACCTGTTAATCCAAAACAGTTTTGTCAGATTGTGAGTGAGGCTTAACCTGATATGTGTCTTCAGTCTAAGAAAAAGTACCCCATCCTGGACGAGTAGTACTATTTCCACTTACAGTACAGATTGTGACAATCAGTGGTACTTCAACTTTATGTATCTCAGTTGATTCAAATGTCATACTCTGAGCATCACACTGTTGCTGTCCAACCAAAATTTGAGCTGTAATACTGTATAACGGGATGCCAAATTTTATGCTGAAGAAACAATGTATGTACAGTGGACCCCACTATTTGCGGTGGATAGGGACCGGATCAGCGAAAATCTGCATTTAATTTATGCTTGTTGACATGCATGTAGGGGTAGGAGGTAAATAATAATAGTAGTTATAATAATAGAAACATTTTTTAAATCCCTCAAATTCTTGAAAAAAATAAGATCATAGGCATTCAATATGTATTTCCCACAAAAAATGGGGAGAATGTGGGCGGGCAACCCAAAACCCAAGTAAACACCCCCCAAAAATGTAACAATTTTAAAATGAAAATACCTGAATCCGTGGGTGCCGTACCCCCGAATATGTGAGGTTCATTGTATCAGCCTTGTGGGTGTGCATATGACTAATCATTTGTGACTCTGTGTTTAAAAACAAAAAACAAAACAACCACAGCCATGGCCGCAGAATCAGGATCTACAGAATCGAGAAGTGCGTCAGCAGCGTTTCGCCCACTTCACTGAGCTGGCGATCATGTCGGTCCAGGAGATTGTGGATTTTGCCAAGCAGCTTCCTGGATTTTTAGAGCTGACAAGAGAAGACCAGATTGCTCTATTGAAGACCTCAACCATAGAAGTTTGTCATATTTCTATTTTAGATTTGTTGTTGTGGCTTTAAGTTATGAAATGTCTGTTTTGCTCTGTCTACAAAGCATTATTTTAAATCATCTCTTAGTTTCTCATGCACAATTATAATCATTTGCAGATTTTTGCAAACACATATGAAACATACTGCACTTCATAACATACATAGGCTTTTATAGGATAATTGTTGAGCTCAGTTATGCTATGAAATCTGTGTTATTCCCGATATATTAACTTTGTGTTTGTCTTCATTACAATAAGAAATTAACAATGATGTTTGTCTTCATCAGATTATGCTGCTGGAGACGTCTCGTCGATACAACCCTGCCATTGACAGCATTACATTTCTGAAGGATTTTAGCTATAATAAGGAGGATTTCGCAAAAGCAGGTACTTTTTAAATGGGTTGTTATGGACAATGAGTGATTACTAGTCTTTATGTCTATGATTTCATTCCTCTCATAAACAGTTCATAATGTAAGAAAAGTGCAAATAGCAATAGGTTCTAGTATAAATTAAGCCATTACTCTATTAATTGAAAAGTATACAAATTAAGAGACTTTTGTGTAACTTCGCTCAGACAGGTGCTTCCCTACAGAAATGTTAATATCATGCATATGTAATTGTAAGCAACGGTTATTTTATATATATATATATATATATATATATATATATATATATATATATATATATATACAGTGCTGCTCAAAAGTTTGTGAACCTCTTGAGCAATTTGGACTTTCCAATTGTTTTAATCTGATTTTGTTGTCCAATCGGAACCATTACATTTTATATGAAATATCACGTTGTAGGTGTATCAATTCAATGCATTGTTCTTTTTTTTTCTTTCTTTTTTTTAATCAGTTGTGTAGTCAAAATTTAATTAAAAAGAGTTTTTGGTCAATTCATGTAGGTGCAAAAGTAAGTGAACCCTGAGCTGCATTGCTTAAAACAAGCAGTCAAGTAGGATCAGGTAGGACAAATTGGTAGCTAAACTAGCCACTGAAATGAGAGGTTTAGCAAAGAAATTGTGTATCACTGAAACAGACACAAAACCACATCACTTTAGTCTCACCCAGGTGAACCCATACAGGTGGTCATGCTGAGAGGAAGAGAAATCTCAGGGGACCTCAGGAAGTGGGTAGCTATAAGCTATAGTCATCTAAAAAATTGAGCTTCATCATTCCACTGTGAAGCAGATCATCTGCAACTAGAGAACACTGAAAATTACTACAATCCTGCCTAAAAGTGGACGACCTTCTAAAATATCAGCAAGAACCACAAGAGAAATGATAATTCGGGTAAAAAGCCAACTCGAACGTCACATCAAGGGATTTGCAGACCTCTTTTGCTGCATCTGGGACACATGTGCATGCTTCAACAATAAGAAGAAAAGTCAATCGACAAGGCTTACATGGAAGGCTTGCTAGGTAGAAGCCTCTGCTCACAAAAAAGATCAAAGCTGCCCATTTCAACTTTGCCAGAGATTACCTGGACAAACCAGCTTTTTGGAAGTCCCTTCTGTGGACAGATGAGTCCAAAATTGAACTGTTTGGTCACAACTAAAACACTCATGTTTGGTGAAAAGTCAACACTGCATACCAGCAAAAGAACCTTCTCCCTACAGTGAAGCACGGTGGTGAGAATGGTAAATTCTGGTCTGGCTTTTCATCCTCAGGACCTGGACAACTCCACATAGTCCAGGGAATCATGAATTCAGAGGGATATTGTGAAATCCTGGAACATAACCTGAAGCCGTCCTTTGTGAAGTTACAGCCTGGTAGAAGATCATGCAACATGACAATAATCCAAAGCATTCCAGCAATACAACCAAGGAATGGCTGAAGAACAACAAGATTCATGTTCTGAATGTGCCCAGTCAAAATCCTGACTTAAATTCTTTCAAAATACGGTGGCGGGACGCCCATCCAACCTCTCTCAATTGGCTGCATTTTGCAAGGAAGAGTGGCAAAAAATAGTAAGTAAGTAGATGTGAAAGACTGATAAATCACTAAAGAAAGTGTTTGGATGAAGTTCTCATTGAAAAAAGAGGTGCAATGTCTGATTAAGTGAGAAGTTCACATACTTTTGCACCCATGAAATCTGAGTTTTTTCTTAAATCAACAACTTTTGCTCAAGAATGAATGACAATATTATCATTCTTTTTGTTCAAGTACATTATTTTCAATGTCAGCATTATAGATTGGGGTATGACTAAACATTTAATAAGGTTATTTTAATATTTCATAGAAAATATCTGACCATGCCTGCAGGGTTCACAAACTTATATATCTCCATATATCCCCCTGTTCTCAACAGGCCTCCAGTTCGAGTTCATTAATCCCATATTTGAGTTTTCTAAAGGAATGAATGACCTGCAGCTGGACGAGGCTGAATACGCTCTGCTTATTGCCATCAACATATTTTCTGCAGGTCAGATTTCATCCTGTCTGGCAGACATTGTGAATCTTTTAAGTTATTGAAAGGACATTGGATATGTTGTTGCCCTTTTGTTAAAGACATGTTTGTTGTGCTTTACAATTTTTTAGATCGTCCAAATGTGCAAGATCATGATCTTGTGGAGAGGCTGCAACAACCTTATGTTGACGCTTTGCGCTCTTACATCACGATAAAGAGACCAAATGTAAGTGCCCACTAGTTTATGTAACCTCTTCTCTTGTTACCCACAGTGTGTCAACATGACCTTGTTGTTGTCATCACAAGCACATTGGGTCATGACCGGGGTAACTTTTGGCTGCATGGGATGAAACCATAAAATCTTCTCTTACACAGCAACATACAGTAACAAAAGACAAGCAATACAGTAAATTTCGCGGAGAAATTTGGAACATGTTCAAAATGTGATTGCGACAAGAAAAACGGTATGGGAAAGTGTGCAAGTGGCTTTGCAATGTTTTGGAACACTGAAAGAAGCCTGCCGAAAAAGCAACACTCGCCACTTGCTCACACCCTCGCGAGAAGCCTGCGCCGCTCAGTGAGATAAAGGTTTGAAGGCTCAGGTGACAACTGTCATGGCTCACCTGTTTTCTGGGTTTGGTCATGTGGCAGACACAAGCTGCGTCCATAGGTACTGTTATGTCATTTTTGGTCAACATCAAATGGCAAAATGGCCGCCACTTGACATGGATACAAAAGAGTGCATTTTGTTGCTTAGTTTGTATTCCACAAACACATAATCAAAATACCGTGCAGAGATAATATTATTGTAACACAATTTTTTACTCGACTTTCCCTTTAATGTTCCACCACAGTCCTATAAATTGTGGTAAAGTGCCTAACAATGTGATTAACAAGTGTATGATATAGTGGTAAATCTGAAAATTCTGCATCCACTCTGGAGCTAATATGTCAATTTTGAATTGTTAGTTAGTTGGCCTATCACACACCTCACCCACAAATGTTCCTAATTTATGAGATACTGTATGCTATTAATGACTGTGTAAAAGTACAGGTAACCGTTTTCTGAGTTACGTAATAGTAGGAATGTAACAATATCCAAACGTCGCTATATGATATTATCACGATATGAAGCTCACGATACAATAATTATCACGGTATTGTGGGGAGGTTGGCGATATTAAAAAAACAAAAAAAAAGGTCACAATATTTTTTTTTTAATTAGCTCATATCCCCAAAAATGGCTTTGTACATAACAGAATGCATATAAACCACCTACAATCTCTAATACTAATAATCACTTAATATTGAGGCACTTCCTTGCTAATTTATGCACACATTGAGTTCCTCCACATATTGACTCTGTTCACAACGATATTGCGTTACCCTTCAACTGACGATTAGCGTGGATTTTAAACATAGAAGGGCCAAAACATACCTTATGAAAATGTAACTGCACTAAACAAACTTGCCACCAGGGGGTGGTAGAACTGCACAAATGGAAATCAACCTGACTTTTTTTAACAGATGTGCTGCTTTTAATATCGTGACATGACGCTGCCGATGACATTGTGGCAGTTTTAATATCACGATATTGCCATTCTCGTTACATCACTACATAATAGCTGAGTTCCTGGTTTTACACAAAAAAATGTGTCTGGATTTTGTTGACTTTTTCCGGTTGTAAAAGTATGCCTTTTGATTCATTTTCTCAGGATCACTTGATGTTTCCACGCATGCTGATGAAGCTGGTGAGCCTTCGTACACTGAGCAGCGTGCACTCTGAACAGGTGTTTGCCCTTCGTCTTCAGGACAAGAAGCTCCCCCCGCTGCTCTCTGAAATATGGGATGTCACTGAATGACTGCAGTCTCAATATCACACTCCTTAGCATGTTGAATCTTAAGACAGGCATGGCATCAGGCATGTTCTTGAACCGGTCTCATCTGCTCATGGACTACTTCCAGCATTGTGCTGTTGGGCTTTTTGCGGGAGTGTCTCAATGCCTTTTTGCTGTCAGACTCTGAAATGGTTTGTGTTCAGGAGGAGTTTTTTTTGTTCTTCCTTTTTTGTGGATGGAATGCTAGCTCATGGTTTTGAATTATTTTTCTGATTCAACGTGTTAAAAGTTGAGTGCAGTTCTATTTTCTATCCCGAATGCTCTTGGCATATAGCTGCTATTGCTTCATGTCATGATTCTTGCTATGCTTTCAAATTAATTTATTCCGTAGTCTTGCCATAGGTGAATTGGAAACTTGGTTAGGCGTGACTTTCAGCTGCAGTTTACGTTGTTAGGTCATTCTGCTGAATCCAGTCATGGAAAATGTTTTGAGGACGTACAGTGCAGAGAAAGAACAAAGTTGTAGGGTGTAGTTACTCAGGTAAACTAATGTGATTTAGAGGCATCCTTTTTTAGATCACTTGAGTGCCCAAAGGGATCGTTTTTATCAAGACTGATGCACACAAATTATTTATTTTCATAAGACATGTGTGGAGTGCACAAGTATCCACAAGATTGTACAAATAAATACTAACCCTTAATAATAGCAATCTATATACAGTAAGTGGTGTCGTCTAAGGGAAGAAGGGTGTGGAAAAAGATCTCCCAATATGTTGGATGGGTGGTACTACTGCCTAAAATTAACTTTATGTTAACATCGTTATAAATGTAAAAAGATAAGACATATGTAGAATACAGTTAAATTACCACTTCACACATCAAAAATGAGATATGCCACTTCCTTACAGAGGAACGCAACCGGTTTAAGACTTACTTTGAAATTTTATTCCACATACTCGAGAATAAGGTGGATGTACTAACACATTGTCAACACCTACTGGTAAGATCTTCATTAACCGTGTGACATGATAGCAGTGGCCAACAACCGGAATTTAGTTAGTTTAGAATGTTTAATAATGAAGAGATACTGACTTGCATGTATTTTGTTTCTCCTACGCAGTAAAGAATTGAAATTAAAATAAATAACAGCCTATACATTTAAACATTTGTTCATTTTTACATTATCTATGGGTTCCACATGCTTCAGGAAACTGAGCGGGAGATCATCTCACTGCACTGTTTCAATAGTATATATTTTTTAATTTATTAAAAAAAAAAATTGGGGGGGAGGTTACCAAATGGTGACGTATGAGGTTTTGGCCCGACAACAGCAATACAGAGCTACAGTTCCTGGCGATTTTTAAATGATGGAACGTCTGTACAGATGGAAATGTTCAAGGAAGAAAAAAAAAGACATTCATTTTTCACATAAGCACATAATGTATTGCACCACTTGCAGTAAAAGAGGCACTGTATTTCTCAATTGTAACAGGCAGGCCTGCTTTGGCTTGGTGATTAAGCCAATTAACATGATTTTTGAATTACTTCTTTGTTTGTTTTATAATGATGTCCTGGATGGTTAAAATGTGTTTATAGCTTTTTTTCCATAGACGTGTGCTTACCATAGTGGGAAAAGCATAGATGTTTCAAATATTATAAATTAAAAAACAAATTGATGGTTATGCTTTATTCAGGTTCATAGGCAAACAGGCATCGTAATTAAATGTAATTTAGGTGGCTTAGTCAAATTTTCCATTTGCAGTAATGCACTTCACAAGCCGACTATGATAAAGGTCTTAAATTGTATCTGTCCACTACTGAAGGGGGGTGGGGGGGGGGATTTCTTGTGCCACAAACTTAAACAAATCAAAATAAATTAGCAGTACTACTTAACTAACATAACACTTGAAAGTGAAAGTATTCACTGTCGACTTAACCTCCTAGAATGTATTTGACATTTAATTGATATGTAAAACAAATCCTTGTATTAAGCAAATGCTTGATTTAAGACAGTGGATAAGAATAGCTAAATTCCTGATGTCTTAGGTGTTAAAGTAGTCTTCAAGTTAGTCTGTGTGCTGTATGCACGCATTGACCCAATTGTACGCACAAAAGCACGTCTGTTTGGCTAAAGTACTGACTGTGCATAGCAAATTGTGTTGTTTAAAAATGTCATCTCTAATCTTGTAATGGTTCTTCTGTCTTCAAAAGATGTGGTTGTAAAGATATATATATATATATAGTATACATATACATACAGAGGGGTGCAAAAGTAGGTATGGAGCTATATAAAGAAAAAACATGTTGAATGCTTAATTTTGCTTATGTAAAGTAAAAATAAACAGGAAAAAATACATCCATCATATATTATGTACAATTTTATACCTACTTTTGCACCCCCTGCATATACACAATTATATTTTAATACATGTAAAACTTGAGAATTGTCTGTTTTGTATGTAAATTAAATTAAAAGTGTAGTAAGAATCTGGAACTGGAATCACATTTTTGGTATAGTAATCATACAATTCAAATTAATGAAGTACAGTATTGTCTTATATTATTTTGAAACCTTTCCATGTACAGTTTACCTCTAAATTATTTTATCTCGTACAGATACATAATGAGTCCAATACATACACTGATGTGGACTAACCCCCCATAAAAACAATGACTTGATAATGCTGAGGTTATTGCTTATTTTAACTAGAGACATTTGAAGGATCGATGGTAGGCCCAATGCAAGTGAGCATGAAAGACAGTTTTATGGCGTAGCAAAATGTATTTTTACTGCATGTACTTTTAAGATTTATGCACTTGCTAAAGCCCGGCAGGCGAAGTCTGGCCCACCATGGACCACATATGGTGCTCCATTCTTTATCCAACACACTGGGCATTCAAGAGTCAGAAAACATTTGATACAAACAATCCGCCACACCCCCAACCGGCCACCACACATACACACCTGAAATTGGTTATTAAATGTATATCTTATGAATTTAAAAAATGTATATTATTCTTTTAGCTCAACAATTTGTAAATTGGAATAATGCAAAAAATAAATAAAAGTTAAGCTGTAATAATTTAGCATTTTTTTTGGCTATTAAATGTATATTTTATGAATTGTTTTATTTATGTATTATTATTTGGAAATTGGAATAATGAAAAAAAAGGTAAGCTGCAATAATGTAGCATTTTTTTGGCTATTAAATGTATATCTTATGAATAGTTTTTTTAATTATTATTCTTTTAGCTCAACAATTTGTAAATTGGAATAATGCAAAAAAAAAAGTAAGCTGCAATAATTTAGCATCCCCCTAAAATTAATAAATTAAAATTATTTTGACTTGATTTCATATATTCATATTAGTTAATTGAACGATTGTAAAAATAAACAAACACTAAACCATTTTACATATATTATTTTACCATTTGTATGTACGAAATAAAATATAAAACAAGATTATATACATGTGTTATTTTATCGCGTATTTTTTTCGACATTGAATTTCAAATAATATCGTTTGAATGGGGCTGAGCTAGTTCCTTAAGGCTTGCTGTTGCTTCCGTTCAAGGACTCAACCTCGCAATATGCGGATTGCGGAACTCGCCACTCGGATGAGGATGAAGAGGAGGATGTTGTGAAGGAAGGTTGAAGCTGACCGAATAGGGAGGTGTGAACGCGCACTTGGCATCCATTTAACTATGCCGCCTCCGTATCGCTCGACGAAGCCGAGCGCTTCAAACGACGTCTGTTCCTTATTTCTTTAAATGCATTGAACGAGGCAGAGGACGATTGAGACACTCGACTGCTCCTCTTTGCTTGCCCGAGGAGGGCACCTAGTACGCAGGCCGTCTGTCACCAGCAGCTGGCGTCGCAGCCGCCGTTAGCAGCTAGCCGGCTAATGTAAGCAGGTAAGGATGTAACTTGTCAACGATGTACTTCATATTGCCAACGTTTGCGGTAACGGTGTGTTTTCACCACATTGCCCTCGTTGTACGGTTTGCACAAGTATTGCAGATACTCAACGATAACGCTACTAGTAGCAGCTAACTAGCTAATCCATTGGTGACGTCGGTAACCACCAAGCTAGCAGTGGGGGCGAGAGAGGCGAACACAAGTCAAGACACGAGACCTGTCAAATATGTTGTTATTGCTCTTTTAATATTATGATTGATAACACCCGTAAAAGCTGCACTCGTTATTCCATCAGAACATCTTATTAAAATGTGACAACTGCCCCCTCGGTGTTTTTACCGCAGTCTATTTCATTCGACATAATACATACATACGTGTACTGTGTTTTGCGTTCAGATACTTTAAGTTAAGTGGCATTTGCAGCTTTAATAGACATGTCATCATGACTGGTCGATTATTTTTAGATGATCGATTTCAAGAGCAAATTCTCTTCAGTGCTGTTGGGAGTTATCGTCTTACATAAACTGCATACTGGGTGATTTAACTGTAATTTAATAAAGAGGAATAAACAGACCTATGATTTGCCTGGATAATTATTTTGGACTTTTTTCTTGAGGAAATCATTGATGTAGAAATGATCTGTACCGCCAACTGTCACTTTCATAAAACATTTACCAAGACCAACATTATTCTGTCTTCTAATTACTAGTTGCTGATTGTAAAACGGCCACAAAAGGGCTACCAACGGCGCGAGTATCGATAGTACCTTGAAACTAGAAAAATTCCCGCGGAAATTTTGAATGGGCCTGCTAACTCTTTTCAATGAGCCGAACAGTTTAAACTTTCAACCATTGAAATCGGTCAAGAAATGTGGAAGTTAACCATAATCAAGATCAAATAAAGTATCTTACTGTCCCTTTAAGAAATATGCACATTCACGCACACACATTTGATTTTAACCAACATTTCAATGAGCTGAACAGTTTAAAATTCAAACCATTGAAATCGCTCAAGAAATGTAAAAGTTAACCATAATCTACTAAAAGTATTACTGCCCCTTTAAGAAACATGCACATTCACGCACACACATTTGATTTTAACTAACATTTCAATGAGCTGAACAGTTTAAACTTTCAACCATTGAAATCGGTCAAGAAATGTGGAAGTTAACCATAATCAACAGTATGTTACTGGCCCTTTAAGAAACATGCACATTCACGCACACACATTTGATTTTAAGTAACATTTCAATGAGCTGAACAGTTTAAAATTCAAACCATTGAAATCGGTCAAGAAATGTGGAATCTACCATAATTAACAGTATCTCACTGCCCCTTTACAAAACATGCACATTCACGCACACACATTTGATTTTAAGTTGTGAGGAGACGTCACGCACCAACACTCCATTGATTTGTATAGGATTACGCTCACCTCAAACAAAAGCCTCTCGCGACTTAACGGTTGAAGATGCAGATTCCAGAAATGGCTCGTTAGAACGGCAAGGGTTTGGGGAACGCGAGCATGTTCTCAGTTTTTTAATCGGATGAAAAATGACCAAATGAGAGCAGGTTGAAAACTTATGATTGATCGAAAATGAAGAGGCAAAAACGGCGAAAATTACATTGAAAAGAGATCAAAAATGTGCGACTTCTCCTCGCTTAAAGTGAAAATAAAGGTACTAAATGGCACCTTAGCCAAATAAAACTTAGTTCTTCAGAAAGCAGAGGCTTGTGGCTACAAAATGTGCGAATTTGATGTCTAGTGAGCAAAGATTGTGGCCATGGTGACGAGTTGAAGTGAAACTTTTGGAAATATATTTTTTGGTTCCCAGCACTCAGACCTTAATTAGTCACACTCTAAATAGGCGACTTTCACCCTTTGCTCACTGTCTTTGAACCCGCACAGGGGGGAGAGCTTTCATTCCTTAATTTTTTTTTTGACACTGAGCTAAAGATGACAAAAATTCCAACAAAATGAGCTAATTTTCATATCGGTCGGCTAATGTATGCGCGCGCAGCGTGTCTTTGAAAAAGGTGCTTGATTGGAGTTGATCTCTTTCGGATTCCCATTCATTCCTATGGGACTTTATTTGGGAGTTTTTTGGGAATAGCGTCGCCATGGTAACTGGGAATTCTTATAAAAATAATAGCGCAGCGAGTCAGATCGAGCCGCATCGTTTGATACCTCTTTTGTCCCGGTGCGATCTACGGTTCGGGCCCTATTTTTGCGGAAAAGTCGCTGGAAAATGATATAAAAACTAGAAAAATTCCCGCGGAAATTTTGAATGGGCCTGCTAACTCTTGCAACTCTTTTCAATGAGCTGAACAGTTTAAAATTTCAACCGTTGAAATCGCTCAAGAAATGTGCAAGTTAACCATAATCAAGATCAAATAAAGTATCTTACTGTCCCTTTAAGAAACATGCACATTCACGCACACACATTTGATTTTAACTAACATTTCAATGAGCTGAACAGTTTAAAATTTCAACCACTGAAATCGCTCAAGAAATGTAAAAGTTAACCATAATCAAGATCAAATAAAGTATCTTACTGTCCCTTTAAGAAATATGCACATTCACGCACACACATTTGATTTTAACCAACATTTCAATGAGCTGAACAGTTTAAAATTTAAACCATTGAAATCGCTCAAGAAATGTAAAAGTTAACCATAATCAACAGTATGTTACTGCCCCTTTAAGAAACATGCACATTCACGCACACACATTTGATTTTAAGTAACATTTCAATGAGCTGAACAGTTTAAAATTTAAACCATTGAAATCGGTCAAGAAATATGGAATCTACCATAATCAAGTCTCTCATTGCCCCTTTACAAAACATGCACATTCACGCACACACATTTGATTTTAAGTTGTGAGGAGACGTCACGCACCAACACTCCATTGATTTGTATAGGATTACGCTCACCTCAAACAAAAGCCTCTCGCGACTTAACGGTTGAAGATGCAGATTCCAGAAATGGCTCGTTAGAACGGCAAGGGTTTGGGGAACGCGAGCATGTTCTCAGTTTTTTAATCGGATGAAAAATGACCAAATGAGAGCAGGTTGAAAACTTATGATTGATCGAAAATGAAGAGGCAAAAACGGCGAAAATTACATTGAAAAGAGATCAAAAATGTGCGACTTCTCCTCGCTTAAAGTGAAAATAAAGGTACTAAATGACACCTTAGCCAAATAAAACTTAGTTCTTCAGAAAGCAGAGGCTTGTGGCTACAAAATGTGCGAATTTGATGTCTAGTGAGCAAAGATTGTGGCCATGGTGACGAGTTGAAGTGAAACTTTTGGAAATATATTTTTTGGTTCCCACCACTCAGACCTTAATTAGTCACGCTCTAACTGATGCAAGAAAGGCGACTTTCACCCCTTTGCTCACTGTCTTTGAACCCGCACAGGGGGGAGAGCTTTCATTCCTTAATTTTTTTTTGACACTGAGCTAAAGATGACAAAAATTCCAACAAAATGAGCTAATTTTCATATCGGTCGGTTAACGTATGCGCGCGCAGCGTGTCTTGGAAAAAGGTGCTTGATTGGAGTTGATCTCTTTCGGATTCCCATTCATTCCTATGGGACTTTATTTGGGAGTTTTTTGGGAATAGCGTCGCCATGGTAACTGGGAATTCTTATAAAAATAATAGCGCAGCGAGTCAGAGCGAGCCGCATCGTTTGATACCTCTTTTGTCCCGGTGCGATCTACGGTTCGGGCCGCATTTTTGCGGAAAAGTCGGTGGAAGAATAAAAAAGAAAAAAAATAATAAACCCTTTTCTAGGGTGGATAGTAATATGTGCCTGCTTGCTCCGCAAGCAGCAGCTTCGCTGCTGCTTGCTCCGCTTAGCAGGCCCATAATAAGAAAAATATTAAACCCTTTTTTCTAGGATAGTAATATGTGCCTGCTTGCTCCGCAAGCAGCAGCTTCGCTGCTGCTTGCTCCGCTTAGCAGGCCCATAATAATGCCTTGAATTGGCCCCATACCGAGTACTACTACTTGGCCATCAATAAGTATAATGCACCCAATATGCATGAAACTATCTTGGCATCCAGTATTGTCAGGCCAAAGAATGTTGCACCACTTGAGCTGGGGTGGTGGGTGATGCTTTGCTGAAGGGCATCTTTCTTGACAGTAGCTAGCAAGCAGACTAGCATCTCTCCAACACAACAACTATTATCTATTTTTACATGTTTGTCAGCAGTGGGACTCAAACCCGTGTCTTCCAATTCCTGGTTGACACGTCCTTCTGTTTATCAGATCCAGCCCTCATAAATCGGAGACTGACACGCCCACTTTATATCATAATTCATTGGAATGGATGAGCGAGCTGTCATTTTTGTGTGTCCCCCTATCACTTGTGTTTTCTGTGCCTTCTGCCTTGTATTCCCAGATGTGGCTGGTCAGACTAGTGGCAGGGTTATTTTTAATATTAATTTGGGACACTTATTTGGTGAATGGGGAAAGCTGGTTGGCTTTGCTGTATGTGCATTACTGTACACTACATGCTAAATGCAACCATTCTTGCACACAGCTTTCCAAAATATAGGACAGCTAATCATGTTGAGTGTCTTTTTGAAAATTAATGTCGATTTTGCTGCGTGCCTTTTGCAGTACTGTAAAGTACTCTGTGATCTCAGTTGTCCATTTTTTTGTGTGTAGTTTAGCAATGAGTTCTGTAATTGGTTGCTGATAGCCATGGAGACGAGTTTTGTTTGTACAGCTGCCCCATTGTAAGTGTTTAACAACCATAACGTCTGTTCTACAAGAAACACAAAGGTTAACATGCTTACAACACAATAGAAAAATTAAAATCATTTTGCAATTTAGAGGTCTGCTGTGTCTAGGTAACGCATCGTCAGTTATGTGTTTGTAGTGTAGACTTAAAGGAGCGCAAAACTCCACAAAGGCCTCTAAGCAGCTCACATTATCACTTAATCTCAGAAAATCCCTCAAAACACGTGCTTATATGGTCAAAACTGAAAACTTCTTTGAAATACAAACAGCAACAGGCTGAAGGACAGATTTCCATCTCGTCTTTAGTACAGCTACAATATTTTAGTTGTGTGGATTTATATAGTTTCAGCAAAATCCAGGCCATATTTACTAAAATGCCCACTGATCTCTCTCTCGCTCTCTCGCTCTCTCTCTCTCTCTCTCTCTCTCTCTCTCTCTCTCTCTCTCTCTCTCTCTCTCTCTCTCTCTCTCTCTCTCTCTCTCTCTCTCTCTCTCTCTCTCTCTCTCTCTCTCTCTCTCTCTCTCTCTCTCTCTCTCTCTCTCTCTCTCTCTCTCTCTTTCTCTCTCTTTCTCTCTAGATATATAGATATTTATTTACTGTATAGTGTTGTGGCCAAAGAAGGCCAAAATAGCCAAATATAATAATGTAATTTTACCCGTTTTATTTTACAGGTCCGACCAAGGATTTCCAGAACCTTCAAAATGATTCTAACAACACACTGTCTCATAATACAATTGAAATCTCAACTTGGATTGAAATCCACTACTAACCAACAAGTGACCATTCGTCACGGATGACGTGAAATACAAGACGTGGTCGATCCAATATGGAGAAAAAGAAACCGTGCCCGCGACTCCTTGACTACTTGGTGGTCGTTGGTGCAAGGTGAGGATTTTCTTTGTCTTTTGTTGATAACTGGGTCCAAAGAAAACATGGACTACAATTAAAAAAACGAGAGCATTTTGCCCTTAAATAAAATACAATAATTTACAGGACATGCTCAAATTAGTTTTTTGTTACACAGCATTTAGATGCGTTAGCTGAAGAAAAACTGTAATTGGAAAGCTGACATGAGTTAGATTAGTAATGTGACAAGGGGCCACCATCTTGGTGGAATTTTCTTGAAAAAAATAAAACATCTTATTTGCACTTTAAACTCCTCTCATAATTCCATAAGAAAATAGCTGTGTCTGAAGTGCAGGACCTATTCTTCTGCCAACACTGCTCTTCTCACGGATGTTTAATTTGCAATATTTTAGTTGAGTTTTTTTGTTGTTGTTTTTTTTTAAGAGTAAGTGACACAATTTAAAACAAAACAGTAATTTTTAATGAGCCTATTCTAAGGACACAGGAATTTCGGCCCTTTTGGATATTTTTATCTGATACTTGTCAGCTAATTGAAAAAGGAGCTCGCTGAGTAGTAGATATTTTTAGTAGTCACATCTTTTGCATGATACTTTCCTTAATGCTAATAACAGTTTTCAACCATTTATAATTACTATTTTCCAAGATGTTTTTGTCAAGGCTACGAAAGATCAGCTTTATAGTAAAGTAAATATAGTATCAAATAGAATTAACTATGTAGCACCAAACTTAATAGTTGCACACAATTTATTTGCAAATTTCAGCCAAATCCAGCCAGTTGTTCCTGTTCTGTGTTATTAGTGAAATCTTGTAATTCTATTACAAATTGCCATGTTAACCAAATGCTGACATTGTCAGCTATTCTATATTTTTCAAATTATGGGTTCATTTGTCAAATATTTGAGTAGCTTAGCATAATTGTTTTCTAAAAAAAAAAAGAACTTAAAAAAAGCAATTTATGCTAATTAGAGCCTTTCAATGAGCATGTTCATAAGAAATAAGTTCAAAATAACATTCAGCATTGCCAACTACACAAATGTGTGAATTTTCTCAGATATGTGCTGAGAAATAATGCAGTAGTAGTACTGTTTTATTGCAGTTTGAAGGTGCTTTTCTCATCAGATTTTCACTCGGTAAATAACACCGAAAAGTGTTCCCCAAAAATGTGTTTTTACCCACACATAAAAAGCTCAAATTTGTTCAGAATCCTTTATCCCAATTTCAAAATTCTTGCTGCATTGTACTCCGGTTGAAGTAGTCTTCCCTACCAGACTGCATTTGTAAATCCTGTCACAATGCTAATTCTATACATTTGTCATTCTTGTTGCTGATATATGCCTTCTATAACCAAAGAAAGACAGATTGAGTTTTCACATTAGACTGTTCCATAATTTCACCCCACATAATGATATACAGAACCTTCTCCTGTTTGTTCGAATAATGTTAATTTTTAGATTGTATTTCCCTCTCAATTTATAACCCCCATCTTTCTCTCTAAACATTTTTTGAATATTTTGTGGTAACATATTATTTTTAACTTTATACATAACTGTGTTGTCTGAAAACTCACTATATCAACACATTTTAAGAGTTTTGACTGAAAATAGTGAGCGTGTGTAATCAACATACTCAACCTTATGTATGATTCTTATTGCCCTTTTTTGTAAAGTTATTAATGAACTGATTGAATGTATGTAATTATTAATTTTCAACGCAGTAACTGAAATATGGCAGATTTATGTAACAGTACAAAATGCGGAGCGAATTGTAATCAAGTATCCATTTGACTTTATTCAATACTGCAATGTTTTTTGATAATTTGATATGTATTTGTTTGTGTGGCTTCCAACTAATTTTCTCATCTATTATGACACCCAAACATTTATTTTCTTGAACCTTGTCAATCTGCAGCCCATCAATCTTTATGTTTAATATTACTTTTTTGTTCTGCAATTCCCAAACAACATTAATTTGGTTTTATGTTAATTTGTTGATAGTTGTTCAATGATAAACTGTTCATTGTACCAACTATCTATAGTATGTTCACTGTAACGTTTGGGGTTAAGCGTTAAGTTCATGCAAATGATGTTTGATGTTCTGTGTTTAAATCGGCAATAATTCCTTACGTCCCTTGACCACATCATAGCTCTCCTTTGATGTCACTACCATTTTTGAATGAATGCCTAACTCCACACAAATGTTAGTTTTAACAGAGTCAAAGTCACAAGTGCTCAACCTGACCCACTCTACTGCATACTGTGCTAATGCTTTTGTTAATATGAGCACAGCTCGGGTGCCTTGTTGTACAGTTTGTTGAGCCTCGTGTCTAAAAAATGTGTGGGTGAACTTTGAACTGTGAACATATGCAAGCTCCCATAAAGGGCTAACCCTTTAAAGCCAAACATACCATATTAAATACAAGACATTTTGAACCCTCTATTTCATGAGTATAATATTTTTCCCCTATTAAAACCCTGACGTATATGATCTAACACATGCATTGCACGGATAATCCATTAGAGGGCAGTATCACCCAGCTGATGGCTTTTCCAGCGACCTTGCAAGATCGCCCCAATTGAGAAAGGAGAGACACCCATACTAATTAATAGTGGGAAATGTTCTTACTGATTTTTGAAAATATATGTTTGATACGTCTGTTTATTAGTATATTTTTGGCAAGTTATAAATACACGAATTTAAAGCATTGTGACTGGATGTATCAAATATGACACAAATCAAAAGTCATATGTGGAAGTTGATTTTCCGAAAAAATTAATAAATAATTGTTTGTTTAAAAGGACCCATATTCAACTGAATTTTCTCTCTTATATTTGATGGTTCCGGCTTTATAGGGTTAAAGAATGGATTGTATTGTACTTAACATATTTTCAGTTGTGAAAGCAGCACTTCATCACCAAGGCGGCAAAAATATTCTTGTCAATTACTGTGGCCGACCTGTGCATGTAG
This sequence comes from Leptonotus elevatus, assembly GCF_054856555.1. Lineage (NCBI taxonomy): Eukaryota > Metazoa > Chordata > Actinopteri > Syngnathiformes > Syngnathidae > Leptonotus > Leptonotus elevatus. The sequence goes on along the minus strand of NC_141241.1, from coordinate 21,520,985 downwards.
CACATGCAGTGGACACATTGCCAAGACTTAGACTTTTTCCTCTCTAATGTATTTATGTATGTATTAAATATGCTCATGCACCAGTTAGGGTGAAGTCCAGTAATTGTGTTATGATACATTACAAATCTTTTGTTTATCCATGTCTCCTCTAGGCAACCAAGTAGCGATAGTGTGGCCCAGACCCCTCAGCTTCTCCGCCGATATCCACTGGAGGACCACCATGGCTTTCCACTCCCACCAGATGTGGTCTTCTTTTGCCAACCAGAAGGCTGCCTTAGTATACGTCAGCGTAGGGTTAGCCTTCGTGACGACTCTTCGTTTGTCTTTACACTGACTGACAAGGACTCGGGAATTACCCGCTACGGAATCTGTGTCAACTTCTACCGATCTTTTCAGCGCGGGCATCACCGTACCCGAACGGACAAGAATGGCCAGACAGAAAGCGCAACACAAGGAGGGGACACCACAAGTGAGGGGTCTGACGGCAGCACTGGAGGCCAGTCTTCTGGGTTATCACCATCTAACAAAGCTGAGTTAGCTCCTCAATCTACTTCTGGAGAGGAGATTGAACCACCAACTACTGAGCAAAACACTGGGAAGGCTGCACAGCTCAAGCAAAATGCCGCAAAGATGGCTGCCAGGAATCGTAACAGTACACTGACCTCATTGTGTATACTCAGCCATTACCCCTTCTTCTCCACCTTCAGGGAATGCTTATATATTCTTAAGAGGATGGTAGACTGCTGCAGTCAAAGGCTAACACAGCGTGCTGGAATGCCTCATACTTTTCAAAGGTGAGAAATGTTTGATTCCATGCTGTGATTTTGGTTTCTAAGTAGGGCTATCAAAATCAGTTGCCCAGTGACGACTACGTTGATGATCAAAATCACCGACAATTAGTTTGATAGTCATCGTTTTTTTATATTTTTTACTCTCAAAACTGCTTTGTTTCACGCTGCTCGTGCTGGGAGTCTGTAAAGCACATGCACAGTAGTGGTAATCCGGGTCATCCGTGATGTCTGCAGAAGCACTGTGGTGTAATGCAGTGGCTAATGCATAGCTAACCGGCATTAGCGTTTAGAGACTCTTTTAAGTTGGGGCACATTTTACTAAAAATGCTTCATGTGATACACATCTGCCTTTCATGGCACGGCAGTGAAAAACGAGCATCTAAAAAGGAAGCACGTTGTGGCTGATGCACAGGGGTGGTGGCTATCAGGAATTTCGTGAGTTTCCCAAAGCCAGAGAAGAGTTATAAATGTGTAAAAGTATTTAGTTTTCGTATTTATAGTGCAACTACTATATGCATACTAGTGTAGTCTTCATTTATAAACATGTCAGGATTCAGGAATGTTGGTATAAGCTGCAAAGTTTAATAAGAGTTGAATCATGTACCTCTATTTTGTCTTTACGTTTTAATACATTAAACTATTCAAGCTGTAAGATAATAATGGTTATATAAGAGCATCTGCTTCCAAAGGCTATATGCTGCCAATTATATATGAACCAATTAGTTAACTAATTGTGACTACTATTGGTGACTATTTGAGTAGCAAATTAATCGTTTGTGGCAGCCCGATTTCTAAGCTACGAGGATTTCAAGTTTGTCAATTTGTTTTGGCGAAAATATATTCATTGTTAGAATGACTTCCATGTCCACATCTGAACAGAGTTTGCCTTCATCTTACAGCGTGTTGATATCACTTTAGCAAGTGCATACATCCGCATCCTCAATCTACAAGTAGTTTTTTATTTTTTTATCCGTTTTGTCAGGACATACAGGTATATCTAACTGTGGTATTGAAAATTGTGTTTTTATGTTGTTGTTTTTTGAAAGGCAGACTTAGTATGGGAATCTAATGGTGTGTTTAATTTTTGTCTATTTTTACTTAATATATCATAATTGAATGATTTTCCACAAATGAAATGAATTGAATCAGTTGACTTGAGTATCATTTACCCTCTTGAAAGGGATTTTATTACTGGAATCATCATGCATAATGGACTGCAGCATTTGTGGTACTCCTATTTAGCTCACAAGTGATAGCAATTTTTGAGTGACATAGTGTTAATTATCCTGTGTGACTGTTTCCTCCCAATACATTTTACTCTACAGTCTTCATTAGTGGTAAAACCACCAAATATTTATTTAGAGGATAGCTGATGGTTGGATGAAATGTCAGGCAATGACAGAGGAGGAGAAGAGCCATCATATTATGGCTGCAAGCGTTTTTTGCAGTGATGCCACTAATAGATTGAGGTTTCTGGTTGCCTTTGGTGAAGCTAATGATATTTCTCTCGCTGCCACAGACACAATAACAACATGCTAGAACGTGCTTATTGACATGCTTAGTGCTTAATATATGCTGTACGTACACATGAATGCATGCACGTATACACACACATGAAGATGAAGACTATCAGTGAAATCATGTGCATCTTCACTTCTTGTTTAATTTTCTCCATCAGATACACTCGTGTAAAAACATGCAAAGCCAAGCACAGGATAGAAAATTGTCACTGTTGCAATACTGTACTGATTAACTAAAACACAAATATGGGTTTTGAATCTAGAGATGTTCGTGTGGCAATAATTGTACATCAAAACGCCGTCATCTCCTTGGGCCATGTGCTTCAATTTGCTTAGCTGACATACTCATATTTCTCAAAAATACTATCATGCCTTCCACAGAGACACCATGTGGCGGGTGTTCACTGGAGCACTCTCAGTGGAAGAGAAGGGGAGCCAGCTGTTGGCTGACCTTCGGGACATTGAATCCTGGATATACCGGTTGCAACGTTCCCCCGTGCCAGTGGCAAGCCAGAGGCGTGTGGATGTGGAAGTACTGCCTCATGAAATGAAATTGCCCCTCACCTTCGCACTGCCTGACAACTCCCGCTTCTCGATGGTGGATTTTCCGTTGCACTTACCTTTGGAGTTACTGGGTGTGGATGCCTGTCTTCAGGTTCTCTCTTGTGTCCTGCTGGAGCACAAGGTAAGAGCAGATCATTTGGTCCAGGATTTTCAAAACAATATGGCGTTCTCAAAATGTATATTCCCTTTTCCCCGTTAAAGTCCACTTGCACGTAACAGTTCTTGGATGTAAATAATTTGTCTCAACCCACAGGGCTTAAGACTACGACCAAACTAGTAGCATGTGCGACCTTTTTTTTTTAAGTGAGAGTAAGAATTTCATATTTTCACACTGGCGCAATTACATACGTTATAATGCTCACACCAACACAGTCACAGACATTTTGGTTAAAAGTCACCCTCTTTTTCAGTCTTCTGTAGTTTCCACATTTTGCTTACATTGATCACTTGTCAGTGCAACTTCAAGGTTCTCCAGCTAACTTAGCTTAGCATAGCTTGTTTCAATGCTAAGCGGACAGTGTGAGTGTAAAGTGACGTGATTATTTTGGGACGTGTATGAAAAATTGATTAAGAGCAGGAGAGCGTGACAGTCACGGCCATATAATTTTTTCAGGTCAGCGGAGAGGTGATTACTCGAGAAATCGCTAGTGCTTTTAGCAAATCAATCAATAAGCAGGCTTGGGGACATTTACTGGTGTTTTGTAATGAGGATACAAAAAAATGTAAGTGGGTTCTGTTACAATCACTGCTCCACCGCTAAGGTCAGCTTTACCTGCCGTTCCCAATCAGCCACAGATTTACTATTTTAACGCCGTGCTAACAAGAAAAACAGCTAAACTTGTCACCAGGAATAAATAAAAAAAGTTTACATTTTTTCACGTTGACATAATGTATCATGATGATCATCGTATTGTCATCATATCATATTGGTTCGTGTGTGCGTGTGTGTACTTGTACATACTACATTGTGAGGACCAAAATATGTCTTTAACCAACAGATTGAGGACATTTTTGTGAAGTGAGGACATTTTGGCCGGTCCTCACAACTCAAGACCTCTTTTTGAGGGTTAAGACTTGGTTTTAGAGTTTAGGTTTGAATTGGGTTGTGGTTGAGGTTAGGGTAAGGAATGGGGGTAGGCAATCATTTTTTATGGTTGGGGTTGGGGTTAGGTGAAGGGGCTAGGATTATGTCTATGGATGTCCTCACAATTATATAAGTACAAGTGTGTGTGTGTGTGTGTGTGTATCTGTCTATCTAGCTGTCTGTCTGAGGTGTTGTCTTAAGGGACAGTTTGAAAACAGCTGATCTCATGCAACTAAGCAGCTGTTTTAAATGGCCTTAAATCCATCCATCCATCCATCCATCCATCCATCCATCCATCCATTTGAATTGCCTACCATTTAATAAACCCAGAATGATCAAAATTGGATTGTAAAGATGACAGGCCTTAAATAAAGAAGGTATTTTTGGTTAACTTGGGCTGTTGCATGTTCACGTCATAATCAGTGAGTACATTCTCCATTAAACTATGACCTATGCGGACTTCATGTTAAATGTTGATTTGCTGATATTGTATGCTTTTTCAGTATTGTACATGTTGTGTTTATTATCCCTGTTATTACAAGCTGAAATGAACTGAAAAGTGACTCCTAGGAAATCGTGATTTATTTTTCCTTGCCCAATGCCCACTCATTGTGACAATTTAAAACAAACTGAAATAGGACTTGACTCGTAGGAAGTTGAGATTTATTTATCCTTGCCCACCATGACACAAAAATGGTGAAGTAGGTCCATTAATGTAAATTACATGCATTAGTTAAGGTCTCTGAAAACTTGTCATTTGTGGCTTGTTTTCATGAATTATGATTAGCAAAACTTTTTTTATTTTATTTAAACGGTTGTTTTTGCAGAAGATCTATTTATGAGCTATTGTAGGCTATTGAGCTGTGCATTGAGATGATGTTATTCTTTTATTCTGTTCTTCTTCAGGTTATTCTCCAGTCAAGAGATTACAATGCTTTATCCATGAGTGTAATGGCATTTGTGGCCATGATCTATCCTCTGGAGTACATGTTCCCGGTTATTCCCCTACTGCCAACATGCATGGCCTCAGCTGAACAGGTACAACACACACAGTAGTTACGCTATTGGTATTTGAAATGATAGGAAATTAAATAAGAAAGAGCATTATTTGATTCAGATCGTCTCATACACACCATTCCAACAGCAGTTTTATGCACATGTGCATGCAAATGTTGACAGTTAAAAAAAAAAAAGAAGAAGGAAATATTGTATACTGTATTCTCTCTGTCAACTTTATTTTTTATTTTTTTTATTCTGCACAGCTTCTTCTTGCCCCTACTCCCTACATCATTGGTGTACCAGCTAGCTTTTTCCTTTACAAAGCTGACTTCAAAATTCCAGATGATGTGTGGCTTGTGGATCTGGACAGCAGCAAAGTAACTACATTAACAATAGGCATTCTCTTTTGATGCCTAATGACATTTTGATTTAAAACTATCTAAAGAAATGGCATTGCTACAACTGCAACTGTTTTTCAGGTTAAAGCCCCTACAAATGCAGAAATTCTACCACCTCTTCCAGAGCCTGAAGCTGGCGAGCTCAAGAAACATCTGAAGCAGGTACTTTACTTGGGACATGCCCTAAATTTACCAGCATCACTGTGGAACCCATATATTTCTTATGAGCCAACCAATGTTGTTGTTTTTTTAATTGTACCTAATTTATTGATTTGTTGCTATATAAGTCAATAAAAAAAACTCTCTTCCAGCCGTATGAAGAGTAGGGGCTTCCTTCCCCAACAGACTTGTATGTATTTTGTCTAAAGTGTGAAAGCAATGGAAATAGGTTATGTTGTGCACTAACAAAAGCAAAACAAAAAACTGTTTTCCGTTCTTTTTCTGTTTTCTTTGCATGCTGTAGCTTTTGAAGGTAAATTCATTTCTTAGAAACGTGTTATCCAAGAAAAAAATGGTATTGCTGTTAAGAGTGGTTGTGAGATGATCCCTCTAACCCCTCTAACAAAACACATCATCAGAATTTGGTTCTGATTCATGGAAACAGACACTTTGTATTCCTAGATCAACCTTATGAGCACACAATTAACCCATTAAGGCCGGGAGAGCAGATATCTCATTTTGTTGTGTTTTGAACAATTCTTGGTCTCTTAGCTGATGAAATGCATTCGAATATGCACACGATAGAGTGACGTGGGCCTCATATTATGTCCTGGAATTTTATTCGAGCGTTCATGGTTGACGCAGATTCACGGGAGTTATTAAATAAATGACGCGATTGACGACGGCGGGGGAGAGATTCGAATCAGTCTAACGAGTCGACAGTGACATACTGTTAAGAAATATGTTTGTAGATAATGAGGATGTTGAAAATTTTGACGGCTTTGTAACGGAATGGACGACGAATAATTACTCCAATTCCCCGAGTTTATTACAACTGCGCTCCAGTGTTGAAGGTAATACACCCGCAGATGCGACATTTGTTTGTTGATTTTTAATAATATATATATTGAGGGTTTATAATAATAAACTTGGGTTTGTGTGAACACCACAAGTGTAAGCTCTAAAATGTTTTTGAAATTATGTTTCTATCTGTTTCAGGAGCTGAGATAGCAATTATTTTTAATAATGTAGAATTTCCAGGAAAACGCCAGGTTTTCGGGGGTGACTCAAAAGTCACCCATAAGTTTTAGAGGCATGTTTTGCCAGGCACTTTAGGCCTTAATGGGTTAACTTAACTCAACTCACATAAGTGTCCCTTCACATCCTTTTTTGATTTGAACAATCATAGAAATCATGCTCAAGGAAGACCTCTTCATAACTTCGGTCAGAACATTTCTATTTAAAGTGATGTTAACAGAGGAATTGTGGTCTAACGCTGCATACCAACCACAAGTTATTCAGCACATTTTACAAAATGAACATAATGTATTCTTGAAAATGATGTGGAATTATTAATTCAGAACTTGAACTCGTTAAGAGAATGCTTACAGAGGTTATTCAAAGCATGTAGGTTTAGGACTTTTGACTTAACTTTCCACATTACTTTTTTTTCATTACACAGTCAGTCAGTATTGACAATCCATGTTATGATGAGTAACATAAGAGATTATTGAAAGATTATTAAGACAAGCATCACTTGACACGTTCCATTCATGTTGATTTTGGCCCAATGCGAGCGATGTACAATATCTACCTTGAATCAGAGCCAGTTTGATTGCTTTGTGTTTTTCCTTGGTCTTTCCTTGTGTGTGGATGTGTGATTGAGGCAGGTGTCTGTAGGTGTGTGAAGCCTCTGTTAGAAAGAAGGAACACTGATTATGGTTAGAGATTTTGTAAAATTTAGGACACCAAAGCAGAAATAGCTTTTGATGTAAATGACACAAATATTTGCACCATATACTCCAATTATTTTCATTTCAGATGAGAATCTTTAATGTGTTCTTGTTATACTAGCTCTTACATATATTTTGGAACATGCTATGAGGTAACCTTTGAAGATCTCTTTTGAACAGGTATGACCTATTTCTAAAAAGATCTGGTGGTGTCTCATCATCCCATCATAACCAAGGGTCAATCCGCTTAGTCACTATTCACATCACACTACCTTTTCACCAAATTAGTGCATCCGAGGTGTATCAATAAGTAATTTTATTTGCCTGTGCGCATTCATACAGTTGTTGAGGCCCGGTCATTCAGATAATTCGATACGTGGCCAGCCTTTAGCACAGTAACAGTGACTTTCAAAGTGCCTTAGGCAGTCATTGTTGTGTTAAAACCGTACACTCTGTTGCCCATTTTTGTGTCAAACGCGAGACGTCTGTGTATGATAACGGCAGAACTATATCTTCAGTATCACATTGCAAAAATACAATTGTTTCATTAGTTTTACCAAGATTTATTGGCCCTTTTTGTCACCAAAAAGTAAAAATAAATATCACGAAACAGTGTTTGACTGCTGAATGGCGGCACGGAAAAGAAATGAAAAGGGCCATGATTTTGTCATGTGCTGTTCGAGTGACACACACTTATCACCTCAGGCCTTCTTGTGATTCTCCCAACATCTCTCTTATATCCCCTTCCTAGTGTCTGGTTGGGTTGACCGTGATCACCCAAAAGCAGATCTTCTCCTGTGAAAATAAGGTTACTTATTTATTGTCCTGCGGAATGCTTCTGCATCTTCTTTCACATTACTTTGCTCATGACGATTACTTTTCTCCTTTCTCAAGAATTGAGTTAAATGCCTTAGAATGTTTTCCGGACCTCTTAACGTGCTTTTTAGCCCTGGCTTGAGCATGACTGAATATGCGTGCCTTGATTCTTGCATCAGTGAGTGTCCTGGTAACCAAAAGCAGAAAAGGTGAAGCAGATACCTTTTAACAGACATTTCAGCAGATCCAGCAACTAAATATGCCATTAATGCTTAGCTATAATACTGACAACTCTGCAGCAGGACATTCAGTACATTCTGTCCTCCTAACCCTCCCCCCTCCTCCCTATTAATGACACACCCACCGCAGGCATCAACATGCACAGATATAAGAGGGGGGTTCCTTTATTTGGTATTATTTGTTATCAAAAACATTTGCTTTTGTAGAGATCCTAGTAAGAGCAGTTGTTACAATTTCCATCCATTACTTACATCCATTTTCTTAAAGAGCTATCCAAATGATCTGTTAAAGAAAGTTAGTTTCTCAAATTAATAGATTTGCTTTTGTAGTGGGTAGATGGTTGTGGAGAAACAATTGTAGTGTTGATGCCTAACGTGGGAGTGGCTCATCAAACTGTTAGTTTTTTTTTCTTCTTTTTTTTATTTTATTCTTGATCTCTCACTCTTTATCTCTCTGTCACTTGTTCCAGGCCTTGGCGAGCATGAGTTTGAACACCCAGCCCATTTTGAACCTGGAGAAGTTCCAGGAAGGTCAGGAAATGCCACTGCTCCCCCCTGGACGTGATAAAGCATCACCATCATCCACTGAGTTTAACCCCCTCATTTATGGCAATGATGTGGATTCTGTGGATGTAGCCACCAGGCAAGCCTTTTTTTTTTTGGGTTAATGTTGGTTTCACATATTTGTTAAAGGTATTATATCACGGTATTTTAAGTCCTTCCACAGTTAAAACCCCTTATTGTGCGGACTTAAAAAAACAACAAAAAACTATGCTGATACTCCAAATGTTTTAAGAACAGCTTCAAATTTACTTTGGGTGCACCTTATTTAGGCGTTTTTGGAAAAATTGCCCTAATGATAAGGGGTTAACTATAGGCAATGGCATATAATGATTAAATCTTACCTTTGACACCATGGTGATGTAATTCTATATGAAATATTCGGTAGTTTGTTGGCAATTTTATAAAAAAAAATGTATATATTAATTTTTTTACAAATGTCAACAATTACCTTATTTTTTATAACTATATATATATATAACTTTGCATTTATGAATTTATTTAAATTTTCATTTTACTTTATAAAAGATTATTTACAGTAGAAAACTTTAGGGAGCTATTTATTTGCTTAGTTTTTAATTTAGCTCCCTGCAATTTTTGTTACATTTAAATAAAGCTGTCTGTTCTTCATATGTTCAAAATTAAAAGAAAAACCTTCAAAGTGTTGAAAATTTTAAAAGTGGTTTTAACAAACAAGCTTAATGGCATTTCAACATATATTATATATATATAATACAATATTGATGCTAATATTTTCTTTTTTACTGCAAATTAATATTGGCTTGAAATATCAGTTATTGGCCTTCTTGACTACTAATAATCACTATTGGTATCGGCCCTGAAACTAATGTACTTCATTTTGAAAGAAATAGCTACAATATACTGAAATACTTTAATCCATACATTTCATCTTTTTTAACAGGGTGGCCATGGTACGGTTCTTCAACTCTCCGAATGTTCTCCATTGTTTTCAAATGCACACGCGGACCTTGCGCCTCTTCCCCCGTCCTGTGGTGGCTTTTCAGTCGTCGTCTTTTCTTGCATCTCGGCCAAGGCGATCTAATTTTGCTGACAAGCTTTCCCACACCCAGGCAGTGGAGTTCTATGGCGAGTGGGCTCTCAATCCCACTAATCTAGCATTTCAGAGAATACATAATAGTAAGATGATCTACAATTTTATAGCTTGTTTTTCCTTGTTCATTGCATTGAAAAAGACGGTTAACTGTACACCCTGCAAACTTTGGTTTCAGATGTTTTTGACCCGTCCTTAATTGGTGATAAACCTAAGTGGTATGCTCATCAGCTACAGCCAGTAGTTTACAGAGTTTTTGATGGGGGATCCCAGCTGGTTGAGGCCATGGCAAGTCCATTTGAGGATGAGAGCAATGACTCTGACCCCACCGACAGGTAAGGATGAACATATTTATTTTTGGTTTACATTGAGACAGTCTGGAGTTCTTTGTCATAGATTACAATACATAGAATTTGATAATTTGATAGTATTATGCTTTAACAGATAATGATTTTTTTCATCAGTGGTAGTGACAGTGAGGCATATGATGACTCCAGCTCATCCTATTCCTCACTTGGAGACCTTGTGAGCGAGATGATTCAAGGAGATATTCAGGGAGACACACCAAGTATGTTTTTAAGTTTATTAAAATTTCTAAAGCTTAAAGTCCATCCAGCAATTGGTTTTCTATATCACCATTTTATTTCCCAATGTAGGCCAACAACCACATACCCATGCTGCTCTGGGTGATGCAAGCGAGGTAGAGATTCAAGAATTCCAGTCCAGCGGAGATGGTCCCGGCGAAACATCCGATGGCCAGCCCCTTCGCTCAAGCTCCAGCACAACTGCAAGCTCCAGTCCCAGCACAATCATCCAGGGAGTCAACCATGTATGTTATCACTACTATTGATAAGTTCCTACCTATTATTTGTGCAAACCTTTTCCCAACTCCTGCTTTATTCAGTAATCATGTTGCAAGCAAGGTCTATCTAAATTTATTTTATGTTTTTTTCTGTAATTCACATTTTGGGATTTAATCCATTTTTGCAATTATTTTTTTCTTCTTATTAAAACAGGAACAAGGGGAAGCACCTGATAGTGAGGTACCAGCCGGTTCTGTCCCACAGAACCCAGTCCTCGGAGTCAGCAGCCAGCTACCTCTCAGATCGACAATTGAAACTGGCCTGGTGGACCCAACTATAAAAAAACGAGAGTATGACAACCCCTATTTTGAGCCTCAGTATGGCTTCCCCTCTGAAGATGGTCCTGAAGCGGAAGAGCAAGTGGAGTCATACACCCCTCGATTCAACCAGAACCTCAATGGCAACAAGTGTGTTAAACTTGTTCATCACTTGAATGAACTAACTCTTCATTCAAATGGGCTCTCTGACCAACCATGCAATGTCAAAACCCAGCATGTCCAACTAGTTCTCCATTCATGGTGGTCTTGAATCTCTGGCGGTGTGATTTTGTGATAGTTATTTTGTTTTATTATGTTTTTCCATATTGCATGTAATTGTGCTTTGCTGAGGAGATGTAAAGAGTGTTTAATGTATTTTTTTTTAAAGGGCACAGCGTCCTTCACGTCCGAGTAGTCTGAGGCTGCCTGGAGAGTCTGATGGAGAAGGTGACAGCTCACCAAACTCAACCATTTCCAACAGCAGTAATGATGGATTAGGGGGACTGATGTCTTTTGCAAGTGAGAATATTTTCATTCATATAATTTGTGCTATTTTCATATGTTTTAATGCTTTTTTAAAATGCATGTTTTGACATTTTGGTGCCTTCTCATATTCTGGAAATTTTTACAAGGAAGATCACTTTTCCCTCGCCTCACCCCTCAAGTCCAGTGGAAAGAATGACTTGATTGTGATCTGATAAAAGATGGCCAACTACCACAACAGTGAACACTTTTGATGGGAATAGTTTAAAACATTTAATAGTTGTTGATGACAACGCCTTCATCTATCCATTTTAGGTAACCTTTACAAGAATCATGGCACCAGTTTCAGCCTGTCCCATCTCGCGCTACCAAACAAAGCTGCAAGGGAGAAATCGACACCTTTCCCCAGCCTCAAAGGTAGAGTAGCACAGCCAAACACTTTTTTTTAAACACTCTGAGCCAACAGAAAAATATTTTTCTTAGGCAGTATAATGATCAGTTGATTTTCTGAGCCCACCCCATGTAGTATTTTTTTCATACTTTGCTTAAATCACATACCAAGGATGACAGAATAATGATTTAATTTTAATAGGTATGACAGTATAGCTATAGTACACACATGGTTTACTATACTATTGCTTTTAAACTTGAGCTATATGAAAGTGGAGGTTTTTCATCATTTGAATGACAGTTTTTTTTTCTTTCTGCTTTTTTTCCATCTAAATTATTTTTTCTTATTATAAAAGAATATTTAAATTTTGACATTGAGGAGGAGCTGGACCAAGCAGGTCTGTAGAGATTTTATTTTTATAGCCTGACTTTTCTGTCCTCCCTCTGATTGCTAACAGTTATGGCGCTATTTTAAGGAGGGTATTGAGAATTTTAAACACAGTTTTTCTCTCCAGTCTGTTAATGGAAGAATTCGCAAAACAACTCAATTTGTTGTTGCTTTCAAAATCCGTGCATGTCTGGTGGTTTTCAATTTTATCATTACTGGGTCACTCGTAAAATCAAAACATAGCTACTGAATTTGCAATAATTCATCTTGCTACCATTAGAAGTAGGATCTGATCGTGATCACTTGTATGCACTCGTTTCTTAATGCAAGATTTGATATCAAGAGAATCATTCATTTTTATAGAAATGATGCACAGTTGTGCTTAAATCACATCACAAAGTTAAGCAAGTACAAAAAAAAATATTTCAAATTTTTTTTAAAAAGTTGTTTGAATAAAAGATTTAAAAGGGTGTTTATTGTAAATAATTTATTTTTATATTATGAGTTTTATTTGGATCTGTGGTTAAATAGTTGTTTGCCTCAATAGCCATTCGTTGGCCATTATGATTGGACAAAGCCAACTGATAATGTATTTTCTGTCCCAAAGATGAAATTACTTTTAGAAGAATATAAATTCTGTTGAGGTTGGGTTTTCCAACTGAGAGAAAAAACAGGTGTAGCATGGTGCTCAATAGCTCCAATTCATGTGGAATAGCTGCCATAGAAAATGCTTTGTTCCTTTTCATTATGGTGTGTTTGTGTTTTATCTTTGTTGTCCAGATGCACCTGACAGCCCGGGTATGTCATGTCTGTAGTGTTAGTTTGCATTTTCCCTTTCCTCTTAGAAGGCCCATACCTATCTTGGTTTGTCAGTGTAGGACTAAGATAGAAGACCCTGTGGTGTGCTGATTATCCACACCTTCCTATTCCTTCCATATTGACTGGTGGTGGTGGTCTACTGGTCTTATTGATAACAGTTAACCCTCAACATAGCCATTTAGAGGTGCACATAGTCAAGGCATTTATTTTGTGAATGGCACTATTTATGCTGAGACAGTTAGATATTTGCCAGCTACATTATTCCCCCACATATTGGTGATTGGCTGCTTGCATAATTTTTTTTTTAATGTCCTACAATCACTACAAAACTCACCTATTCACTGTTTTTTGTGCTCAGGCAAAAGGCATAGAAATATTGCTTTGGCGACATCTTTGTGTCAAATAGTTAAGGGAGAATTATGGATTGCTTATTAGCTTTGCCCGCATCTTGGCGCCAAGGAACTACCGGTATATGAAAGTGAATTGAGGAGCTTCATATAGTGCTTTGTGCCCATATCGTAGCATCTGTAGGCAATTATACCGGTGTCGGTGCCAGATGGGATCGGGCTGCTGTAAATTATCCGGTTGACGTCAAACATTGAAAAGAAAATATTAAAGATGTAATTTAAATAACAAAAGGTATGGACTGAAATTGTAAAAACGTAAATACACCTAAGAATATAAAAACAATGTATATTGAATAAATAATAAAATAGATTAAATAAATGATAAATACACAAATTAATTTACGGAGATGGGACAAATATTATCAGTTTAGATTGCTAATGTGTTCCTGTTATAATTAAGACTGTTTTGTGATGTATTGTGATTTGTGAACAGCTAAAAAAGAAACCAAGCCAAAGTGAACACATCAGAGTGCGCATTTCTTTAGCGCTGCTGTACTGATGTCATCGGCAAGTGCGAAAGCGCGTCAATCTATTTTATTATTTCATCAATCTTAAAGTATTCTGCTTTTATATTCTTAGGTTTCTTTACGTTTTTACAATTTCAGTCCATACATTTTGTTATTTAAATGACATCTTTAATATTTTCTTTCCAATGTTTTGACGTTAACAGCATAATTTCCAGCCAATCCTGTAGCGTGACGTCATCGGTTGGCGACCCCAATAAAATCTGGCAGCCCAATCACATCTGGTACAGACACCGGTAAACCATTTTCAGGTCTTAGCCGATTATTGCTTTTTGGCAGGGTTCAAGCCTATCCTCCGCAAATAGCAGCGGAACACTGTACATCATCCGGCTAAGCTCCATTTGCCTTTGAATGACATTCATATTTTGGGAATTCACAGCGATTTGCCTATCAATACCACCTGAGACTATTCTTGTGTTTTGTCTTCCTGTGTTTTGTATGTGGCTCCCTAATATTTAGTGTTTCATCTTCATTTTAAGGTCACACTACATATTTGTCAAGATGACAAGTTAAATAATAAAGCTATTTTGAGTTTCCGGATGCTTTAGAGTTTTGTTCAATAGAGCATTAAATTGTAATTATCATCCAGTGTGTGCATACAGGTTTATACTGTAGTTTACACTTTACACCACATGTACAACACGTACATTGTGCAAATTCTACTTGCTGTGTTATCGAACATTTTCTGGGATGATATCATCATCAAGACATCATGGGCTATCTTGTATTTTTGTGGTTTTTTTTGCTAGTTTTCTTCTGTTTGGACTCATCTTATGTGTGCATGCATAATGTTTGTATGGGTTGATGTTCAGACTGGTTGTGACTGGGCCGGTATCCCCGTCTCTGTCCACACTTGGCAGTAACTAATTCTGGGTTTTGTGTGCAGTATTTGGGCTAAATTCTCTAATGGAGATAATATCAGAGGCCGGCCCAGGGAGCGGAGAAGGTGGGTTCTGCCCTTTTCCAGAGTGAGCCGCATGCTTCTCTAAGCCAGTCAACTACATCTCTCCACATCCTTTGCTCGTTTTTCCCCCTGTGTGCACCATCAAGGTTTCACTTTGTTGTCCCTTAGACTATTTTCACTTCACGCTGTGTATTTTATTTACTTAGCCATCAATCACAAACAGTTTAAAATTGTGGGGCGGATTGAAGCGAAGTACTCTGCAATAGATAACCACAGAGTACCAGCACCAAACACAGAACAGGATAGCGCAAAAACAACTTCACTACTCGCATGGTTCGTTCCCCCCGCCCCCCTGATTCTACTAACTCGATGAGGTTGGGCCTAATCATGCACATAGTAGCTACATTGTTATGCAGTTGCTAAACCTCGGGTACAGGACCACAGGTATTTAACAAAAAATAGAAACCTAGATTTTGCTTAGTTCAAGGTTGTTGAGCTATTTTGTATTTATTTCAGGAATATCATACTACTGATGCATTTTTTTGTTTATTGTGAGATTTTATGTACCGGTCCACACGAAAGCAAAGTCAATATACAGTTTGTGTTTTATATATTTATTCAGTTGATTTTGTGTTGGTTGTCTGGACTCATAGTTAGATATTTACTAATTGGAACATTATAAATTCCATCTTCTAAAATCAAATCAGTAAGATAAAACATGCAAACAGACACACATAATTCGCCATATCTACATACTTCACATTATGTAATCTTAAAGATGCATATATGCATAGCAGAAGCACAATTACACAAATATTTATTTTGGCTGATGTGGTATTCTGTATTGTATGAACAAATAATATGAGCTATGACTCACGGCTCACGCTTGATGCTTGCCTTTGTCAATTCTGCAGTGGTTTGTACTCAAAGCATGATTGACAACCCTTTGAAAGACATCAACCACATTGCGGCAGTTCAATTGACTCAGCTTGTGCTCTTTTGTTTTCTAGCTGTATTGAATTTAGCAGTCCATCCTCCTTTTCTGTTGGGCATGTAATTGCTGACATCGTTTCTACACAGAATAGCTTTGGTCTCATATACACATACAGTATGCTCCAATCCAATGTAATGCCACCACCCAAAGCAGAATTTAGCTCTCCTCCTCCTGTGCGCGTGTCTATTTTATGCTTGTTTGTTTTACCCTTCCACTCTCCTGTTGTAGTGTTGCTCTTGCAGCTTCAGTTGTAGACAATAGTTGACAGCAGATTACTAGTTGTGTTGCTTCTCTAGTGATGGAGTGGAAAAAATCAGCTACTTAAAAACGCTGCTGTTCTGGTACAAATGTGCCTACCCCGACTTCCTTTGAGTTTGACCTTCTGTGCAAGTTTGTGGTCCTATTTTGATGGTTAACTTTAGTGTTTCAAGATTGAATTGTGTTCCTTTCCTTAATAGGCGCACGGGCACCTCGGGCACTTGTGGACCAGAAGTCTTCTGTAATCAAGCACAGCCCAACGGTGAAGAGAGAATCACCCTCTCCTCAGGGTCGAATCAATAATACGAGGTATTCTTTAAAATATGCACACTTCATCATAAAAGTATTACAAACCCACTTTCAATATTGTTATGTTTGTTAATGAACAAGATCCTTTACATACAATGGTGTTCAAAATTATCAACCCCAACTGTGGTGAAGTGTTTTAGCAAGTTAGACATTTTTTTTATTATTATCTTGTTTCTAATCAGATTAAATAAGGGTCTGTACAACGAACAAATGCAACTTAAATGAACACAATGCTTTTTGTAATATACCAATAAATGTTGTTTTTGTGATTTCCTCATTGACAAAATTATTCAACCTTTAGTCACATTTGTACTTAAGTTGTACAACCCACTTTGGGATTAGTAACATATTTCAGATGTGAAACATATCTTGACGCCAAGGTTCTTGCAGCCATTTACAGGTATGGGCAAAGGTCTCCAGATCTTTCATCTTATTGGGGCTTGTGTGCTTCAACTGTCTTCTTCACGTCCCGCCAGAGATTCACTGTTGTTGTATTTATGTGGGGCGATGGCCACTTACGATAGATTTGGAGGTATGATTAATGGAATTGTTGTCCTGTTGAAAGGTCCAACATCTCCCAAGCTTCAACTTTATCATTGACTGACTAAACACATTTACACCCAAGATCTCCTGATAGATCATTGAATTCATGGTACCGTGCAAGCGGTCGAGATTCCCTATATCCAAAGAAGCAGAACAGCCACAGATGATGACTGTTCCCACGCTTTGGGTCACAGTTGGTCGGGTGCACTTTTCTAAGTTTTCTCAGTTGGTCAGGTGCACTTTTCTTTATAAGCCTTGTTCTACCTTCTCCAGACAAGTTGTTGATGCATAGGCCCAAAGAGTTCAAATTTTGTCTGGTCGCCCCAGAGAATAGTTTTTCACAACCTTTGTGGTTTGTCCATGTGGTTGTTGGCCTACTGAAGTTGACTCTTCTTGTAATTTGAAGTCAGTAGGGTGAGCACCTGCGAGTTCTAGCATGGAAGCCTTGAGCTCACACTGTACACCTTTTGGTTTGGGTAGAAAACTGAGTACCTCCCTCTGACAAGTGCTATCATAGTTCCTCAGATGTCATCCGGGATATTTTTTCCCAACAATGGGTTTCAGATATTGAACAGCAGTCACGGACAGCATCCACTTTCTGCCATGCCCAGGTAGCGTTTCTACTTTTATCTATAAAATTGCCAATTATGCTTCTAGTTTTCTCTTGAAATATTTAATGTATTTCTTATCATTTTATTCATATCATTGCTTATGAAGAGAAATAAGTTATATGGCCTCTTCTCTTGACCATTCCCTGGACTTCTGTCTGGAAAGAGGAAGAGTATCACAGTCCTTTTAAATTTGCTTAATTGTTGACCATTAAGGTTCTGTTGGCACCTACTGGTGTTCTCAATACTTGATTAAATACAATTGCTTGAAACTCTGTTTTAAGTGCCAAGTGGTAATATTTAAGGGGTTGAATAATTTTTTCAGTAAGCAAATAACTTAAAAGGACATTTGTTTATTGCACATCCTATTGTTGTAATTTATGTTGTGTATTTGACAAGTTCTTATTTGATTTGATTATAAACAAGAAAAAAAGCAAATGTCAACATGCCTAAACCACTTTACTGCAGAGGGTACTGAATAATTTTGAACAACTGTATCTGTTGAATACATCTGAGCCTGTGCTATCAATACAGTGAAAACCAGCAGTTTTTGAAGGAGGTTGTGCAGAGTGTGCTGGATGGACAAGGTGTCGGCTGGCTCAACATGAAAAAAGTGCGCCGCCTGCTGGAGAATGAGCAGCTCCGCATCTTTGTGCTGAGTAAACTTAACAAAGCCAGCCAGACTGAGGAAGACTCCAGACAGGAGATCATACGAGATGTGGTAAGAAGATTGTTTCAACACCATCATGGGGTTTTTGTTGGTGTGATACCATTTAACAAAAATTGCTTCTTTTTTTTTCATTACTAGATTTCTATATTTCATGTTTCATCACAATATTGGTTGTTGATGCTTTCTTTTTCTTTCTTTCTTTCTCTTTCCTTCTTTCTTTCTTTCTTTTTTCTTATTTATTTATTTTTTATTTTTCTTATTTCTTTATTAATTTTTAAAGTTTTTGGCTGATTTCAGTTTGCCAGGATATAAATATATATTTTAGCCTTAGACGCTTGTAATTAATACTATGATCGACGCCATTTAAATGTTAATCAACTCTACAAAACACTTTTTTTGTTCGTTTAACCCATTAAGGTCTAAAACCTGGCAAAACATGCCTCCAAAAACGAAAACCTGAAGTTTTCCTAAAAATTCTATAAAATTGTCTATGCCTACTAAATAATTGATATCTCAGCTCCTGAAGCAGATAGAAGCATAATTCCAAAAAAAATTCAGCGCTTACACCTGTGGCATTCACACAAACCTAAGTTTATTATTGTAAACCTTCAATATATATATATATATATATATATAATTATTATTATTTTTTTAAATCAACAAACAACTGTCGCATCTGCGGGTATATTTACCTTCACACTGGAGCGCAGTTGTAATAACCTCGGGAGATCGAGTGGTAATTATTCGTCATCTATTCCATTAGAAAGCCGTAAAAAAATGTCAACATCCTCATTGTCTATAAACATATTTCTTAATTGTATGTCACTGTCGACTCGTTACAATGACTCAAATTACTCCCGCGCCGTCGTCAATCGCGTCATTTATTTAATAACTCCCGCAATCCTGTGTCAGCCATAAATGCTCAAACAAATTCCAGGACAACCTACGTCACCCTCCCATGTATATTCTGATGCCTTTCATCGGCTAAAAGACCAAAAATGGGTCAAGATAAAACAAAATGACATATCTGCTCTCCCAGCTTTAAAGGGAGAAGAGCGCTGGAGTGCTCCCAGCTCTAAGGGTAGAAACGCAGTCATGCGCTCTTAATGATAAACATTTATCACCTTATTTATTTCAAGGTATTTTACTGAAAACCAACATAAAAACAGTATAACACACTGTAATGTGAATCATCTGTAATCACATCTCTTTTTGTTATGTTAAGAAGCAGTTCTTGCATGTGCTTGTGTATTTAATATGAATCATCTTTGTTTTTAGGAAGTGAACAGGAAGGTGTACAAGGGCATGCTGGACATATTGAAATGTACAGTATCCAGTTTGGAGCATTCCTACACAAATGCAGGCCTTGGAGGAATGGCCAGTGTTTTCAGTTTATTGGAGATAGCACGCACACATTATCAAACCAAAGGTAAGTATCACAGAGAATTGTTGTGGTTTTTCTTTGGATATTTTACTGGTAAATACAATTGATGTTCTAATTCTTAAAGATGTTTTGGCTAAAAAGCATGGATTTGTGCCATTAACAGCAACCAAAGCTTTTCACTTATCTAGCTAAACTAATAAACATTCCTCTAACTTTGGTGAACTTCGTTTGTGGCCCCTTTAATTTTGATAACTTGTTAGACCCTGAAAAGCGCAAGCGAAGCCCCACAGATAGCGCTGGCAGCCCGGGGAGTAAAGAGAGTCCTTCTGGTCGAATGGAGGCAGCCAGACCGCAAGGTCTTCTGACCATTCCTCACCTACAGCTGCCACATCACACAACGGGCAGAGGTTCCCGCCATTTTGACTCCCGGAGCCTGAACGAAGAGAACTTTATTGCCTCGATTGGTGTGTACACCACTCCAGCTTGGTTGCATGTGCACAGTGAGATTCCCCGAAAAGCTCATCAATCCCAGAACAAATTCCTCTCCCGTCTCCAACCATTCCCCCAAAAAGTTACATTCACGACAATGCAGGAGTTGCAATATTCCACACATTATTGTTAATTAAATTGGCTTTCAGGTTATTTGGACAATTCTATAAGCACCTAAGATTATGCAAATAGTGCTTTTTCACATTCATATGTCGACATGTATAAAAATAAACTTCAACATAAAATAACCATAAAAGTGTGCAATAGTAAAAGCAAATAATGTTTGGAATAGTGTGTAGCTCTGTGTCCCTGCTCGGATTGCGTTTGTCTTGCCTTCCCAAAACATTTGTGTCCCTGTTTGCCACCTCTCGAGGTCTGTCGTCAGCCTCTCAGCACCTTGAACGCATGTCTTTTGATTTTGTTTTTTCAATACCTAAATCTGCAGTAGTGGCCAAGGTCAACCAGTCATGGGCATCACTAGAAAAACGGCGGCTTGCTTGTGCCTTTACTGCAGATTCCTACAACACAAAAAAAAAAAAAGGAAGTTCCTTTTGCTCTCAGCATGGATTGTGGAAACAAACTCCCAGGAAACAGTCCCAGTTAACAACAAAATGGATGTATTTGAGTTTTCCAATGGCCAAAGCACAAAGTACAGTAATTGGTTTGAAATACGATTTTGTGGCAATTTTTTTTCTGGGCCTGTATACCGGGGACACAAGTAGCTTGACACCTCTTGCAACCTTGCAACCCTTCTCTTCCTGTTTAGAAGTTGCACCCTCAATTCTACAGAATGCTGTGAGATGTGCATCCCAGCTTTTGCGACTGCTTCCATTTCACCTTGTGGCTCGTCAGCCCCATCAACTACATTCCATGCTCTTCTCCAGTTAGACAATGTCTCGCTCTAATCTGTTTACTGGCGAGCCAGACCACTTCAGTTTATGTGAGCCAGAGCACATTCAGACGTTGGTGTGGCTCTCCAGGTGCTCTGCGTGTGTTGTAATGTTACCATTGTAGCTATCTCACATTATGGACACAACTTGAAAAGCTATGGCTGTTTTCATGTTGTTACGCAGCTACGTGCAAACATTACAAACATTATACTGACGTCATTCAATAGTGTCATATTTTTTCAAGTTTTATGTTTAACTTTATTTTATTTTGCTTTCAATGCTCATCCACCATACATACTTTTTCAACCTGCTCTCTGACTATCTGTCTTTCTCTCCTTGCTTGCAATGCATCTTGGGTAGAATTGTGGAGCAAGCACCAGGATAAGCAAAAATCTATGGAAAAACCACAGAGTAAGAAACTTCACACATCAAAAAAAGATTGGGGTATTAAGTTGTTGACTCTTTTCCCACCCCTCTCTGTCTTTTTATAGTCAACTATGTCTTTATCTCGGCATATAAAAGGGACTTAAAAGATGATGCATAGGCCATTAGTGTGATATAATATTGACTCGTAAAGTCATGCAGCACAACAGTTTATATACAGTGCGTTATTGAGACCATTTTAGTCAATTTCTTATGGTTTATTGTCTATAGTCTAGGCTTCATAAATCACATTGATGGTCTGAGCAATAGATATATTTGAATTCAAATTGAAGCCTGTTTTTCGCCACAATAATGGCAAATTCTATGCTATAGTTTCCAGGCTTAAGACACTTGAAGGCATTTATAATCTAAGACCTTGCATCAAAATTAGCATAAATACACATGCTGACCTTTCCTTCTCTTTATTCTTTCCAATGTCTTGCTTTTTTTTTCATTTTATTTTTTAGATATTACCGAAGCCGTTTGTAAATGTTTCATTTTTTAAAATTACTAAATGTGTCATATTTCGCTGAAGGTGACAGACTAATTACACTTATTGTTTCTCAGTTTGTCGGCATGCCTAACTGCCTGTGTCTGTGTGTTTTTGAGCCACATCGGCAGCACTGACAAGAGTTAATGTTGCGGTCTGTGATGGAGTGTTACACTGCTTCACGCTGTTGCAGTTTTGTTTTCATTTGTGATTGTTTTTCACAATTTACTGCACTTTGGGCCTGCTCCCTCCTTGCTTCAGTGTCTGAGCCTCTTGAAATTTCTTAATTTACACTTGAATGAATCTGTCAGTTTATGTACATTCACCAGTCACGTGAATTCACAATTACACAATTTAAGGAAGGGGTAGGGAACCCTGGTCCTCGAGAGCTACTGTCCTACCTGTTTTTGATGTCCCCCGCCTCCAAAACACCTGATTTAATGAACAGGATCGTTATCGGGCTTCTACAGAGCTTGCTGACGAGCTGATCATTTGGGTCAGCTGTGTTGGAGGAGGGAGACATCAAAAGCAGGCAGGACAGTGGCTCTCTAGGATTTGGGTTCCCTATCCCTGATTTAGTGCTTTCAATGATATCCATTTATTTTTTTTCGAGGGTGCTGTTCTTTTAAAAACAGCACCAAAAAAAAAATCATGTGTAAATGGAATTTATTTTGAGATTTCAGCTGAGTTCATAATTGAGCACAAATCACTGTAGCAAAAAATGGGAAGGAGGATTTAAATGATTGGCATCCTTTTATTTTTTACTTTGTATCAAATATTGTCCTCCTATTTCTCTAGAATGTTTGTACATTTTTTCACCATCTAACTCACTGATGCAACCCTGCACAGATTAATAAGCACCATAGAACATGGATGGTTGTGTAATTTTAAAAACAGTTTTAATTCAAGAAAAACAAATAGATCTAAAATCATGTATACATACATTTACCAAGTAAAGACCTATATTATACAAATATTTTGTGCCAAGAATATCCTTGAAATCCTAATATTGCCATGACATTCATGTCCCTGGTGAATGTAATAAAAACTCTGGACTCAAACAAAATAATGATGAACAGTGGAAGTTTTCATACCAGGTCAGCTTTATGTTCTGACCAGTAGCAGTTTATGCACCATAAAGTGCCAAAAGTTTGCATAAATGAAATGAAGAATTTCTATATTTTTGCTTGTGTTGTTGATGTGCAGTGCTGGCTTTTAATCGGGTGACTCGCAACAAGGTAAGATTGAGAAAGACTAATTGACCAAAAGTCTGACAGTTGTATTTGTCCTCAGGGGCTGAAGGAGCAAAGCAGCAGCGCCCCCAGGTGGCTGATGCAGAGGAGAAGAAATCTCAGATGAGTGCTGATAGTGGTCTCAGTGTCACCTCCGGATCTCAGGTTAGTGTATGCGGTGTACATAAACTTGAGTGAATAGAATCTATAATGATCGATAATAGAATGTTAGCCGGTGTAATCTGTGATGTTGCCTGACTGAAGTACACTGCTGTCATGACTGCTGATTTTTGTCTCCTCGTCTTTCTAGAAGAGTGACACAGAGTCTGTAACAAGTTCCGAACCTCCCATCTTAACAAGGAGTACCAGCCAAGACTCTGAGGCGAGCACAGTGGTAGGGCAGGACCAACTCAAATAGTGCATTTTGCCTTTGTCTTGTTTAGCTCTGTTTACTTTACATCCTAGATGACAGTTATGGATCAGCTGATCATTTATCCTATTTTGAGTAGTTGTCTACAAAATCTCTGATTTTGGAATGTTAAAAGAGTCATATGTAAAGATGGTAAACCCACACTAATCAATAACTAATAAAGTTGTCAACTACAGCATTTGAATGAATTTATTTTTGTGTGTCTGTAGATAAGTAATAGCTCTGGAGAGACTCTGGGTGCTGACAGTGACCTGAGCAGCACAGTGGGAGATGGCTTGGGTGGGAGAAGTGCTTTACATTTAGCCCAGTCCAGAGGGACCCTCTCTGACAGCGAGATTGAAACAAACCCTGCTACCAGCTCTGTGTTTGTAAGTTCAGGAATGATGGCTCAAATTCATTTTTGAGTCAAACATTTTGCCTTAATTTATTTTGATGTTTCTTCATTTTATGTGTATGTGTATTGTGTATGTTTGTGTAAAACCAAGATTGCAGTTAATGTAGTGCGAGCAGTTAGTCTTGCCCTCTGTAACAAAGAGTTGATTCTAGAAGACATCACTAATGGAAGTGGCTGGGATTACAGTACATTTGTTTTTATATATGCAAGGAAAATAGGAAGTAACCCACAAGTTTTGCATTTCTGTCAAACATTTGAAATCTTGGCAGAAACAGAGTTTAACAGTCTGGAAACTATTTTGATGTTATAGTATGAAATAGCGCCTGCCCATTTTTATTAGTAGTCATTTTTAACACATTACAACATATTTGTAAGAAATATGACATTAAAACAAATGGTCTGATTTCTGTTGAGTTAAATACCGAAGGACAACGTATTGTAAAACAGTCAAACAGTCTGTATCTTATATCTTTAATATTTTAAGCACATTTACTGTATGTACTGTGTATATTTTTGAGTCATTGGTTATCAGAATTTTATTTTGCAGAATATTAGAATCCGCCTCAAAGAAATTAATTTCAGTCATACCCTAGTTTGAAGCGAGTTCGGAAATCTAAATTTCCTCCCAATTCAATAAATTCTACCTCATCATAAAAACTGCTTTCAGTAACATCTGCAAGTATGATGCAAAACGATTAAAAAATAATAATAAATTAATGCAACCCACTTAAAATGACATTATTTTTGATAAAATGTGTTTTACCAGGGAAAGACACACACACTAAAACCCGGCGCTAAAGAACACGCATCTGCAACAGCAAAAGGGATGCCGACTCAGCCAATGGAGGACATCAGTATGAGGATCTATCTTTGTGAAGGGCTGATGGGTATGTTCAGTGTGTGTTGGAATCACTTCTTTCAATCTGATCATCCCTGTCCCTGTTTGTGTTCTCGTTGTTTGGTCTATACTCTTTTTGTTTAGTTTTTTTCCCTTTTCCATTAACACTTTTCAATAATGGCCTAACACCCTCCGCTTGTCTTCCCTCCCGCTTCTTTTTCCTCCTGGGAAAATCTTCCAGGCCGTGATAAGAGCTCCGTTTGGGATCAACTAGAGGATGCTGCCATGGAAACCTTTTCGCTAAGTAGGGCTTATCTCTGTGTGGCCGTTTTTCCTTTGTATAGGGTGCAAATGTTGTTGACCAAGTCTAGTGCTTAATTTAATAGCTGGTGTTCTGTGGCTTTCTCCACTTGATCACTTATCTTTAAATCAAAGCCATATGTTGTTTTTGATAAGGAACAGAAAGCTGTGAAGTATGATTGTCCTTTATACCTGTAGTTGTTGCACTCTAGCAATCCATATGTTCTCTTTCTCCTCCTTCTTACCCCTTAAGCTTCACTATGACAGATGCAAATTAATAATGTTGTAAAATGATTATTAAATCAATAATGAAAAACGTAAACTAATACAGTGGATCCCAGCAAACTTGTGGTTTCGGACCCGCAGATTTTCTTTCAACTTACAGTGCTGCTCAAAAGTTTGTGAACCTCCTTAAGCAATTTGGCCTTTCCAATTGTTTCAACCTGATTTTGTTGTTCAATCTGAACCATTACATTTTATATGAAATAACAGGTGTAGGTTTATCAATTCAATGCATTTTTTTTTTTTGTTTTTTTTTTTTATCAATTGTGTAGTCAAAACTTAATTAAAAAGAGTTTTTGGTCAATTCATGTCGGGGCAAAAGTAAGTAAACCCTGAGCTGCATTGCTTAAAACAAGCAGTCAAGTAGGATCAGGTAGGACAAATTGGTAGCTAAACTAACCACTGAAATGGACCAATGAAATGAGAGCTTTAGCGAAGAAACAAAACCACATCACCTTAGTCTCACCCAGGTGAACCCATACAAGTGAGGTCAGTCATGCTGAGAGGAAGAGAAATCTCAGGGGACCTCAGGAAGTGGGTAGCGACAGCACGTCTATCTGGGGAAAGCTATAAAGTCATCTAAAAAAATTGAGCTTCATCATTCCACTGTGAAGCAGATCATCTGCAACTAGAGAACACTGAAAATTACTACAATCCTGCCTAAAAGTGGACGACCTTCTAAAATATCAGCAAGAACCACAAGAAAAATGATAATTCGGGTAAAAAGCCAACTCGAACGTCACATCAAGGGATTTGCAGACCTCTTTTACTGCATCTGGGACACATGTGCATGCTTCAACAATAAGAAGAAAAGTCAATCGACAAGGCTTACATGGAAGGCTTGCTAGGTAGAAGCCTCTGCTTACAAAAAAGATCAAAGCTGCCCATCTCAACTTTGCAGAGATTACCTGGACAAACCAGCGTTTTTGGAAGTCCCTTCTGTGGACAGATGAGTTAAAAATTGAACTGTTTGGTCACAACTAAAACAGTCATGTTTGGTGAAAAGTCAACACTGCATACCAGCAAAAGAACCTTCACCCTACAGTGAAGCACGGGGGTGAGAATGTTAAGTTCTGGGCTGGCTTTTCATCCTCAGGACCTGGACAACTCCACATAGTCCAGGGAATCATGAATTCAGAGGAATATTGTGAAATCCTGGAACATAATGACAGAATGCTTATGCTTAGGCATCCACATATTTGCCTATGATATTGAAACATTCTGCAAAGTTTTTTCTGCTGAGTGAGAATGTGCATCTGCTTCCTCTACAGTAACTTCCAGAGGATACATGGGGTCGTTTGGTCACATGGTGTTCTGTTCTTACAACTCTATTACATGAATGTGTACATACATTGGAACACAGTCATTGTTACATTAAATAATTGTATGAAAAGTACCTTTAGGCTATAGTTATAAAATAAGCAGATGAGCAATAACTAAACGAGAGAACACATTTAAGACCTTTCCCTGTATGGTTGGCTTGCACACTGATAGGGGTGCAAATGAGTCTGTTGTGCGCCGTTCATAACCACAAAACATAGCCTATAGGTAAAAGGAAACTCCCCTGTATTCTCTTACCACCAGCCACCTATCCGAGCCACTTCGCAAAAAGCCAAAGGGTTAGACATGACACATAAAATGAGTTATTTGAACTTTGAACCGAGCCATGTGATTATCCATTGGTGACCATCCTGGAGAATGTGTCAGCATGGAGCTATGCATATTCTGAATGATGTGATGCTTTCGTAGGTAAGGAACGCTCCACGCTGTGGGATCAGGTGCAGTTCTGGGAGGATGCCTATTTGGATGCTGTCATGTTGGAGCGTGAGGGGATGGGATTGGACCAGGGACCTCAAGAGATGATTGACAGGTTTGAAAAGTTGAATACGGTATATAAGTTTTTGGCTTTTTGTTTTCTCCCCCAAGCTTGAATCAGGATTGATTTATGTTTTGATTGCTGATTATTTGTAGTTTGGTTAGCTAGTGAGCATGTTTCCAAATACCGCATAGCTGACTAGTTAAACCTTTGTGGAGGACTGCACTTCTGTGACTGCTATTTCACTACTGAATATAATTCTTGATAGAATTGCTGTGAGACATTAAACCAAATTTAGCAATCTTTCACAGTGAAGCAAAAGTATGTTACTGCTCTGTTTCAATAGATACTTGTCACTGGGAGAACATGACCGCAAGCGTCTGGAGGACGATGAGGACAAACTCCTGGCTACACTACTGCACAATATGATTGCATTCATGCTCATGATGAAAGTAAGAAACTATGCAGTATTTGCATCAGCGTGCATAATAGGTACGTTGATACCGTCTTACATTAAACATTTATTCCCCTTAAATGTTTTTCTAGGTGAGCAAAACTGACATCCGGAAGAAAGTGAGGCGCTTGATGGGCAAGTCCCACATTGGCCTTACTTACAGCCAAGAGATCAATGAGTTGCTGGACAAATTGACTCAAATGGTCAGCATTTGTCTCTTTTAATCTACTTTTTGAACTGTTGTGCATCACTTTTTCATGTTGTACTCTCAGAATGGCCGTGAGCTGTCTATCAGGCCCTGTGGAAGCCGTCATATTAAGAAGCAAACATTTGTTGTACATGCTGGTACTGATACCACTGGGGACATTTTTTTCATGGAGGTTTGCAAAGTCTTTAATGTTATGGTCTAATATTACATATCGTCGCTGCTATGTGAAAAACACTTATTTTTACGTTGTTGGGATGTCTGCATTCAGTTTCATCCCAAAAATAAAAAAATGAGGAAAAAAATGGACATAAGTGTTTTTTCACATAGCAGCGACGATATTGAACTTTTGCCTTGATTGTAAAGTATTATGTTTTACATTTCACTCATGAATGTCTCAGGTATGTGATGACTGCATAGTCCTTCGCAGCAACATTGGCACAGTGTACGAGCGCTGGTGGTACGAGAAACTTATCAACATGACTTACTGCCCCAAGACCAAGGTCTTATGTCTGTGGAGACGTAACGGCCAAGAGACTCAACTCAATAAGTTCTATACCAAAAAGGTAAATACAAGACGTTTTGAGCCCTCTATTTCATGTGTATAATATTTTTTCCCATTAAAACCCTGACGTATATGATCTGACACATGCATTGCACGGATAATCCATTAGAGGGCAGTATCACCCAGCTGATGGCTTTTCCAGCAACCTTGCAAGATCGCCCCAATAAGCAAAGTGCGCATTACGTTTGCGCTTGCATGAAAATCCAGTAAAACATTTTTTTACTTGCCCTCATTTGAATGGGGGAGATTAGAGTGATGAACGTGTTTGCGTAACTGAACACCTTAAAGCTTGCAAGCATTGTTTAAATGACTTTCAGCCTTAAATGACAAAACGACATGTGCACTTGGTGTCATTTTTAACTGTTCTAATTGAGTTTATAGGCAAAAACACCAAAGCTCCAGAAGACGGAAGTGTGAAAGTTGATTTAAATGAAAAAATATATATATATTATTTTGTTTGTTCAAAAGGACCAGTAAATACTCTTATTTACAAATAATCATAATTTTCTTTCATACATTTCATGGTTCAGGCTTTATTTAAGGATTTTTTTTTTTGTCTCCCCTTAAGATAAACTACTTTCCTCTCTGCTTTCTAGTGTCGTGAACTCTACTACTGTGTTAAAGATAGTATGGAAAGAGCTGCAGCCAGACAGCAAAGCTCCAAACCAGGTATGGGTATGTGTTTTCATAGTAGCTTGGATTTATGTGTGTGAGATGGCCCAGGTAGTACAGAAAAGAAGCATAGTTTGCACTAGTTTTTGTAAAAAAGCTCCCACTAGCTAGTCAATTCAGAAACAATCACCTAGTCCATGCAGAATAATGAACACACACAACAGTGTTTCCCACACCATGTTAATACTTGGGCGGGCCACACAAGTAAACTGGCCACCACCCAAGTAGATTTTAAGAAAATGTAATAAATAAAAATAAAATATATATACACTCAAGTAGATTTCAAATATGTGGGAAACACTGAACAATCTCAGATTCAGCTCATGAATCTTTGTTTTATGGTCAACATTTACAACCAGCCAAATGCAACTAAGCCTCTTAATTTTGTCTTTAAAACGTTTGAGTCCTAAATAGCTTTCAACTTTGTACTGATTTTGTTAGGTCCAGAGCTTGGTGGAGAGTTTCCTGTCCAAGATATGAAAACTGGTGAGGGAGGGTTGCTGCAGGTCACATTGGAAGGAATCAACCTGAAGTTCATGCACAGTCAGGTAAGTAGCACGTACCACCGCAGAAAGAGGCTTCATACCTCACTCAAGGGCATGAAAAGAAAACTCACTCATGGTAATGGAGTTTTCATCCCATCTTACTCAATGCCTTTCTGCTCACTACTTTGCATTTCCTTTCACGTTGTGACCGTCTTCCTCTAGTGTTACATGCTAACTAGCTAGCTAGTAGTCCAAAGGTAGTAATGTCTGGTAGAATGTTTGATTGGCCTCTTGTCATAGTAAGTCGATATTTTCCTTAGAGGAAGAACTTGTCTCTTGCGTTTTTTATTTATTTAGCTGTTTTCTTTTATGTTAGTGTGTTTGCCTGCATGCTTGCATTTCCCAAACAATATCAAGTATAAACACATCCCTCCTCATGTTTCTTTTCACATTTGGGAGATAAAACTTGTTCATTTACTGTGTGGGAGGAAATTAAGTGTTGATGTGTATGTTGTGCATCAGTGGTAAGACTGATGACCTTGATCAAAGACTTTTCATTAATAATTGGCTATTCAGTAGCAACCTGGACATTTTAAGTTTGGACCCTTAAACATTGTCATGTGTTGTCTTCATATCTACACAGATAGTGAGTTACAAATTAAAGGAGAAGCTTTCATAAAGCGCAATCAAAAAATATGGCGGCCTCTGCTACTTTTGCACCTGTTGCCAACGTCATGTGCAATTTGTTATAATGATTCACTATGCAATTTAGCTCCCGCTATTTGGGATTTAATAAAACAATCCTCCAATGACAGAACAAAGACAACGAAAACATCTTCATTTATAACAGCATCGTATCATATCTAGGGTGTTCTACATCATTAATATAGTTTAGTGTTATAATCCTGCATTCATTTTAAATACCAACTAATGCACATTTGGAAGGAACTACAATTTCTCGCTTATTCAGGCTGATTGATGCATTACCAATATTGACATTTTAAGTGGATGACTAGCTCTTTTGATTCGTCTCATAGATTATTACATAATCATTCATTCCGTGTCACTCTACACAAATGACCAGAACTTCCCCAGTGACACCTCTCCAATTTGCCTGGTTTTTATTCCATTAGTGCTTTATAATGTCAAAAGAAAGATTCCGGAGTTTGAGCCTCGTAGCGCAAACGGTTTTCGAGTTATATCCCTTAAAAGTTTGGGTGACACGCACACTTTTGGGATCTGGGAAAAAGGAAGGGGGGGGGGGGGGCAAGAAAAGGTTTCCCCCAGGTTTCAAGTGCTCGGGACACCATGGGGATAGTAAGTCTAGTGTATAATGGACTGCTGGTATTGTGTACAATGTACAAAAGGTTAATTTGCATGTAATTACACTGCGTTTTACATTGATATTATGCTTGTTTTAATCTGTATTTAATAATGTGGGTCTGTTTTTACTACCAGAAACATAATCAAAAGTTTTTATTGGATCCAAATGTTGATGAAAGGCAACTGTTGATGGGGTAAAAAAAAAAAAGAAGCTCATTCCGAACCTCTTGTGCCAACATGGCCAACCAGTGGCCTGAAGTCGGAGATCCGAAATTGTCATTTTGTCCCGTAGCTATATTTGGAGCCCACCTGTACCCCCACTAAAGGCCTGAGTGCCTTGAAACTCTCTAAATACATAGTAGAGTTCCCAAATATGATGATACATTAGTTGAAACCCCACCAGCACAAAACATTCCCAAGAAATAGACAGCCAAAATGTCATCAAAGTGTATTGCGTCATTTAAAAAAAATCCACTTTTAAAGGGTTCATATCCCTATAATATGCTATTTTAAGTGCAGATTCTGATAGGCAGGGCTAGAATACATACATATAGCAATTTGCAGGTCTGTACCTACCTTAAAACAAAAGATACGGGCCTCCAAATATGGTCCAAAATGTAGTATAATTCCCGGATCCCAAATTTGGGCGTCACCCAAACTTTTGAAGTAAACTCAAAAACCATTTGAGCTAAGAGGCTCAAACTCCGGATTATTCATTTTTTTTTTTTTTTTACATCATAAGGCACAATTGAACAGATGCCACTGGGGAGGGTGTGTGAATTGACCCATGTGTGTACTTACTACTGACATTCCAACAGTAAAAGCATTTCACAGATGAGATTGGAAAATGGGCATTTAAAAAAAAAAAAGATCTTTCTACATTATTTGAACTTTGAATTCAGTCTTTCAAATCGTTTGCTCTAGTTTTTTTCCCTCTAATTTGTCACTTGTTTTTTGTACCCAATGCTGATTTATCACAACAATTTTAAGGCTATGTTCACACTGCAGCTCAATTCCAATTCGTATGCCCGTTTGCGACATGTATCTTTTTTCATGCAGTGTGATCAGTACAATTCAATTTTTTTTTTTTCAAAATCCGACCCAGGCTTCTTTTGTATGTGGATATGAATCAGATATGTATGCGATGCGTCTGCACTGTGAACGCTCATTTGCACGCATCCGACCTATACATCATCAAAAGGCCAATATGCGCTCTGTCCTTTTTATTATTATTATTACCAATTGTTTGACTTTAGGGAATCTTAAAACCGAAATTTAATTCAGTTATACCTGCCCGTGTTCACATAACTTCACTCTGTCAATTGCGGGTGTTTTGTTTTTCACATTTAACGTCAATTTGTGAGTTGTACTATACGACGGCGTAATAGAGCCATGTATAAATTATTTTATTTTTTTAAAGGGCGGGGGAAATATTCTGAGAAAAAAACGTGTAAATTTGCCACTTTATAAAATGGCAAATTTGCAAGTTTAGAAAGTGGCAAATTTGCGAGAGAAAAAACTCAGAAAGTTACGAAAACTACACGTAACATACTACTCGACGGTTTGTGCCAGTACTTTTCGGTCGAGTTTCCAAATGAGATAGTGATTGCTCTAGCAGAGATTAACCATATGATGTTAAGCATTCGCTCTATGTAGCGTTTTGTACGGCCACTGGCCAGCGACAAAGACGCCTCACTTTGCGAAGGTCCACACCCGTACGATCAAACATTTAAGGTAATTTGCTAAAATGTATATTTACTTGTACATTTATGTTTCCAGAATTATTACACATTCATACATTTTAGTATTTTTTTTTGTACAAGTAGTTAAGTTAATGTGTCCAAGCTGCTGCTCTCCGTCATTCACTAGCATTTACCTAAAGCATGCTCGCATCTGATTGGTTAGTGTTGGTCAGCTGATAGGGGATTAGGAAGTGTTGTCGCTCTAGCTGTGGTCAATGACAAGTAAAGTTTAAATTTAAGAATGAATCCGTCTCCATCCTGCCATTACATTTTATAGACAGCGTCCCATTAACCACCAATGAATCCTCACATGATTAGCTACGCTACGTGTATTTCTCGTAAGTTTCTGAGTTTTTTTATCGCAATTTTGCCACTAAAAATATATATTTATACGTAGCCATAATACACAGTCGTAGTATTAAGTCCCTCCTTTACCGAACCATCATGTAAACAAAAATTTTAAAAAAATAAAAATATCTATAAATACACATGAAAATACGCCGCTCGCATTGAATGTTGAAACATGAAACAATTTGAGCAAGCACAGGCTGTTGCTCTTTGACCGTCAGAGGTGAAGCAAGCGGCGGTCAATGAGTGCCCTCATGAATTTGTTGTGCTTGTGTGAGCGTGCGGTGCCAGCCCTTGTTGCTGGAGGAGGAGGCATGGAGGGCTCTGGGGGATGCAAAGCAAAAGGTGAAGCCAGCTTTTTAACAGCCCAGTCAAATGGTTGCTCCGTTTTTTGTCTCCATAACAGTTAGGGTGCCGCCTTGGCTGCGTTCTTGACTAGGTTCTGTATGAATCTCCTGTGGACAATGCCCCACCCAGAGTGTCGTCGAGTGTTTGTGCTCTTCTGTCCGATAATAATCCAAACCATTTCTCTCCCATGCTTTCTCCCCCTGCAAGGAGCGGAAGGTACACAACCTCTGCTGTGTTTGCTTCTTAGCAGTAACATTTTATGGGTTCCTTTTTCTTTTCTATTGTTGTTGTTGTTGTTTTTCTATCCTGTGTCCTTTTCTCTTTGATATGAAAATTCCATGTATGCATCAATGGGCCACATTGCTTCTAATGAATACCGTTCTGTTACCTTTTCAACCCGATTGATGATTTGATCTCTGATGTGACTTGCAATTCCATCATCAAGTCGTTTTTAGCTTTGAACAGTCCCATTGCATTTAACCGTTGCCCATGTATCATGGAAACTTCTCATATTGTGCTTCATTATTATTTTTCTCTTCTGTTGCTGTTAAAAGCTTTGCATTCCACATGTAGCTTTTTTAATTTACCTTTCATACTGAATAAGGCAAGTTTTAACCTGTTTTTTATTTATTTATATGAACTTTGAACTTTCATCCAGCCAGTATTGTTAAGTTAATAATGTTCTGTCTTGTGTTGTTTTTTTGTTTGTTGTTGTTTTTTTAGGTTTTCATAGAGCTGAGTCACATAAAAAAGTGCAATACAGTGAAGGGAGTCTTTGTCCTGGAGGAATTTGGTAATTACACCATCTATTGATTGTAGGCCTGTACTTGGCGCGGCAGTAACTCAGCTTCATGGCAAAAAGCTAATAAGGTTTCACTAAGCTGAATGTGAGCAGTGGACTCGTGGACACAAAAATGGTGCGCAACTGGACTAGGGAGCAAAATAGGATTCATTCTGAATTATTATTAGAAATAAACAATGTATTATCAATCAATACTTGATCAATGCTAAATGGTTCATTGTAAAAGTGCACAGTAGATGTGGTAGAGTACATTTTACTCTATAAAGAGTCTATTTTGTCTCACTCTAAAAAGAGTCAAATTTACACTTGGAAGAGTGTAAAATTTACTCAAAGTTGTTTTTAATGTGTATGAGAGAATTTGCCTATCCCGTGAAAAAATCCTATTAAAGATTTTTCACTCCAAAAAATTGCACGGAAGAGGATTAGGGCCTGTGAAGAGAAAAAAAGGTTGGCAGGATTCTGACTATCTCAGAATTCTGACTTTAAAGTCAAAATCCTGCCAACCCTTTTCCCCTCCCTCTTCACGGGCTCTAATCATCTTCCGTGATTTTGAAAGGAGAAATTTTGACTACATTTGAAGTAACATCACTTAAGGGTTGAGGAACAAACCCACAATTTTGGGTTGGGATCTACTCCCTGTGTCTCCTACTGTGTGTTAGTATATCGCTCGTGTCAGCTGGAGTCTTCATACCAAAAACGATGGTCTGATTTTGGATATTAGCAAGCAGTAATAGCTCAGGTGGTAGAGTGGCCGTCTCCCAAACTGAAGGTCGTGAGTTTGTTCATCAAACCCTGTGTAACTTTTTTTTTTTAAATAAACTAGTAAACTGTACTCCCAAAAAATCATTTTAAAATGTACTATGAAAAAAAAAAACGTTACTATGTTTTTATCATAGAATAGGACAATTCTCTTGTGCATAGTAAAAAAGGCTTTAAGTAAAATTTACGCTGAATATTTTTACTCTCTTCCAAGTGTAAATTTTACTCTGTTTAGAGTGGGACCAAATAGACTCTGTTTATAGTAAAATGTACTCTGCAAAGTTTACTGTGTACTTACATATAAAATATATTGATTTTGTGGTAAGATTACTATTTAATCTATTTTAGGCTGTGATAAACGCTGCACAAAAAAAAAAAAAGTACCCTTAATTAAAACTCCAGCAGATGTTTCTAAGAATGGGAAAGCAGGGAGTTAGCATATACACAGTAAATTTCGTAGAGTAGGTTTTACTCTAGAGAGACTATATTCGGTCCCACTCTAAACAGAGTAAAAAACTTTTACACTTGGAAGAGAGTAAAATACTAAAAAAAAAACATCAACAATCAAACGCTCAAGAGTTGAGGATCGATCCCACAACCTTCAGCATGGAAGACTATGGCTATGGCTAAGGCTATGCTAGACTTATTGGTAGCTAACATATTGCCGATGTGTCCCAAAAATGGAGGTAACGAGGATTCCACCTGACACCTGCGATATATTGACACCAAATAGGAGTGGCCTGTGTCAGTGGTTAGGTTGGCTGTTCTGTGATTGTTCCTCAACTGCTGAGTTTTTTTCTTTTTTGTGTGAATATTTGACTCTTTTCCGAGTATGACGTTTAGACTTGGACGAATATAGTCTTTTCCAGAGAAAAATGTACTGCGTGTTAGTATTTAGTACTGAAATGAATGACTGTAGTTATAAAGACGTCTCTTTAGTCTTTACGTCTTCCACCCCAATTGATTGAATACGGCATTTAGCTTAATTCCTGCGCCTCAACGCAGACGTAAGTGGAAACGATGTAGTTTCCCGATTTTAGTTCGAGGATAGTATTGTCTGAATGTCAGCGAATGGTGGAGTAAACCACATATGAGTTGCCCTTATTATTGATATGGGTCCAGGTTTACTGAACGCACGAAGAGGCTACTACGTAGGTTAGTGTTGTGAGCAGCAGGCAGAGAAATAGGAAATCGTTTGCGACGGTTGAACTGAAGCGCCAGGCTGAGTTACTGCTGTGTCTCTGTGCTGATTTTGTAATGTTGCCCTCATCTTTGCCACTATGAAAACCTTCATTCTCCAGCAGGTAAAGTGTTGTCACCTTTTTATATCCCGACAATTTATGCACACACCATCTGTGTTCTTTCGACTCCTTCATTTTCCTGTCCTGTGCTGCCCTCATGAGTTGTGTTTCATTTTTGGGAGATGGCCCCCGGACTCCGTCTCTCATTGGCCATTTACACCGCAGCAAGGGCAGAGCGTCCTAAGCTGTGTTTTGTTGTTTTGGTTTTGATTTTGAGGGGGCCGGGAGAAGAGGTTTAACATGTCCTTCATTTGTTCAGCCTCCTCTTCTCTGCTATGGGTTCAGTTACTAATGAAAAGTCAAAATGTGTTGGGCACCGCGTAGCTGCTTCTTCGTCATGTCCTGTCACATTCATTTCATTGGGGTAGAGAGAAAAGTTGGCTTATTGAAGTAGCTCTTTGCAAAGTCACATTATTTTGGGGGGGCTGTGTTTTGTCCTTAACAGTCAAAAGTGGAGATTTATTATAGTTTATATTTAATTACACGTACACACACACAAAGCACATTTACGGTAATTGGTTAAAAAAAAAAAAAAAGTTTTTTTATTTTTGTTCATTTTTGACTGATGAGGGGACATCACAACCTATTTTGAAGCCATGTTCAGATTTGACTTCTTTAACACCCCCCAAAAAAAAACATACAAAGAAAGTGACTCAAGTTCTTGCTGCCCTTGAATTTCTCTTCTGTCTCTTGCATCGGCATAGTTCCTGAAACTAAAGAAGTGGTGATCCATAAGTACAAGACCCCCATGGTGAGTGAGTCTTCATCAGTGTGCCAGCGCAACACTGCGCCTCTCAAGTCACACGATACTGAAAGTAAACCTTGAAGATTACAATGTCAATTAGTCGTGGCCAGTCACACTTGCGCCTTTTGCAGTGGAGCCCAGCTATTTGCGGGCGGGCGGCCCGGCCCGTGAATAGTATAATTGATGCCCGTTGAATTGCATTGAAGGAATTTAATGACATTTTTTCAACCCCCCAAATTCTTCATAAAACGGTCATAAACCTCCAATATGTGCTTTCACTGAATTAGGGTTGTTGTTTTTTTTTTTTTTTACAATTTATCTACATGTTATTTAATTTATTTATTTTTTGAGCATCTAGGGGCTATATTAAGCATTTCTTCCCCATGTGAAATTGTCTTTCTTTTTTTCTTTTCCTTTTTGTCTTTCTTTTTGTCTTTCTTTCTTTTTGTCTTTTTTTCCCTTCTTTTTGTCTTTTTTTCCCTTCTTTTTGTCTTTCTTTCTATCTTTTTTCTTTGTCTTTCTTTCTTCTTTTGTTTTCTTTTTTCCTTCTTTTTGTCTTTTTTTCTTTCTTTCTGTTTCTTTTTGTCTTTCTTTCTATCTTTTTTTCTTTGTCTTTCTTTCTTCTTTTGTTGTATTTTTTCCTTCTTTTTTTCTTTCTTTCTTTCTATCTGTCTTTTTGTCTTTTTTCCTTCTTTTTTCTGTCTTTCTATCTTTTTTTCTTTGTCTTTCTTTCTTCTTTTGTTTTCTTTTTTCCTTCTTTTTGTCTTTTTTCCTTCTTTTTTCTTTCTTTCTTTCTATCTTTCTATCTTTTTTTCTTTATTTTTTGAGCATGGATTGGGGCATTATTAAGCATTTCCTCCCCATGTGAAATTAGGAATTTTCTTTTCTTTTTCTTTTTTTGAGCACGTATAAGGGCATTATTAAGCATGGCCTAGAATAGAATTTAATCCAATAGTGTTTCATTCATTTTAATTAGATTTAATTCTGTCATTAAAGTATGTTTATGAAGTATATATAGTGTAATATTTTTTTATGTAAAAAAATGGGGGCGGGGGGTGTTCAGGAAACAAATTAAACTCTCATCTCAAGGCACAACTGTAATCATTTTTATTGTCGCATAAAACGACTTTGAGTTAAAGAACGGAGGAATGTCACCGTTTGTTGATGTCAACAAGAGCCCATTTCCTTGAAAAGGATTCTCATCAGAGTAGTAAAAATGATGATTTCCATTTCCAAGGATGTCAGCTGTGATTCCTGATTGGGCAGGTGTCTTATTTCCACCTAACCTGCTCCTCCTGATGTTGTGCAGGCACATCAGATCTGTTACTCGGTCCTCTGCCTTTTCTCCTACGTGGCAGCTGTGAAGGGGAAGGAGACGGACGGAAAAGCCAAGATTCTATCGCCACGACCCCTCCCGAGCTAATGCACCCCCATGTAACCCCCCCCCCCCCCAATGTGCCTCTACTTGAGTTCCAACCCTACAGACAATCCCTCAGTGACATGGAAGCACACCAATCAGTGTAAATATATTGGCTTGTTTTCGCTCCTCAGTGCTCTGTGATGTCGTGTAAATACTCGTCCACAAGGAGGTTTGTCCTCGCCTTGTCTTCTTCTGCTCCGCCATCAGGTGTTCTTTAGAACCGAGTGCATGCGGGTCCCATGCGCACAGCCCTCCCCCCCTTCGAAACTTATTGTGATCGTGTGCTTATTTACTGTGACGTGTGACGAACGTGTTCTCGTTCCTAGCTCAGTCGGTCGGACTGATTTGCTGTTCTAGTTCCACCTCATTTGTGCTCTGCTGTTGATCAATAGCATGCTACTATGACCATTCAGGAATAAATATTATATATATTTACATATATAGTATTTATTTAATATATGCATATTGCTGTATTTTTCTGAAAATAAATGCCCCTAAATGTTGAATTGCCTAAATGTGCAATGCTAAGTTGTTAGCCATTTCTTATCTGGCTTTCACAGGGTGAACAATGTCAGTGAGAACGAAAAAATTGTTTTTCTTCTTTTCTGTCGATTGACTGTGATACGATGTCAGCGTGACGTGATTGTTTGTCTCGTCAGTGTGAACTGTGTAATCATTCATGTAGAAAAGCGCTCCATAAAATGATGAATGTGACCCTCAAAGTCGACTCGCATCAACCCCCGTTAGTTAGTGTGTCGACGCAAGCCATTAGAATTCAGGCAGACCTCAGTAGTAGATTTGCAATTTTGGCCTTGGAGTTAAGGGTTATCACGTGGCCACATTGCAGCCGAGAGAGCGATCGATACTTCATTTCATTCTTCCACAAAGGAAGTTCACTCATCGCTAATCATAAATACTGATGGAAGTGTGACAGCGTTTTCTGAAATGTGTTCATAGTAAGGATTCTGATTGCTCAACTTCAATTTTTTGTGTGTGCGTGTTCAGTTGTCCACATCCAGCAATACATTGGTCCAAGCCTGTATTTTTAGCCATAAAGTGTATACAAGTGAATAAATTCCACTAATTCCACCTCATCTATCACAATAAAGCCTGAGTCCAAAATTCAGTGTGGGACTTGGACGCCGCTGTTTGGCATCGCGTTGACTGGCTACTGTCTTGTGAGGAAAGAAATGCCAAGTGTGCGTATTGTAGTAATTGGCGTATTTATGAACTATGTACAGCTTTAGCCATCTAATAAAGTGGTCCAAAACGGAGCCCCGTCTTTTTGATTCTTTGGAAAAACGTCATTGGACGCAAAGTGCTGAAATATTGTTTTATTGTAGATGCAGTAAAACAAACACTTGGTGTTGATTTACTTACAACTTTGGCTCCACAGTGAGCATGTCTTTGATTTAAGACAAGTGGAAAAGGATCAAAGGCACATCATACATCCAAAAATGATCAACCAAATTCATCATTGAGCTTAATTTACTGTATTACATAAAAATAAATAACATGTCAGGCGGAAGGGAAAGGCTCTTTGCA
This sequence comes from Leptonotus elevatus, assembly GCF_054856555.1. Classification (NCBI taxonomy): domain Eukaryota; kingdom Metazoa; phylum Chordata; class Actinopteri; order Syngnathiformes; family Syngnathidae; genus Leptonotus; species Leptonotus elevatus. Next base: position 21,480,950 of record NC_141241.1, on the reverse strand, counting down.
TTTGATTGGAAGAACAGATTTTATATACATTAAAAATGAGTAGAAAACCCCACCTGGTGGGATATGGCAAAACGTGGTTGGAGATTTAAGCTCTGTGGTGATTAGTTTAATGTTCATGTGAAGCCTCCAGAGGGAGAACCATTTCAAAAGGAAAAACAAATACTTGGAATAAAAAATCGCTTCATACTTGAACAAATTATTCACTTTGAAAATATTTTTCTAGACGTCCTTTTAAAAGTTTGATAAAATCTGAGTTTATAAATAATTGCATTGGCATGTTGCACTGAAGTTTAGAGAATGAAACTCAAAGCTCCTTTTAACTGTCATTATTCGTGGCGTGACCGTGGGTCGGCCTAGTTGACGGAGCTGCGGAGTACTCTGAGGCGGGACATGACTTCATCCCAGTCCAGGTAGGCGCCCTCCAGGTGTCGCACCCTTTCCGTGTTGCTGACGTAGCTCTTCCGGCCGTGCAACAGGCGCCAGTTGTCGAACGTCACCATGTCGCCTGGAATGCAAACACAAGCCAAATGAAATGTTTTGTGAAGCAGAAGCAGAGCTCGGTGAAGACGGTTGACGCTGACCTGGCTCCATCTTGTAGGTGACCACATTCTCGGGTCGCTTCGTGATGTTCACGTAGGCCTTGAGCGCTCTGTAGAAGGGCTGGACTTGATGGAGCGGGAGGTCCAGCACTGAATCTCTGGTGGCGTTGTTGAAGTTTACCCTCACAACTTGACCCTGATCATTAATGCTGATCACAAAGACAGACACGGGAGATGACTTGAACAACTACAATATTCAGTAGTCACCCCTTATTTAGCTTACACGATAGGGGTGGACGATTAACCGAAAATGTTATCGCAATTTCGATTGTAGGTTCTCTCGAAACTAACGACTCATGTGCGTTTACAAGTTCCCTACGTTGTCCTACGTTGTGAAAGGACAATGAATGCACCATAAAATTAAACGCACACATGATAATTGCACAGGATAATTACATGCAGTGTGTATTTAAATCCAAAACATGCTTCGTTTATAACATCGCGAGCCTAGCGCTAATGCTAATGCAAGCGAATGGAGGATGCAATTCAAATGCTAACAGGAAGTTAGCATCAACTTCGGGAGTAATAGTCATTCAAATAACGAATATTCACACACAAATGCTGTGGAAACACGTGCCCACCGATAAGATAACACTACTCAAAAGCACAAATTCTTCCCAATTTGTGAAAAACGAGTTATTTTAAGAGAATTCAATCGCAACTCTCTTCTGTTCTCATTGTAAGCGTGTTCACCATGGATGCACGGCACCACACTGCCCCTAAGAGGCCAAAACGCGCAGAACACCCAGTATTTGTTTTGCAATTACTGTTTTAGTATACAGTATTCAAAATTTTCTTTATTTAATTTAATACAATTGTTATTTTCCTCAAAATTCAAGGATACAAATATATCCCCATACCAACACACATTTCCACATGACATAGCACGAAAATCCCTGAAGTCACAGGTTAGCCCACTAAATCCCCAGACTTGTGAAAATAACATAAAATAAAATAAATATGATAAAGAGGGTAATATAATGCTTAAGTTTGAAAATGAAGAATGAAAATGCAAGAGGCTTGAATTTCATGTATTTTCAAGGTTATGTTATAGTAAAATAATAGTATTCAAGAATAAAGTGAATGGTCGTAAGGCTATCTATGATCATAGTTTAGAGTTTTCTAAAAAATATTGTTTTAAATATTCAATGAATAATCGTTTTTTAATTGCTATTTCAATCCCAATCAAAATAATTGTAGTTATTATTTTTCCGTAATTACTACACGATATATATATCTATATATATATATATATATTTAAAAAAAAACAGCGCTGTGACAGTGTAAAAAATAAACTGATGATGTCATTCAGTCAAATGAAACGCTAAGCGATTATCTTGATGAATCCTGGCAGCGTCAGATTGTGAAGCTGTACCTCATCAAGTGACAACACTAATAGTGTCGGCCAGCAGATGGCAGTGTTGCTCTTTTTAATTTGTCCGCTCAAACTCATTGCGGTGTACAGCATTGTCTCATGTACAGCATCTCACAAAAGTGAGGCGTGCGTGCGTGTGTGTGTGTGTGGGGGGGGGGGTGTTTTGACAAGCCGCCTCACTCACTCAATAATGCTCTTCTTGGACTGCAGCATGAAGTCACAGTAGTCCGTCCCCGTGTCGGTGAAGTCCACCAGGAGCGAGGCGAGCGTGCGTAAGGCCTCTGGGTCTTCGCGCCGCAACTGCTCGGCCGTGTGGAAGCCGTCCACCACCTCGCTGTCCCCACCCTCTTGGGCCTGGCTGATGCAGTGCAGGAACTGCACCTACGCCCAGCGCACAAAGATCGCACCCACTTTACTACGCCGACCATTCGCTGCTGCCTCGAATTGAAGCAGGTCACTGTCGAAGGTACTCACTCCAGGGGCGAAGTGTAACGCAGGGTAGTCTGTGTGGAGGCTGAGATTTCCTGAGGTATAGGCCACGTTATTTGCCATGTACTTGTCCACAACCTGCCAGGTATGCCTGAAGACAGCAATAGGAACGTGAAACCATCAAGAGCACTCATCGGTGCGCGTGATGCCACGAGTCCATGCAACGCGGTTCTCGGAAACGGCGATATATAAGTCAAATATAATAACGTCATCATTCCGCACCCGTCGGCGGGAACGCGCAAGAACTGGGACGCGGCCCACATGTCGCAAACAGGAAACGGAAACAAAGTTGATGTGAAAACCAGGAAGTGGGAAGTCCCGCCTCCTCCGTGGCATATACCCCATTGCAATGGTGGGTGTGATCTGATTTGTCTGTTTCCTCTGTTAGCACCATCGAGCAGATGTTATTTGTCTTGAAAAAAAAAACTCACTCACAGACTTGGTACTTAGTGGGTTTTTATTCAAGACAATATAGCACATTGAGTGTAAGTAAGTTCTATACGTCCTAAAAAAGCACTTGGGCTGTAATTATTCATCCCAAATTTAACCTGCCACTTGGTTTTAGGTGTTCTTGCCTTAACCAGTAGAGGGCACTCATGTACTAAACATTCCTCTAGAAGAAGACAGGAGCAGGAAGTTATTGTCGCTAACAAAAGCGGCTCCACTCGTTTACCCAATGATTATTGTTGAAGCGCCATCCGTAAGTGACTTTTAAGACACTATTACATGTGTAATGTAGATATAATGATGTATGTGTGAACTAAATGGTAGTTAGTGTTTGCTTACCCTAAGTGGTAATGATAAAGCACGCTCCTGCTAATCGCGATTGCTAACCGTTTAGCATAGGATTCTTTTGTTGGTGTTTAATAATGCATATTTGTAGAAGATAATAAATAATGAGTACATATATCCACACAATTCAACTTTGCATTCCAACCTTAGTGGATTAACAACAACTAAACAAAATGATATATATTTAATTTATTTATTTTTAAAAAGATTTGATAATGACAGCACTAATTTGAAATGTTTCCTCTTTAGCAAAATGCTACAATCCGCCACAGAGTGATTATGGAAACCAGGCCAAGTTATTATATATATATTTTTTATTTTTTAGCTATACTACGTTTCTGTATATTTATTTCCTATGCAAGCAAACGCGAACACTGTATTCTCATTCATCCGGGCCCCTTCATTCTCAGGACATTGAATTGATTGCGATCCGCCAACAGCAGTTGTAGAAGTGGAATTACCCTCGTCGATATTCCATTCAGGTGTGGCAATGGATTGTGGAGGCATCTAAAAGCCAACAGTGGATGTTTGTTTGCCGTTACTTGCAGGCTAAATTGGGTCACTTTGGACAGCCCGTATCTCACTTCTTTGCTAGCAAAAAAAATGGTTTGCAAAGGTCTGGCCAACGTCTTTGCAATATTTTTCAGCCTTGAACAAAACCTGACCAAATACCAACACTCGCTGCGCCGCTCAGTGAAATACCACCTGGAAGGGATGAAAGGACAGAATTGTACGCGGGAAATAGTTGGTGTCGTAAACCTCTTCTTCTGTTTAGAGATGTTTTTCTAACCTTGACACAAATGACCTCCCCTCTTTCAAATCATCTGTCTTCTTTGTCCACAATGTGTTCCTTTTTGTCCTCAAAAGAGCGGGCAGGTAAACAGCTGAGCTAGCTCGTCGTCTATGTCGTGACATGCGCCTGCTCAGTGGTTGCTTAGATGTTTTTTTGCTCCCATTATATACTCTAAATCAGTGCATTCTTGGCATTAGATCCTGACGGTATGAAAACCGATCATAGTATTAAAATTGCCGGTCCATTTTTGAACTATTTGGGTAAATAAAAACGTAATTTTCCCCACTGAACACAATCTATTTTATTTTTAAATATTTCCTCCTTGTAAATGTTGTATTTAAAATGTTCCCATGAATTGAATGATTTTTAAGACCGCTTCATCAAATCGTACTATGAATCGAGCTTGTGAGGCTATAGGCTGCTCTTAAGATGCGTTGAGAACAGCAAGCACGTGCTAATGAGGTAATATTCGCTCCCATATTGTGACGATGAGAAAAAGACCGCTCGATACTTCCAAGTCTGTGAGCTCATCCTCTGGCAATGAAAAGGCAGCGTGCTCCAAACCTCTGTTCTGACTGAGTGCACCAGGTAATTCCTCCGGTTTAAAGCAGCTGGAAAGATTTGGGCTCGCCTTTCCCGTCTGTGTCTTCGCGTAATAAACCAAAGTGATGAACTCCAGTGAGATAAAAATCGCCAGAGGACTCGCTCTTAGCTTTTCAGAAGGGCCCCAATAAATCAATGCAGCGGACAGAACGCACATTTTTCTCACCATCAAACTTGTAAAGACAAATGTTGTCATTGTTTTCGTGTGGTTGGGAAATAGCTACAAATAATATATCAGGTTTGATTTAAGATCACGCTCATGTGGAAAACTAACCATTTGAGCATTTAGTGGCCGTTGACAGGCACGCAGCGTCTTACCCGTAGAACGTCAGCCGAAGATAACCGATTCTCTCGGCGAGTCTGGCCACGTGGCCTTGCTCTGCCGGAGCCCCCTTCAGGTACACGATTCCAACACGCCTCAGAGCCACAAGCCACGCCAGCGCAGCCTTGTCATCATGGAGGATGTCCTGGTAGTTGGCGGTGGGAATGCGCAGTTTGCTGTCCCAGTAGTAGCGCTCTGAAACGAGAGCATGACAGCCATCATGTTTATTGCCATGATAGTGTGCAAAACAAACACGGAAATTCACCTTGTACGTCACAGTGAAGATTAAATATTGACATGAGGTAATCAAGTCAACATTCGTAAGACAGTAACAGTAATAACTAGAGCTGCAGCCCAGGCCACGTTGGGGTACTGTCACATTGGAATTCTTTATCTTCTTTTTTTTTTTAACCGGCATTAAACCTTCAACATGTATTTTTGTTGTTGTTTTTCTGCCAGGCATGAATGATGTGTTCTAAGTCGTGTTATCACATATTTATGGACTTGGCACACGGGAGGCAACGAGCGACAGCGGAATACGTACCTCGTCGCCTTCCATGTCTCAACACACGGGACGTGATAAGCAGCCGCGACGGCGGCAGCAACAGACGTCGCTCTCGCTTAAATTGGAGGGAATCTAAACGTTTTCATTGTAAACACGTAAACAAGTTTCACTATAGTACATTATTCCAGTATGACGATCCACCCATTTCCTTTATAATTTTATTATTATTATTGACGGTTACAAAAATGGTAAAGAAAACTTACCAGACAAATTTTTGTTGACGTCACAGAAATCATTGCGTATCATACACAATTATAGTTTATTTTATTTTTTTACAAAATGATAGTCAAACACTGCTAAAATTAGCTCATCCATTTTGCTGCATGCCCCGCCCCCGTTCATTGGCTCACCAATGAAACCTTCGCTGATTGGTTGTATCCCCCGGCTACAGCGACAAACATTTTTCAACTTTCTAGTATTGCGTCGCAGGCCTACGCGTGCACGTCTACGTGTACGAGCGCGAAATTTCACATGCACAAATGTCGCGTGTCGCCCAGGGGGAGGGGGGAAAGTGATTTTGGCCTTGTCGCCCTGCTTCCATAGGAAATGAATTGAGAGCAAGCAACGTCGCCTCCCGTGTGCCGAACCCATTAGACCATCAACGTATCATCATTTTTCATGGCAAACAGCTCATCGTCATGGCAACAGCATTCGAAGATATATAAAACATTTGTTTTTACTTTGTTTAAACACCCATAGTTTCTATAATGTCGAGACAAATTTGGAAGAAATTTTGGAAGAAAATTCAAAATGTCAGACTTCTTGGTAGATTTTAGATTATTATTATTTTTTTTTTGTTACTGTTACGCCTCAAACATCTCATATAGCTTGGTGAAATAGCCAACAAGGACAGCTTTGTTAAAACGTCCTTGGGGGCACTAAGCTGTTGTTTTTCAACACTAATAAAATATTGATAATTTCATCAGGTGTGATGAACGTGCAAAGTTTCATGTTTTAGAAATCAGCTCAATTTTTCTAGGCAAACGGTGCGTCGCCACATCAACAGCATTCAGGGAAAGGAAAAAGTTTTGCTTTAACTTTTCATCTTGAACATGTTTAGATAAAACGCCCATAGATTCTAGTCAATTAGATTAAATCCGTGGGAGAAGGTATTTCAAAACTAACTAATATTAGACCAAAAATGAAATCACTTGTCCAGATGGTACATTCACTGCTGCTGGGTAAACATTGGATTCCTGGAACGGGTTTAACCCATTAAGGCCTAAAGCGCCTGCCAAAACATGCCTCTAAAATCTCAGAAAATCATATATTCAACAATATTGTCAATGCCTACTAAATAATTGATATCTCAGCTCCTGAAGCAGATAGAAACATAATTCCAAACACATTTCAGAGCTTACACCTGAGGCATTCACACAAACATAAGTGTATTATTATAAACCTTAAATATTTCTTAAAAAAAAAAAATCAACTGCGGTTATTTTACCTTCAACACTGGAGCGCATATTGTAATAACCTCGGGGCATTGAGTGTTAATTATTCCTCGTCCATTCTGTTACAAAGTCGTACAACGTTTTCAACATCCTCATTGTCTACAAACATATTTCTTAACGGTATGTCACTGTTGACTCGTTGCACTGATTCGAATTCCTCCCGCGCCGTCGTCAATCGCATCATTTATTTCATAACTCCCGCGAATCTACGTCAGCCATAAATGCTGGGATAAAATTCCAGGACATGCTAGGAGGCCCACGTCACTCTCTCGTGCATATTCTGATGCATTTCATCGGCTAAGAGATCAAGAATTTGTCAAAACAAAACAAAATGACGTATCCGCTCTGCCGGCTTTAAAGGTAGAAGAGCGCTGGAGTAGGGGTGGGAATCTTTGAATGTCTCACGATTCGGTTAGATTCAGATTTTTTTGGGTGCGCGATTCAATTCAGAATCGATTTTCGATTAAGAAAGATTTTTTAATTCAAACTGATTTGATTGACAATGATTTTTGCTTCAATTTATAGATGTTAAAGGAATCATAATAATCTACTCCAGTCTGACTCACTAATGCTAATTAGTGCTCTACTCGCGGCACTTTTAACACTTAAAAGAACAGCTTCACGCTGAAAAAAACAAAACAACTTATATTGGAATAACTTGATCGTGACTTTTTCCTTCTACTCTCTAATGTGGCTACAACTTAACAGTGTATCAGACCGCGTGGAACCACACTGCCCCTAAGTGGCCAAATCCGGTACAACATGAACAGCGCTCCCAATAAAGGCACACACAAACAAAGGGAAGACAGTATAAAATAATTAAAATCAAATCAATTTTGGGACATTTCAAATCGATTCTGAATCGTACAAAATGAGAATCGCGATTCTTATGAAAATAGATTTTTTGGCACACCCCTACGCTGGAGCGCCCCTGGCCGTAAAAGCGCGGGCATCCGCTCCTGGCCTTAATGGGTTAAAATGGTTGCTTCAAATCCTGCTGCAAGTCCAAATTGGGCAAAGTGGGAAAAATGGACCCCCCTTACTACTACATCTTCATGTACTGCATAGTGTGTATGCTTCTGACCTATGTGCATCTTGACTAGACTTAACTCTATTCCATATTCTCACCATAATTTTGCACAGCCTCATATTTTCTGAGCAAAACCTTTTCAACATTACAGTGGGGGTATAAGCAACTACTTGTATTTACAGTATGTGGCTCTATTGAAAAATGCAATGATGCTTCCGCTGGAGGTCAAACTGGGACACATGTTCTGCTGCAAATCCACATCGATACAGTATACTGGGACATGCGCTAGAATTAGGGTTTCATTGCGATGACTCCTTACAGTGAACGTGATTGGCTCTTATTCACTAAAGTCAATCACATTCCCTGAGTCGTTTTAAAGCTGTGATGAGAAACGGTGTCAATTCAGAGCTGCCAAAGATGGCAAGTGTGTAATTGCCTGTGATGGGTCAGCTATTCGCTTCTAACGACATTTTAGGACACATCCAAGTTTATTATTCCAAAGCCACAGAGAGAGCTTCGTCTTCCTTTTCATAGGCCCCACAGCAAGCAAGCACAGATGGTCTCCTTGAGTTCAGTGGTGCATAACAGGTGTTGTACAAGAGAGTCTTCTCAAACTTCACCACCAACGTTCCTGGAGTCCATTTCTCCTTGTTGATCATTCCCAACAAATGATTCAGGCAAGCGTAAACCCCTCACGGGTTTCAGGAAGGAGGAACTTTTTATCCCAACACTTTTTTGTTCAAATATGAGGGTGGCCACTGGAAGATGCTGATACCCACGTGAATAGGGACAAAAAAATGAAGAGGGCTAACAGGGAGTAGTATTAAAAAAGACATTACTCAAGCGAGACTGGACTCAAGATGACAAGCGGCTCCAAACAAAAGGAAGAAGAGGAACGATCTGGTGTGGGCGCAGAGTTGAGACTTAAGAGATGATGACCAAAAGCTCCCAGGTGCTCAGACTGAACGTGACAGAAAGGCCATCAAGAAATGTCAAGGTGAGTCTCAATAAGTGCAGAAAAGAAAATATGAAGTCATATGAATGTGTTTATATGTAATGCATCAAGAACATATATGACAAAAAAATCCTTCCCCTCATTAAGAAAATGCTTCAAAAGCTGCATTTTTCTGCTCTGACGATAATACAACTATTAACGTGATGAACGCACTTCATTGATAAATGTAATACAGTATTGATGCAGCTTGAACAATTTCAAGCTATATTATAAAACGACTTTCCCTATTTTACCGTTTTGTGCTGAGGTAATGAGGCCTGGGTCATAAAATCCGCCCTGCAGCGGCGCTGATGAAATGGATAAGAAGCATCCTCTTTTGGAGCTGCGACGAGCAGCCGAGCGTGCCCAATCTCTTAAACACGCATCACTACCTTGAGAGCACATTATCATCCCCCAAGGGTGAACTCTCAGGTGCGTAAGGCCTGCAATATACATTTAAGCACACGGCTTTCCAAATACAACACTAACAATGTTTTTTTGTTCTCATTTTAAATAAAACCATTCAATACGGAAGTGTAACTTGATATTGATTGTGCTTCTCTTCGCAACGCATGGCATTTCGTAGCCTGCTACGGAAAGCAATTGAATACGACAGGCACACTGAGACAAGTCAGCAAGCTTCTTTTAGACAGACAAATGGAAAAATTCCTCCCGCTGCTATACGCCCATCTGGTTACACTCCTTTTTCCATGGAGCCGCTCTCCAGCAACTTCCGTCTAACAGCTGCAAATTGTATTTTCGGGTAAGCGGAGGATTTAAGTGCCTAGACTTTGTACCTGGTTGACGTTTGAAGCTCCTCCAAATCTTTTTCGTACCTACTTCTTCAGAGGCTTTTAGATGTCTGCATCGCAATCACACTGCAGGGGATGGGCACTGTTGGAATCTTAAGAATCTAATTCTTAAGAATTGTAGTGCTCATTGATAGGAAGGTAGATGAGCCGCATCGGTCAAAAACATAACTACTAATAAGATCTGAACAATTCTTACAAATGTCATTATGATTTAAATGTTGGCTTCTCATGATCATAATGTTAGAATGAAAGAAAAACGATTAATGTGCGGTGTGTGTATGCAAATTCTTACGCAGTGAAAGCCCCCTGAATGCACCTTTGTTGTTGTTGCAGCAAATGAGTGACATCTTATTTGGCCTTCTCTTAACTCTTTGACCGCCATAAACGTTATAAAACGTTTAGTAAAAACCTACGGAAGGGCGCCGAGGACGTTAAAAGACGTTCACTATGTTTTTTTTTGTTTTTTTTGGAAACGGGTGGAGGAAAGCCTTGGGTAGCTGTGCTGAAAGTATCAAGCAGATCTAGTTAGTAAAATGACTCGTTTTGGCCCCTAGATGGCAGCGATGACTCTCTTTGCACAAGGTTGGGTGGGCCGCCCACCGTGGGCGTCAGTAGAAGACGTGTGGCGGAGCTAGAGTGTTGAGGAGACAATGGCTGATGATGCAACAATGGCTGATGAAGCAACCGGTTGCAAGCAGCTCACGCTTGAGCATTTTTTTCAAAGACGGAAAGCATCGATCAATACTAAAATGTGCATTAATGTCGACGATGATGATGACTCCGAGCTTGACGCCAAAGTTGGAAGCCTTGACGCGACCGTTATGATCACGTAGTAAGCCTCACCGGCTAGCGCGGCTAGCGCTGCTAACGCCGGAAAACGCGCAGCACAACCGACCGGGTATTCGATCGGGCGAAGGAGAGTTGTCGAAAAGCATCGACCAATGCACATTGATGATGATGATGATGGTAAATCCCGAGGTTGACGCCACAGTTGGACGCCACAGTTGGACGCGGCCGTTATTCTCACGTCATAAAGTCTCACCGGCTAGCGCTGCTAACGCCGTAGCTGCACAAGCGGACATTTTGTCGGACAATGAAGAGTACCCCGAGTCCAATGCATATTCATCGGAGGAGCGGGTACAGTCTGATCACGGAGAAGACACTGGTTCTGGACTACGATGCCACCATGAATGGAGTGGATAAGATGGATCAGAACATCTCTTACCACCCGGTATAGCAACTGAAGGACATGAGGAAGCCAGACGTAACACCACCGTAACGTAACCGTAGCATGATCCTGATATTAGACTTGATGGCAACACACACTGCAGTATATACTTGCTATTCCCTGGAAAAAACGGCCTGCAAGAAAGTGGAGCTTCTGCACGCGAAGAGGCAATCGCAGTGAAACTATGTTGTGCAAATCATGTTGCGTCTCCTTGCACGCAGGGGAGTGTTTCACAAAAAGAAAAACTGTCGTTGAAACATCCACATAATTGTAAATAGCACCACAGTTGCACACATTTGTAAATAGTTTGCCAAATTGTTGTCAAATTGTTACACTGTTGAATGTAAATAAACATATTTTGCTATCAAAAAAACTATTTTTCATTCTTGGTGGTAGTGTTTTATAGAAGTAAAGCACTATTTAGGTGTTTGTGGCATCATTCATGGACAAAAAGAAGTGTAAAATTCACTAGAGTGCATGAAATAATATCGTTTCACTAAAAGCTTGATTTCTCCGTATTTTGGTCCAAAACAAGCGCAATCGGATGAAACTAACCATTTTCTATTGTTGATTACTAAAGAACGGAATAAGGTAGAAACAAACTTTTTTTTTCTAATGAAAGATGAAAGTTCAATCTTTCATTTGGTAGTATGTGTTTCCATAGTCCAAACAGAACATTTTCTGTGGACCTTGAAAGATCAGTCAAAATGCTTAAATCGGCTAGCACTGACAGCATCCCTTTTCTGAAAACGTCTGGCAGTCAAAGAGTTAAGCATGCTTTAAAATGTTCATTGACACTTCAGTTGGAATTTCAGAGCTGCCAAATGTTACGGCTCATCAATATTTTGTTTCAGAAATCATACAACGTTAACTCTTTATGCCCATAACACTGATTGTTGGTTGGCGAGCTAATGTAGCCAAATATGATGCAGGATCTCGGAGGTACAAGTTAGCTACCCGTCCGGTGTCAACACAGCACACTCACTAATCATCACCTCCACGGTATCGAATGAGCTACACTTCTGTGAAGCATTGTTATCATGGAGGGAAAAAAAACTAGAAGAAAGACGGAGCTAAATGCTAAGTCATTGACGCGTAATTACGAAACCACCAAAATAAGTGACTGGTTGATACAGTGCACTTGTCACTTTGGGTCAGGCTGGAACCACGTTATAGAGTCGAATAACCAACATTGAACATCAAAATAACAGGCAATTATATACATTGTATAATGAAATACAACACGAACTTCGTTTTAGAAACATTGCCAGCTTATTGCTAGCAATCATGAGAAAATTCCATTGACGGGCTAGATTTGATACTAGGGCTGGGAATCTTTGACTGTCTCACGATCTGATTCCGATTTTTGCGATTCGATTCGGAATCGATATTCGATTCAGAACAATTTTAGATTAAAAATGATTTCTGCTTCAATTTATAGATATGCAAAGAATTGTCATGATCTACTCCAGTCTGACTCGCTAATGCTAATTAGCGTGCTACTCATGACACTTTTGTCACGCAAAAGAATGACTATTCATACAAAACGCTTCAGGAATGTATACAAAGAAGCATCTTAACATTAGTGAACGACATATGCAACAGTGTATCAGAACACGTGAGACCCAGTGGCCAATTCATGTACAACATGAACAGTGCTCTCAATAAAGGCACACACAAACAAGGGCAAGGCAGTGTAAAATAATTGAAATAAAATCAATTTTGGGACATTTAAAATCGATTATGAATCATACTAAATGAGAATCGCGATTCTTATGAGAATCAATTTTTTGGGCACACCCCTATTTGATACAATGGGTTACCACACTACCCCAAAAAGGCCAAAGTGTGCACAGCAGGAACAGCAGTTATTTATTTTATTTGTTGTTTTATATTGCGATTATTTTAATATATAGTATGTAATATATAGTAAGTATAGTATATGTATAGTCGCTAGCTGAATAATTTGTTTTGTTGTTGTTTTGAAACAATGCATAATCATGTCCCTTAATCTTGATTTCAATATCAATCAAAAATGTTTTTTCCATAATTGGCCAGCCCAAGTGACTGTTGTGACTGGCAGACATCCCTGCGGAGTGTCTTCACATTCCATTTCTGGCTGTGCAGTTCAAAGGGTCAGGAACTTTCTGCTTGTGATAACAAAAGAAAAAGTGGGCCAAAGGCCAGGCCTGATTGTGACAATTATTACTCTTGTGAAACTGGGTCTGGATGTCTTGTACAGGCCCAGCAGTGGTTTAAGATGTCACCAGTGACAAAGAGGCTACAGCTTTACTCACTGTGTGCTCATATATATAGCTCCGCTGAAGAACCAGCTGCACTTCTGCAAAATTCTCGTTGGGATACGCAGCACGCACATAGATTGTCGAGGGAATTGTACTTGCGGAAGACAGGTCAAAGAAAAGATGATTATAACTTTTTTGTTCATGGAATAACTTCCTCACAAGGACGTCTTGTCAGCAGATGGTACGCAATGAAAAAAAAACCCAGTCTAAATGAACAAATGTTACATTAACGCGTGGAGTCACGGTGGCCATTGTAAGTAAACAACACGACTTGCATCATTGCAGAGCTGCAAGTAATTTCCTGAGAAGTGGACTGTACTCGGGGCATAGAAAAAAAAATGACTAGACATGGATTAAAAGCGAGGCACGACTGGTGATTAAAGCTCACGACTGTTTTCGTCAATCTTCCAGCATTAAGAAAAAACACGGACTGGAAAAAGCTGGAGATTAAATCACCCCTCTTTTCCTCCCATCTGGGAAGGACTGTGCGTCAACGAGGAATCAACTGTCTCCTGCATAGTTTCCAGCTGTGGTGGACTGTGAGGCCATGTCACAATTAGCATGCATGTTGCTTGTCGAAAAAGCCTTGAGGATGTATGTCAGTGTATCGGTGCTCCTTTGTGTAAAAACACTAAGGGTTTGACAGGAAGGATTGTGGAGGTACATGTTTGAAGTGACAGCAAGAACCTGACAAAATTCTATATGTACAGTCCATAGGCCCCTTCCACCTAACATGTAGTCTGCTACAGTGGCTCTTCCAGAAAAGGAAACCTGAAGCTATGGATCCGATAGCTGTCAGGCGGCTCAAGGCAGTGTATCGCTCCCCTCATTGTGTCCTGTTCAAGCCTGGAGGACTGCGCCGACACCGCTGCAGCCTACAAAGTAACTTTGTTTTGACTTGAGTGAGTTTTATCACAAAGCTGCCATCGTTTCAATGGGCCATCCATTGGAGCTCCAGCCAGATGGGACCAACGATACTGACAGTTTAAAAGAAAATCTTAAGAGAAAAAAATACTTATAAAGTAACGTGTCGGACTGACACAAAAAATATCTTTTTAGTTTTTCTAATAAAATAACCTGATACAGACGCACAACCTTTTACCCAGGGGTGGGCATTTTACGAAATTTTGCTGGTCAGTCAATCGTCGTTTTTTTAAAGATCAATCATCCATCATCACTCTGTCACCACTATTTTAGGAATGACGGACAGAAGTGGGCTTTCTGTCAGGCATCAATTGTCAATCCGGCTTGCACTGACTGACGAAAACTCACTTCCGTCAGTGCTGCTTCGTCATTTTTGTATTCATTTACTCCCAGCCGTTTTCACTGAAGCAACCCCCCTTAGCTCCCGGCTGTTTTACTGGATTTTGACTCATTTTGCAAGGTCCATTTTCATCAGGAAAAAAAAGTACATTTGTATCAGTTTCCGTTTTGCAGCAATTAGCATTAGAATATAGCGAAGTTTCATCATTATTCACATTCCTGTTGAAAACACTGTCAAAAAGAGCTTGTTGCAACATGGCCCTGGCTGATCTCTTATACTCTGCTGCCACCTGCTGGCCATTTTATGTAATAATTACCATTGCTTTAAGCCACCTCTTCAGAAGTAGGGATGCTCCGATCCACTTTTTTCATTACAGATTCGATACCGATACCTTGGGTTCAGCATCTGCCGATACCAATCCAATCCATACTAAATTGTCTTTGCACAAGCACCGGCGGTGGACCTTTGCGAGAGAAAGAGCTCGTCATTAGGGACGAGAACGTACGCGCGCCCTGGAGATAAGCCTCTGCGGATCGGGACCATTTTTGACAGATACCAGATCCATTTTTTTCCCCAATATCTGGGCCGATACCCGATACACGTATTGGATCAGAGGATCCCTAATCAGAAGCTGCATCAAAGCCTTCTGTATGCTCTTGCATAAAATAAAATAAAACATTAAAAATGTTTTTATAAATACGTTTTTGGGAGTGAAGGACAATTTATTAAAAATCGTGTTTACACGTTTTTGGGTTTGAATGAGTTCAAAGGTTCTTGTCATTCATCAGAAAAACGGGTGTCCGTCAGTGATGGAATGCCCACTTCTGCTTTTACCATACAACTTCAAAATACCTCAAACCAATATTTTATTGAAGAGATGCAAGTAGAATGAAAGGATATAAATGAGACTCTCTGTCTCACCTTTTTTAAAGGTTGGCTTAGAACAGAATTTGGAATTGCTCCTGCCACCTTACAGTGAAGAGTTTATTGAAGCAGAAAATCCGGTTGATAATTGAGTTCATTCTGAACAAATGATTTTCTGCAAGTGCGTGAAAAGACTTCTTGAGAAGAGAAAGCGCTCCCACTTCAAAGTATCCTGCCAAGATGCATGTTAGTTGCTTAGCAATTCGCTCTACAACATCGGCTTAAAAGACTTGAGAATTCATTTTACACATTGACATTCAGAGAATGGATCCTCTCAATTCTCAGTGTTTCAGAGCCATCCATTGCCGGTCTCAAACACGGATTAAAAAACAAAACAAAAGAAAGGGTGGCTAGTGTCAAGAAAAACTTTGCCAAACAAATCACGCAAATGGCTGACAAACTGAAAGTCACCACAACATTCAGTGAATTTATTTGAAAAAGTATGAATAAAACGTATTTGCAGACTACAATGAAAAAAAAAGCTAAATGCTAAATTCTGTCAGTCAGCCTTCCATTTTCTATATTGCTTATTATTGATACACTTTGGACTGATCCTGAGTCATTAGGAAGACATATCAAATATTGTATTTGAAGTATTGTAAATATTGTATTGCATATTGTAAATATTGCAAGTATGTCCAAATATTATTTACCGTATTGTCACGACCATAAGGCGCACCGTAGTATAAGGCGCAGTCACAGTTACTGGTGCTATTTCTGTGTTTAACACACACATAAGGCACACCGCACTCTTGGGCGCGCGCACGGTTAAACATACGCTAGCTCAAAACATATGGTAGCATGCTATTATGCTAAAACATATGCTAGTGCTAGCGCATGTTTTTAAAAAGGCAGCGAACGGAACAAAACTGAGTTTGGTTGAAGTAACAATGTAAACAGGGAGTTCAGTTCTATTTGAAGTATATAACAATGTACTCGCGTTGCTTTTGATCAATCCTAATCCACAAATCAGTCATAGTCCTCATGATCTTCTGTATCAGAAACAAACAACTGCGCAAGTTCTCCATCAAACACGCCGTCTCATTGACAGAGTCAGTCTCGTTGTCGTGTCCTTGGAAATAATGCCGGCTTTTGTGTTCACCCAAGCATTCACGATCCATTAACAAATTGTGGCATAACTTGCACGGTGCTGCCTCCCAGTCTTGGTAAGGCTGTGTTCGCCAGCCTCCTGGAATGATAGCAAGCTCTGCGTTCCTTTGACAAACTTTATTTTTCCACAGCAGCTGAGAGATGTGCGCATTTGAATCTGGTGTCTTTAGTATGTGGTGTGATCTGTTTAGCTACACAGTGTAGACTTGCACTACTTCAAAGTGACTTTTGCGATGTCTGTTGCTGTAAGTGCAGGGGGAGAGGGAGAGGAGGTGCTGGAGAACTCGCCACCAAATTGATTCTTCCATGCTCTCATATCTGTCCTCAGTCAGGTCCGCCTTTTCTTGTATACAAGCAATGTGTGTCAGATTTTGGACCTTGGTCCACACATAAGTTGATTTTTTGAAAATTTAAGACTTTAAAGTGCGCCTTATAGTCGTGAAAATACGGTACCACATTTGTTCTCTATATCCTTTCAAAGTTCTCCTTTAAAGAAAGCATAAAGAGACATGCAGTTCCCTTTGCAGCACTACAGGCCAATCACATAACTTGGAATGTATCCCAAGAGACACTGAACAACAACCCATTACAAATCTGTAGATGGTAAATTGAGTGATTTCAGCGATCTTTTATCTTATAGCCCCTTAGTTACCTGTGCAAAAAAATCAATCAATATGTACATGTATATTTTTATTTCACGAAAATGCAGTCATGATTAAGCTAAAAATGGCAAATAAAGTAATAGCTGGCTTTGAGAAGAACATGCAAGTTTTCCATCGTTGAACCACCAAAGCTAAGTTTGCAAGATCCTTTGTGTCACCAAAATTGTGATGACACTGAAGACAAAATTCAGACCAGATGGGGGAAAGAGGAAACCAGATAGTCAGCATGATGAATCAGCTTTTACTTCGCTGGGACATGAAATCAGTCAGGAGACTGAAACAAGGGAAGTCTGTTTGGGATAGTTGCATTGAAGTTAGACTCAGTCCATATGAACAGGCTTGGGAAGTAACGGAATACATGAAACCAACGTGAGAAAATCAAGATACAAAAATAAGTACAAGTAAGTGTATCCGTTACAGTTACAGAGGGAAAAAAAACACGCAGTCAGATTACATATACTTTTACTTTACAAAACTAATATTTTTAATTTGGGGAGAGGGACGGCAACATTTGGCAAAACAAGCTTTCCTGGAGTTAAGTAGATAACTGCTCACAATATAGCTCAATGGGCCGCCATTGGTTATCCCATGCAAGTTTTTTGTTGGCCAGCAAGTAAATGAGGCAGGCTTAGTGCGCGTTGGTCTTAGCACAATCAACTTCAAAAGTAACTCCAGGGGAATGGATGGTGACTGTTTTGGATCGTATTCACTGGAGGACTTACTCATTTTAAATAACATTTACAAAGAAATGTGTGAGCTGTCAAAATTATCTGGACTGTTAATAAACATGGAGGAGCGCTAAAAGCTAGCGGGCTAGCTCTATGCCTGAAACATGTAAGTAAATACTAAACTAATTCCCATCATGAATAACCCAAAGCTTTACAATTTATATGCCATATTACCAATATCAACTTTAAACGTCACACGTACGAGTGTAGCTATATAAAACGAGGGGTGGGCATTATTCTTTGAGCACTATTCTTTCTTACAAAATGTTGGTGTTTGGCAACGTCATGATGCATTTCTGTCACCTACTGATTAGGGAGTCTGGACTAGAATGTCTACTATTAAATCTTATATTAGTAAAGTGACAGGATTTCCCAAAAATGAAAATCTATCAAAATGCAAAGTCTGATCAGAACGCTTTAACCTTAGTACAATGCAGCAAAAAATTTGAAAATCGGATACAATTTTGCAAAGAAATTGAGCTTTTTGTGTGGGGGAAAAAATTGCCATTTTGAGAAATGTTTAGCAGACAAAGCTTCAGTTAAAAAATATCCACCAATTTTTTGAGTAGGCCAAAATTCTGACACATCCATGGGTCAAATTAACGGCATGTTTCAAATTGTGACAATCCGTAGTATGGCACCGTGCTACATGGTGATGCCTCTGTTTTGTCATGCTGATGGGTCACTTTTTTGTTTTGCCTTTCAGAGTATTTTTGCCATGGACGTGAGCGGTTGTGTACAGAATGTACGCTTTAGACGCGTGATAGCACCAATAAAAAAAAATTTGGGGTCTTCATAAAGTGGGTACATTTGGACATTCAGCCCATTTTTGCTCCCTGCTTGCCTATCCAGTAGTACCCGTGTTACACAATGGTGACACTTTTCCTAAAAACTCAATGTAACTAATGCAAAAGGAAGATTATTGGTGGAAAAAGCAGTGTTGGCAGCAGAATAGGTCATGTATGTAAGCAGTAAATGTGTTTTTTTCTGAATTTATTTGTTATAGGGGATTTTAGTGGCATTCAAGTAAGTACTCATTCCATGTTTTATAGAAAATTCCAGAAAGGTTACAGCCACTTGTTACTTATATGTATTAAATAATTAAAATAAACAGTATATTCTCTCCATCAGCTTTGTCTGCCTAAGATATTGAAATCATATCTATAACAATCTATATTTAAACTTACATTTTCAAATGTTCTCTACCAAGGTCACAATTTACTGTCTTATTTCGCTCTCTTATCTCTTACAATGCATAATAACATTCTCTCCTGTTTCCTCTTGTTCACAGTTATCACATCTACCACTATGCCAATTTAAGTAGCGTCCTGTTGAACCCACGGTGTCCAACCATTAATCCTGATACAATTGTTTCACATTTTCGCTTAGAATATGCTCTTCTCATTCCTCCAACCTTCCTGAATATTAGGGATGTAACGATAATGGCAATATCATGATATCGCGATATTAAAACTGCCCCAATATCATTGTCATGTCACGATATTAAAAGCAGAACATCTGTTTAAAAAAATTCTGGTTGATTTCCATTTGTGTAGTTCTAGTACCCTCTGGTGACTTGTCTTTTAGCGCAGTTTAATTTTCACAAGGCATGTTTTGTCTAAAATCCACACAATCATCAGATAAAGGGGAACCGAGTCAATATGTGGAGGAACTGAATGTGTGCGTGCATTAGCAAGTAAGCGCATCAATATTAAGTGTTAATAGAGATTGCAGGTTGTTAATATGCATTGCTGTTGTGTACAAAAGCAAAGTGCACAATGAGCTCATTTTTTACAATATTGCAAGCTTTTTAATATCGCCAACCTCTCCACAATATCGTGATAATTATCGTATCGTGAGCTTCATATCGTGATAATATTGTATCGTTTGGATATTGTTACATCCCTACTGAAAATTGCGTAAAACCACCTCCCAACCTTTTCTTCCTCGCACGACGTTTGCCACCTTCTCATTTTCACAATTGCATTCATCTCCATTGCACTGCACTCTACTGCCATGTCTACTTGACTATTGTCTGTTGTAGCTATCTTTGTCTGATCTGCCTGTTCATTTCCTCTGATTCCAATATGTGCTGCCACCCATACAAATAGTACTCCAATTCCCATCTTGTGAATTTTGTACAATGTTTGTTGTATTTCCACCTATATATCAGGCCTGCTATTTGGATGGTTGTATTTTAAAGTGATTAGTGATGAACTGGAGCTTGAGCATATAACTGATCCCAACGGACTCGTTTCCAATAAGATTGCTACCATTTCCCCTGCAAAAAGCCATACCCCCCACATTGATTATTTTCCCCACTTTGTCATGAAACTCGGGTACAATAAATGAAACTCCTACCTTGTTACTTGTGCTCTCCGATGCATCTGTATAGATCTTGACATAGCTATGATATCCCTCAATGTATTCCTGTACATTAGGTAGTTGAAGTGTTCTGTACTGGTTTTTCTTTTCCAATAATGTGATCTCTACCTTGGCATCAGGTATTATGCAAGGTTATATTGCTGGTCATGATAACGTTGGAAAGATATCCAAACGACACATTTTCTCCTTTCCCTGCATGTCTTTAAAATGTCCTTTCCTGGACTATCCTGATTATGGCCCTGCAACTTCACCAATACATGACTGATAACTGTGTCCTTCTCATTTCTAAAGGCATCTCTCCCATTTCCATTTGTAAAGCTGCTGTTGGAGTCGTTTTAAATGCCTTTGAACATAATCGTAATGCCTGATATTGGATGCAAGGGTTGTGGATTGAAGCTAACGCCTCTTTATTACCTTTCACTGGTCATGTGGAAAGATTTGAAAAACTTGAAGCTAGTAAATCAAATTTCCCTCACAGGATGAAGTTGATCTATCTACAGTTTCTCACAAAAGTGAAAATAATAGCGGCAACACAAAACATTGACACATTGGGCATTTTCACCTAGGGGTATACTCACTTTTTTTGCCAGGGGTTTAGCTTTGGCTGTATTTTGAGTTATTTTGATGGAACAATATAATTAAACTGTTATATAAGCTGTTCACAGTGTAATTTCTTGAGCGTCGTCCCATGAAAAGATGCAATCAAATACTGAATGTAAATGTTCCAAACTTTAAATAATAAGCAGCAGATGTGTCAGCGTAGGAGGATGGTGATTAACGGCCATCGGTTATGTGAGCAGAATAAATTAGAGTGTTGTAGCTGTGATTACTTTCCATAAACATTCATTAGCATTATTTCTGACCTTTAGGCATGTATTGAGTCATTAGTCATAATTTCAACTCCAACTAAATAAGCATGACACGCATAAATTTTACAAGTTGCCATAGGTTAAAATATTAAACACATCTGGCAGGGGGATTTAGCAAATAACAGGCAGATTTATGACAAAAAATGGATCATTACCGATAAAAGACCTGCATGACGCACACCTTCAGTGAGGTAGACATAATTGCTCTGCTTATGTGACAACGCCCTAAAGAGCACAAGCGCCACATCAGAATTCCAATACTAACAATGAACAAGATGTGTTGGACACATTTGATAGAATATATTGGGTAACTCAAAGATTCATCTGCAGCTAATTAAAATACCATTAACAATAAATAAATAGAGCTCAACTGATGCAGCACTAACGTTGAAGATGACAACATATCCAAGACGTGTGGGTGTGATATGAGCAAAGGTGACAGGAAAACTTGGTAAATGCCATGCAATTAGTCTCTGTAGTATGAACATAACTAGAACTGAGACTTAAAAAAAAAAAAGCCCCTCAAAGATTGCATTATTAAAACCTTCAACCAAAAACTGATTTCATCTGAAACTCTAAGGTAACGTTCTGAAGAATAGGAACATATACTGTAAACTGGAGGTAGAACAGGGCCTCCATGGCCCAGAGCATTAAAGTTCCTCAGTTGAGGTAACAAGGCAGTAAGTCTTGAGATTCCAGCTAAGACATACGGCATACGAGCTCTGGGATTTGTTCATTCCCAGGAAAGGAAATAATGACAACGGTGGGCTTGCGTTCTGGAAGAACATGCAGATCTTTTGTTGACCCTCACTCTAAATCAGTTTTCCATGTGCCAGAAAGGAGGTGCTCCCAAGACTGACCTCCTCTTACACTGAAGAAATTGCATGCAAGGAGACTAAATCTCAAATCAGTTTTAAACAAACGTCTGTGCATTTAATTTAAAACCTAATTGTATTGTGTGATACACTGCCGTTGTCGCTAGGTAAATTGTTTGACACAAAGCAGCATTTTAGTGCATTAAGAAAACATTAAGCTGAGGGCTACAATTTAAAGGAGTTTAACTTCTTCCTAATCCTTTCCAGACAGGCAGTATGCTGCATTTCAGTATGGGATATTTATATTGTAGATTTGTCATTTCTTTGTTATTTTTGGAGTACATGTTCAAAATTCAAAGATCAATCTATCAATCAATTAGCGATGACATTTTTAGTGTGGTAAAAAAAAAAGATAATGTTAGGTCGAAATGTCCGCACTTATCTGGCATATTGAAATAGAAAGACCCTTTCACGCTAATGATCCAAGAAAGCTTATATTACTCCTGTCTTGGCAAGTGTTTCTAAGTGGTTACATACACAACATAATATGTCATTATAATGTAATCGTCATCTAACGAGGGATTATTTTTTGATTGATTTCATGCATGTGCCTGTTACATTTCTTCCCTTTTCTATGTATTTTATGTAATTTAATAGGACAGAATCCATCATGATTTATAGACCATGAATTATTATTATAATCCATCATGAATTAACAATGACTATGCCATGAACTTACCATGAATTGTTTTAAACACATTCCGGAAGGTACCGTGAGAAATTGTTGACAAGGCTGCTAATTTCATTAACCTTTAACCAGACACTCCCACAGACATTGCAGCCTCTTCATGAGATTTTGAGAACAAAAAAATTCAATTGGCACTCAACTCAACACAGTAGCTCCATTAAGGACATCAAAACACAACAAAAATCCCAACCACCATATAGAACAGAGGAGGGAAAACTACTAAAAAGAAACTGCTGAAACTGCTAATTTTTAAACAGCCCTTCTATAGGAAAGCAATGTCAAATTATAAAAAGCACATTTTTCCCATTTAATAAAACAATCAACGATAACCACAATAACATGTTCTCTTCTATCATTGACCACTTGATTAACCCACTACGCTGGAGGCCGGACTAACTACATACATAACATGCTTCACAATACCAGTCCCAAATCTGTAGGCATTGCTACAGCAGACTCTTGTATGATAATTTTGCGTAAATTACGTACACTACTGTATTAGTTTTGATTATGATTATGTGTGATTATGGAGTACAGTGTATAGTATCTTGTTTGTCTATATTTGGACATCAAGTCCAAATAAAGATGACTGCTATACTCAGCTTTACATTATTTTATTTTTTATCAGTATCTTGGAGAAAAGGGGGGTAAGTGAGAGAGAGAGATTGTGCCAAAATGACATCTTTACTCCAACAGACAACCTTAAAAAAAATGTTTTTTTAATTATCTTTTAACTGTGATCTAAACATGATCCCACACATTCATAAAAAATAAAACTGGATTCTACCATCTTAAGAAAATAGTCGGGGTCTGCCTGTTTTTCTCTAGCGAAAACATGAAACACTAAAGCAAGCTTTTATCTCAAAGGTCATTGATTACTGTAACGACCTGGTCTTAAAAATAACAATGAAAAAAAACTATTAGCAATTTACAATTACTGCAGAACTCAGCAGCTCGTTTGCTGATGACGACCAGAACGAGAGATTATTTGGGTTTTAGCCTTGAATTGGTTTCCTGTGTGTTTCAGGACCAATTTTAAGGTGTTTTATTACTTTATAAAACCCTTTGTGGTCTGTGCCCTTTTTATTTAGCTGATCATTTCAACAGGTGGAGACCCTTCGGTCCTCTGGCCTTTTAGGAGTACTGTACCCAGAGTCAAAACTAAGACCGATGGCGAGGCATCACTTCAGGTCTATGGCTCTATTCCGGGGAGTGGATGAACTCAGGACCTCGGAGACCCTTAACATTTTTCAAAGGAGGCTCGAGATCCACCTTGTTAGTTTAGCTTTTAAACACTTTCGGCATCCTTGTCCTTTATTGCATATTATAAATGCTTTGCACTTTTCTTCAACTGAATGGTCCTATACAAATTAAGTATTGAACAGATAGACACTTGCCAGATACCATATTTAGTTACTCTACATGAGGGCAATATATCACGCAAGATGTTGCACGTGTATCCGAGTCCTATGAGTGTATGTATCAATCATCACTATTGTGATGCTGCCCATATTCATTGTTAGATTATGATAACATTTATTGTATCGTGACTCACGAGTGACTCTGAGACTTCCAGCTGGAGTTTTGTCATCTTAACATGAGATTTAAGTCACATCCCATAGTCCCATTTGGAAATAATCGAACTTGAGCTTTTGTTTTCATGCCCAAGCCTGCCAATAATAGCCCAACAACATACGGCAGTCTGCATAGCCACAGAAACAGCAGCAGCAGAAAGGTCAAACATCCTCCCAGACACCCCCTAAAAAAAAGAAGAAGATGTGTAGTACTTGCTGAAACAATCCCCAGAGGTCCGGTTATCATATTGACCTCACAGTGGCCTTTCCAGTGAGTATATTCGCTTTAAAGACTTTAAAACAGGCACAATCTGGCCCGGGTTCGCTCTATGAGAGTCCAACAATGAATCACGCATATGTGAGATTATGAGGAAAAACTCTTGGACAAAGCTGTTTAGCATTAATTTGTCCACATTTCACGTGTTTTTCCCCAGCGGAAGGAATCTGATTCTGGCTTTGAAAGAGAAATAATTAAACCTCAAAAGTGTTGAGTGCGTCATTTTGCAATGCATCTGGCTCTTTGAGCCAAGCAGCATCTTTGAAGACAGCTCAAGTAGTAGTTGAAATCTAGAAGTGCACTCAGCTGCAGCTGACAATAGTGCAGTCTACCCCAAGTTGTTTGTCCATAATCAGCCTCACAAATAAACACATAACTGCAATTTAAACATAGCCTCCATTGAGGAGTCAATGAAGGGGTTCACACACATGCACGCGCGCACAAACACACAGCGACCAGTCTGGAACAGGAACAACAGGAACCACTCAACCCTGTGGGTCCTTCAGGACCGAAGGTAGAACACACAGTCCGACTAGAGTCCACCCCCGCTCCACTCAAGTGCAAGACCTTGTTCCGAAGCTCAACTTTTTCTTTTCATGTCTGGCACGCACCACAGCAGACTGGATCAATGTAAACAAAGTCCAAAGCTAAATCACTTCTCCTGGTTTCATCTGAAGGCTTTATAAGGTGTTGCTTCTTTAACAACCTACGTATTAGGTTCGAAAGTTTAAAAAAATAAAATTGGGAAGATTATTTGTTTCGTCAGTTTGGGTCGATTTTCAGACACTACCACAATGTTGATTTACATTTGAGTAAAAGTAAATCCTACTTTTATTGAATGCCAGTCAATTGTTGAAAATCAATAAAAATCATCAAGGTGATAAAAGTGGCATTAACATTCCAGGGCTGAAAAATCTAAAACTCTGACTCATACAACAGGGTGACCTAAGGTGACTATGACTATGCTCTTTTCAAGTCATAAAAAACGAGCAAATACAATGACTGATGCTTTCAAATCCAAATAAAAGATTGAAAATACCAACTCACCATTGAGGAAGAGCTCTTCTTGCATGGCTTGTCTGGCTTCAAGAGAGAAGCAGCGTTTCTTTAGCCATTCTGCATCAAACACACTAGTGTGCTTGTCAGGCCACACAATGGACAACTGTGGAAGAACCAGGCAAAGTTAACAAGACAAAAAAAAAAATCCCATTTGGTTTCTTTGACATTTTTATTTTTAATTCACACATGCCTATAAACACATTAAAATGTTAAATCTTTCATGACGGTTTTGATGCGACCCCTTCCTTTTGGAAGACTGCTTCCTTTTGGCAACAGACTGCTGTATCGTCTTACTGCTAATGTGCAGAGCAGACTTCATTCAGAGGTCCACAGCAAAACATTTTGGCGCAGCTGTGAGTATGAAGTGGAGTTAACCTTGTCAAGCAGAAAGGAAAAGAAGGCGAAAGGAGAGCAAACAAGTTTTATTACAACTACAATAGGTTTGAGCCTTTTTCATGGTGGCCAATATGCGTTACTGACAGCGACAAACGCAAGAGCCGGACACCATTGACAGCGGGTAGCACTACCGGTAATGAAAATAAAAAGTGACACATGATACATTGCATCATTAATATTCAAGTATGAAAGTGTTCTAACGTTTAAAATATATAAAATGTTGATTAACATTCAAATAAAGTGCAAACATTGAGACGCTTTATTATCTAGCTTAAATTCACACTTTTTAGTTGATGACATTTCAATTCACAATTAGATTTAATATTCACTTGACATGGAAAAGGAAAATTATAAACTCAGTATGTAACTAGTAGAAGTGGAACAATTAATCAATTAATAAACAATTACCGGTATAATCATTTAGAGTGGCCATGTTCAAATGGCGGACTGCGGTCAGGGTCTGGGCTGAGTTAAGTTCTCATGCAGACCCACAGTCAATTGCCACTAAAAAAAAGTACAAGTTGAACTGAAATGCTTCTATCCTCTATTCTAGTGGTTGAGATGTCAAACGTTAAATATTCAATGAAACTTTATACTACCCAAAGGCTTAAATAAACAACAAATCTTTCACTGCCGTAAGATTTAGGCACAGTCCTGGATACAGTGTTGTTACTAAAAAAACACGTTATTGTAATCTGGTTACTTTCTTTCAATAACGTGCAATCTAACGCGTTCATTTTTCCAAACCAGTAATCTGATTAAAGTAACTTTCCTAAGTGGCTGTACGTTACAATTTTTTTATTACCCCATAATGTATTTAGAATGCAGAATTTTGTTGTCCATTTTGAAGAGAATTTCAAGGAGAAAATACTTCTCTTGCATTTGGGAGTGACGTCACATCGCATGTCACGTTTTCTCAGCGGAAGACGCAACGCCAGGTCACGTATAAGAACATGTGTGAGCGCTCGCAGTCTGGCCAAAACAACAGACACTACCGTCACGACGTCAACAATGGAAGAAGCAGGAGGAGCTCCACAAACGGGTGCATTTGCTCATTGGAAATACAACCATTACTTTGCATTTTTGTCCACTAAAGATGACAAAAACGTTGCAAACTTTGCGCTGGCCGACAGGTAAGGAGACAGCCAGCAGTTCAACAGTTACTTTAGCCCCCGCCCCCCGGCACGCAAACAGATGAAGCTGGATTTGAGTAATGAGAAAGGGGGTGTACTTAATGAAGTAACCTGGACGTAATGTGAATGCGCCGATTTGAAAATATGGCAACCTGTTGTGTTGACATGCTGTATATCAAATTACGTCAACCAAATGTTTTCATGTTATATCACTGCAGGATTTATGTTGGTTTGAAAACACTTACACGTAACCACATTTCAGCCATATTTACCCAATTTGTGAAAATATTGGATCATTGGTTTTAAATTTGAACTTATTTAAATTGTCTTAAGATCAAATGTACAGTAGGCACTATGCAAACTATTCATCAATCAAAATGAATTGAAAACGTAGTTTGTACACACACAACACACTTAATTCGTTACACTAGAAAAGATCCCTATTAGCAATAATGCTGAGCTGCCGCACAGAGTGTCTTTCTTGTCATACCTTGAGAAAGACTATGCCAGAGCAAAAAAAGAAAAAGAAAAAAAAGAAGGCTATCTGAATGACTGTAGTTCAGCTCTGGTACTTGAGAAAATAGACAAATGTTATAGTTACAGTTGCATCCAGCCTCCATGTAAATGTTATCGTTACAGTTTGTAACCAACCTGCAGGTGTAACGTGTTATACACCAATTTCTGGATTGTAAAACCAGAGAAACGGAAACAAAGAAACATGTTCATGATTCAAGTTTATGCACTTTCATTAAGTATTATTTAAGTAACCGGTTATCATTCTTATGTTGAGGGAGCAAAGGGCGGAAATTGGTAAAAAGTAACAGATAGTTACTTTAGCAGTAAAGTAACTAGATTATCTTTTTGAGGTGTAATCAGTAATCACATTACTTTTTCAAGTAATCTGTGACAACACTGCCTGGATATTTTTATAAAATTATTAGTAGTGTATAAAAATGTTAATGTTTTTTCTTCAGATGTGCTAAACTAGTGTTTAAAATGTTCAAAAGTTATTTTCTACTTTATTTCAAATATTGTAATTGGTATCCTTATAGTAATTGTTTGAATAAATACAAATAAGAAGAATGTGAAGTTCTAAGGTGTGAACTTTTATCCCATTGTTTTTATTGGTGATTTAAGTTTTTGCCACGGTGCTATTTCTGTACCGATATCAAGTTAGCTTATGCAGATGGTATCAAAGTCAAAATTGTGGCATCCACTTCTATGTGCCATGACCAGTCGAGGGCACACCCAGCCTCTCTCTCACAAAGTCAACTCTTGTGAGGATAAGTTGTACGGAGAACGGAGGGGTGGTTGGCCAAACTAAAATATATATTTTGGGGTTGAAACCTTTGTCGTGAGAAATCCTTTGCAACCAGACACCTCCAAATTGCCATTTTAGTTCCCAGGTTTAGAGACCTTCTTTAACTTAAAATTAGGGATGTTCGATATAACTTGTTTCCAGATTGCACCAATAGAGTACCAACACCTCTTGTTGTACTTTATAATACATCAAATTTCATTTAACACGATGAAAAAAAAATTGTGAACAAAACCTTTTCGTCTGACGCATGTGACTTGCCGATGTGTCAAACCGCTGCAGTATAGCACCAACTACTGCCGAGGAGGACTTACTCCTTGTAAGAATGTTTTGCTTTAAACATCGATGGCTGATATCAGCAGCCTTCACAAGCACCCATGACCTTAAAATAAAGTTACTACCGGTGCGATTCCACACAGTTGTGACAGAATCCTTCTTCGTGGGTTTTGTGTTAAAAGGCAATTGTCGGATGTTGTGTTTACAGCTTTGTTGCAATTATGAGTAAAATATTGCCAAATATTTTAACATCCATACTAAAGCAACTAGTAAAGTGTGGATTATAAACAATTGGAAACATATATTGGTTGTGTAACTAAATTTACATACACAGTAGCTGAGATAGCAGCACTGTTATCATCTGTTTATACTGTATCAAAATGGACTAATTAAATATTGACTAATTAAGCATTTACTCCAGACACACACTGCAGCTGGAAGAACCAGTGACTCCTGCTTAAGTTGACAAATGTTATTTTCCACAAGCAACTGAGCCAAAATGGAGCAGTTCCTGGACTAAAATAATTTCATTAGTGTTGGGAGTGTATAATGCAAATTAGCTGAATTATAATGTAAAATACAGAACGGCTTGCTTACTGACACATTTTCAGAAATTGGCAACAAAATATTTACTTTGTTGTATAATCTCTATAATCATTTGAGCAGGCACTCCAGAGACCCAACTATTTGTATGAAAACAAGTCACTTTCCCATAATAGGTCCATTTGAATATTTTGCCTTGTCTCTTGTGTTTGTATGCTTTTGATTGTGCAGAAAGATGAAAATCCTCTTCATATTCAGCTTTTGAGCAGATGTCTGAAGTGTTTGTGACAAAATATATTGTTTTCTGAGACTGTTCATAACCTTGACTTTAACACGTGTTGTAGTTGAAGAAAAACAGCCGACTGATGCAGCCATCTCAAAGACTCATCTCAAGTGTAGTGCGCTTTTGATTAAGTCGATTTTTGTTTTTGTGCAAAACAAAGCCAGTATGCTGCATGTACATAATATGTTCACAGTGGGACATTTTTCCTCACATTTACTTTATTTGAAAGACTGGATTCATGTTGATCAGTCCAGATATCTTCTGTGGTGTGACATTTCAGGAGAAAAAAAAAAGAATTGCTGTGCGGATTGGTAGCAAAATGTTCTGTACCTTGGCCCATTGAACACTTTAATGGTTTCATGGAAAAAGCAGTAGTGGCACCCCGACCTCTCAAAGACTGTGCTAAAGGTGCCAGTATCACGGTTCAACTGCCTCCCAGATTAACTTGCTCCCAATTCCATCTGTGGCCATTGGGATGATGCTGGTCCACCAATCTTGTTCTTGCTGTCCAGACACTTTTATTTATAAAAAATAAATTTAAAAAATAATAATTTAAAAACCATCTGAAACACAATGGCTCAATTGCTACTCCTGATCTGATGCAAGAAATGCAATTAAACTTTGTGGGGAAAAATAAACATCTGTCCCATGTTCCAGTACTTTTGCTTACATGAAAAACTGATAGCTTCAGTAGGTACCGTTATCTAAGTTGTGCATCAGATCCTGATTAAAGTATCTAGAAATAAAGCATAACGTAGCGTAAATAGCTCAACTGCTGCCAGTCTCTTTAGCCAAATTCATCAATTCAAAATAAGGCTTCACTGTTCAAATACTTGTGGGGTGAAGTGTACTCTACACATGAGTAATGATTCAAAGAGAAGTAGTTGAACAAGTGTTTTGTGTCTTATTTATCCATTCATTTTCTATAGTGATTAACCCATTATCCTGTTAACCCATTAAGGCTTAAAGCGCCTGGCAAAACATGCCTCTAAAACCTTTGGGTGACTTTAGAATCCCCCCCCCCCCCCCCGAAAACCTAATGTTTTCCCGGATATTCAACAATATTGTCAATGCCTACTAATGGATTGATATCTTAGCTCCCAAAATTCCCAAAAACATTTCAGAGCTTACACCTGTGGCGTTCACACACACATTATAAAACTTCCAATATTAAAAAAAGAAAAAAACTGTGTCGCATCTGCGGGTATATTTATTTATATTTTGCGCAGTTGTAATAACCTTGCTCAGGTCTCAGGGAACAACCAATCACAGCGCGGCTTCAGAAAACAGGTGAGCTGTGATTGGTAGTTGCCTGAGCAACTGTGATATCATCTTCAGTCGACAGCCAGTGGCAAAATAGAAATAAAAACGGCTGGATTTTGCTTCATAACATATTCCACAAATGTAATAGTAATCAGAATGTCATCTTTAGACTAGTGAGGTCACATATAACATTATTGTCAAGAAATGTTTAAGCTTGACTTCCCCTTTCAGGGTCACGGTAAATTGGGGCTTAACCCAGCTGACCTTGGCCAATAGGCAGACGACACCCTGGACTCGTCGCCAGTCAATCAACGGGCTTATATAGAGACAGACAACCATTCACACTCACATTCATACAGCCGCTGCGTTTAATCTAAATTTGCTTGAGTCCACGCATTTCTGTGGACCTCTTAGTGGAACTTTACTAGGAAAACAGACACTTTTGCTCATTAATTAAGAGAAGCCAACCAGTACTAGCTCAATGGACAAGTCCAGCCACATAAGGAAGTCATCATACCAAAATGTAATCTTCACCCGGATTCTGAAACGTATCCACATATTCTTTGTCTGAGAATGTAATGTTAAAACAAATGCAGCTGAAAACTCGAGTAAAGACATCTGGTGGTTTGTAAAGAACACTTTATAAGAAGCAATAAATCACTCCATAACTTGCTTGCCCCATTAGTTTTGCAACACAATATAATGAGATTAAATACAAAAGCTGTCTCAAAAAAGTTGGCTGGGTAAAAGGAATGAATGTTATCACATCGATATTACAGTACTATGTAGTAGGGATGCACCGAAATGAAATTTCTTGGACGAAAACCGAAACGCTGAAAACTATTTTATTCATTTTTTAATTATCATTGCATGTATTCTAATTAACTAAAATTATAATATTTAGCACGGGCATTTTAACAAAGCGCAATATAAATTGAAATTCCGTCCACACCACCAGACATCAGAGACATGTTGGCGAATGGTACATCAAACACCAAACGCGGGGTGAGCAACTGAGCATTTTCTGGCGGTGCAATTGCACTTTATAGTCAATGTACAGTAGTTTGCACCGGTGGGCACGGATGCGTGCGGTGCGGATGCAGCGCACTTAAAATCGGCACATTCACATATTCACCAACGTTTAAAAATAAAAATGTCACCACAACATCCTCTTTTGGCCATATTCTTTCGGCTTGAATTTTATTTGAAAATGCATATTTGCGGTGGCCGAATATTCGGTGCATCACTAATACATATTATAATATAAGTTGGAAACAATACTTGGTTGGCCTACCTTGCTATCATTGGTGACCTCCACAACATTAATTCCTGTGTGGATGTCCAGGTCGGACATGAGCAGTTTGCGGGCCTGAGCTGATTGCAGAGTACAGAGTGAGCACTGGCAGTTGTCCCTCAGCCACGTGAAGGGATACAGGCTCTGCCCTCCATCTTCCCACTCAACCTCCACCAGCCGCTCTTCATCCAGTGCCCGGGCATGTCTCACAGAGTGGCTGGCCACAGAGAGGGAGGCTGAACCCAAAGTCTGCTGTCCACGTAGCTGCACCAATGTCAGACGAGCAGATGGTGGATGTGGAATTTTCTCTGGTCTACGACAAAACCTGACAGTCTGACAGGTAACGGACGAGGTGCATCTCTGCAGAGCAGACCGGGAAACTCGGGCCAAGGTGCTCAACATTTTGAAGGCTTCTCTTCCAAATGACTCAGGACCACCAACTGTGGAGTAATTTAACATGTAAACAAAAAGAATGAATGAATGAAAAGAATTAGCAATTGTATTAACATAGTTTGAGTTTGTCTGTTTGTTTTGACGTCAATGGGAACAAACAAAACATATTTGTTAAACAATGACCCTCTTTGTGAACAAACATTGCCTTCACTGCCAGTAGACATTTAATTTTACAAAGTAATCTTTAGACTTATCTTTGTGGAATGCTGTCAGGCACGTCTCCACTAGCCCATTTCATTGCGTGTTTCTTGGCTATGCAGCTTCCAGGTTTTTTTTTGTCCAATCAGATTTCAGTTATGCACAATGCTTCACATGGGTTGAATTTCTGTTACTACTTAGGAACTTACGACTGCCTAGTTCCTTCTGTTTGCTTTATGTTAGGTTTTTTTCCGTATCTTAAATCTGATTCAGAAGCTAATGCCATTGCACATAATGTACCTTATGGCCACGAACCAATAGAAGGAATGAAACTTCTTCTGTTCATGAACTGTCAAAACAAAAGGAGAAAAATGAAATATGTTGCACGGTCATTGACTGAAAACCAAAGATGATAACCCATCTTCCAAATCATTAACAATACCTTCATAACTATTTACTTACAAAGTATAAATGCTAAAAGATTCAAATGTAAAGCAAGGCTCAATTAATATTACTACAAATGGTAATACCAAATGAGTCCTGTTCCTGTACTTCCCACTCCCTCCTCCTGTAAGCTGATCTGTGTAGCCCAGTTAAGCACCCCCAGAATGTATTTTATTTTATAAGAGACATCCATCTGTAGTGAATGACCAAACCCAGACACGTGGATGGCAATAAATGTGACGTCATTTAAACGACGTTGAGATGGCCATCGTGTGGGATAAGAAGAATTGTTAGGAATATTTAAATGTTCTGACGAGACAAAACTACAAGAAGAAGGCTCGCCAGGAGCCACAAAATATCAGCTCCTGTGTCCTTAACCAAGACGTGACATCACTTTAAGCGGGTGGATTTGATTTGCAAGCACACTAAACATAGTAACGCAAACAACCATGCGTGGACAACGTGTACATGGTCGTTACCCTGAATTGACGCCCACGTGACGACTCACAACGTTGTACAAAACAAAGGCCAGAAACATAAAATCAATAAACATGAGTTTTATCGAAGAAATGTAAGGATTCCGATTGCGTGCTAGCTAGCTAAATGACGTCATCGATTGCTCGTCTGGTCTTTACCTCCACGTTCACTGCTCGACTTCTTTGTTGTTGTTTTTGTCGATTGTATTCAAGACATGAAAATACATTGAACACACTGGTTTGTCTACCTGTATTTAGATTTCCTCGGTCCTCGTGGCTCAGCGTCCGTCAACACAAATGTCGGCTGTCAATGTGGAAGAGAAAGTAGGCGAAAGGTCGCAGAAGGAGGCAGTGCAGCATGACATAACCACAGCGCCGGTGTCCTCAACCCTTGTGCCTACTCAGGCTATTACCATGATTTATTGTCGTATGATAAACTTTCACCTTGATTTATTGTAATATTACATTGCGCTTTGGTCATATTTTAACATTTAAATCCACAAAGAGTGTGCTATTGTCTAAAAACGATCAACTGAGCGAAAGGTTGATTTACAGGGAAATCAAGTCAACGTTTTATCGTGTAACCAAAACATCACTGTGTTCAATCGGTATTTTTATTATGGTACGTGTTCCAAAGGTTAATTATTGTAACTCAGTCACAGAGGTGACCTGTGCCTTTGTGACAACCAAAGCAACAGGTATTTAATCGTGAATTACACGATGACAGCCTGACAGGCATGATAGGCAATTTTGTTCAATCAAACCGGACTAAATATGTAATTATTCCATATATGCAGCAAATAAATCATTAAAATGTACAATTAAAAAGGTGACATCTATTTTAGGACAAGTTAAAAAGAGTTGGTGATCATAAGCATAAAATATATGGTTTGTATAAAAAAATAAAATAAAAAAATAAATATTATATTTTTAATATTTCTGTGTAACCAAAGGGGACTTGTTCATAGTACATCTACTTTGTAAGTTATGCCTACATCAAGAAAATAAATACATATAAATACATAAATAAATAATGGAAATATGTTTTAAATCATGAAACTTTTTATGTTTTTAATTTAGTGACTAAGATGTAAATTTCTGTTATCAGTACAGTGAAGAATACGTACGGAATGAAGTGCTTTGTGAGGCCGACTGTTCTACACCCTTCCATCTTTGCTCATCCTATACATTCCAGTGAGCAGGTTCTTCCTCCACAGCACTCATAATTACAGGGCAAACACAGTGTGTGTTTAATTTAAAGCAGACCTCTAAACCTGGTGAGAAAAAAAAACATTGAAGGTAACTTCGTCAATATAGAAGATGTGGCAGGTGGCCGGGCTGTGTGCCCACTGATCATAGTGCTCTGTCACACTGTGTTAAGTGAGCAACGTGTGCTTGTTCCAAACAAAAGAACAATGAGACCACATTACTCGTAGGAATAACCAAAACAAAACACACCCGTGGTAAAAAATTTAGTCCTATAGAGTATGAAACCCCACAAATAGCATACTGTTAACAAAAAATAAAATAATACTTCAAACACAAACTCTTTATTTGTGAAAACACAACACGATCTGATAATGTTGTCACACAATTTGGTGTTTGAGGTTGAAATCCTTGAGTGCTGCCTGCAGTCTTTATCTATATACGGACAGTATATTACAATACATATAAGCTGCTCTATTTCAAACTTGGCATGAATAAAGAATACACATTAAAATATTTTTAAGATAGATACTGGCACTCAACATATTTACTTATTACATAGCTTCAAAACATACACTGTACATTATATTGCCTCCTGTACGCCTTGCATTTTGAGCTAAATATTTAGCACCAGAACAGTAAGGAACTGTGCAATGTCTGCTGGCCTGTTATGAATTTCATAGGTATAAACATAAATTGGAAACATAAATACAGAATGACAGTAAATATTTACTGTGGTTTGGATTTTTCTTTTCAATTGTTTATCCGTTCTTTCTGATCCAGTGAATCTGTCAGAGCTGAGCACATGTTTTGCAAAAGGGGTATTTGGGATACTCTGTGATCATGCTCTTAATTTTGGTACAATCAGAGGTGCTGCCAAGGATTTGAGGCCTTCAAATTATACTTTCAAAATGAAAATTTCCTGTGTTCCTGTCAGTAATGAGCCCATAAAACAGTCAAGACTTTCCCCACATCAAAACCCCACCTCCCATGATACTGCTAGGTACCGCACAGTACCCAGTTGTGGTCAAATGGACCATACTTTCCATGCATGACATCTTGACAACCTCAAAATGTTGGCAATGGTTTTTCATAAACCCCCACAAAAAAATATTTTCATCTAATCTTTTGTTTTTAATTAACTTGGCATCAAATGTCGGAAAACTGTACTTGGTGATGTACTTTCCACTACTGCCTGTTCTGTTCCCAAGATTAGAGGCATTTTTTTATGCACATTGTCAAAAAGCTAATTTACAATATGTTTAAGACTGCGGTTTGCCCTGATGTCCAACACTGCACATTGCATTGCTATTCCTAACAATTAAGCCTACATGAGAAGGGCAACATATTAGACTCCCAATATGATGTAGTGCCGTTTATGCCGCCACAGTACAACCACAGTAATAAATAATATTGTTAAATAAATCACTCAAAACTCAATATTAGTATACTATCTTTTTTTTTATAAAGGCAAAATTCAGCATCTAATTGATTTTAATCAATATGTTGTGGCCGGTCTAATTGCGTTTCCTTTAGGGCACACATCATAATAGTAGGAATCAAATGTTTCATTCTCTCAGTACTTCATGTATTCATGCTTCAGTCGACTAAGTCGTGTGCCGTGGCTGCGGACGATGAGCGAGAGCAGCTCGTGTTTGTCCCTCAGGCCTAGAGAAATGTCCAGTGTCTCCTTCAGGGTGTCCCGGGTGCTCACGATCATGTTGAGGAAGTCGTCGCCGAGCCGGTGCTCGTCTTTCAACTCGCTCTCCTGGCTCTGCTTGAACTTCACTTCCAGCTCCAGCAGGGACTTCTCGGAGTTCGTGAACGCGTCACTTATCTGCGTGGTCTCTCTCCGCAGAAATTTCCCGTAGCTGTCCTCTCCGTCCAGGTCGTACGAGATGCTCCTCCCGAGCCCCTCCAGCACCCGGGCAGAGTCCTCAATCTGCCGTCTGATGATGGTGAAGTCGTCCCGGATGACCGAGTCCTGGTCCTCGTCGGGACCACACTTTCGCTCATCGGTCATTCGGAAAAGCAGTTGGCATTTCTCCGGGTCGTCGTTCTCCTCGTAGTCGCCGTCCGGCACGAAGTAGTGGTGAAAAGTGCCGTTCGACATCTCTGGCTGGAGAGGTCCGCTGTAGTAGGCTCCACACAGACGGAGCGTCAACATCCCCGCACACAGCAGCAAGTGCGTAAAAGCCATTCTGTTGTCCATAAAAAGTCACTCGCACGCAAGCAATTCACTGTGTTGCGGAACGGTCCGTTATAGACTACCTAGTCCAGTCCACACGGAAGCATTTCGAACGGCTTTAAACTTACAAAGCTGCTCACTTTACTTTTGCGTCGCTCTCCTCGAAGTGTCCCCCTCTATGCCCAAACGCCAAAGTGTTGTAAAAGTGGTAAAGTGTTCCCTCAGTGGTGCCTGGCAACTTCCACCACGCCGCTGGAGTAAGAGCGAGCTTCTGAGTGGAAACCTTTCAACTTCCGACTTTGGTTGGTGCCACAAACGCAACATCTGGATGGCTGGAGTTTGCATGGAGTAGCGAGCAAGACGCGCAGATTTTACCTCAGCTGGTCTCAGGTTACATGTCGTCACTTCAGGGCAGCACTCGGGTTGGAGGGTCAGTCTGCTACTACAGGAGCAGTTGCTGGCTTTCAGTGTTGTAATGAATTACACACACAAGTGGCTGCATCTGATTTTACTTTGACACACTGCCAACAATTTTTTTTACTAAAAGATCGGGAAAGAACGGGGTAACCCCCCCTTTACAAACAATGTATTTTTTCTTGTACAAAAGTACAAAAATGTACACAAAAAAATAATCCTTAACTCATTTAAAAGCAGGGCTGGACTGGCCGTCTGACCTAAGGGGCAGATGCCCGGTGGGCCGGCCTCTTTTGGGGCCGATGCAGTACTTTTTAATTATTATTTTCCTACATTTTACCACAAGAGACTGTCCCACAATTTAGAAAGACCAGTCCATTAATCCATTTCCAATATAGATAATAAACTGAAACATCATCATCAGTGGCAGAACTTACATGTTAGGCAAGAGTCGGGCCGGGCCAAAGTCAAAATGCCAGGGCTGACTTTTTTGTGTGCCAGTCCTGTTTAAAGGGTAATTACATCACAACTATATAAAATCATGTAAAAGGGCATTATAAACACCATTGCGGAAATGTGTTTAAAGTAGCACTAAGGAACTTTTCAACCTTTATAAAATATTTTCATAACTCTTCTCATGAAACTTCGACTTAAAACTAGTTGAATGGTACCTTTGCCATGGCCTGAAGGGGTCTGTATCATTTTTACTGGCTCTAAGCAACTTTGAGGAGGATGGTAGGAACACTACCACAAAAAAAATCTACAAATGTGCTGACTGCTTCATGGCATATGTCACTTCCCTCTTTACCCATTCGTTATGATGTCGACGCACGATGCCTGCTTTCCTGGCAGAAGCTGCAAAACAACCGAAAAGTTTTGTCTGAGGAGACAAAAAAGAAAAAGGTAACTTACCCGGATAAAAGTACAGTCAAGGATGAACATTGGCCTGAATTTCACTCACTGGCGTGAGCTCAAACACAACGCATTGCGCTTGTCCTCATGGGAAATGTGGTCTTGCTTCAGACATAACATTATCACCTTTGTCCATATGGCACCGCCATAATCCACATTAATTGAAAGTTCCCTTGTGTTGCTTTTAAAGAAGTGTAAATGTATTCTAAATCAGATAAACACACACCTGTAGATGCCCGTTGGAGAAAGATGGCCGACGAGGGGTGGTCATCGCTAATGCTAAGTGCTATCTTGGTTGACAGTTCAAAAGCACTAAACAATCCTCGCGCTTCACTGCATTTCAACGTGAATGTTTTTATTGTTCACATTTTTAATACAAAAGTTTGATCATGTAGCAATGTTGATTTGAACTATACAGAAACATCTGTCTTTTCTTCTCTGGCTTCAGAATAATACTCATACTCAGTCATTTTTATAGGGTAGTATCAAATGTAGTCAATACTATTCTATTCTGGCACATATTTAAATCTCTCTTTGTGTAGTTTCAATTTTCACTTCAGTTTAATTAAGCATGGTAATATTTAAAGTACTGTAATACATGTATGTATATATTTTTCTGTACATCTATTTACATCTACATTAAATGCATATGATCTCGCAGTGCAGTGTAGTTAAAACCCCCCCAATAATAAACGGGACAATAAAATTGAACTAGAAAAATTCCCGCGGAAATTTTGAATGGGCCTGCTAACTCTTTTCAATGAGCTGAACAGTTTAAACTTTCAACCATTGAAATCGGTCAAGAAATGTGGAAGTTAACCATAATCAAGATCAAATAAAGTATCTTACTGTCCCTTTAAGAAATATGCACATTCACGCACACACATTTGATTTTAACCAACATTTCAATGAGCTGAACAGTTTAAACTTTCAACCATTGAAATCGCTCAAGAAATGTGCAAGTTAACCATAATGTACAGTATGTTACTGCCCCTTTAAGAAACATGCACATTCACGCACACACATTTGATTTTAAGCAACATTTCAATGAGCTGAACAGTTTAAAATTCAAACCATTGAAATCGGTCAAGAAATGTGGAATCTACCATAATTAATAGTATCTCACTGCCCCTTTACAAAACATGCACATTCACGCACACACATTTGATTTTAAGTTGTGAGGAGACGTCACGCACCAACACTCCATTGATTTGTATAGGATTACGCTCACCTCAAACAAAAGCCTCTCGCGACTTAACGGTTGAAGATGCAGATTCCAGAAATGGCTTGTTAGAACGGCAAGGGTTTGGGGAACGCGAGCATGTTCTCAGTTTTTTAATCGGATGAAAAATGACCAAATGAGAGCAGGTTGAAAACTTATGATTGATCGAAAATGAAGAGGGAAAAAGGGCGAAAATTACATTGAAAAGAGATCAAAAATGTGCGACTTCTCCTCGCTTAAAGTGAAAATAAAGGTACTAAATGACACCTTAGCCAAATAAAACTTAGTTTTTCAGAAAGCAGAGGCTTGTGGCTACAAAATGTGCGAATTTGATGTCTAGTGAGCAAAGATTGTGGCCATGGTGACGAGTTGAAGTGAAACTTGAAATCTATTTTTTCTCTGTCTACACTCTGATTCTTAATTGGTCCGCTCTAGCTCATGCAATACACACACATGGGATAAAGGATATTTCACTCACTGTCTTTGAACCCGCACAGGGGGGAGAGCTTTCATTCCTTAAATTTTTTTTGACACTGAGCTAAAGATGACAAAAATTCCAACAAAATGAGCTAAAATTCATATCGGTCGGTCAACGTATGCGCGCGCAGCGTGTCTTTGAAAAAGGTGCTTGATTGGAGTTGATCTCTTTCGGATTCCCATTCATTCCTATGGGACTTTTTTTGGGAGTTTTTTGGGAATAGCGTCGCCATGGTAACTGGGAATTCTTATAAAAATAATAGCGCAGCGAGTCAGAGCGAGCCGCATCGTTTGATACCTCTTTTGTCCCGGTGCGATCTACGGTACGGGCCGCATTTTTGCGGAAAATAATAAACCCTTTTTCCCTTTTTCTAGGATAGTAATATGTGCCTTCTGCTTCGCAGCAGGCCCATAATTAGTGTTGTATTAGATGGACTGTACGGGTTTGCCTCATGTTGTGACCAGTGTCTTTTTGTGAGTGTAATGTGAGTCTTCTTTTACTCAGTGTCTCTTGGCAGCGCATACTGTGCACTGAATCAGTTGCTCTGGGACATATAAAAAAGGTGTTACGTTAGCACATTTTGTTGCCACCACCTGTTCTTTTAGTCATCTGCTGGCATTAAAAGACAAGTCAAGATTAGGTCAAAAGAAATAAGACTACATGTGACTTGCTGAGTAACTAGAAGCGTTTGAAATATTTGTACTGTTGCAATCCAAATTGGGGTTTTATGACTTTGTTTTGTGTGTGCTGAATTATGCATTGCAGAAATGAAAAATAATAAGGCTATTGTTATCTTTCCTTATAAGACTAAACAGCCTTTTCCATCCCTAGAGTGGAGAACGATTTCAGTTTAAAAAGGTGATCCCGATTCCTCTCACATGAACGTATCTTTCCAGTGGAAAATGCAAAACACGGAGACCACCGGCTTTCCCACTGCATGACTGTTTATTTGGAAAGCTTTCGGTTGTGACTCTCATCCAAAAGGCTTTTAAATTGAAGTGACAGTTTGTTAAGTTTTGGTTTATTTTCTTAGATTTAGTGATGGAACTGAAAAATAAATTTAACATCCAAAATCCTCATGTAATCCAGTCTGGGCAAATCAGCATGAGTCAATATTGCGTGCTAGGAAGTCTGTCTTCATGTCACTTGTGGTTCCTGATGTTTATGACCGCATTACGTTTGCCAAGTCTCTACTCTAACCCTGGACTTAGGTCAACTTTAACAGAAACTTACTTGCGGCTGTGAAAATTGAATACGTAGACTGGAAAAAGTTCCTTCGTTTTTTTAATTTTACTTTTTATGAATTGGTCTCATTTCAGAGTCAGAGGGAAGAAAAAAGTGCAGTCATTTTAGGTCAAGGTATGTTACTCGGTTTTGAATTTAATGAATTTCATTATAATTACATCTAATCATTCTGAAACGAACTCCAGACACTCACATTAGACTGTGCCATTAAATAAATGGAGGCTGTGAAAGTTATTAACTGTAACAACATATCATTGCCCTCTAACTCAAGTTAACCCAATTTGTGCCTCCACTTGTAGCTGATGTCACTTGGTCAGAAACAGAACAAACACTATTGTTTGGCAAATAACAACTAAACTCTGTCAAAGCAAACAGGCAAGAAAAAACACATAATGAAAACCGGTATGGTAGAGAGAGAGTAGACATTTTTGTGCAGAAGCACAGTCCATACAGCTACAGCTTGACAGCAGCTTCATATGCCGAGGGTTTAATTAAGGGGAGCGAGATGGAGAAGCAGGTGTGACAGCAGCTGATGATTAGGTGCATGCTTAATTGCGGGAAGTGACCGGGAACGGCTGTTTAACAGGTAATGACATGGTGAACTGACCTGGCAGGTTAGAACTGGCAGACGTGCTTTTTGGCAAAAAAGGATGTTGAATGATGGGGCCAGACTTGACTGGGTCTGCAAGAATAATACGCCAGTCGCGCTCTAATTTGGTGTACTTTAAGTCACTGTGTTATCAAGGGGGTATCGAGATCCCGATGTTGACGTCACAAGTCCCACGCCACACTTTAACAATGATAGACAGCTGTTATGGACCAGCTGAGAAGAGGCCAAAAAAGGATTGAGCATTCTCCAGGCTACCGAGGAACCAATGGATCACAGCAGCCATAAAAAGGGTGAACAACAAGATGAAGGATTTGGGATCCTCCTCATTGCTTGTGTAGCGGTCACTTCATATCAGGTCAGGTGTGTCAATTACGGAGTCAGTTAGTTGTGTAGATGTAGCTCGATTGTATGTGTAGTTATCACATGAAGGCAAAAGGCGCGATTGGGCACTTTGTACATGATGGCTGAATCAGCAGATGCTAACTTGCTTGAAGCATCCTACCATTGGAGGGTGGCTTCATGCACACGCAAAATGTGGAGTAAATAATCTGTTTTGTTTGTTTGTGCTGCTACGGTTTAATAGATATTACACAGTTGAATTTAATGACTGCCCAACAAGCACGGCATAAATAACGGCAGGGTAGGCCGAATTAGCAGGTGCTAAATTGCTAACGTACCTAAATAACACTGTATCTAATAACACTAGTGTGAAACTGCTAACATCGATGGCATCTTTTACCATACATATAGGGGAAATAAATCCGGATTGTACAAACTTGTAAAGTAATTGTACAATCAGATTTGAAAGCACTCACAAGTGTAAGAAATAGGCTAATTCCATGTAGCAGCGTCTTCTTCTTTTCCTTTGGGCTTTTCCCTTCAGAGGTTGCCACAGCGAATCAGTTGCCGCCATCGAACCCTGTCCTTTGCATGCTCTGCTCTCACACCAACTACCTTCATGTCCTCTTTAACTCCATCCATACATCTCCTCATTGGTCTTCCTCTAGACCTCCTGCCAGGCATTTGGAAACTCAGCATCCTTTTGCCAATATACTATCTCTCCTCTGGACACCGAGTTGAAAAAAAATAAAACCACCTCGCGAATGTGTATCAGGTCATTTTCATCAAAGTGAGTGTCAATGCTCTTGGGCGGAAAGTTGATGGTTAAATGCTAGTTTTATTTCTCCCTGCCTTTGTAGTCCATTAACACGGCGCCACAACTTTCCTGTCAGAGGGGGCGTGTTCAGAGAAATAGTCACGTGATGACATCCGGATCGCTATTAGCAGAAACGCTGTCACTGTCTTTCCTGGAAAAGCAACACTATAGCTATATCCATAGTTGTAGGCTATATCCTTCAAAGGCCGAAATTATCGACCACATGACGTTACCCCCGGCAGTGGCCTTCAAATTTAGGGCCAAAGTGGAAAAGTGCACTGCAGTCTAATGAGTTTAGACTTCAAATCATTTTTTTGAAATCATGGACATACATTGTGATTGTGTGCGAGTTGTCGAGTACTAGACTGGCCTGCCAGCAGTCCAGACCTGTCATAGAAAATGTGTGGCGAATTATGAAGCACAATGCACAACAACGGAGACCTCAGATTGTTGAGCAAGAGAAACTGATAACTGTTATTTGCAAAATGTTAACTTGCGAACAGTGGTTGGATTGGGATGGTTTTCATTGAGCCTGACATGAGCTCTTAGAAACAAACTTGCACACAGACCTCTACAGCCAGGTGGGTTCATACAGGTATCTGGGGGTCCACATTGACAACACACTCAGCTGGAGGGTACATGTTGGAAGTCTCTGCTCCAAACTCCAACAGCGTCTCTATTTCCTACGCAGACTTAGAGTCTATGGAGTGGAGCAGAGGATCATGCTGTTGTTCTACCGGGCTGCATTAGAAAGTATCATCAGATACGGCATTGCGGCCTGGTACGGCAACCTCACTGTGCAGTCAAGGTCACAGATTGCCGGTCTGGTGCGGACTGCCAAAGATCATGGGGGTCAGGAATCATCCTTCCCTACAGATGCTTTATGAGCGGTCCGTCACCGGACTGGCACAGAAAATTGTTACCGACCCGACTCACATTCTGCATCATGAGTTCCAGCTACTGCCTTCCGGCAGGAGATTCAGGGCCCCCAGAACCAGGCTGAACCGCTACAAGAACTCATTCCTGCCGACATCTATCAAACTGCTTAACAACCAACATTAACTCAGTACAATAAGATATATGGTGCAATGTTGTGTGTGTGGAATATATGCAGCCGTGCTGTACATACTCATGTGTATATATATATATATATATGTATTTAGGAGTGTGTGTGTGTATATGGGTGTATGCAGTCCTCATGTATGTACTTTAACTTTAATTTTATCTCTTTTTATTCTGTTGTTTTTTCTTTACTGTAACTGCAGCTGGACGGAGTCCAGGAAAAAGTTCCCCATGGGGAAACTAAAAGTATATCGTATCGTATCGTACTGATTAAAAAAAAAAAATCTGTCTTCAACTACAAAGAAAAAAAATACCTCACTTTCCTCGCCTTTGCACATTCTCAATAAAAATATTTTTGGTTGCACATCTGGAAACATTATTAACTTTGGGCCCTTATGTCACACTTTATTTCAAATTAGGTCCAGACACCACAATTTAAACCA
The DNA here is from genome assembly GCF_054856555.1 of Leptonotus elevatus. Taxonomy (NCBI): domain Eukaryota; kingdom Metazoa; phylum Chordata; class Actinopteri; order Syngnathiformes; family Syngnathidae; genus Leptonotus; species Leptonotus elevatus. The sequence goes on along the minus strand of NC_141241.1, from coordinate 21,436,223 downwards.
TCTACTCTGCTGCATTACCTCAAGCCAAATAAGTGACCCAGCAAAACGAGTGATGACAGGATGGAATCAGTAGAACAGTGTATTATGTGGACTCCTACAAGTACTGAATGTGTAAGAAGTCATGAGTCATGTAGACCAGGGTTCACCAACTTTTTGGAAACTGAGAGCTACTTTTTGGGTACTGAGTAATACAAAGAGCTACCAGTTTGATACACACATATGAAAATAACATACAGTATTCGCTCAAATTACTTTTAATTAATTCCACTATATCATTATAAAAAAAAAAAAAACAAGCCCTAGGCTACTCTCGTGGTCATTGTTGGTGACTAATCAACGCCCGGAACTCATACGGGCAAAGTGTTGCCGTGTTTCATTTGCATTTGTGTTATTTTTGTGACAATATATTTACAGTTGTGCCCCACAATTTAGGGCTGGCCCACAAATAGCGAAAATTTGCGTATAATTGACGGCAATTATTATTATTTTTTAATTATGGACAATATTTTACCGATCCGGCCCACTTGGTAATATATTTTCCTCCATGTGGCCCCTGAGCTAATATGAGTTAACACCCCTGCCTAACACAAGCTACATTTTGCTACATTCATTCTTATCTGTTTGCAAAATCAGTGTGTTCTGCACTTCAAATCTAATCAAAACCAACTTTGTGCCCAAGAGGAAGACAATATGAAACTTTAATACGGTTTCCCTACAGCCAATTTAATAACAACGGAATTTCAGTTTTTGCACTCCAAAACCACATTGCTGTGTAAGATGGGGACAAAAGGACACTAAAAAACCATTCAGTCAAAATCACTACCCAGTGTTAATCCTTCATGCTCTCTAAACCAAGGTTTCGTATGATTTGTTAAAGTGTCGAGTGTTATCCATGATGACAGTTAAAAAGTTTTGTGCAACCTTTAAAACAGTTTTCAATCAAACTGAAACGAACCACCTCAGGGACCTTTGACTACTTTATAGAGCAGTGATTCCTAACTAGGGCGCCGTGTGAGATTAGGGTCGCCCTGTAAAATTTTCCAATTCCAAGTAATTTGTCAGAAAATTCTTATTTATTACAGACATATTTTTGTCCATCTATCTATACCCGAGATATAGTGAAAGGCAGAACAGTTAAATGCTCACTAGATGACAGAAGATACAACAAACACGTGTATCCACCCGTTGACATTTACACAGTTATCAGTTTTGTGTTCAGTTAATCAGGCCCACATTTAAAACGGAGTTGGTAAATTTGTGGGTAAATTGAGACAAAAGCATCATTATTTCCGTATTTTTGTTTGGTGCTTTGGCTCAATATAGGATGGGGAGGCTGGAATAGAAGGTTTGACTGTCTGCACCAAAACTGGTTCCCTCAAAAGGATCCAGGATCTTTTTTTTCTGGAAACTCGCATACAAATATACATATATATATATATATATTTTTTTTTTTTAGCATGAATTTCATTGGCAAGGCCTTAGTTGCTCAAAATGATTCACCACAGAAACTACGGAAGTGAACCATCCTCTTGTATGACTTAATTGTAAACACACGTGGGTGCAAATGCATGAGTCACAATGTGACGAATGTGTTTGATGATGATTTACACAAATGAGAGGTTGACGCCACTGTCTGATAAAATGAGTCACAACCACCATGAATCAGAATGATCTATTTTGTAATTTATAAAAAGCAATTCTTCTTTTTTCCCCCCTGCAACAACATTACCATTTTATCATCCGGAAACATAATAATTTCTAAAACCAGCGTGTCAAACATACAAAACAGCATTTGTATATTCAGTCCAGTATCCTTAACTAAATATTATTACAAAATAAGGGGATATGGGAAGTAGTGGTGTCAAAGTTAAAGCATTAACCCATTGATTAATCACAAAATGTATTAACGCAGAATAATCACACTAATTTTGATCCTTTAGCTTGACAGCAATTGGTTACATTAAAGGTAGCACAGGTTGTGTTTGAGCAATAAACATAAACAACATTCATTCAAGTAAAGCATTTAATAAATGCTTGCATATGACAGACATTCAGAATATTTGTTCATGTCAAACTATTGGGGTCACCCCCCCCCCCCCCCATTTTTGATTATACAATAATTAACTGATTAAAAAAAGAGGAAGAAGAGAGTGTGCAGTGGTTCAAAAAATGTGGAACACATCCTCATAACATTAAATGTAGAAAGGATTAACACATAACAGGTGCTCTTCAAATTTGGCAGGTAAAAAATGATGATAAAAAGCCTTTTTAACTCATTCACTGCCATTGACAACTATAGACGTAAAAAATTCATGTGAACTATTTCTATTAGTATAACAATTTTTCATTTAATTGAATTTTTTTATGAAAACCCATTTTTTTATTGTACATTAATAACAGATACAACAAATAACGAATACACGGCCCTTATTTTTAATATATATTTTTTAAATTAGGCCCGTCAGGCGATTCATTTTTTAAAATTGTAATTAATCACATGACTTCACTAGTTAACTAACGATTAATCACAAATTTGATATCTGTTCTAAATTTACAATATTTTTTTTTCTAGGTTTTCATACTCTTGTTAGCAAAAGTGGATTTTTTTTAAACTAATAGAAATAGTTAAAATTAAATTTTGACGTCTATAGCCGTCAATGGCAGTGAATGAGTTAATTAAGTGATTAATCATGATTAATCAAAATTCTAAGATAAAAAAAAATCATTTAGCAGCTCTACTGGGAAGGTAAAACTACTTTGTAATTTTGGTGAATTCATTATAAAAAACAAAGTCCAAATAGGAAAAAAATATATAATCAACCAATCTGTAAAAGTGCATTTTATGAAATGATTTAAAAAATGCAACCGATTTTGTGTATCTCAGATCCACAGGCATCTGATGGAAAATGCACTCTCACCCTCGACTTCAGAATAACTGAGACCACAGGCGGGCTCATAGGTGGTTAAAACTTTGAATACGTAGCTCGTAGCCAGTCCCATAAACACTTTAAAATTAATCAGTAGAATCTTTCAAATCAGGAGGGAGGTGAGAGGGTGATTTTTGACTAATTCCCGAGAGGAGTGATCTAACCTGTAAAAAATTAAGGCATGAATCAGTCGTTCAAGGTCGGGTTTGGATAGTATTTATTCCATCTCGGCTATTGCACGTACTTTGTAGATGACAGAAACATGATTGGCCAACTTTATTGATATGGGTTATGAAGGGGAAAACCTAATGCAAGATGAGTCTCAAGTGTTTGGCCGTGGAAGTGAACTTATCAGTAGAGAACCAAGACTAGATTTAACATTTTGAGTGGTATTTGGCAACTCGGACGAAAATCACGAGGAAAGAGCAAAACTTTAGGTGGTTGCTGTTTTCTCAGCTTTTTATTTTATGTACTTGACGTGGATGAATGGTTTGAGTGAGAGGAGACGGCTCGTCCCCGTAAGTTCCTGTAAATGTGGCCCGGTTGGGAAGGCTCCTGCAGTAAAGACGCGCACATACTGGGCTGGTCCCATAAATTTACCCCGAAGTTCCTGAAGTGGAAACGCGGCTTATATTAGGTTTGTTTGTTTCCCCCGATGTACGGCGCTTCCTGGTTTCATCACAGCTGCATGTCCTGTCCTAAACAACACCTGATTGGTCCGACCTAAAAAAAAAAAAGGTCAGTTGCAAACGTATCAGCGGGAGCAGTATATGATGTATTCTCGTAGTATTTGTGAACTACCACGAGAATTCAGCTGGCAAGGTGAGGGTCCTTCGGTCTCAGGAGAGGCTATATCTTGACTTTGAGTCATCTGCATAGCAGTAACAGGACACTTTATGGCGCTCAATAATTTGGCCAAAGGGCAGCATATAAATAGAAAATAACATTGGGCGTAAAACTGATCCTTGCGGTACACCATAGGCAAGGGCATACGTTGCTGAGCAGTTAGTAAACTTAATTAAGTCGAAGTATTTTTATTTTAGTATTTGAGTTAGTGCTAAGCTACAACAGCGCTGTTATCTACCATTGCTATTTTCACTGTGAAGTGCTTGTTACTCCCTGAACAGAAACAGTATGACTCAGGATCAAATGTTATCAGTTTTTTGTCAGGCTTTAAATCACAATTGTCAGGAAAACAAATGGGCAAAATGGCTCTGTTAGTATCTGTTTTCAGATCAATCCAATGGAAATTGGAAACGCATCCACTTAAATGGCCAAACTCCCAAAGTCATCAAAACCACTGTCAGTCCAATGCAGTGAGTGCTGACATATTAAACACCATTGTAGAAATCTCATTCAAAACTTGGTAATTTACCAACACTTTAACACACTTTGGAAGACTGAACTAGGTGATTAGGAGTAAAGCTGCCAACAGTATGTCAAAGCAAAGAACCTCCTCCAAATGAGAACTGTATCTACGAGCTGAAGCCTCTGACTGCTGACTTTGGGCGAGAGGTCGGTCGGGTAAGCCCTGGACTGTTTGCCAGTCAAATATAGGGCACATAGTTAAACAACCATTCATGCTCGCATTCACACCTATTGACAATTTAGAGTCTTTAATCCACCTCAAATGCATATTTTTGGAATGTGAGAGGATGCGAGCATACCTGGGGAACGAACACCCATGCAAGCCCACGAAGAACATGCAAACCAATAGCAATAGTTGAACCCTGAATCTCATTACCATGTAGCAGAGAGGCAAACCACTCGGCTCTTAAGGTTGATGTGGTTCACAAGAGTAAACAGTATTAGGATGTGGTGGTCAGTTAACATGTACATCCAGCATACCCAGGGGTGACGCTGAAATTGCATTCAAATAGTCTGATTCAAACACAACACTGTGCAGGGGTCATAAATTTGTGTCCAGGTTCAAATGAAATCATTATGGCAACAATGTTATTCAGTACGTGTCTGATTGAAAAGCTCAAAACTTTAGGGACTTGTATAATTTGAATGTTGACGGGAAGAATGACGCAGATGGGATAGAGAGAAAAATCAATATACAAAGCGGCAAGGCCAATCTGAACAACTGAATTGAAGCCACAATTTTGATGAAAATGATTACCAGAGATTTTGAAGCGTAAAAAGAAGGTTGATGGTGTTTTTCTGACACAAGACTTCTGCTCAAGCCAATAAAGACAATTAGTTCCAAGTAAGCTTGAAGACCATGTGAAGATGCCGTGCTTTGAATATTAAAAGTTGGAGAGAAAAAAACGAATAACGTTTTGGAGCTCGAGATCTGACCTAAATGCCATCAAAATGTGGCGAGAAACGATTGACTGTACTGTATATCTGTAGTCCTCACAATTCAATTTCCCAAGGCTTAGTACTAAGATTGATTGATAAATTTAGTTGCAGTCTGCATTCGAGATTAAATTCATATAACGTTTTACGGCACTATCGGGTACATCTAATTTAATTTGTGCCATGCAGGGTGCCAATTTGTAGAAGTGGGCACTTCCGTCTCTCGTCTATTCCAGTCATTGACGGATGCCCACATTTTCGGCGAGTGCTTTATGACGTGAAGCCTCGAAAAAATACATAAAGTGAGGAGCGTCTGCACTCTAAAAACAAATGAATAAAAAATTATCCAAACGGACCGACCAAACCTTTAAATTAAGTTAAGTGAAATGTAATTATTAACCCACAAAGGAACCCAATTATTGGGGTTATTTTGTGGGTTATTCATTTGACCCAACTGTTTGGGCTAATTGAATAACCCAATTGAATTGGTTTAAAAATGAACCGACCCAACTTTTTGAGTTACACAAAACCTTTTTGAGTTATTTAACCCAAAAAGTTGACAAAAAAAATGTGGGTTATTAAATAAACCCAACTATTTTGTTTAATTGAATAATCCAATTGAATTGAGTCAAAAATGAACCAGCCCAACTTTTTTTAATTATTTAAACCAAAAACTCAAGTTAACTTAAATTAATGACCCACAAAGCAATCCAATTGTATGGGTTGTTTTGTGTGTTATTCATTTGACCCAACTTTTTGGGTCAATTGAATAACCAACAAAGTTGGGTCAGTCCCTTTTTGACCCAATTTGTGCTATTTTTGACCCAACTGTTTTTAGAGTGTACTGACCACACTAAAAAGACCACATCAATGGAGCCAAGATTTGATGAGTCACTGCCCTCTGCTTCCGCGTTTTTGTTTTTTTACCCCTCTCAACAGGAAATCTAAATGCAATCTATCATATGGCAAATTTGATCATGTCTTTAGAAAAAAAAGTACAACACTGCAGCAGCTTCCCATAGGCGTGGGATAATGTTGCTGCTCGGGTCAATGCGTGAATTTAAATGTAGTCCTTTGCAATCACAATAATATTACAGGGGAAACCTGTTGAATGGTAGCTCATGAATTAATTTAATTTAGGTACAATTCTGCGGGGGAGAAGTGCACATGACTCAAGATGAAATATTACAAACCTCAGACGAAATATAAAAACATTATTCAAACAGGTATAAGAAAAAAAACGGAGCGCAACACACAATATGCTGTGATGTGAGCGCATGACCACGGCTGGTAATGTTGCAAATGTAAGGACGGATTAAGTTGTGTATGATGTAGATGATGGACTGTGATGCGAAACGGTACCGCTAAAAAGATAACTGTCCGGATATGTCAGCAGACGAATATTTAATTCCCTGATTAATAATGCGGCACCTTCATCAATAGGGTCATTGTCAAACGGACATGCCATGTTCCTGACAAAAGTGGACTTTACGCTATAGACTATAGCCGTATTTACGCAAAAACTCGCCGCAGCGGACTGAATGAATGAGGAAATCAAATGTCGTGTGTGGCTGAAAGGAGGCGGGTACAGAGAAAAACTCGAGGTTCATTGTGATAAACCTGCTACCGACCAGGTAAGGTTCATGGACACTGGTAGTACGGTAACTGACCGAGAGCTTAAATGACCTCTTTTTATGAAACAGGCTAGAGTTACCTCTTTCCCTCTGGTTTCAGTTACCTCCCTTTCTGAAACGGAAGACACAGTTTCCCACATTTCAGGGTTTCTTGACTCTGGATTCTCACTAAACCTGCTTTGTGAAATGGACCCCAGGTTGTCCATCCCAGACAAAAACAAAAAATAAACAAATAAAAACATTCTCATAGGTTAATTTAGACAGCATTGAATGAGTCTGTCACTGTCTTACGTGAGCTAATGTAATACCGACAACTACAGAGGACAAAATATAAACGACAGAGATGCCTTCCGTTGTGCAAATTGGCAGCCTTACAGACACAGCACATCAACAGCAGATTCGGCCCACATTTAGTGACTGAAAGGTTGAGATACATTTACATAAAAATAATTATTTGTGCAGAAATAACACATTTCGGTTTACAATTACATTAGACAGGAAATAAAAACTTGAATGGGAACGTAAATTAAAACTCTTAACACTACCCCAAGGCAAAAAACATTTTACGACACTTAATTTCCCCCTGTCAGTAGTAGAAAGTGTCTTCTTGTAACAAACGATCAAAACACAGGACACAGAGACGATTCACTTTTGGCAACCAAGTCCATAAACTACCCATCAGATCAATAGAACCGAGGCCCTGAGTGAGCGAGCTGCTCTGAATTCTTCGTCATTGCATAGCTTCAGTAAGTCTAAAGAAATGTTCCCTTTTTGAATGGACACAGTGGCTACTATCTATTTATCGTTTGTATTTTTATCTTCCATGCAAGTGTTGGCATCTGTTTTCCAGATTCTGAAAGTTGTCCTAATCACAGCTTGTGTAAAACCTTGTTTTGGTTGCTAAGCGATTTCCCCAGGGACACAAGGAAGTAAATTCCAGCAGGGGACAATGATTGTTTCTAAACAACATGGTTTCTTTGTCTTTGCTCTGTGTTTTTCTCTGTCTTTGCCGCTATATAGGTCCCTATTGTAAACTTGACTCCATACAGTTGGCTTGATGCTAAATGTGACCATAAAACGGTGTTACATGTTATTTGATTTCTTGTTATGATCCCAATTCCTTTTGCAACTTGTGAAATGTGGACAGTCCTGGGGAACACCTATGGTAACCTGGGAAGGAACGTATTTAAGGTCTTTAGGTCTAAGAGATGTAAGAGTGAAAAGTGAGAGATAGTATCAAAGGCAATGAAGTCATTTTTTATGTTTTAGCCCCTTTTCTTTGCTGTGACGAGGAAAGGAGCTGCACTGCTAAGGCTCACGTTTCAAACGAGGGCAGCATTTTACATTTGACATTTCTTGCGATCACATTTGAAATGAGGATTTTGGCTCTACAAAATAGATTGAGGGAAAAAAGAAGAGGGAACATTAACCTAATCCCAGATCTTGATTAAAAAAATATTCCAGTTGGAAATCTTGATTACAGAGTGTGGTTCCTTGAGAGCAAAATAACTATTAGTGGGAACCCAAATTATGAACTCGGCGAGGATGGGATCAGAATCAAAAACTAAGTGGAAATGTTTGATCATCAGATGATCCAACTTATTTAAATTCCTTCAAGACGTGATTTGGCTCAGTAATGTTTATGGCTCTACATGCGTATTTGCGCTCCCTAACGTCTGGCCATGCTCTTGATGAGATTGTGGATGGACTTGCTGGGGATCTCCTCCCACACCTTGATCACGGAATCGGTCAGCTTCTTGACAGTTGTGGTATGACATGGTGGTGATGAATGCAAAAATACATGATGTCCTAGAGATTTTCTGGATTAGGGTTCAGGGAAAGAGTGGGTGGGAGTCAAAGCATCAGACAAAAATGTCTCCCTATAAATTACTTAAATATTCTTAAGAGAGGACTAGATTTTGGAAAATGTGGAGTACTAGAGTATGACTTCCCTGCTGCGAGATGATGATGACTGAGGAATATGTCAGTGTGACAACTGAGCAAAATCAGGTGATGACTCACAACACCCACTGTATGGTTACTTTGTATTGGACAATAAACCACATTTACTTTCAGCCAGTATCACTGGAACAGAGACAGGCATTAGTTAAGTTGGCCTTTCACTGAGGTCGTGCTTCTTATGTTGCGGCAGAGGGTCTGCAGTGTGTAACTCCTCCACAAAATGTATTACCCACTGCAAAAGGTCACACGGGTGTCAATGTGTGTGGAGCTTGAACAGTGACTGGTTTATGTCTACGCGAGAAAGTGCATTTGTAGCTAATTAATCTTCCTGACAATTCCAAAACAAGGGACCGAGTAATTTTAAATCACTTAAATACCATTTGGAATGAGCAAAATGTGTATATTTTTATTTTTATTTTTTATTTTATACTATACATACCAGGTACATCTGTATTACAGTAATCCCTCACTGAGCAGCTGGAACAGATCAATAGAACTAGTTTACACTATAAATATGGAATATGTGTCATGCAGATAATCACAAATCCATTCAAAGACAGCACAATGGAGTTGTTCAGTAGCCCCGCTAAAAGTCTGCCTCATAGTCACTTATTTGAGTTCAATTTGTGTGCATGCTTTCCACATGCTGTAAGATATTGTGGTAGTTGGCAACACAGCGGAACCAGTGCGGTAATCTTTGGATCACGCTCCCGCATGAATGATGGCTGCGATTCTGTGAGTATGCTGACTGCCTGGCAGCAGCGGTGAGCTGATCCTTGCGAATGACACCATTAATGTGCATATGGGACATACCTCTGGCGCATGCAGTCGTCTCTTGCAAATATCAAGACACTTTCTATTCTTTCTTTTTCTCTTTTTGCAAGCGCCAGCTTTTAACTATGCAGCACATTTTTTTTCTAGCAGTGTTTTTTGCTGACAACTTTAATTTGATCTACTGTGGAACTGCTAATCTAATACTCCTCTGGTAATTCATCCCACCCCTAACCCCCCCAAATAAGGAAATTCTACATAAATAGAAATAAGTTGACAACCTCCACTCCGTTCAACTTTGGAGGTTCAACCGTAAACCATCTTGGCATACTTAGTTGTACTGACTGATTTTGGCCCAATTCCGCCATGTCCATAGCGGTTTTCTCGTCAGCGCTCTCCTGGTTGCAATTTCTCCACTTAACTCCAAACTTGTCTAATGACAACTGACACAAGATGGCTGACATAACCGCAAGGTCATACATCAAATTAGTTCAGTACATGCCGTGTTTTCAATACTCATCATTTTCGATTAATTATGATATCTTGGGACTTGCAATATATTCTCTGCGTTGTATTATGAATTAAATATTACATTTTGCAGAATTTATAATGCAATGCATGTTGGTATTTCTCACAAATGCAAAAAGAGTGAAGGGGATAATACAATTTCACTAAACCTAAAGTAACTCTACTGCAGAGGTGGCAAATCCAGGTCCAGAAAGTAAAAACCCTGCCACAGTCTGGCTTTAGCCCCTGGTGCTAGCTAGCTAGCTAGTTTCCTAGCAGGTGAAGTGAATTAATTTAATTATAACTGTTTGATTTATAATATTACTATTTAGAAGTGGATATAACTGCTTTAATTTACTCAGTATGTCTCTGTGTGAGAAGTCAAGGTGATGTGGGGGGTTGAAGCGAATGTGTTAATTAGATTCCTTTGTCTTTTACAAACCGGTTGAGCAGGAGAGGGTTCAGTGACATCTCTTCTTGCTCTGAAAACAACGTAAATCTTTATCTTGTGAGAGGAGGGGGAGCATTTGGGCGATGTGTATTGATGTATCATGTGACTGTCTGAGAAGGAGAGGATTGGCAGAAGAAGACGGGGAGGGGTTTGAAGAGTCACGAAGGATACTAGTGCCTGGAACTGGGGGAGGAGCGACACACATGAGGGAGAGAATGGCGGCGTTTGGCCATCTCATGTGTCCATAAGCTTATGTAAAAATAAATCCTGATTTCACCGATCTCATTGTCTGAGTTTGATAATCAACATTATGAACACGGGAAAACAAAGAACGATTTTCCAACACAGGTAAGGGAGCTAGCTAGGGAGCTAGCTAGCTAGACCTGAGGCTAAAGCCAAACTGTGGCAGGGTTTTTAAGATTTCAAGATAGCCATATTAAAGGAAGCATTGTAAGTCGTGGTGTTTTTTTGTGTCATGGAAAAAAACGCCTATCTAAGCCTTTCTGCCACATGATTCAGATTAGCTGCTGAAGTCCTTCCATTTTGTCACACAAACTCTAAATGAAATGTGCGGTGAGATTATAGTCAGTGGGTTTTTAGCTTTAACCCGAGGCATTGGTTTAAGTCTTCCCATTGTTCACATACCTATTAAATATTGGTGCGGTCACTTTGACAAATCATAATTTTTCTTTAATGAGTGGAAAGCTGCAGGAGAACATTTTCTTCCGCCACGGAATTGGATTTGTCTCATTGCAAGAAAAAGTATGGCTCTCCGAGTTGTAATGGATTCCAGTGGGATGTTTCTGTCGACCAATAGGTTCTCAGGCCTACATTATTTTCAGCTCCACAAAAGGAAACAAATGCAGAGGAAAATACAAATACAATTTCAACAAATAGGTCACACCCAATAGGAAATGTGACACAAAAGCAAATATTTATATCACAGGACCATCATCTGTTTAACTTTCAGTATGTTAGGCTAAGAGCAGGTTTGAACAGATGCAGCTGCCAGACTCTTAATAAAAAGTCTGTTATCATTTAATCATAGACCTTTCACAGACTTTTCTTTGGATGGATGAAATAGTTAAGAAGTTTATGTTGTATGTGGAGGAACGGACAATGACGTCAATGTTTTTATCCAATCCCACTGTCTAAAAAAATCTAACAAAACAAAAAACAGATTGGTACTTTCAAAAGCCAAGACAATTCAAACAATTCTCATTGGAATTCCAGTGTCTTCCACAAATATTTGTCATAGCCCCTTTTCTGTGTGTTTCTGGCAAGTCTGGATTGTGGTGCAGAATGTCAGCCCTTTTTCTGGACGGCATCCTTGTTCTACTTAAAAGGAAACATCAGTCAGTGGCCATTCAATACGTCTTGCTGGAAGATTTTATTCCAACCTTTTGTTGAGTTGTTTGTACGGAAGCACTCCTGGTGTCATGTATGAGAACAATAACACTGGAAAACACATTTTTTGTTGAGTTAAGTATGGCAACTACTATGCTATCTTTCTCCTTACTAACCTATTGGGACTGACTGCACACTCCTCTACGGAAGCGTGGAGATGCCAATGTGGAGTAAACATTTTTGGTTGGCGAGTACGTTCGAACTCCACATTGGCAGCTCCACGCTTCTGTACTCCTCCCACCGTCTCAATTGTGACCACTCAAATAAGTTGCCACGTTGCTGTAGATGAGTCCAGTCGTATAATCAGCTCTTCGTACAATGGTCTTACTATAGCTAATCAGTGGAATCTTGCTTATATGGATGGATTGGAAAAATGTGGGAAAAAAAATGGATAGGCTAGAAGAAGAAAAAAAAACAGACTGCAATTTTGGAATCAGCATACCAATTTTAGTTTTAATCAGCATAAAAATGTTATTGTAGTCTTCTGGTTGCTGCAATATTCATTCAATGTCTTCTGGCTGAAAAAAACCCCCCAGCCACAAACCAAGCACCGGGTACAAAAAAACCCCCCTCTCCATTGTTTTTGCCAGTGTGTGCAGTGCACGCTAGCTGCGGTTGCTTTAGCATGACATCACTGGCGAGGTGAGGAGGGGCTCCCGGGTGGTGGCCGTGGCGACACACTGCTTTTTGGTATAGAGCCAAGTAGAGCAGAGCAGAGTAGAGTAGATACCTTCGATGGAAACAAGGCTTAAGCTTACATACTTACTGCTATGGGGTCATTTCAAAGATACAATAAATGTCAAGAATGATTTATTTTGAATGAAAGAAACAAACAAACAAAAAAAATGAATTCCATACATGAATATACAACCAAAAGGGTGTAGGCAGAAGCAAAAGCTTTTCATTTCTGTGCTTACCCTTCTAGCACTACAAAATAGAAGAAAATAAGAAATAATCAATAATTCAATAATTGTACATTTTATATAGCACCAAATCAAAACAAGTTGCCACAAGGCGCTCCACAGCAAGGTCTAACCTTGCACGTACCCTCTGAGCAAGCACAACAGCAACAGTGGTAAGGAAAAACTCCTTCATTTTCAATTGTAGGAAGAAACCTCAAGCAGACCGGGCTCAGAGGATGACCATCTGCCCTGGTCTTTTTAACAGCAGTAAAACAATACAGTAAAACAATACAGAGTACAAAGAACACAAATCATCCAATAGAAAATTTGAATCATGAACAATGGAAAAACATACCAAACATTCAACACACATCAACTTCAATATGCTGGTATCTGTGATTATCTTTCCATGGTATAACTCATTATCATACCATCCTTAAAAACGTTTTTTCATCATACTTAATGAACTGCAGGTTTTGATATTTTACTGACACAGTGACTTTTAACATTAGTACGTTTTTTTTTTTTTTCAAATAGTAAGGATCCTCTGAGATTATATTCTTTGTCTCTGACTTTAAACAACATCTGGATACTTGGTTAAGACTTACTATGTCGTTAAATTTAGTATATTTAACTGAACAAAAAGTGGATTAGTTGATTCTCTAAACGCTTTTTTGACTAATAATTTGTATTGCTTTCTTTTGCAACAAGAGCATTTGTATTTGTTTTATAAGTATTTCCCCAAACCTCAATACAGTAAGTCATATATGGAACTACGGGTGAATAATATAATATTTTCAGGGAGTTTTGATTTATACAACTTAAACCTATACTAAGTGAGTGCGTGTGTGTGCGTGCACGTGTGTGTGTGTGTCATCTCACCGTATTCTTTCATAATATCCTTTCAAATGCGTGCCACGTCAAACAGTAAACTCTAGGTTGTGCTTGCGGAACGGACAACCACACATCATGCATCTAAGACCAGATGATTTCTACCCTGATCATAAGAACAGGGCAAAAGAAAAAGAAAATGTGTTAAAGATAACAGTGTAAGAGATTCACCCATATTCATTGTTTCACTTATTATTAACTCTATGCTACTGGAAAATTATGAGGAAATGCAACAATTTGCACCATACAAACTGAATAATTTTGGGCTTCTATGTATTTTTAGTGCTAATGCCACCCTCAGCAGATACTGATGTTGCTTGTTATCATCTTTTGGAGTCTTTTAAACGCCGATGTCCATTTATCATTCATGTGGACGGGTTAGTAAAGAAATGTCAAAAATACCATTTTGAAACAGATAAGGAGATGTTGATTGTTGCTGACATCTAGTGGTGAAAAAAGAACAAGCATGTCTGTCTATCTGTCTTTCTATCTATCTATCTATCTATCTATCTATCTATCTATCTATCTATCTATCTATCTATCTATCTATCTATCTATCTATCTATCTATCTATCTATCTATCTATCTATCTATCTATCTATCTATCTATCTATCTATCTATCCATCCGAGAGGGGTCTGCCTTTCTTCCTTGCCTTTTTTTGTCACATCAAACAACTTTCACGTCCCACAAACACATCATACATGCCTTGTAAGTGTCTCTAAATTATTGGTATAAAAGAGTGTTTACTTCCATCACTTAAGCTGTTTGGATAAAAATCTCCGGCTAATATATTAATGGGAGCCCATTTTGCACGGTGATGGTTAGCACAGTAAGTCAAAGCCATTATGTTTGTTATTCTCTGCCGGTGTAAAGAAAAATGGATAAATAAACATCAGGACATAATACAGAAGGGCGTCTTTTAACCACTGTGAGTCCTCGTCTGAGTTGAATCATGAGGCCAAAGGCGTGTCTACGTCTGTAGTAGAGATGAAAAATAGTGCTTCGTGATGAAGAGAACAGAGTAAAATTTCACACAATAAATATTTTAACTGTGACTGGGAATGGAGGATATTGTTCTTATTATTAATAAGATGCCATTGTTCAATCATGCTAAATGCTTGTTTTTCAACTTTGACCTGCATGGGTTTAGTTTGTGTAGGCTTAAATGAGGAAATGTGGATGTTCAAGGATCTGGACGCAAATATAGAGGTAACATTCGCGCAAAATAATTATATTAAAAAATAAAAATAAAGTGACAACAAATAGGACGCATGATGATTTGCAATCGATTTTAAATGAATGGGTTTATTTTACTGTTAAAATACAATAAGAACATCAATTTTTACAACCCCAACTACTAGACAACCATTCGAGTCTCTCTAGCACATGACATTGTTAACAATGTCTTACTCGTAAAAAATTAGAGGAACATTTCAGAAATGATCACCCAACTCACTTCCTCTAGATTCCGCTAATAAATTGCTTCAATTTTTACGACACATTTATGTGGTCTTCTTTTCTTTTTTTTTGTGCAACCATGGATAATCTTACCCATAATACTGACAAAAAAATGACAGTGTGATCTGAATGCTCATGTGGCTAATCTATTTAGAAGAGAATCATTTTTTTTTTTTTTTTAAAGGTTCCATTAAGGAGGCTTCACAGACTAATGCAGAGAAAAAGGACGTGAAAAATTGATCACCAACTGAAATAAAATAACGCTTTTAATGTGTACTTTGCATCATATGTAAGCGGTTTCTGGAGCAAGAGATAAAAATACAGATAAAGAAAAGTGTTCCTCCCCTCTCTCCTGAGAAGAAAAATCATTGTAAAGCTTTACAATTTAAATTATATAGTAGCCCTTGAACTACCAATGGAAAAAGCAAGCCTCTCCTTCATTTTCTTGTAGAGAATATCTAATGTTATTGGATATATTGTAGCCTATGATTAAGCTGTTTCCATGCACTCCATGAGTCTAACCAAAGCCTCACCCGTCAATGATGTTCATGAATGTGATTTTCAAACGCAGCCATTTATAATGAAATGCAATTATGGAAGTACATACTGTAGTTGTGATAGTCACAGAGAATACTGTCCGCGTCAACACACGTTAGCAATACTATGCTAGCTACTGTAAACAAGCTAATGCTAGCCACAAATGCTAAATTGGAAATTGGATGAGAATTCAAATGTCATATTAGTTGTAAGTCTTTGGCGTATCATCTCAGAGCAAAATACCCTTCTCAGGTGACATCCACGTAAGTCTTCGCGTGAGCAGAACTTAACCTGTAAGCGAGCACGTTCAGGGAAGTTGGGTGAAGTTGAGAACAAAAACTTCAAAAGTTCATCACCTGAAAATATCTAAAAAGATGTGAGGATGGAAGGTCAGTGAAAGAGCAGACCCCACCTTTACAAAGATCCTTAAAACATTTCAGTCCCTTCTCATTCTATACAGCAAAAGCGGAGTCAGTAAAGACAGGTTTTATCACCGGATTCTTTAACAGTGGAGTCAACACCGCGGGAGCCGTAAATTTAAAATGTATCCTAAATTGAAACCATATCTTAAGGGTTGTGATAAGATTTTGCTGCTAAGGCCAGAGGTGTTTGTGGTGGACCACACAAATCCGACTGCACATCCAAGTGACTCACACACGCACGCACACGCACCCGCACCCGCACCCGCGCCCACGCACACGCACACAAATAAAAAAAACAAATGCAATTCAAAAAAAAAGAGTGAAATGATCAAGTCTAACCCACCTTTGAATATCTGCCAAAGGATGTGAAATATTTACACAACGAAGTGAATAAAAAGATCTGCCTTTGCCAACCCCCAGGTACCTAAACCCCAGAGGGCTCATTTTAAAAGGAATGTCAAATGTAGAGAGCTGAACTGCTAAATCATTGACTGGATAGCATTCACTCTTAGCAGCATTGGCCCTTATTTACTAACCATGCAAATGTTGTGTTCCGAATGGCCAGCTGGTACCCCTCAAATTCTTCAAGAGTCTCACTGGCCATAAAGACGCAAAATGACTTTTTGTTGCGCTTTACCCATGTGAGCATTGATGTTCCTCTGCAAAACTAGAGTCTCCATAAAGAGTTGTGTCCAGCACACCCTTCAAGGACTCCCAAACTGAACTGATCTGTTGCTGCTGCATAAGCACAAACAAAAGTCAAAACCCATTTCTCCCGCGCAAAGGTGGAGTGAGGCTACCCTCTCGTTCACTGGGTGAACACCAAAGTACAGGGACCTGCTCGGTCCCTTTTTCCGTGTGAGATACCAACCCCTCTCAGAGTCCAAGCTAGGTGAGGCGGACAATGTTTAGCTGGAAGTTGTCAACCTCTCACACCAGCTTGGGCTCCTTTCCTGCTTCAGAAATGAAATTCAACATCCCCAGAGACAGCTTCTGTAGCCTCAAATTTGGCTTTGCGGCTTTGGCTGCACAGCTCACAGTGCACTGGACTCCTTTGGCCCCTCCCACAGGTGTAGAGTCCATGGGAAGGGACAGATTAATCAATTCTTTAAAAAAAATATTGTTGCAAAACTAATATCATTACATAATACAACTACTTATTTGTATGGATGTGTTAAATGGGGAACAAAAAAGTAGTACCCTGAAGTAAAATGTCACAAAAACATATTATTGCTCTATTCCTTAACAGCAGAAACCTCCAGCTACATATTTTTTTTAAAATATGCCTTATTATAGATTCAAGGGCCCCTTTGAGAAGCATAGGCCAATTTAATGAATTGAAAAGTTATAACAAAAAAAAACGAGCGAACCATCTTTTCATTATTTTGAAGAATCCGTTGAGACATTTGTGGAATATTTGCAGTGATTATTTGATCATTTCATCAGAGTATAAACGTGCTTAGGTGTCATAAACAGAAGATGCACCTTCAGTCCCTGTGAGAAAGCAGGCTTACACGCTCTACTGAACAAGCACATAGTCAAGAACACGAGTATCCATATTTTATCAACATGAAATACATACAGAAAATTTTGAGGAGGCGGGTAAAATTTACAGTGTGTTCTTGACGCATATTAAATAAATATATGCAAAGCAACTCATCTCCCTATTCAGAACTACAATATAAGAATATTTGGATTATTAACAAATTATCCATGACTTTGGAACTCAGAAGCAAGAGACTCGGTAGCCAGTGCACTGGAAATGGGATGTTGCATGAGTTGAAGCAACAGCCAAACAATGCAAAGCAGCTACGGCGCCTTTGTGGAACGGCTGCAGCCACCAGCTGGAGTTGTTGACATTGATGGTGTGTTAGACATGTGCTGTTTGCACACAATGCCGTGAAAGCATGTAGACAATCGACTTCTGCCGGTCCATCAGGGGAAAGCTTTTAATAGAAAGTAGGAGAATGACAATGAGTGGGAGATGGGGGTTTTGCAGAACAGTCAAATCATCACAGTAGCTACTCAACCAAACCTCAGTTGCTGCGGTTAAGTTTGTTGAAATTAGGACAGAAATACTTTTAGAACATGATGAGCGAGTCTGCAACAAGTCACTTGGAGTTCAGAGGTAAAAACAAATATATTTTTTTCTGTTTTTTTGAATATTTTTTTTCTGTTTTTTTTAAATATTTTTACCCTGTTTTCCTGAATAATTTTTTCAGCCTGTTTTTCAAAAATATTTTTTGACAGAAAAAAAAATTCAGTAAAACAGAAAAAAAAATTCAGAAAAACAAAAAACACTCAAAAAAACAAAGCTCCCCCCAACAATGTGTCAGAAAAACAGGAGTTGTTTTCTCTCTCTCAAATGAATGCAATACGCTTCCGTACTATTATACCCTCATTGTCAACATGTTAAAAAACTGATGGCAGAAAAATCACAATTTTAAAAAATGTCTTATCACATTAAATAGTCTTGAATTAACATTAATGAAAAGTTCATATTTGTGGCCATGCATTGCATGCATGAATGATTTTAATGAACCTACACTGCACATCTTTTCAATGAAAAAATGTTGGAAACCGGTTTTTACTGCCACCCTCAAGCCAAGCCTAATAGTGAGCTGGGAGGTGTGGCATAGGTACTGTTGAGTTTTTCCAGTGGTAACAGAGGGAATCAAGATCCGGCGTGCTGTTTGATATAGACAGAATTTACACCACACTTCAAATTTTGTGTAACGTTCATTCTTCTTAGGTGTCAGATTTGGCCTAAAGTTTTTTTGACACGTGGACTACCTAAAGGACTAGATGTGAAGACTTCCTGTGATGTATTTTTTTCTATGCGCAACAAGCTGACGCGATCAATGACAAAAGTCTGTTTTCACCCATGTTTACTCCCTCAGTAATTTTCATTTATGGATGAGGATGGAAGAGCCTGTTTAAAAAAAAATTGTCCTGTTATGATTGTGCTTGACCTCGTCATATCATATTTCACATTTTATGCAGGCATCTCCACCCAGGGAGTGGTTTCTTTGTTGTGTTTATATTTGTCACAAGGAAAACAGTAATCGTATCTATCTGCTTCTGCACCGCTCTGTGTTTTGAGCTGTTAATTTCCTCACAAAGGGAAGAAAATAGCAGAAATACAACCGCCTTTTTTTCCACCAAAGAACAGCATCCTTGAGTACCAACTCATCCGCTTGTCACAAGCACTGGAATCTCATTTCAACCACATCGTGACGCACTTATCGGAACTGAAACAACAACAATCACGCTTCATTTGAGTTCAGAAAAGCTACGTGTCACGCGCTAGACTGATATACAACACAGACAAAAGATGAAACCTGAGCTTGTCACCTTTGTGTTGCTATAACGACAGCAGCCGCTTCTACTGTCCCAGTGGGGCGGGGACTCGGTGGACTTGTCGCCAGAAGCTCCACCCATTGGGGGGAATTTACTCAGGTATCACTGTGAGAAGTCAGGAAATGGATACAACCAACTCATTTAAATGCTAACTTGATATTTAACAGTTCTATCACGCCAATTAATCCTTTAGGACCACTTACTTATGTATGTATATGCTCTTGTACGTAAGACTGGGTTCAGCTACGGGTGTGTCGCTATTGCTGAGAGGCGCAGCAGCAGGTTTAGCAGGTTGTTCCGTGCGTGAGTGCTCCCTCCTCTCGCAGGGTGACTGCTGATTCATTCGGGTTGATCACTCAGTGAAGATAATAGTTGCTTGAGCACCTGTTCTCCTCTGAGAGAGCCGCCTTGAGAATAAGGTAAGGAATTTACTGGGAGAGACTTGATTTGGCTGGTTGTCCAGTGAAGTACAAGCTAAAATGGCCAACTGGAATATCAATGGACATATTTTTTGAACAGATCTGATGTAGGGAGTCAATATTTTGAAGAAACAACCCACAACAGCAGAATTTCAAACATCCTCATACAGACATTTAAATTGAGTACTGTACAGTGCATCAACATAGAATAGAAAAGTTGGGCTTATGTGGGCAATATCTGGCAGTTTATTATGATATTTTTTTTTATTTACAATTTTAAGAGTAATGTTTTGGCATGGCAATGTAGGCTACTTAAAGCTACATCCTAATCACTGCAACAATATCAACAATAGAGAAAGGAGGTGAATTAATTATTCATTAGAGCAAAACTAAACACATTTGAATGAAATCCTACCATATTGAGCCGTTTCAGTTTTATGGTGACTTAAGGATTTGGTGTTACATCTAGTACAGAAGTTGGTCAGGCCACTAAGCTTATGATCATTTTGGATTTTTTCATTAAAGCTCGTTTTTATTTCATTTTGTATTTACTATTTTGAGTGGGTGATTTTTTAAAGTAATTATTATTATTTTGTATTTAACAAAAAAGAAGTCCCAATAAATAAATAAATATATATATATATATATATATATATATATATACACACATACATACATACAGTGCTAATGTATACAGTGCTAATGTTACATTCTTTTATAAATACAAATAATATTTTAGAGAACTAAAAAACTAAAACTAAAAACAATATGCACCTCTATTTTGATCTATTGTCAGGTGGGGGGCGAGCACTTGGCGGCAGTCCATATTTATGGGCTGCCTGATGATATTGCTTAGACGACATACATTAAATAAACTACAATTCCCAAAACGCCTGTTCAACCTTCCTACTGAAATAAATATATTTAAAATCAACCCCAAAAGATGAAAACAAAGGACATTTTTGCTATAAATATACTTAGTTTCAGTTAGTCATAGTTTTTTAAAAACACGTTTTGATTTTAATTCATTTAAGATAGTGGGTTGTTTTTTTCAATTAATTTTTTTTTTTTTACTGTAATAATCTTGTCTCCCATATTCCATGTTAGTTTAATTGAAAAGGTAGAGTTTGAAATGTGTCTTAACATAACAGCCAACTTCAAAATAAATATTTATCGCATATTTGATTTTCAAAGCATTATGTTGACAAGCTTGAGATAAGTATTCATATAACTGAGAAAACAGTTCTAGAATGCAGCCAAGCCAGTCTGTGTCCACCCTTACTGCATGCAGACTGAGGCTTGGCAATGCCTCGTTGCAAGGATAATGATTAGCCAAATTAAGTTTATTTACGTAGCCCTTAATTACAAAAAGTCTCAAAGGGCTGCACAGGCCTACAATCCACAAAAATAAACAGCACCCCGTGGTTTAGACCCACCATACACAAAAGGAAAAGATATCCAAGAAAACCCATTCAGATTGTCCTAACAATGGGCATGACTGCAATTGGCTGGTAGCCAATTGAGGGTGTGCCCTTGGAGAGACGGAGGGTCTTGCCTAAAGTCAGCTGGGATAGGCTCCAACTCAACTGAAACCCTTAACATTCGCACCAAAACCGAAAAGGCGGTGGATGGGGTTTGCTTTAAATGGGAACGTTTATAGTTTGGATTTGAAATATAGTATTGGTGACGCTGGTCCTGAAACTTTTCTGACACACCTCGTTGATGTCCTACAATAGGGTGACAGGTTTTACAGCAACAATGTGGGCGATAGCAGGACAAAACTTCCCACATTTGCCAATTTGACTGCCATGACTAGCAATGCTCTATACAGAAACATACACTAATTACAAACTAATACAACCATTAAACCGTAGTATGATATTCTACATACTACTGTATATAGTACATAGACGCTTATATTATATAGATATCATATTTTTACATAGATACCCATATATATTAAATTCACAAGTAAGTAAGTAAGTAAGTAAGTAAGTGAGTGAGTGAGTGAGTGAGTGAGTGAGTGAGTGAGTGAGTGAGTGAGTGAGTGAGTGAGTGAGTGAGTGAGTAAGTAAGTATCGGTAAGTCTCAATTTGAGTCACAAGCCTGAACTCCATAAAACCAAATGATCGTGTCTTGGAGATATGTGTGAATTACAATATGGCTTAGTTTCCCCCTCTTCTCACTGAAAATACTGTTTTTGGGTCATGGTACTTTTTCTGAAGTTAAAAGCAGCTGTGGATTTATTTATTTATTTATTCATTCATTTATGTATTTATATATTTATGTATTTATTTATTCATTACTAACAGAAATAATCTATTGTGTGTTTCAGGGAGATACCATACAGAAGAAATGGGACGGAATTTTATAATCACAATACACGTGCTGCTATTTGTTCACGCTTTTTACTTCGCCTTACTCCAAAATGTAACAGATTCTCCGGTGGACAGGTTGACTGGTAATAAAAGCTGGTTGCGTCAGCCAGACCTTGCTGGTGAAGAGGAAGGTGAAAATGGGCAGGAAGGTGATGTGTCTGGTATGGAAACAAGCAACAATTTCAGCGGCATATTTCATGAAGAAAATAATGTGGGCAGTCTCGAGCAGAGTGAGAATGAAGCATCAGATGATCTGGATGTTGCCATAACTACCGAGCCTCCCACATCTCCAAATGCCACAACAGTGCAACCCGAAATGTTGGATGGGAGAAGCAACATCACAAACATAAAAAATGAGGAGGAGTTTATTAATTCAACCACGCCTCCTCCTGCAATACCGGATGTTGATCTGCTTGATCAAAATGCAACTATAGCTCCTGATTTCTCCAATCACAGCAATATAGGCAACACCACCACCTTGGCACCAGAGATCCATGATTTAAATGAAAACACAACAACAACAACAACAACAAACACAACAACAACAACAACACCATCTGGGAACGATACAAAGTCAACCAACGTAACAGAATCGAACAACATAACAGTGGTAACGACATCAGCAACAGCAGAGATGAACAATACATCTGCAACATTGTCATCAGCAAACTCGTTGCCTCCTGAACCCACCAATGTGACAACCGTTGCTCCTATAACTCCTGAAGGCAACTTGACAGATAAACAGGCATCTTCAGGGAGCAGCTCCGACAGAGGTAGAGTTGCATTTTTGACTGTCCAAGTTTTGTTGAACCCTTAAGATCATTCTGCTTTGTTCATGAGGAGATTTCTCAACTTTAGTGGTGGGCGGATCGATCCAAATATCAATATTATCGATACCAAGTCAGTATCAATATTGGATCGATACTGGCACTATAATATCCATCTAGTAGATTAATTTCAGTTTTGCTCTTTTATGCACCGCTATGGTTTTGGTCAAACAGATAACAGTCAAGTCACAGTAGCCACAGGCAGACTTGCTCCCGCTCTCCCTCCTCCCCTCCTGTGTTTTGGTCGTGTGCCGTCATGTGACTTAGCATCTCATCTTTGTAGTAGATTGCATGAACACACATTTAATTTTTTTTTGGTTTTTTTTTACGTTTTATATTTGTTGTTGCATGATCATCTTTAACATCTTGTTTATTTAGGTTAAAAAATACGTGATGAAGACAGAATTTTTTGTTTTGTATTTGTAGTTTCTGAACAGTATATGATGAAGTATTTTTTTAAATTTCTTTTCCTATGATCACTTTGTGCGCTTTGTTTAAAGCTGCAATATGGAAATCCCCCCCCCCCCCCAACAAAAAATATCTTTACAGTAGCCTTTTTATTTGACCATTTATGACTTAAATGTCTTCTAATTAGTAGATGAACACCTTAGCTGTTCACAATGGCTACTCCTGCAAGCCTCTGGTCAATAGTTTTCAGGCTCGATTCGGGTTTGAATTTCTCGTCGTAATGTGCGCGCTGTGTATGTGAAGAAGTGTATGTGCAGTTCCATTTTTTGTGGCAGTAGCAATTCAAAATAGAATAGCCTACGTTCAGTAGCTTTAAAAAAGTGAAAACAAATGTTAGGGTTGTAATGTTTCTGGGGGGGGGGGGGGGACATTGATAAAGTATTTTGTATTTATCAATAAAATGTGTTATTTGTTTAAAAAGGAAATAACACAAAATCACTTAAAGTTTGACAATTGATTGTGAACAAACAATTCAATGAAACAGCTACCTTAATTTAAAAATTAATTTTATACCAGAATTTTCAACAAGTATTGATATCAGTATCGGCGATACTGGCCCTGTATTTACCTGGTATCGGATCTATACCAAAATTTGCAGTATCGCACACCACTACTAAACTTCCTAAAAATGGAAGATTGGAAGAATGAAGATTACAACGTAAATATAATCAGCATTGAATCAGATTGCACTTTCTATGCACATTTCCAGAAGAAGAAGAAGAAGATAACTATTTTACAATTTAATGTGTATGGAATTTTAACTTTGGTCCACATACAAACTTTAAGGTCACTAAAAACAGACTTGACCCCAGAGTGAAAAAAAATAATGCAAATGTACGTGTGTGCATGTGGACAGTTCATGTTTTATGTTTCTAGGATCAGTATTATACTGTAGCCAGGTCGTAAATAAGCATGTGTATTATTTAGGTACTGTGACTGAAGCAAAAATAGGGGAATTTAAGAGTAATATAATCCTCGCAAGATTGTTATCGCATTTTTCAGTTTGACGGTAACTCTAAACTCATTGTTTACAAGCATACAGTAGATATCACTGGTGCTTATTTGGTTGCTTTATTCTGTCCACCTTCTCACCGACCTACATTAAGTGAGATTTCACACAGGACAAATATCCCTTCTTTCAAAAGGAAAAAACAAAAAGCTCGGGGTTGGGTTTCAGCTGCCCACTTTGCCTGAAGGGTCCTTTTATAACTTCTTACTCTGCATGGACAATGATCTACTGTTTTAGTGAGGAAAAAAACAGAGAGAAAGAGCTTTAGTTCAAAGATACCTGCTCTGCCTCTGCCACATGCGTATGAGATGAGTTAAAATGAGATTTAAATTGATACTGTCTAAATGATATTATGAATTTAATTGTATTAATTCTTGAATTTTGACAATATAATACTTGAATTCAATTAAAATGCGGGCTTCTGAACAGGGTATCATATATTAAATAAATCCCGTAAGTAGTTTTAGTGTCTGGATAAACTTTCAAAAAAAAATTCAAGCACAACATGATCTGTTTAGCCTTGACTTTCTTCCTAGGGGTTCACAAAGCCAACAATGGGTGTCTGTTCCTGACCCAAAAAGATGTGAAAAAACAACACAAAGTTGTGCTTATAAAATTACATACAGTACAGAAAGGTATCTTGGTCGACCTGTTAAGAGCTTTTGCTTTGGAAGCTCTGCATGACATCTCAGCTGGTAAAAACATGACAGTATAAACCTGAATTTGATGTATTACAGCAGTATTAATGTTTAGGAAATCCAAGTTTTGGTCACAAAAGAGTCTCAAAGGGCTTCACAAGCCCACAGTTGACAAAGATCAATGACATCCCCTGGTCCATCCTGGTCATTAGGGGGGGAAATTGAACATTTGAGAAGATGACCAGGCTGAAATGGATACAGAGTGGGCAACATGAAACATATGATACAATACAATTTGAGGTTAAACAGCATGATAGTCCATTTGATTAAATAAAGCACCGCAGGTAGACACATTCAGAGAAGTGGTCTCCGTTGATCGATGTACACAATTGTTATCGCAGCAGGTTGCTTACTAAATCACTTTTGCATCCATGTTAAAGATGCCACTGTGAGCACTAAGCGTATCAGGAGCAACTATATAGCTATCTACAATGCAAAATGCACACCGGTGTTCAACAGTGTCAAGTCTGTAAATATCAAGAATGCTCAGCCTGGACCATGGCGCGCGACTGGCAGATACATTTTCACATTTACGCCTCCAAGCCAGTACAAACTGTAGGCCGGTCACCGATCACTCAGGCCTGGAGCTAAATGCCAAGCCTAAATGCTGAGGGTTGCATCAGAAAGGGCATCTGGTATCAAACTTTGCCAAACAATTTCATACCATTCACAAGCCCTGCCATTGGCGCTGTTAACCAACAGGGGGTGCCCTGGAAAGTAGAGAAATAAAGGTTAGTCAGTAATACAAATGAGCATGAGCGACGACACAAGGAGAAGAGTAGAGGACTTTTAATAATTAGGGTCAGCAGTCCAAATCAATAGTGAGTTTGGAACAAGTGTAAAGTGCCATGTTATGTTATAGAATGTGATGTCATGTGATAGAAGATTAGGATTACGGGACAAGACAATGGTGAGGTCTGCTGGGATGTAAATTGTGCAGACACTCAAGAGATGACAGGAGGTGGCGCAGATGAAGCTGTTGCTTTTCTCTTTAGAAGTGACCAGGTCGGATTGGATTCAAATTGAGATTAACAAAGCCAAGGGTCAGGCGAGGTTAGATGTTTTGGAGGCAAAGATAGAGAGCCCAGACATAGATGGTTTGAGTTAGTGAGTACAGTATATTGGTAGAAAGATGATGAGGATGGAGCTGCTAGGCAATAGACTTGAGGAAGACCTACGAGAAGGTTGATAGGTGATGGCAGTTGGGCGGTATTTTCATTACCAGCTCAAGTCTAACTTTGCGCATGGGTGGAGTTTTCTTTCATTTGGTGTTTACAGAAACTAGACAAGCAGAGGTAAAAAGGTATTTTTGTCATTATGCGTTATTGTGGTAGTAAACGCAGACGATTTGTTGAGTGCAACTCAACAATACTTAGATAGATGATAAATCTGAACGTATGGTGTCCTGGCATCTAATTACCCTGTGTAATGGAACCGTGTGGGAAACTGGCCGTAAATTATAACTAATTATTATCTGCATCACAAAAAGAAAAATACAAATTTATCAAAATCCTCCCAATGCCATCGGTGTGGCCAGTGGGGCAGCCAGAGAATGGCCCCACGAAGCTCCGCCCCTGGCCAACCAACCATACATTTTCACTTGTAAAACTTTAGCTGCAAGAAAAAAAACGATACTAATGTAAACTGTTTATAAAATTGACTGTGGTGAATTAATTCATATTATTGTCAGTATTTGGAACAAAATGTTAAGAGAACATTCCCAATTATAGAAAAAGCAATGCATTATCTCCTAAATAAATCTTGGCTGATCTTTTTATGAGTAAGCCTATTCCCCAAATTTTTATTATTATTATTAAATCCTAATTTAGGACACGTCCACGTAAAAATTTGGCAGTAATACATTTAATAATAATGCATATATGTGTGGAGACTGAGGTCAAGTTGTATTTTACAATTTAAAAAATGTGCAAAATTTCACAACTTACTTCATGTTAAAGTTGAGCTTAATATGAAAAGAAAAATGCACTGAGCTGTCACCGTCTTACAAATGCAATTATGCCATCTAGTGGCAGAAAAATGATCTCAACACAAATCAATATCATATTCAACACACTTTTTACAGTATATCTTTTTAATTTTAACTCAACTTTATGAATTATTATGAAATTCCTGTGTCAATTACTAAAAGATGTAGCCATGTTTGTATTCGTTTAACATTTCCCCCACATTTATGTTAACAAGAGTATAAAACTTAGGAAAAATACTTTATTGTACATTTGATTGTACATTTAGAACACAAATCAAATTTGTGATTAATTGTGAATTAACTACTGAAGTCATGCAATTAATTAAAAATCATTAATCACCTGACATTTTAGTTAATTTTCTATTTCACTGCTGCACAATTCAACAGTGTGGTCCTATTTGGTAGTAAAATGGGAAGTTTAATTATTCAGAATATATAGAATACTCTGACTAATTGGGCAGTCCTTCTAACCTGTCATTCCTTCTCTTATTATGAAGGGTTGTCATCCGAGACCAGCAACAGCAAACGGAATGAAGCGTGGGGGGCTGTATTGGGAACAGCTGTGGTTGTGTCCATCGTGGGATTGGTGGCATACATCTTCTTGAAAAGAAGACACGTCAAAGGTTTCTCCCACAGGAAACTGGTTGAGGAGTTCCCTTCGGACCCAGGTAAGATAGGTTCAAAAAATCCTTTAATGATTCCCCAAAGGGGAAATGCAGGCTTCTCAACAACACACATATGACATGAGAGAGTGTGAACAATAAAAAAAAATAAGCACAACAAACCCTCTTGTAGGATAAAGTGGGATAGTATTTTTTGTTATTTTGAGCTGCAGATAAAAAAAAAAGAAAAAAAAAAGAACAGCTGATTAAACCACACATCGAGTCTCCGAGTTGTGGGCGACACCGATGGTGATGGGCTAAAAAAATGTTGGTTGCCCATTACACAGTTTAGTAGGAATATTAATCGTAATTATTGTTGAACAATCTGCAACAGCACATGGTGACAACAACATCAATTCATAATTTAGAATTGTCCTCTCTTTGGAGAGACGTCCTCGTTAAAGTGTCAAATTGGACCTGACAAAAATTACACACACACGCACACACGTCCCCCCACTCCCACACACGCCTGTAAGGAACTTGTACCATGGTAATTTGCAATTCATCAAATTCTAGCCATGTACTTCAGCAAGAAATGTCACTTAGTTGCTAGAATTACATGCTTAACCTTACTGTTAAGAGTCCAAAATGAACCACGGGGACAGAGTAGAAGAGAAAATATCATGCTGTTCCATTAAATTCTAACAGTACGTGAATATGAATGACTGATTTTCATTTCTCAGGTTACTTGCGTCACAAAGAAACCAAGTACAAGGCTTTTGAGAACACTTAATTAAAGCTGCTTCAATCATTTGTAAGGCTTAATATCCATTAAATAAATTATGCATTCAAGTATCAAACATTTTTATGGTGATTAGAGATTAAATATAAAGGCTCCACATTAATTACGACATTGGCATTTGAACAGTAGAAAATGAAGAATATAAGTCGGGAAATTTATGATTTAAGGGTCTGCAGACACGCTTTATTCTCATCTGCCTTTAAAATATTCTATTGTCTTTCATGTAAAGAAGCTAGTCTAAATATTTTTATCCTGAAAATATAGTTTGGTGGTACCGTAATTGATGAACTTGTCCGGTCACAACCATAGAACCTGAAAAATTAAAAGAGGCCTTTATTTCTTGGTGTACACAGTTACCTTATTGCTGTCAAAATTCTTTAAAAAAAACAACAACAACAAAAACATTCAATAAATATCTGTAAGGTTTCAGTGGATCCCAAAACACGGACAAATAAGTGAATTTACAAAAATATTTATTTACAGCAAAAACTAAGCACAAAGGCAAAAGTCCAAAAAAAAGAGCTTGCAATGGCAAGAGAAAATTTAATAACAAAAAACGCATGCAACAAATACGCGAAACATATAAATAATAATAATAATGCATCGGATTTATATAGCACTTTTCTAGACACTCAAAGACGCTTTACAATGGAATGGACACATTATTCATGCAGTCACACATTCACACTGTGGTGGTGCTAAGCTACTTAAGTAGCCACAGCTGCTCTGGGGCAGGCTGACGGAAGCGAGGCTGCCAGTGTGCGCTCACGGCGCCCTCTGACCACCACCAAACTTTCACACCTTCCATACACCAGTGTGATCAGCACTGGAGGCAATGTGTGTGAAGTGTCTTGCCCAAGGACACAACGACACATGACTTGGGGAGAGCGGGGATCGAACAGCCGACCTTTTGGTTACCGTCTCTAAACCCTGAGCCATTGGCCAAAAAGGCAACAAGGCAAAGTACAAAAAAAAAAATCTTCAAGAACTTACAAGGAACAGAAACGGGAAGGCAAGATCTAGGTCGAGGTCACAAATGAGGTCTAGGAGTCGAGGCTATCTTGGACTGAGCCATGAGCAAGTGAATAGTCCGACAAATGGCCTCTTAGGCCCCGTCCAGACGGAAGCAAAGCCGGCTTCGTTCCTCAAACAAATCTCGTACTCACAGAAGCATTTCAAAACTTGCGTGTGTCCAAAAGAAGACGCTGAGAACGTTTAACGACTGTAATGTATATGCCAAGTCTGGAGTGGCGCTGTAGCGCAGCCACAGGGAATTAACGGAAAGCGTAGAAGAAGAATCAGCGAAGAAGACGGACACTTTTTAAAAACTTTATTGCAATCTACAGAACAAACATGATTTTGCATGTATCGAAACAACATGAAACACAGGAGAAGTGACAACGGCGGGTGATTCAAGTACAACACCGCTTGTTGAACGTGGGAATAAAGAAGCAACATATTTTGCTGCAAAAGCATAAGCAAGCTGGGGAGGCTGCGCAAAACGGCTATGACACGGCTATCCGTCATTGTCACGCGAGAATTGGCGCATACGTCATCAATCTGCGACAATGCGTCGTCATTGAGCTGCGACTATTACGTCATCACATGAGGAGAATCCTGCATATGGTTTCCAGACGGACGCGTACGGGGCGCGTTTTGAAATCTTTCCACTCTCTAGCTCGGTTTCAAAAGTGATCAGTTTCAAGCTCCGAAACCGCGCCATCGTGTGGACGAACGGTTTAAACGGTAAGAAATTTGTGAGGATACATTGAAACTGGCTTTCGTGTGGATGGGGCCTTAAATATACAAGACGTAATTGCTGATGAGCAGCGGCTGTGCAGAGTCTCATGGGCGCGTGACAAAGTCCAGGGCTATATGCGACCTTGGGCACGCAGGAACAGGCAAGGGTCTCACTTCACCGGCAGAGGTTCGAGCACAAACCGAGCAGGCCTTGACAAACTAATATCTTTGCGGTGTGTGTTTGATATAAAGAGAGTGGGTTCAGAATAAAAAACATATTAAAAGGTAAAAGTTATAGTAAATTACATCAATATCATAAACAGTCCAATAGCTATTGGAATTTAATGTATGGATTTCATGGTCAGTATTAACAGTTGAAGAAGCTGTATTTCAAATTCCTAATAATAGTTTTATAGTGGAACTATAAACTCTTTGTGTTAATCTTCATTTTCCAGTTCTGCGATTGGACAACAGTGATCCTCTGGATCTGAATTTCGGTGGCTCAGCCTATTACAACCCGGGACTACAAGGAGACAACATTCAAATGGCCAACATTCCTGCGCGCCGGGCAATGTAAAAGGACACAGTTTGGTGAATAAAGCTGCCATAGTAACTTTTTATTGGAGACATTTTAGCTCAAATGTATACCATCATGAACTCAATGTGATCATTTTTCATGGCCAACACAATCATCCATGTTGCCAAAGGTAATATGCTATGTGTTCCTCGGGTAACCCAGCTTTCTCCCACATTCCAAAAACATGCATGTTCAATTATTTGAGGAATCCAAATTGCCCACAGGTTTGAATGTGATTGTGAGTGGTTGCTTCTCTGTCTGCCCTGCGATTGACTGTCCAGTGTGTACCTTGCCTCCCACCCAAAGACATCTTGGAGAGGCTGCAGCACACCCATAAAGAAAATGAATGAATGGATAACAAATGTTAGGATTTAAGATTATATTCCCCTTTGAATATTTCTAATTCAAACCTTAATTCCAATAAAGTTGGAACATTGAGTGTAACAAATAAAAACAGATGACAAAGATTAGCGAAACCTTTTGAACACATAAAAAAAAGGGTATATTTACCACTGTGCTACATCAATAATAAGCGTTTGGGAACTGAGGACACAAATTGATTAAGCTTTGTAGGCAGAATTGTTTCCCATTCTTGCTTGATGTACAACATCAGTTGCTCAACAGTCCAGGGTCTCCATTGTCATATTTTGCGCTTCAATAATTTCACACAGAAGACAGGTCTGGACTGCTGGCAAGCCAATCTAGTCACTGACTCTCTTTGTACTATTTTCCTTTTTTTACACTTGGTTTTGGAGGACACAACGTCCACGGTTTCCAAAGACAATTTCAAATACGGACTCGTCAGACCACAGCACACTTTTCCAGTTTGCAACAGTCCATCTATGATGAGCTCCATAAATCCATAAATTCTTTGCAATTGTACATTGAGAAACTTTTTTTTTCTTAAACTGCTGGATTATTTGCTCATGAAGTTGTTCACAAAGTGAACCTCGGCCCATCCTTGCTTGTGAAAAACTGAGCCTTTCGAGGATGCTCCATTTATACTCAACCATCACACCTGTTTCCAATTAACCTGTTTACCTACGGAATGTTCCAAACAGTTTTTTTTAGGAGTCTTTTGTTGCATCTTGCAGGCAAAATTCAAATTCAAAATGAGTGGATATTTGCATAAAAACAATAACAGTAATCAGTTTGTCTTTGGAATGTATTAATAAAATTTAGGTTGAAAATAATTAGCACATTTTGGAATCTATTTTTTTTTAACACTTTACCAAATGTCCCATCTTCATTGGAATTGGGGTTTATATACCCAAACAAAATAAAATTTCTGCTTTTACAAAATAGAATGAGGAGCCAATGCGAACAATGATATTACCTGTATGTGCATTCGTTTCGGCATGCCGAGGTCAATAGGTAGTAAAACTAAAAGTTGTCCTTTCAGGTGCTGCCAGTTGCATAACCACACACCAAGAACGGGAATTTCTTGGAAGAAAACTATTTTGAGTATCTGTTTTTGGTTTTTGGATTCCATGAAGTTATATATTTAGTTGTAAGATAGCTACAGCAATATTATCATAGAAAACTTCCTTAATTTATGACCTCTATCTGTTTAAACAGAGATATGACAATTTTTTTTTGTGTACAGTGATGTGGTGCTCCTCAGAGAGTTACTCCGCTTTCACATGCAGCATACCAAGCAGAGACTGTGAAATGCACAATCGTTTAAAACTTTTTCAATGTCATTGTCATTCTTCTCATGAGTTTTCTTTGAATTTGAATGACAACCTTCAGCAAGCATCTCTAATCTCAATTTATTTTGTTATACATGGGGAGAATAATTTCTAATAATTTATTTTGTAACATTTTGATGGCCAGTCAAACAATATTTTATAATTGCAAATAAAAAATAAAAGCATATTGTCATATTCTCTCTCTCTCTCTCTCTCTCTCTCTCTCTCTCTCTCTCTCTCTCTCTCTCTCTCTCTCTCTCTCTCTCTCTCTCATTTTTTTATTATTATTATTATTTTTAATGAACTAGGTTAGCTCTCAATGAATGTGTTCTGATTTTAATTGATATGCACCACAGTTTGTAAAGAACAGCCGACAATAACTCAAGAGATACGTAACTTTCTTTGTAGTTAAATGCAGTGGTGACGCCTTTGTTCTAATTCAACTTTGTTCTCAAATCTGACACCGATCAATCAAAATGGCACTTTACGCAGCACTGTTAAACATAAATAAATAAATACATGTGTATTCTGCACTGCATATCAATGGTTGAAGTTTCTGATGCTTTCTACCTGCCTTGATGTTCCCACCCTCAATATTCAATGCACATATTTTGTAAATTTTTACACCCATTTGACACTGTATGTATTGTTTGTATGATAATTAGCATTTATTTATTTTCCATATCCAAAATCCAGAATTGTGGGTCAAAATAAACTGTGGTTGTTTGTCAGTGGACTTGGATTTCAATTATAGACAATACACACAGTAGAACTTTTAGCCAAACACCCCACAGGTCGAATAGAATAGAATAGAATAGAAGATATTTTGACTCTCATCCAAGTAGGCGTCTTTAGTTCATGCAACAAGATTTGGTTGGGACTGCACCAGCCTAAGTTGGTGTGGAAAACCCAACTATTTATGCTCCAAGCATAAACAATATCATTCTTTCAAAATTCACAAACAGCAGATGCCTTATCGAGAGGGCTCTGTAAATATTCCATTCAGTTGGAAAAAGATAGCCGGGTTTTCTACACCACTCGAATGAGAAGTGAAACGTCTTCTGAGGGAAACAGATCAGTCCAGTTGCGATCGATTCAATGCCCTGAAAATGAAATGATATGATGAATGAGAAAAGTTTGTTTTTATATATATATATTAAAAAAAAATCTAATTCTGCATAATGGTTCATGGAAAAACAAAATAAACAAATGATCAACTGAACACTCAAATGTTCAGTCAAGATCACAAAGTGTTTGACTTTAGAAGTTCCACACCCCATTATTTCATGTAAGACAGTAAAATACAGTTAAACACTATTATTCACAAAAGATAAACAGGCTCTTATTGATATGTCAAGCCGACAGAATAATGCTGTAGATGGACTTCGACACATGAGTTAACTTGACACTCACGTGGTTGTATTTTCACATGTTGCATTCAATCAGCAGCTGATATATACAATTTCCATTCCCAGGTTCATTTTGATCAATACAGCAGCACAGCAGTTTGGGATGAACCCATTTGGCAGGATGCTGAAATCAATTAAATGACACCACATCCCTGCTCGGAAATGTTCATATTGCATTTGAGGGTTTGGATAGGTTCATTTTCTCCTCCAGCTGAGTCAAATCAATTTGAATGGAATTAAATGATTACTATCTAAATTGAGGTTATGCCAAACATTTTAACAGCTAAATTCAATTTCATTCTTTTAGATAACACTCAGTAAATGAGTCAAGAACCAAAATTATAGTTGTTTTAATTACGGCAGATGAAACTTTAAAACAATGATTATACTCAACCATGGTGCCTTTGTGTGTTAATTTGCATATCTATTGACATTAGTTTCCAAACATAAAAATGTATATAAACAACGGCACAGTTCAGATAGATAATAAATGTGACTGAGCAAAGGAAAACGGCACAGAAATTGAATATGCTTCAATGACGAGGCCAGTTGTCTGATGTCAAGCCAACTTGTACTTTTCACCAACTGAAGACAAAATGAGGGCATCAAGACAGAAAAAAGCAAAAGGTAGGGTTGGCTACAGTCGAGGCCTGGACAGCATCTTGAAGAAGGAAAAACGCAATTTGATGAAGTCCTTCAGACAGTTGAGAGTGCAAATTATTTTCATTCAAGTATTATAGTAAGTAGTAGTACTGATTGTATTTATTTTTGTGTGTGAAATATAAACATCACTTGTATCAAGAATGTTGTATCCATTGTGGCGGTGCTGGTTCTAAAGCTGCTATAGGAAAAAAATATATCTGTATATTAAAAAAAAAAGCATTCCAAATGGGCTTCGTCCAGTCTTTTACATTTTTTTAATTTGTTTTTAATATGGAGCAGTGTGGTTTTTGCCCAGGCTGTGGAACATGGGTGGTGGACCAGTTCTACACCTTTAACAGGGTTCAGGTTGGTACATGGGAGTTTGACAAACCAGTTTACATGTGGTTTCTGGATTTGGATTTCAACTGTGTTTCCCAGGGGGTCTTTTGGAGGGTACACTCAGAGTACAAGGTACCGGACTCCCTAATACGGGATGTTCAATCTCTGTACAACCAGTGCCAGAGTTTGGACCTAGTGTTAATTTCGCTAACGAAAACTAAAAATATGAAATATTTTCGTCAACACACATTTTTCACCTGACAAAAACTAGACTAGACTAGACTAAAACCCACATTAATAAACAATAATTGAATCTAAATCAGAATGCATTTTTGTCGACGAATAAAGACGAGACAAAAATGTAGCTCACTTAATAAAGACTGGACATTTTAGTTCACTAATAAAGATGAGACGAAAATCATGATTTTGTAAAATCCTGTCTCTCCTAATCTGTCACTAACACACAAATCTGCAGCTAGCGAGTGCAACGTAACATTAATCCAACAGCTACAACGTTCAAACAACGTTAATCCGACCGCTAACTAATGCTAGCTAACTTACTAGCTTGTAGCATGGAGTCATAATAGCCACTCGTTGATCAACTGTAATTGTGTGTGAAGTTATTTTAAATAAAAAAGATGAGAGAAAATTTTATGTGAAGTAGTTTTAGATTAGACGGATATGTTCAATATTATCTGCTGACAAAAAAAATGTAAAAGGGTAAAATGATTGACTAAAACTAGTTTAAAATGTTGACAGTTTCTGTTGACTAAAATTGGACAAATAAAATTATGTTTTCTT
Organism: Leptonotus elevatus; assembly: GCF_054856555.1. NCBI lineage: Eukaryota > Metazoa > Chordata > Actinopteri > Syngnathiformes > Syngnathidae > Leptonotus > Leptonotus elevatus. Next base: position 21,400,299 of record NC_141241.1, on the reverse strand, counting down.
GAACTAAAATAAAGACTAAAATGTTCGACTTATAGTCGAATAAAAGTGGACTAAGTAAAAATGGGATGAGGCTGACTAACTAACTATGATTAAAAACTAACAAGTGTGATACTGAAACTGAGACTAAATTTTAAAATGGCTGATAAAATTAACACTATTTGGACCGCATTCTACTGTCTTAATCAAGCTGTGATCTTCAATTTCAAATTTGGGACCATCAGTTGGAAAAGGGCGACGTGCCTAAAGTGTTATTGCACAAATGCAAATTTATTCCAATGAACTGCTCTATTGTTTTTTAAAAGAAAAAAAGTTACATTGTGACATCATCTATGGAGAATTTATGTGAGTGTATTATTCCAAAAGTAGCGTAACCAACATGCCATCTGTGCATGTACAAGTAGGTTGATGCTCTTGTTATGCATATTAAAAATACCCGCGCTTCAGACAGGTTTGACAATGAAGGCACAGGCGAGTTGCATTTAAAAGTAACATATCACCGTGAGGTGAGAAAGGAGGTCAATCATCAGGTGAACTTTCTCTTTGTTAATGCAGCACTTTGCTAATGTTGCTTTCTGTAGTTGAAACAGTTGATCATTTAGCTCTTGGAGGGGCTACAGCAATACACTCTGTCAGTGATCTTTCCAAGCTGCTGCTGCAGTCATGTCACCGGGGTGGGTGTGAAAGGTCAGCATGCTCCTGGCAGTCCAGAAAGATAAACAAAGACGGTACAAAAGGTTTCCAAATATACATGGCCGGGAGGGAGATTTGCATCGACAGACTTTGAATACTAAAAACGCTGCTAGTAAATTGGGTTGCAGCTTGTCGAGCAGAACACTGGCGGTGAGATATATTTGACGGTTTGGTGAGCTTCTGGACAAGATGCTGCATGAATGAAAGATACGTGGCAAAATATATTCTGTACACCAAACAACTGGTATCAAACAGTAATATTAATTTTAAAAAAATTGCAAATTGAGATATCATGTTGTTCTTGTTTTTAAATATAGCAGACTTGATTGGTTGTAGTCCTGTCAGCATACTTTGTTTAGTTTATTACATTGATTTGTCCAAATCCAGTTAGTGACATCAACAGCTCTGCCATTGAGAAGAAGATGAAAGCATGAATAATCAAAAGACTGCAAATTAATTGCCATCTAGATGCACCATTGTAACAACTTGCCCTATATTTAAAAATGTGTATTTATCAGCGTCTTTGACATACTAGCCATTTATGTGTGTGTCGTTTGTAAATGTCCTATTAACAGCCTTGACTCCGATGAATGCTGTACTTTATTTGCTGTAGAAATAAACCCAATAACATACGACATCTTCTTCATGCTTAGCAAGGTAGCTTCCAGTGTGCAGGCGGAGAGGGTTCCGTTTCTACGGAAGACATCAGGTCTCGTGCTGGTACCTAAAACTGGGTGCCCTCCCTTCACACATTATGAAGACCCTGAAGTGGCTGTTCCTCTCCCACCAGAGACCACATACCTCTCATGCTATGGACCCCTTTACAGTTCGGGTACTGCGAAGATATTGGAGTGGACGACACTGTTGTCCTCTATCAGCCGCATCGGTACTAATCCATCGAAATGAGTTAACTGAGGATCACATTCTTTGACTGAGAAGTGCTTTTCGCACCATCCGGGCTTCTGTGGGTGTTGGTTTCTCCTTCACTTTCTGGATCTTAGACCCGCCACATTCAGAAGTAGTCTGTTGATATTGTAACTGTGAGGGAAGGACAGTGGTGTATTTCACAAAGCAGGTTTAGTGAGAATTCTGGGTCAAGAAACCCTGAAATGTGGGAAACTGTCTTCCGTTTCAGAAAGGGAGGTAACTGAAACCAGAGAAAAGCTCTCGGTAAATTACCGTAATAACAGTGTCCATGAACCTAACCTGGTCGGTTGCAGGTTTTTCACAATGAACTTCGAGTTTTTCTCTGTCCCCGCCTCCTTTCAGGACCACACACGACATTTCATTTCCTCATTCATTCAGTCTGCTGCGGCGAGTTTTTGCGTATATACGGCTATAGACTATAGGCTATAGCGTAAAGTCCACACATAGCATATCCGTTTGACAATGACCCTATTGATGAAGGTGCCGCATTATTACGCAGGGAGTTAAATATTCGTCGTGAGATTGTTATCAGACCGTGCATAGGTATGCTGACATTTGCGGACAGTTATCTTTTTGAGCGGTACCGTTTCACATCACAGTCCACCACCTACATACACAACTTAATCCGTCCTTACATTTGCAATAATACCAGCCGTAGTCGTGCGCTCACATCGCAGCGAAAATGGTGTGTTGCGCTCCGTTTTTTTTCTTATACTTGTTTGAATAATGTTTTTATATTTCATCTTAAGTCAAGGTGCGCTTCTTCCCTACCTCCAAGCTTAACTACTCTGCGTTGATACATGTACATACATTCTTCAAGAAGTGACACTAACTATAGAAAAAGACGATAAAAAAAAAAAGATTGAAGAGACACTTGAGGGGTACTTGTTAAATATTGCTATACGTCGCTAAGTTGGTAAAACTTTCTGCCACTTACTCCTTAAAAGTGACACAACACATTACATATTAACACAAAGTAACAAAGATTAAAACTGAAAGTTAAATTCACCCTTGGAAATGTTAAGGGTCTTTCCCACCCCACCCCACATTGAACTATTTAATTTTCAAAGGTCAGCTAGCATCCTGAAATGGAATGCTTTCATCTTTTAAGTCCAGCACAGTTTAAGCTTAGAATTTTTTGTTCCAAACAATTGCTATCTATTCATTCCCAAATACATTTGTTAAACAACCTCTTTTGTGAAAAGCAGCATCAGGTGTGTCAGGTGATAAAATAAAATAAACAGAAATCTCATATGTGCTTCCTATATTAGTCATCAGTCAATTCACAGCTCTAAATGAAAGCAGAAAATTGCCCATTGGGTTTCTCTGAGCAGCTTGAGCAGCATAAATCCAGACAGATGTTTGCAATGTGGTTCTAAATGTGCAATATTTACACCATTATTGCTTGGATTACCCGCATCTCAGATCTGCACCAAGCCAACTGCCAACAACATTCTCGAATAATTTTTAAGACTGTTGACAGAGGATTATGTAAGTGGTTTACAGAGAATGAGCAGAAAGTAGAGAGAGGCTGGTGATCAATGATTTTTTTTTTTATGCTTTTGTGACATGAGAACATGCAGAATCTTGTGTTTTAGTGCACATGGAAGATACATATAAATGCATTTGCATTGAATTCTTTAGTTACAGAATGAGCTAACATCTATTTTAATTTAAAAACATGCAAAACGTCACGATGGTGTTAAAATGCCTGGCTTAAGATGACAGCTGTGACTACATGTTAAAGATGCATTACCATGTTTACATGATAATACAACACGGCACACATTTAAAGATTATGTTGTCGTAGATGATTTACTTATTCAAATCCAGAATTGTTGTTGAAATTTAACAGTGATGAGTACCAATCGAGTCCAAGACTGGATATCCCTCCCTATGTGTATGGAATGTGGTGTTCCTCTTTCACATCCTATCTATTGTATTCAAACTGTCAAACTTGCAACAAGCTCAAGGTGCTTGGGGTTGCCGAATAAGGTGTTTATTCCTTTTCATCTGAAGGGCCGTTGAAAGTGTGTTTTGCCAGGTTTTCTCTGGGAAGTCTAACAAAACCTGGCACTCTTAAGGGTACTTATAAGATTCGCTTATACATATATGTATAAGCAAGCAAGGCGAGGCAGCTTTATTTATATAGCACACCTCAAATGCAAGGTAATTCAATGTGATTCACGTCATTAAAAATATAACTTTTAAAAGCATTTAAAAACAAAATCATTTAATACATTTAAAAAGCAAACTAAACCCAGTCATAACAGTCCGTTTTCTGCGTCCCCAGACCACCCTCAACCTCCCACCCCCGCACACCCAATAAAACAAAACTGCACCTTTCAGAGTGGCCTTTTATTCTGGGCAGTCTAAGGCACACCTGTGCACCAATCATGGTGTCTAATCAGCATCTTGATGGCACACCTGTGAGGTGGGATGGATTATCTTGGCAAAGGAGAAGAACTCACAATCACAGATTTAGACTGGTATGTGAACAGTATTTGAGAGAAATTGTGTTTATGAGTTCATCTCATACAAATTGGGAGCACAAACAAAAGTGTTTATATTATATATATATATATATATATATATATTAGAGGTGTCAGTCTACATTTTTTAATTGTAGTTAATTGCATGACTTCAATAATTAAGTCACGATTAATAGCAAATTAATCACACATTTTATATCACACATACATTTAAAATAGAAGGTGTACAATATTTTTATTTTATTTTTCATACTCTTTGTTATGATTTGTGTATATCATGCTTAGGTTTGTTGTTTTGGCTTTGTGTCCTGTCTTGCGTGTTAGGTTTTGTTTGCACCTGTACTCGTCATCCTGTTCCCTTGTGTCATCCAATCATCTCCCCCAGCCACTTGTGTCTTGTCCAGGTGTCTGTCGTTGTCTCGTCAGTTGGCTTGTATTTAGTTTCCTGGTTTCGTTCCGTCTTGGTTGGATCATTGTCGCTGTCACCACTCTTGTGTTTTGTGGTTACTTTGACTTTTTGGTCTTTTCATAACATTGTTTTGTTTATTTAGAGTTTTACCCAATTCCCCTGTTAGTGTTTTGGTTAGATAAATTGTGTTCAGTATTACATGCATCCCTGCCGTGGTTCTCCTGCCTCCTTGCATTTGGGTTCTTCACCCCAACGTGACACTATTGTTAATATAAAATTGGGAGAAGTGTTAATCTAATAGAAATATGGTAGCATTTTTTTAGTCATTGATACAGTAATTTCATAACAATTCATACAAAAATAAAAAAAATAAAAATAGTTACTGTACTGTTAACTGTAGTTGCGTCCATTCGGCTCTTGGCTCTCACAAGGAGACCCATGGACACCTCTTGGCGAGCTGGAAAAACCTAGCTCATTGCTAACGGCTAACCAAGTATGTTTTTCCAAGGCAGAGAACCGGCGGTAATGCTACACAGTCCAAATGGCTCCTCCACTTGAATATTCTGCCCCTTAAACATTGTGTGTTTTAGCTTCTGTATAGTACAGTGCATTTCTATTGCGTAATTTTGACATGCATGTTTCTGCTGCGTCATGACTGGATTTCCCTTCAGTAGAGGCTTTCCAAATAAGGGGCAGTTGTTAATCGAGTGAAATACTTGACCCAATGCTTAATCTCTGCTTTACTATGTATGCAAGTCTATTATAGCCCAATTTTACATTCAAACAGCCCAGATTCTTTTCTTTGTAAAGTTAGGGAGCCAGGTTCCCTGCAACCTTTAACACCCCACTGCAAAGGAGAATAAATCCTTACAACACTTTCTCTATTCAAATGCTATGCATGGAACCAGCATACGTCAGCATCTTGTGAAACAGCTTAATGACAAATGCAGCAGAATGTTGTACAGACGGAATCCATTGGGGAGACTGTTGGGCAAACATAATCAATTATCACGCCTCCCAACACGTTCCAATTGCAGGGGCCACTTGATTATTTAAGGGAATTAGCTATCGATCAACTAAGAGCCACCAGCCAACTAGACAGTCACATTTACTGCATTAGGGGAAATGGTTGGTTGAACGCCTGCTATCTTCTGTTTAGGACATAACTTAAGATGACTGGGAAGGATTTGAGAAATGGAAATTATGAATGAAAGGCATGCTCAAATCAAAGTATACAAATATTGACAGGCCGTTATTTCCAAGTTATATGTCACACTGGCATTGTGTTTATTTCATCAGCCAGGACATATTCGTACAGTTTAGCCAATGAAGAAGAAGAAGAAGAATGCATACAATTCCACAATTCCCATATAACACCACATCTCTGAAAAATATTTGATAGACCTGCGGTCTGGTAGAAGCAAAACTATTAACCTCACAGTCACATAACACTTCCACAATGCCAAACAGTCATTTTAGGACTGGAGGGCACTTTGACTCTTGGACTGAAATAAATAGCAAACTTGGCTTCTCTAATTCCCAAAATTGAACAGCTGGCACTGCAATTTGTCTGCCTTCTTAAATGTGGGTCCACAAATAAACACAGAGCCAAAAAAAAAAAACAGCACCACAAGGTTAAAAGCAAAAACGTCTCTTGACCTATAAGTACCTGCTGTAACTGTGGCCCTGACTAGTCACTCGTCAATACGCAGAACACATGCTGACAAACTAAATGTCACATTCATACCAATGGACAGTTTCGAGTCAGGTACTCAAACATCCACGGTTCGGTGTGCCTGTGATGTGAAAGAAAGCTGGAGTATGTGGACAAAATAGACACAGAGTTTCTAATGTCAACTCAATGTTTGGGTGTCCGATGTGTCCATTTTCCATTATTTTTATGATATTTCAGATCACCAAGGGCATCTTACATGATGCAAAAATGTGTCTATTGCAAATATTTGTTCTCTTTATTATTGGGCCCCTCATTAGCCATAAACGTGACCAGCCAATATAAATTTAATACTTGCAAGGCACAAGTGCCTTGAGGTTTCCTGATAATGAAGTAGCTTGCCACTTAAAAAGATGACATCATGTTCTTTCCCGGTACTTACTGTTTTCTGCAACGGTCTCTCATGACCACTTCGTGACAACTGCACACCACTTACTGGGAAGTGTCTCAATGTTTCTTCTTCATGTACTAGGGGTGTCAGGCAAATAAAAATTGCAAAGAGAAATGGTCATAATGTGTATGTGGAAGAAGTTTTTGATCTTTGAGTTAATCTCATAAAAAATGGAAGTACAAACAAAAGTGTTTATATATTTTTTGATATATATAATAGAGGTGTCAGTCGATAATTAAAAAAAAAATCGTAATTAATCGCATGCCTTCAATAGTTAACTCACGATTAATCACACATTTTATATCTGTTCTAAATGTACAGTAAAATGTACAATAAACTATTTTTAGGTGTTCATACTCCTGTTAACATAATAGTGGAAAAAATGTTAAGCTAATAGAAATATGGCTCTTTTAGTCATTGATACAATAATTTCATAATAATTAATAACCAAATTTTGACGTGGATGTGTCTGCTGCGTTGCGACTGGAATTCTCCCAGTATCGAATTTTCAAGTAAGGGGTGGTCATTAATGGAGCATAAAAAAAAATAGTGGCATTAAATAAACTTTAAATTAACTCAAAATTAATTACCAATTTTGGACACCCCTAATATGTACATTTGTATGCATTTCTTTTGTTGTTGTTGTGGGGACCATAAGAGCAGGACATCACTAAGAATTTACGGGCAATATATAATTGCGGCACGTCTCAGCTGCATCCTGACTATTGTCAATCTGCCCTTGGGTCTGTCCTCTAGACTCAGTGAAGTGTTCTAGCATCATTTGTCCTCCCCATCACTCACCTCATCTCTTCTTGCATTTCTTTATGTGTGCTCTCTGCTTCTCTTTGTTGGTACGTAACAGAAATATACAACAGTGTCTTAAAAATCCCACCAGCCATCCTCCGGTTGTTTATGATACTCTATGTGGAGAACATTTATCATTAGAACCAAAACGTTTGACGATTAGAACCAAAACGTTTGACGATGAAAAAGCTATCCCAAGATTGCAAACTATACTCTTCAGCAAGGAGAATAGACAGGCAAAGGTAAAACGTGCTAGAAAGTACAGAGAGAACGTAAACAATTCTGAGGTAAAGGTTTTATGCTGAACCTTTACCGACAATAGGAAGACTTAATTTTCCAGACAGACGGGATTTGCTCATGATCCCAAATAACAGCGCTTATCTGCAATAAGCAGTGGAGCTAATGTCAAAGCTTGGCCTCTCATGATACTGCAATATTGAACGTGTCAGCCTCACTTCTGAAATGATGGCGACAAGCTGCCCTTGCACTGATTGGTGAGAGACCACCTGCAGTATCACAAGTAGTGTCTTGCTTACAATCCACTGAGGCACACTCTCCTCCCAAATCACATCAAAGTTGACGAGTATGGGCAGTAGACGAGTGTACTCCCTCGCTTTTGAATGACTCCCTGGCGATCAGAGGTGGCAATGAACGACGCGAGAGCTGTACTGTCTTTACTGTCTCCTTTGGATGAGTTCACAGCCTCAGGAGAGTCAAAAGTCATCTCCAGTGGAGCTACAGCTGAGATGCTCTCGCTTTGTGAATTGCTCCGGGTTTAATTTGAACCTGGCGAGCGGACACGCCATTTACAACATTCATTTTCTACATTTTCTACATACAGTAGCTTAATGGGAAAGTCAACCCACCAAAAAATGTCTTGATAATAATATGTTCTTTGTAGCCCCACTAGTCTAAACACAGTATTCTGGTTAATATTGTGTTAGTGGAATATGAGATAAGCAGCAAAATCCAGCTGTTTTTATCCATCTCAGAGGGCGGCCATTTTGCCACAGGCTGTCAACTGAAGATGACATCAATGATGCTCAGATCTCAGGTAACAACCAATCACAGCTTCAAAAAACAGGTGCGCTGTGATTGGTCATTGCCTGAGCAACTGTGATGCCATCCACAAACGTTATATTAATCAGAATGTCATGTTTAGACTAGTGAGGTCACATATAACATATTATTGTAAAGAAAAGTTTAAGGTCTACTTCCCCTTTAACTAATTTTCTCCAAAAATCTATCACAAGATTGCAAACTATACTCTGTTCTATTTTAAATGTTTGAAGTGTCCCAAAGACGTTTTTAATGTTTTTTTTTTAATGCTATAGCATACAGAAGGCTTTGATGCAGCCTCTGAACTGCAAAAAAACGGGTGAAGCAATGGTAGTTATTACAAATACGGCCAGCAGGTGGCAGCAGAGCAAAATAGATCAACCAGGGCCATGTTGCAAATAAACAGATTTTCCCACAATACAGATTTGTGTATAATGATGAAACTCCGCTATATTCTAATGCTAATTGGTGCAAAACGGAAACATAGAAATATGTTTTTATAGCAATAGAACACAACATTCTGTGGGCCTTGCAAAATCAGTCAAAATTCAGTCAAAAAGCCGGGAGCGAAGGGGGTTTCTTCAGTGAAAATGGCTGGGAGTAAATGAGTTCAAAAGGTGAACCACAAGCTATTCATGTTTTGCCAGGAGCCAGAATTTTTTCAGTGGGATGGTCAGGGTGACAACACCTCATAGAGGGTTGGCCATGCACAATAATACAAGCAAGAATGAGTCCAACTAAAAAGCAACATTTTGCTGAGTCTAATTTATGAGATATTTCCATTTCCTTTGCCATTGCTTTGCTTTTGTGTACTATCACATAGTTTGCTTCAATTTCATGCACTGATTTGCTGGCGAACAGTCAGTGTTCAGTTCACCGACGGACGGCACCATTTTGCAAACTAATCTAATCATATCTAAAAAGCACAATGACTCAAAAATCTCTTAATTCTTCACAATTCTAAATGTTGCTTTTTTACTTAGGTTTAGTCTTGCTTGTTTTATGAGTGTGTTGGGGAAGATTGGTATATGTGTGCATTTTATTCCATGAAACCGTGACTGTGGATGGTATTATAAACAATCAGCCATATTATTTGCTTACTATGATGTGGAAATTTGATATTGACTCCAAGACTCAGATGTTCTTCCATGATTCTTTTAAAATTTGCATTCGAAGCAATTGCTAAGTTACTCTAAATGAACTGTGGCATAGTGTATAAGAATACTGCATCCATGTAAAAATGAGCAATAAAGTCACAGGTATCAAAATCATCTTCCCTAAGGAGAAAAGGTTCTGTTGTTTACGAATTGGCAACAGGGTTTCTACGCATTTGGAATTTCAAAATTACATATTTTTCCTTACCCTAATTTCCAGACTTCTGTTGAGTTTTTTTCTCTCTCTCAGAGAAATATGCTACATCTGAGTAAATACATCAGTGTATCATAAATAAATCATGCACTTTAATTATTCTTAATATTTTTATTTTAACACATTAACAGTTCAATGCTCACATTTTTTTTGTGTCTGACTTCTCTGAACATAAAACTGTAACCAAATGCGCGCACGCACGCACATACATACACACACTGAATTATGTTATCGTCTCATTATTTGCGTGCTGGAAAACCATAGAGGTATATTTGAACAAACACGTGCAAAACCCACACGAAACCACGTGAAACCTGTCCGACTCGTCCATCTTGTCGAGAGTTCAGTGCTTGAGACAGTGAAACTTAATAATCGGCTACTTCGGGGCCTAGTGTAGGGCCATGGGGCAGTGGACTGGACAGACCGCCTGTCAATCCGGATGTTTTCCGAGACGTTCGCTCTCACGCAACTGTGCTTGACCCGGCAAAAAACACAATCTTGATTAAATGAGTGCAGAGGTTTTCAGTGTGTGTTTTAAGTTTAGCAAATGCAAACTGTATTTCTGTATATATGAATACCTCAAATCTAAAATGCCACCTTTCTCACAAAGCAGCCACTCTCAATTTCCATACTTTAGTTCATAGTGGAACTGATCCAATGAGCTACTTCCTTTAAAGATATACACACTGGTGTATTCCCTCCATTCTTGGTCCACAGCATCCACTCAAACACACACAAAAAATCAATTTCTCTAGGTGCTTTTGGGGTTGTTGGAGGCACATAATGATGAATTTGATTGCAACTGCATGCCCGTATTGATAATTGCTGTCATGTATAATTAGTCCCTTTCAGTGGCAATAAGAGCATGTACTTGACAGTTGTTTTCTTCTGTCAGCCCCACAGCTCCTGTAGAGCGTGCCAAGCACACATTAAACCTTCAACAGTCCACTGCTCCCCAAGCATTCACTTATTTGTGTGTTACATTAAAAGGATGCTCCTCTTTCATCTTCTGTTCTGAACATATCTCACCCTATTTTCTTTCCAAAGTAATGCCTTTGGATACTAATAGTGTCAACGCCCCTCCATTGCGTCATGTTCCAGATTTCTGCGACAAGTGAAAGACCAAATTAATAAAAAAAAATTCTTAACTCATTCACTGCCATTGACGGCTATAGACGTCAACAAGAGTATAAAACCTAGAATTGTTTTTATTTTTATTGTTCATTTAGAACAGATATAAAATTTGTGATTAATCGTGAGTTATTAACTAGCGAAGTCATGGGATTAATTATGAAAAATTCAAAAATGTTAATCTTTTTTTAAAGTAATTTTTTTAATTTAAATATATATATTTTTTTTTTTAAAGAAAAGATTATTAAAAATTAGGGGCGTAAAGCGATTACAATTTTTAATAAAAACATTTCTAGGTTTTCATACTCAACTTACTTAACAAAAGTGGGGAAAAATGTTAAACTAATAGAAATAGTTCAAATTAATTTTTTACCTCTATAGCCATCAATGGCAGTGAAGGAGTTAAAGATGAACACACTGTAAAACATTACTAGGGATGTTCGATACCACTTTTAATTTATTATTATTCTTTTTTTTACAGATCTGACTATATCCAGTCATAACTTCTCAATCTCCCTATCAGAAAGACTGCATTTGCCATTTGCCTTTTTTTTCTTTTCTTAAACTGGTCAAATTATCTTTCATTGAGGACTAAGTTGAGGTTCATATTTTAGAGGTCCCATTTCGACCATCACTGTGCGTGAGGATGTTGAGGGTGTTTGCAAAATGCACGAAGGCAATTTAATGGGAGTTTGTCTGGCCTCATCTCGATAAAGATTTACATTCCGTTTCAATTGAGGTGACAGACGAGGCATCAGTGTTTGCGCGCAAAATGCAAAGTTGTCAACCAGTGTTCTTATGATTGCATTACAAATGTCAGGCTTTCCCTGTTCTTGTTATTGTTATTGTAGTCACATTAAGGAAACAAGGACAGTTCCGCTGCTGACAAACCGCCATTTTTCAATTCAATACAACTAGAAAAACATTTCAGTCTTCCTGAGGGATGTTTTTGAGACAGTTTTTTCACCATCTGTCAAGCCAAGATGACGTGTACATTGCTCATATTCAAATGTACTTGATTGTAAAGTGTAGACCAAGGGGATGGAATTAATTTAACATCTTTTTAGCTCAGTTTTCAGTGCTTAGTGTATTTATTATTCATGACTGTATCACTATCATCCTGATTTGATCATCTGCCATGCTGCTGTTTTCCCCACCAAGTTTCCTGAAATTGAATAATTAACCACCACTGAAATAATCATTTTTGCTATTTGGCACTTAATGTTATGGTTTGCTTTTTATTATGATGGCCTATTAATGATGTATTAGTTTTAAAGTATTATGACTGCACTGGAAAATCTCCAAAAAATTCTTGTCATGGGGTACATTTTGAATTGTAACAAATGCCTTGAAAGGTGGCACTGCGAAGAGGATGGGCAAGACTTCAATTTGTCCTCCTTTTTTAATCAAATTCACCGCAACTTAGCTCCTTTGCATTACTCCATGCGGCTTTCTGAAACATGTGTAGAATTATGTTCACCACAGCTTCCTGACTGTTATTCTGCATGCAAAATACAGCTGCGCAAAAACGGAAATGCCATTAACTCAAGGTTTTCTGATGCAAATAGCATGTACTTCTAGAGTAATAGTTACCTACCAATTCCATGGTCTACATTTCTGTAATTAGCATTTCAAACGTACCCAAAAATGCATATTTCTGAATTACATTGTATAGTGTACATAGAAGCATAAAAAACATGCAAATTAAGGATTAGTGTTGGTGCTTGGAGCGTTCTTTTATGCACACTCGCCTGCTAAATCTAGAGTAGGTGTCTTGTGCCCGCCCATCTACACGTGGCCCGAGGAGGTGCCTGGTGCCTCTCCCGTGCGTGAGGTTGTGGGTTTGATCCTCGCCCCTGCTGACCATGTCAAAGTGTCCTTGAGCAAGACACTGAACCCCGATTTCCTCTCAATGGACCTGGCAGCGCTGTGCGTGGCAGCAGTCGGCCATTGGTGTTTGAATGTGTGTGTGAATGGGTAAATGTGAAGCATTGTAAAGCGCCATATAGTGAAGTTAAAGCGCTATATAAAAAGTATATTTACCATTTATTATGCACATATACCAATAACACAAATAGTCCCGTAATTTATATATCGCTGCAATGACTTATGTATGGCTAATAATAGCTCAAAATATCAAGTACCATGATTATGTTTGCAGTAACGGCCACGTGTCAACCGTAAATGCAAGATGAACCACAAAAACAGTTTATTTGTGGATGTATTCAAAACATATTTTAACACAACTTTATCAGCACTGTAGGTGAAGTCAATGTTATGATATGATATTAAGAAATACACAATTTCTGGTGGCCATTTTTTTTCCTGCCATATAGGTCAACAGTCAAATGTGTGCCTGCCCTGCCTGAATCATTTCTCTAGGGCTTGTTCTGTTTACACCTAATTTCACGCTTTTATCATTAAATGAGCAATGTTTTCACAAATCTGCCTCTACTTCTACTATTTCTTCACCGTCATTTCTTACATTGAATTAATCTGCAGTGCCTTACTGACACAAACACTGTACAATTGTTTCATTGATTCATCCGTCCATGTCCATCGTGTCCTCAACATCAGCAAATGTTGTTTGGAACACAATCCATCTTGACGGATACAGTTAAACAAAGAAACTGACAAATCAGTGATTCTTCCCCCCCCCCCCCCCCTTCTCTTTAAGTAAAGGCAACCGTAAGGGGTCCATTTTTCGGTTTAGACATCAACTGAAAGCTTGCTAGCTTGTTTACACACAAGACATTTGTAAATTTGCTCAGTGACATTTAACAAATCACGAAAGATAGACACACTTCATCAGAATATCTTTAGCTGGTCCAGTGATGTTTTCAATTTTGTGGAGGTGATAGTTTTTTCCTTACAGGAGCTCACATTTAATGTCAATAAAATCCGAAATATTGTGCCGATCAGTTTTATATTTTTGCAGGTTTAAGTGGACAAGAGAAGGAATGTGCATATGAATTTGGGTGACAATTGGTTTCTATTTTACAATTTTACATAAAGACAGACCTAAGGCAGGGAGGAAGAACTATTTATTACTTCAATTCACATTCTAATCCACATTCATCTAAACTCGGTTTTCCAAATTAATTAATTTGACATAGAATACAAATTAGTGTGTAAAATGGGGCCACTGACTCTTTGACACCAATCAGTGGTATGGGCATTTCAGCCCAGGCTTTTCTGATACTTTCTATCAGCTCTTTGTTTTTGGTTCTGGTGGCCCTCATTTTCCTCGTGATAGTAATGTATTACAAAAGGAAAACGAGGGCCACAATACATTACTATCAAGAGGAAAATGAGGGCCCCCAGAACCAAAAACAAGGAGCTCACAGCAAGCATCAGGAAAGCCACGGCACATCGAGGCAGTGATTAAGGCAAAGGGAATCCAGCCAACTATTGAAGATTGACATATCGTTTTGAAAATACCATCCATCCATCCATCTTTTCCCCCCCATGCAAAAGACTGGGAAGTATGCATGGTGATTTCTTTACATTATTCAAATTTTTTGACATCCTGTTTCAGTGGGTTTTATGAGCTGGAAGCCCAAATAATGTAAAAATGAACAAATAAATACTTAAAATCACACAACTGTGGGCCCTGAATCTATAATCTATGAAAGTTTGACTGTTGAGTTCTCATCTTTGGATATTAATGACAAGTGGAGGCAGCTTTTGCGTTTGAAGGTAAACTATTGCTTCTGGCTACGAGTCTGTGTTTACATCACATGATTCCGTAACGCTCGCCTGTAGGTTTATCTCTAATGATTGGGCGTCTACACTTGCAGGCCTAAAGTTAAGAATGACAGGGAGAGGAGAAGCAGTTTTGAAGGCAGATACTAAAGCTGTGATAAGACCACAGACGCAGCAGACACGTTAATAGAGGTGGGTCGGGGGGGAAAAATAGCTAGTGGCATCTCAGAGAGCGTGTGTGGCGCAGAGACGACCTTGAAACATGAAATACTTTCATTTTTGTCCCTTTGTGCTGCTAATTTAGTCTGCTTTACTTCAATAATAAGGCCCAATTGATGTCCACTATCTCTAACCGGTCTGATTATAGCCTCTAGCTAGTAACTTTAGTTTGCTAGCTGAAGCAGAAACCTGCAGGAGAAAATCATTTCAACAACACATTTGGTCGTGATTCACTGAAATATATTAGATTCCAGCAGCCCTAGAGAGTTTCCTTGGCGAGTGAAAGTTTCTCTCTTGTTATTTCGATGTGTGTAGGGTTCAATACTTCAATCATTACACATTATGCTCGTCTGCTGTGCTGAGCCGGGACTGCACTCAAAGCAGGAAGCGCCTGAACCTGCCGTGGGATTAAAAGGAAGCTTTGCATATCTAAACAGTGTAGCTCGCAGACATTTGAGACTACCAAGCTTATAAATCAATACCGACATCAAATATGACAGCTATAGATTTTACAGCTTTGTCTGGACTTGGATGTTGAGTTACATTTCTCCAGCTGCACACCAATCATATGTGTTGACCAAAAGGAAGTTAAGATTCAGATATTCTTCATTTTTGCTCCGTCTGTTCTTTCATAAGTAATTCTTTAATCTGCACATCCTTTTTTTTTTAATAGCCAAATGATGCTCCATGTTAGTATTACAAACAAGTTCAAATCTGATGTAGAGCTTGTTCACTTGCTCCTTTTGCTCACCTATCATTTCCCCAATATTGTCATCCAGTAATAAATGAGTGTGCAAAAAAATAAAAAATAAAAAAAATTTAAAAGAAGAAGAAGAAGCAAAATCTAGCAAGAGAGTGGAAATAGATTACTAAAGCTTCTCCTTTAAATATCTATTAAATGAAACTGTCTGGAATTAATAAGCACCAGCGGACACTGAAGCTAAACTATGCTTTAATGAGGAATGATGTTGTTTTCAGCTGAAGGTCTTGCTTTTGTTCCATAGACAACGGATCTGAATAAAGTAACTCAAACACATTCCCTGTTAGCAAATATGGGACCATAACATAATAATTGCATGCTTGCTTATATAAAACTTTTATTTCTTATGTCATTGGCAAATGATATATACTTCTAAGTTTACAAACATTTAATCAGACACTAACAAGCAGTTACCAGCTTCTGCACTGTCACACATTTTCATCCAACTGGCCTTTGATGTACATGTTAAGCTCTGCTAAAAAGACACCAACATTATATAATGTATACTTTTGTTTACATGGATTCAAATACAAGAAGGGGCTTGAAAAAAAATTGACATTTCAAAATGTCTAAAAATAATACTTCCCTTAAAGTGCAAGCTACAGCTTAAAGTAGCTCAAAATGTGTATTATCACACAAATGTTGTGAGAGTTGCAACAAGCAAAATGGGCACTTTTTGGGCCACCTCATTGCAACGCAAAGTTCATGTGCTGAGGGAGCGAAGGTTTCGTCGCTGTCTTTCCATTGGAAGCAACTGCCGTCATTAATGTCTCCGAATTATTGACTCATTTGACGCCATGCTTCACTGGACACCAAAATTGTGAGATAACGGGCTCACCTACAGATATATGCAAATGCTCACATTTCCATCTTTGTTGTTTTTGTTTTGGGCACAGAGTTTGTGCGTGAAGCCCTTCAAACAAATATTCTTGTTTTAAGCAGCATACAAAGCGAGCCTGAAATAGTCCTCACCCTCCAACCATAATCTCACTGAATCCAACTGACCAAGGCTGACGTCCTTTCCGACTTGCTCTTTGTCTCCAAGCCCAAATTCTGTGATCTTTTAAATGGTGTAGTCAACTGGACACCAAAATAAAAAGCATCACCCAGTTTAAGGCGAGAAAATAATAAGCACTCCAGATGCTAAACATGCCGTTTGCCCTTGGACGATTTGAAAATATTTTGTGTAACATGTTTGGTGTAACCTCATTAAATACAGTCAGCTAAGCTTTGAATTGACGGAAAATATTTGATAACAGAAAATGGACGGATGACTGTACGACCTCCAGTTTTAAAATACTTTGAAGTGTGAGAGTGGGGGAGCAAGCATCAGTTAAGAAAACATTCACCCAATGCTGACATCCCTCGGTCATATTTTCTTTCCATTAAATGCATTTTATGATTTTGGTGCGAGCTAGATTCACTTTCACAGTGTCACAGGAGCTTCTTAGATTGTCATATTTGATTTAAAAGCACTACTTATTGTGGAAACTGTGGGTACATTATGTCACAGTACCGTACTTGTATTTTGAATTTTTTTTTAACCATGCTGAGTAGCAAGCTAGCGGTGTACCTTTGCTAAGATTTAAGCAAGAACCACGTAATGTTTCACAACACTCGAGAATAAAGAGAATTTGTGCACAACACTGAACTGATTCATTTACCAACTTTTGGTTAATTCCTAAATCACATATTTTATTTTACAATGAAATGCCATTTTTGAGATTTAACTAGTCACCCAATCAAAAAGCAAATTATTATTAACATTAATAACAATTAGCACAGAAAGGCATGGTACATGTCAATAACACCGGGAACACAATTTTCTTGGATTAGGTCTGACAGCTGTTTTTTTTTCTTCCTCTACTAATTTTTGGGTGCGGAATCCAAAGCTGATCTATAGGATCCCCGTTTTCTTAAAAAATATGAAATAAATATATGAAATAAATATATGAAATATGAAATAAATATATAAAATATGAAATAAATATATAAAATATGAAATAAATATATAAAATATGAAATAAAACATATAAAATATGAACTAAATGTGTGTGTATAAATAAAACGCTAAGATGGAGTAGTTATACGCTATGAAAACAACAACAAAAAACACATACAAGAGTATTCCCATGGTTACAAGGTTAAAAGAAAAACAGCACTAATCATCTTAATTCCTTGCTCGCTTTCTGTTTGGAGATATTGATAGTACTGACCTATTGGGAGCTGCACACACCTCTAGCTGCTCTTTCTCAATTGTGATTGCACAAACCATGCAGCTGTAGATGAGTCCCATTGTACGATCAGCTTTTCTTACTACATTCTTACTATAGCTAATCAGTGGAATTGTGCTTATTTGGCGGGTAAGATGTGGAGAAAAAAACTTGACGTGCTAGAAAAAAAACTGACTACAATTTTGGAATTAGCATGCCAATTTTAATTACAAAGACTATAAAAATCTAACGCACCTGAATTTTTTATTTTTTTTTAATTGTATGCCATTGTGCCAAGTTGGCACGATTCAGTAACAATATTGCATTGGAAAGGGGCTTATACATGCAGCTCTATATATTATATGGTGTGGGTGTTCATGTGATACATTCAAGATTGTACAATTATATACAATTTGAATAGTATAAGATTATTAATAATATATTTAACATACATAATATGCATACAAGGAGTCACAATGTATGTAATATGTACTGTATATTTCTTGTAAATTACACTAAGAACTGCTTCTATGTAAAAGTGAACTAAAATGTTATATAACTTAAAAAGCTCCTCTTCTGCTTTTAAGTTGTGGAGAGGATGTGTATGGTTGTCCCTAATGGAGAGCAGTTTGGTCCCCTATACAAACTTCAGCTTCGGTTATAATGTATATTAACAGCCTTCTTATTAGATGTATTAATCCTGCTAATATACCTCTGCTCGAGCCAATTTCAGGTGAGCAGAACTAGTCACTGCATTGCCTTGGAATATATTTACAGCTGACTCTTTCAAGTACTTAATATTTGATCATTGCTCTCTGATTTAAAAGAGAACTTTGTTTTTGTAAAGTTTGTGTTGCTCAGTTACTGTGGACTGGCAAACATCTTTCGGAAATGAATGATTTATCAATGTTTGCTCAGGTACTTGCTTGTTGTGTTATGGTTGGTTGAGCCATTTTTGAAAATTCTCTCAAAGTCATTGCTAATGATTTCTCAGTAAATATTGACTTAGCATCTGCATGGCCATGCCTCTGCTGTGATTACATTTCTCACATGTTAATGTTACTGTAAAATGTACCACTGACAAATGGTTGAGTTATACTCAAGAAGAGATCTTGCCTACAAAAAATTGACACAACCCCTCACTCAACATTATTGTACTGTAAACATTTTAAAACAGTTGAAATTTCATTTTCAATTCTTACAACCTTACACACCTTACAACCTTGCCCTGCGATTGGCTGGCAACCAGTACAGGGTGTACCCCGCCTACTGCCCGAAGCCAGCTGGGATAGGCTCCAGCAACCCTGCGACCCTTGTGAGGACAAGCGGTACAGAAAATGGATGGATGGATGGATGGACAACCTTACACACGCAGAAGCCCCATAAAATAGATGGATTACATTATTCATGGTTTGATGAGATTAAACTTAGTTCCTCCCCGACATGCAAAGCTTGTCTCCCATTCAAAACGCATCACTTCAACGCGTACCACATTGATCTCAATTACTGTACTACTTTCCTATTTAGACAGGGCTTTGGTGGCACCTTAGGATATCTCAGAAATATTACCAAAACCGTAGATAGGTGAGTTTTCCACCAAATGAATAGGTTTCACAAATATGTGTCAATTACCGCATGTATATATTATCAGTAGTTTATATGCAATTGAGCACATGGCTAACCTGCTGACATTGTGGAAACAAATTAATTAGCGTTCCAAGGACCCATCCCTTTGCAACATTTTCTTACATGTTCAATCAATTGAAAAAAATCTGTTGATGCAGGCATGATGCATGATGTCAAAGGAGACAAAAAGAAAGAAAGAAAGAAAGAAAAAAATCCAACTACTTTGTGGACATGTTCCAAGCCCTTGGGGAATTTATAGCCAATTTATTATTTCAGTATGTAGGAAAAATCAATACCATCATGTTTTCCCCTCCACATATTAAAATAACCAAATAATGATTCTGTTAAACTGCATTTGTGCAAAATGTACGGATTCTTATGATGAACCAGGTCAGCAATTTGCTGTAATGCGTTCAGACAAAACCAGTAGGAAGGCTTTTTTTTCTTCATGAAAATCATAATTCAGTATAACCCTGTATTCAACTAAAACTAATGAAATAATAATAATAAAATAAAAAGGTCAAGGTCTCAACATTTCTTGAAAGCACATTATATGAAGCAGATCATAGTGTCTATTTCTATTTAAATTACCAAGTCATCATCATCTGCTTGTGATCAATACTCAGTCAAATCAAATGGTGTCAAGTTACACCATGCAGGGTGCATATAAGTTTTTGGGCTGTATTTTGTAGGGCTTTTGTGAAGTCAAGTTAATGAAAATCCGTTTTTTTCTCGAGGTGTCTTCATTTTATCACTTCCAAAACGTTGAATATTTGTGACACCACATATCCCTCCATCAAACACCTCACTGAGATTTTGTTTTTCTTTCAACTGTCCAATCCAGCCTAGTCAGCTCTGCTAACACGTTGTTGGCCAGTGTTTGTGCGTCACCTCTATCAGCTGTTGCTGTTGTAAGCAGCCGCTTTGTCACCTCATCATTTATATATCTTAAGACAGTTGTTGAAATATTTTCGCACCTGGGTGCCATCAACATTTAACGTATGAGTCGCCTATCTCTTCCATTATAACCTCAGTTAACAAGGTGCTGAGTGTATTTATCAGTTTGTTAAAATTTGGAAAGTAAAGATCTTTTTTTGTTTTTGTTTAGACCAGACACCAGTCCATGCCACACACGCACAAAACAAAACAAATACTGTACTGCTGACTACAGTATAAACCAGCATACTCAGATCTACAGCGGATGATAGATAGACAGAGAGATACATACATATAGAAAAAAAAAAAAAAACAAACATATTTTAAACTTTATTATTATTGTTATTATTATTATTATTTTCAGTCATTCTATTCCTTCAAATGAAGAATACATTTAGTTATGATGAGGACCATTTATGTAGCCTCTAAGCTACTGACAAATTACTAAAATATTATAATAATATAATTTGGTGTAGGACTTAATCAACATTAATAACAAAATAATCATATTTGTCCATTTCCGCACTGTAATCAACACAGAACTTTTCTCGATGCCCAACATACTTTGAGTGACGTCAGGGTACCAGAACATTAGGTTAACAATACGAAGGAACGAGGGGGCAACAGGAATGCATTGCTTATGCCGCTTTGCTTATCACCAAAACCAATGGTATCACTTTAGGGCAAAACATGGAGCAGCGAGCATGGAGACCACGGCGAACGTTAGCATCAACAATTCTGGTACAAGCCTCAGTAACTGGCTGAAAGAGGAGAAGAAATTTGCTGAATCCTTTTTTTTTTTTTTTTAAGAGCTCAGTATTGTTCATTCGGAAATGTCATCATCATTGCTCTTTATTATTTTTTATTTATTATTATTATTTTTTTGTGTGTGGGTGAGTATGTGTATGTGCGTGTGTGCGTGCGTGCGTGCGTGTATTTGTTAGCTCACCAAAAACCTATTAGAAAAAATCTCATACCGTTCACCTAAACCGAACACCGCCGTCAGGAGACCCGAGGGGACCAAAGATTTGCTGAATCCTATTTCACCCAAAGTCAGCCAGGCTCCAGCTTACCCTTTACCCTAATAAGGAGAAGAAAGTTTGGAAATGATTTGATTTATCATGGTCTCTTTTTTTTTATGTTACACAAACTTAGCATTTGATCAGGGTGTGTAGGCTTTTTATGTTCCTTTTACGTGCCTCTGTCTCTTTTTTAGAAATAGATAAAGACACACAAGCGATTGCTTGGCGTTCAAAGACATCTGACAACGGGCACTTAAAGATGAAGTGAAACACCCACTGTTGAAGTTAATGTAGGGGTTCTCAAACTCCTTTTTATAGTCGCCTATATTTTTCCAAGGACCGCCTCATAATCTTAACAGTAATTAAACATATAAGGAACAATACTACATACTGTACATAATTAATTGCAAATTATTATAATGTACTTTTGGTTCATCAATGACCATAATGTATTTGAATTACTGAGGATTATTTTAATAAATGGCCTTATTTCAGAATGACTATTAGTAAAGATCTAATTAATTAAATAAGTAAGTCTAATGGAGTCCAACCACTTTCCTTAAGCGTATTCTTTATGAGGTTATTTTTATCACCTTTGTCACCCTGCATTCACACTCTTTGCTCTTCCACAACTGTTTCTCTCCAAGCCATTTCATATTGTCTGTACTCACTGTCAAGCTGTCAGCACCTTGTCGAGTACAATGTACTTGAATGTGAGCACGAGATGCATGACCATCAAGTTAATTCAAAGTGTTCCAAGGTTGTTGGCACTTGGTTTATGAAAAAAAAGAAGAAGATGATGAGCCCTTGTCTTTGTATTTTTAGCTGCCCCACAAGTGTATTGATTTGTGAAAATTATTACATTTACCAAATTGTGATAAAGCAGGTTCCGACCCAATGCCAGCAACAGGCATGTCAGCTCCTGTTCACCGGGAGGAACAAGAGATTCAGCCTTGAGCAAGTCCGAACTTTGTGTTTTTTCCCCTCCCTCCTTCATGTAATCTGCAGCCGGAGTTAGCCAGGAATAGCAATAAGGCAGGTGTCTTGCCTGACAGCCGGTTCATGCGCAACTCATCTCAAAAAGCCATTCAGCCCTTTGTGTTTGACATCTAATAAACCTTGACTTAAATTAGAAGCCCATTAATGCCACATAATGGAGCATTGCTGCGCTCCTTGCACCGAGCGCCATCACACATCCTCCATGAGGAATTACGTTGTGCTGCACGGCTAAGGCCTTACCTATAGACGAGCACACTCCATTAAAAAGTTTCAGTACAAGATGGAAGAGTCACAAGAGGAGAGCGGCTAACAACCTTTTGGCAGCACAATTACTTACTATCTAACAGTATAATTAAAGACAGTCTTGTCGTCATTATGACATTGACTTCCTTTTCACCTGGTGACACTTTCCTCTCTGTCTTTTTGGAGAAACACGTTAAACCAAGTTACATTGGTCCTTATGCTTACAACTAGGAAGATGTTCGAACCTTTGCAAATAATATCTACTGAGACCCTTGTACACATCTTGCAAAAAAAACAACAGGATCTCAACAGTGTCATTCGGAACGTGAGTAGTTGAGGGATGGTGGACTCAAATGCAGGGAAGCAAGACAGTGAGACAGGAATGAAGTGCAGTATGTGGAGCTTGAATGAAACGCAGGAAAAAAAGGTGAACAGACAACAATGACTTGATGGGTGTCGACAGGACGTAACTGGACTGGGCCTGACATAGCGTACTTCGACTGGACATCGTGACTGGACTGGTCACCGTGACAGTACAGGACTGGACATCGTGACTGGACTGGTCATCGTGACTGGACAGGACAGGACGTGACCAGACAGGATGTGACTGGACTGGTCGTTGCGACTGGACAGGATGACATGACTTAAAGTGACAGGAGCGTGACGTGACGTGACAGGACCTGACTTGTCTTGACTTGACTTGAATAGCTGTGAAGTGGCTATAACTTGGCTGTGGCTGTGATGATGTCTTGGCTGTGACGGAGACTTGGCTGTGGCAAAGGCTTGGCTGTGACAAAGACTTAACTGTGACAACTTTGGCTGTGACAAACACTTGGCTGTGACGAAGACTTGGCTGAGACGAAGACTTGGCCGAGACGAAGACTTGGCCGAGACAAAGGCTTGGCTGTGACAAAGACTTGACTGCGACGAAAGCTTGGCTGTGACAAGGCTTAGCTTTGACGATACGAGACACACAAACCTTTTTTTGCCGATGTCAGCAATGATTAACCAAAGCAAATACAACCAAACATAGTGCAAAGTCCTGTCAAGCGAATTTAAGATGTGTGAGACTTTCCTGGTTGTACACCACTGGTTTCTTGTGACTCTCGAAGGAATTTAAACATTTGTGTTTACAATAATATTTTGGTGTGGCAAGTGTTAAGGCTGAGCTGCATGCACTGAAATGCTGCGACAGTGTCTCTTTGCCTCAGGTGCAGAATCTCTGTTGAACTAACAATTGTGAGAATTATATTCCTTCAGCATTCAACTCTAGATAAAAAAAATCATTTCTTATAGCTGTAGTCAGAGATGCAACATTTGTGTTGCTAGATACAAATATAGTTGACTCACTGGGAATAAATAAATGAAATAAAATAACCATAAATCGTGCATGTGAACAAGATGTTGAGTACTTCTGGCCCACGGTTTCATTAAATTAGCCAGCGGTTGCCATTCATTTGCTGTATGGGCCAAGAGGGATGAAACAACAAACAAACAAACCAAAAAGTACGCAGATCTGCACCGGTAGGATGCACAGATTATTTTACACCCTTAACTTCTGATAAGTGGCACTTAGTTGATTGCTCAGTGAAGTTGTCAACATGTTGGCAGTGGGGGCTAATTTGTGTTTGACGACGTGCCCGCTGCCACATCCATGTATCCTCACAGTAATGGACATGTAATTCACCGGCTTAGTGCTGCCTCCACGAGGGAAAATAGCGCTGCCCATTGCTGTCATGGTAACATAATCCATACTCATCACAGGCCCAGCAGTATGTAAGTGGGGGGAGATGATGACTAGGGTCACTTGAATGAAAAAAAAAAAATCCTCTCCAATGATAGTTTTTTTAAAGAGATAGGAAATAGGGTGTGTAAAATGTACAGTAAATCTGGGTAATTTTGATGATAGCATGTCATAAACATGTTACGAGATAATGATGATAAAAAGCGACACATCCATGCGGACTACATGTTTGACGATAAACCAACCACACCGCATTGCCGCCGTCCACTCTTTGAGGCATGATTTGATGCAATAAACACACGTGATATTCTGTTACGTCTTAATTTTAAAGGCGCTGGTGAGCAGCAACAGACACAACTCCCACGGCGCCACCGTGCAAAGCGAGCTTGACTGTGTGGAAACAACTCTATCTGTTTAATTACCCTCCTCTGAAGCGTCAACACATCACAAGTGCCACCCCCACAACTCATGAATTAATGATGCACATCTCTTGCCGTTATTAGTTAACTGCTTTGGGAGACAAACTGGTTGAAGTTAATTTAAGAATCAGCTCCAAAAATCTTCGGTGAGGTTCAAACAGACAATGAAAGCATTAAATATTCTTTCTTAAAATGATCAAGTTGATCACACCGCATTATTGTACCTGCCGCTCTTTTGACAATGCTCGGAATGTTTTTCCTGTTGATTTGATGTAAGCAAACACAAAAGCGCGCGTCATGATCGGTTGAGTGAAGGGTGAGAGTGAGAGAGTGAAGTCAAGCTGCACAAGATATTTTGAAATGCTACGTGATCGTTTAGAAGAGGGGTGCTCAATGCGTCGATCGCCAAGGTAGTATTGGTAGATCGCATGACAACATGCCACCTTAAAACAAAACAAAAAAGGGCGATATTCCATCATTGATCCCGTCGCTTGATTGTGCACCTGAATTTTTCTGACACTTAGGCACAGGCAACAACACAGCAAGCATCGCTGTGGCACGCGCCAATTTCCATATTTTACGCAAACTAAGCAAGAGGCCTTGCCTTCGCCATAGTCATAGTCATAAAATACAGTATATACAATAAATATAAGGCTAAACTATATTTACAATTTAAAAAGTACTTGAGGATGGATTTTTAATGATTGTGGTTTAAAAAAAAAATCGCGAGTGCGCACCGCTCGCCTGGTCGTGTGTTCCCATTCAATTGAATGAGAGCTTGAGCTGTAGTTAAATGAATGAGGCTGAGCTCTCCGTTCAGAAATCAAGATCACAATATTTCATCCATGGTGGTCCATATGAAACAGTAAATATGGTTCAATGTTGGTGCGACTTGCCACCTGTGAGATGCTATGGCAGAGCCACACATACTGCAGGTGTGCAAGTTTGGACAGTTCAAATGATCCTGCCCACATCCCGCCTGTTGTAATGAAAATGCAATGGAGGCCGTGTCTTGAAAAGTAGATCTTGGGGATCCCTAGTTTCGAAAAATAGAAAAAGGAAGCTTTCCACGTTTATTTTCAAGCAAGCAACAGACTGAGTGGAGTCAAACACACAACATGCTCTATTGCTAATATATCTATATCTGCGCCGCGAGCTATCTAGTGTACCAAGGATGCATTCTAAAACATGCAGCATTTAGGACTGTCTTGCCACAAGGACTATTTACTCCAGTTTTGTAACACAAAGTGTGCAATAAACAGACCCGGATTTTACAAATGGCCACAATACACTCAAATTACACAACAGACAAAAGGGAGTTTGCCAAAGTGGACACTGGCTGACCTTAGAGACAAACTTGCTCAGCATTAGCTAGTAGCATTAGCAAGGAGGAAGCTACAACAAGCTCGTACACATAACGCGGATGGATTTAAAATTGGACCAAAGACAAACTACACCCTTAGTTCTCCCATTTATCAGGGTACATGGTGCGAGATCCTGGAGCTTAAAGTTATTTGAAAACCTTTCCGTGTGTTGGTACACCGTGCCAACAGCCAGTGTAGGCTTCGACAACCGAATATGTTTGAATGAGATAAGTGAATATGTGCTTAGCAAAAGTATGAAATCAGTCTTAGTTGAAACACTGACTGAATGCACAATCCTCTCCCCTCTAATGTGGAAGCAGCGTACACTATGTGAGCTACATGATTTCAAATGATTGATGATGCAGCATCAGTGATAAACAGCACACTCATTTACATATATTAATTAATTTATGTATTTATTATATTTTTATCCAGTATGTGAACCTCTATGACAGTACATTGTTGAGTTCCTGGAAATGGCAATGAAAGTGTTCCACTGCAGTCTAATGCATTACTGAAACAGAGCACTTGGGGACTTTAGCAGCAAGATTTTGCACAAAACCACTTCATGAATGTTTAATATTAAGGCTTGTACCTAGAAACTGAGTTTTAAAAAGGAACATACACTGGTGAACTGAACAAAATCAAACTTTTTTTCATGTATAAAATAAGCTAAGAAGAATTTTAGGAAATTCTGCTGATTCATACTGCAGTGTTTATTTAATTTCCCCAAAGCACAAACTATATAGATGAACGAATACAGTGACAACTTACAATAATGCTGAATATCATTTCCACAACATTGTACACAATTGGTTTTGACTTTAAGGTCTGTTTTGGGCACTTCACTCAAATCAAGACAAGACTTTACAGGAGCACAGCTATGTCTATTTCAAATGGCGTTTCATGTATAATGTATTTGACATTTAGAAAGTCAATTTCAACAAGTTTTTTTTGCAGGTATGCTCCATTTTGCAGAGTTTCTCGCTGCACACGACAACATAGTTTTGTTACAGGTTTATGTAAATGATGGTTGTTCTTCCTTCTGAAAAAAGTCACAGTGCTATCGTCCATAAACATGAAACTGATTGATTTGAAATGAAAAAGTTCATTTATTATTATTATTATTTAAAAATTTCTTCTAGCAGATTCTGAGGAATTATTAGTGCTGAATCATATGTTGACATCGCAGCGGTACGCAATCTATAAAGATGCCTCTTACATTTGCCACTTGGAGATGTAACAACCTATAACCTCAAGACAAGGCACAACTCATGAGATTAACACTTTAATTTTAATTGCATTAATCCATTCAAACAACATTTTGCCATTTTTTAAATATAATTTGTAGAGTTTGTGGCAAATGTAGCAGACGTGCTGACGTATCGCACGGAACGGGCCACCCCGCTCAAGGAGGTGTCTATTTATACATTTCTATGCATTTTACAAAGCCCTAATGTGTAGAAGCTGTGATGTGCGGCTCACACTTTTGTACAAGTGATAAAAAGGAGCAAGAACCATTTTTTATTTTTCATAAACATGAGAAGGAATCATGTAAACATTTAGTACTGTTGTTGAAAGTAAGATTTTATCTAACTTATTTTCTCCCGGATTTGCAAAAAGTTTTGTTGCATACAGAATTAAAATTATTATAATTATTATTTTTTTAAACAAGCACAAGAAAACTCTCGTCATTTTAGATGCCCAAAGGGGTTTTGTGGCTCTCATGTTTTTTTTCCCCTGTATGAAACAGGTTCAAGCAGCTCTTTAACTTGCTAACCCGTGCCCTAACGCTTAGTGATATTGAAATCAGTGCTTCTTCACATACATTTATTCACATTTGCAGAAATTCATTATAAAAAGTACTTTACCTCAGAAATGTCCATTTCTAACTGTCGACGAGTTATTCCGAATTATAGGTAACGTTCTCAGAAGAACAAGCTTGATTTACTGGTCGCCTTCATATATAAGTGGTTCTCCCTGTAGCTTTGTCTTCTCCAAAAACTGTGACACGTAGCAATCAGTGATCATACAAATAATTCAGTGGCTAGTGAGCTGTATTGAAATATTAGAGGCAGGTAATTCACCTCCTAACCGTGTCAATTTATGCAAGGGGAACAGGAAGCTTTTGACCGAGTAGCTTGTAGGGATTCTGCTAAGCATTTTCACAGCACATTGCACCACATCAGCACTGCCTCGGGCCATCAGAATGAAAGCAGTAGGCTGATGTAACTCTTTAAAGAGTACAGAGACCAAGCAGATACAGGTCAGGTGAATATAATGACTTGACATGCTGCAGAATTTGGGTCACTTCGCTGGTTGGTAACATCAAGATCCAAGTGGGTCAGGCCTGTTATCATTCTTATTCTCATTGTAATAATCCTAATTTTGGGCAATAGTTGGGCTAAACAATGGACTGGTTGCCACAGGAAGCCGGAGTACACAGATTAAAAAAAACATTATTATTATTTTTTTTTTTTAAATAATTCAACTGGTGTGACAAAAAAACTGTTTGAATTGAAAAATCTGTTTTGAGTTAAGTGAGTAAAAATAGTAATAGCCTAAATTTAACTGTAAATATCCTCCCTTTAATACATTTTCAGCAGTATTTGGGTGTTTATCTTTAGTTTGCCTCTTGACTTTCTCTCTACACAATACTTGGGGATGTTATTACAATCAGGTTTGGGAGGGTTACTTTTAAAATGTATTCCGTTACAGTTACAAATTACCTGCTAAATTTTTTTTAGTTAGTAACGTAATCCAAGTACCATAATATTAAAGTAATGTAACAATTACTTTGGATTATTTTTGAATTACTCCAATACCAAGTATGGTCATGAAGTCAAAATAAAAATAAATATTGCCACAATTTATATTTCTAGTGCACTCCTGCTATTTGCAGGTGATAAGGACCCGGGCAGCCTACCAATAGCAAAAATTCTTGTATAATTGGCAACCATTTAAATGCATGTACAATATGGATGGATGGATGGATGGATGGATGGATAGATAGATTAATATTTTCTAAATTAGAGTAAAAAAAAATCGCAATAATCAATTTATAGATTTGTATCGGGATTAATCGGTATCTAATCGAATCGTGACCAATGAATCGTGACACGAATCGAATCGCCAGGTACTAGGCAATTCACACCCCTACTAAATACACAGCAAAAAAAAAAAAGCGGGGCTGGGGACCCTGACGAGTTAAATCAAGTAGTTTGAACAAATCTCTTTGTCAGGACCATTAACAATGGCAGTTTTATTACTGAGTTTATGAATACCGAAAGCTTCAATCTTCAGGGGTGCAAAAATCTTGCCATGATACATTTATAGACCTCTTTAGCTTCAGTTTTTCTAATTTGGTGTGCTTTTGAGCTGTGTGTAGAAATGTGTGCACAACATTCCTAATTTGAAAATACTACACTATCTCAGCATATGAAATTGTACTTATCATTTTCCCATCTGTTATTCATTGCCATATCTAATCAATTGCTGCAGAGCGAACATTGAGATGCAAAACTGTGACATTTGCTGTGATACGTATGTTAATTCACATGATTAGACCTATGGAAATATTAACCAGCTCTTTTCTGATACTGTGAGTTTCTGTGTTGTGTGTTTCATACTGCACAGTCAATTATGTCAGTAAAATGTCAACATTATTGTCATAAAACTATTGGCAAAAGTAGTTCATTATGTTAAAAACAACAAAACTACGGCGGCAATGAAGTGCAAAACACAACAACAAATAACTAAACACAACAGCCTATATTAACCTAGCGGAACTTGAAGAAATATCACACAAGTATAAAATGAAATACCGGTAATGACAAATCTAATGTAAAATGCTAAAACATAACACAACTACAAAACTCCACCTTTTTAAACATGAGACAAAATATGTTAGCTAGACAGTTGACAGCGAATTAGCTAGCGGCTCAGACTCATCAATTTTCATTCACTCGAGGCTCAATTTTGTCAAGCATCAGAAAGAGATGGACTTAAATTCACCACACGCAATGACGCAAAAACAGGATGTAGCAACCTAACCAAAAAATAGAGCTTTAATTGTCAGGATAAATGTTTCAGATATTTGATAATGAGACAATTGCTGACTTTGGCCGGAAGTGGGTAATCAGGCTCCAAATTGGTCTAATAAGCAATATGTGTGTCCTGGACTCGCCAAAGTGGTTTGCTCATTTTTGACGGACATCAGTGTGCCAGAGAGGTATCTGTAGCTATAATCAAGCTGCCTCCCTGTTTTTGTTTTGTTTTATGTGGCCCCAGGTGGTTCACTAGTCTGAATAGGTCAGTTTAGAATTTAATTGAGAAACACAGGAGTTAATTGATACTCCAATGGTTTCACAGCTAATAACTATCTCCAATTAGTGCTCCAGGACCACCTGTTAGGAAAGATCAGCGGAAATGATAAAAACCTAGAGAGAGGCGATATGTAATAGGAGTCTAGATAGATGATCTGATGCGCATTGTTTGAAAGACTGAGTCCAAAGACACAGCTGGGTAAAATCATTAACAAATCTATTGTGTGGGAATGATGAGCCATCTGCTCTCAAACTGACAATTCTGTGGGATGTTCATTAAAGATGTGAGCGCACACTGTGCACTGATAATGCTTAATGACTGCTATAAAAGGTATGAAACAGCAAATCATTATTGCAAAAGGGGGAAATGTAAGCTACACTTTAAAGTTTTTTGACATGGAAATGTAACTTCTTTTCTAGAAAGAGTTTGCCATCATTTTCTAAATACGGACTCCTACCAGTGTTGGGAATAGCGGCGTTTAAAGTAACGGCATTAGGTAACTCTTCTTCTTTTTTCATAATCTAACTAATTATTCTCCCCATATTTGAAGCGCCGTTATTGTTATTGTATATGAAATGCAGTGCTTTATAATTGATTTATTAGTTTGAAGGTTCGAAGTAAGCTTACAGTAGGTTCCGGTAAGTCCATTCATAAAAATGTCTTTTGTCGCATCACGTCACAATAAAGGTTTCCTGACAGCTGGAATGTGTAGTGACTTTTATTTTGAAGGTGCCGCAGGAAGCGGGTCATGTCTTTTTCACAATGAACATGATGTTTTAGCATTTTAGCAAGTCCACGTCCCTCACCTGGAACTCATTCGGGGTTTGACAACTTTGACAAGACTGACGTAGGTCAAAATAACCGAAGAGATCTGTCGAAAAACGGCCGGCATGATGAGCGATTTGTTGACAATTGTTGACAAGAGGAGATTGAAGACGACATTTTCATCTATTGCCGTGATAGGTCAAAACAAACGTGCACAAGATGGCGCTTCGTCTAATCAGATTGAAGTATTGTATAGTCCCTCCTTTCCCAAACAGATCTGCCAAGTAACGTTCCAGATTGATAATGTGAAGAACTCCCATGAGTGAATCACAATTATAAATCTGGTTTGTGAGGTTAAATTACAGCGATAAAGATAAGTCATAGCGACACAATTTCCTAATGTAATTAACAGCGCCAACAATTGTATTTCTCTTAGTCTGCGTTACGACTGTCCATAAATTACCGGTACATATAGGTGACATATGTGCCAAAAATCTCCATAGGCTATATGCAGGATTTATTTTATTTTTATTATTATTATGATTGCTGTAGTAATTGTCAGTGGTAGAGCATACAGTATTTTGTCATTATGGAGTGAGGAATTTTTGTGACATCAA
Organism: Leptonotus elevatus; assembly: GCF_054856555.1. Classification (NCBI taxonomy): domain Eukaryota; kingdom Metazoa; phylum Chordata; class Actinopteri; order Syngnathiformes; family Syngnathidae; genus Leptonotus; species Leptonotus elevatus. Next base: position 21,368,338 of record NC_141241.1, on the reverse strand, counting down.
TAAATATTCACAACGAAAACACCATATGTAGCCTGGACATAATTTGAATTCCTTGTATACATATTTTTTAAACTATAACAATAATAATAACAAGAATAATGATAATAACAATAATAATAATAATAATAAATACATTTAAAAATCCAAATTATTTGATATAAAAAACAAATTTTTGTATGTAGTGAAAAAAGTAACTTTGCCTGGTAACATGCTACTTTTATTTTGAAGTAATTCAATTACTAACGCAGTTACTTTTTCTTTTCTTTCCTTTTTTTTTTTTTTTTTAGCAAGTATGATGTAATGAGTAACTATAACTACCGGTAATTACTTTTTTAAAGTAACGTTCCCAACACTGACTACTACTTGTACAATATTGGTCCTAAGGTAGAGTGTACAGTATCAGGTTGTGTTCTCGTTGGGCCATGACTAAGCAAAAATACATGATGACTAGGGGTGTGCATCTCTCCAATTAAAGACAATTTGATATGTATCTCAAATCGATACATGGGGTGCGATCCGCTTCAAGGACGGTACGTATTGAAATAGAGTGATTTGTTTCGGTTTGATGCAGTGGGATTACAATTCAGTGAGGTACTGCTAAATTCAAGAGGGTATAATGCGATGAGTTTGTTGTTGAAAGTACACAGATTTTACAATTGAGACTTTATTAGTTTGTGTACCTACTACCAATGCACTCACATCTTTTAAACCAAAGCCAATTTTTTGATTCAAATAGTTTTTTGTTGAGCCCCTAATCATTATCATAATTCATTTTAACCAAACTAAATATGTGAAGTTGTAATCTGTCCTTAAAAATTTTAATTAACGGAAAATTAATGTTAGAAGCCGGGCTCTAAGTCACACTAGAAAGGATCCAGCTGAGCCAGGATTACTCTTATCACTCTTTTTCCATTCGCCAAGTTTAGTTTTAAGTTTACTTAAGCTTCTTTTAATTCAATCATTGGACCCAAGCTTCAATTGTTCTCCATGTATTCAGAATCGAAAGACATGAATGATTTTGGTGTATGTTCATGTGATATTATTTTGTTGTGCATTTGTCATGCACCCACTTGCTCTGTTATGACACACACGATTTTGTCTCAAGAGTATTTTGTTTTGTGCCTCAAGCAAGATTTTAGTTCAAGGAGAAAAGGAAATCATGTGTAGCGTTTCGGTACGCTCTATTTCCTACTACTACGTTTGTGATTTAGTAAAGTGCATGCAACTCTTACTTTAGCGTTTGTTAATATTGAAGTAAAATCTGATGATTGTTCTAGGTTGATTAAGCTTTGAGATGGCACGCATCACTTTTACAGTGTTGGGAAACATTTTGTAGTATTAAACAATTCACCCCATCTCCCTACTCTATATCCCCAAGGACAACTTGAAGAAAAGAACATTCTTTTACACTAACTAAACATTACATATTAAGATGCACCGCAGCCCATTTTTGTTTGGAATCCATTGAAATCGCCTCAGAAAAGAAACAGTGGCAGAAAATATAAATGTATTCTGCTCTTGTCCCGCAGCAGGGACATTCACATTGCCAACACAGCAGCAGATAGAATTGGGCGTTCGGTATCTTCCTCAAGGAGAACAATGTTCTAATTTCGTGACAGAAAACTCTATTCCCTTCGGTCAGGCTGCCCTCCACATACTAGACTGTAAAAGCTAACATCTATTCAAATTTATGACTTTGCTCTTGCAGTGTCAATAAACCTAGACAACTCTTCCACCAACAATATCTCCACTGTTTATGTATTGTTTTTTTTTGTTGTTGTTTGTTTTGAAGTTTCTTTTTACAGCCATTGGTATATTTATTTGTGTCGTAGGAGTTTTTGCAGCTACAGACAAGAACATAAAGGAGTTGAGTGCAGTACGGCAATATTTGGCATTCGTCCTGTAAAGTTCTGGTGGGAACTTTCACTGGTTCTTGTATCTTAATGCTCGTGATATTATACAGACAGTAATGACCAGAAGATTGCATGTTCTCAGTTGAACTATTTACTGGATGCCAGAAAGATCAAGTACGCATCTGTGGAGCCCTCTTCTCTTAGTGTGCGGAAGAGGATCTAATCTATTCAAAATAGTCACTACTCTTAAACTGTCTTGGCCGCCCACCCACACTGGGGACGGCTCAGCCCAGCCCATGTAAAAATGTGTGACCTAATGGTCTTAAATGGTTTCTGCAGGATAAGTGTGCCAGAGTGCAGATAGATAAAAAAGGCGCCAAGTCAGGACACGTCACAGCGACGCAATGACCTATCACCTAGAGTCACCAAATACCAAATAAGTAAGAGGTCGGTATCCCTCTTACTGAAACTTTCAGTCCTTCCTCCAATCTGAATGAATTTCCTCTTAATATTTGTTAATTGGTTGAAAGCCATAACATATTTAGTTATGTTTATGGGTAAATGAAATATTTTATTACCAGTATTTATTTTTCACTACTACATTTTCATATTGTTTTTCTTAAATAAAGAAAAATACGGCATTATCTCTCAAGGGAAAAAAAGATCAAATATTCTTCTTTTTTTTTCCAAGTAGAATGAGTATTCAGGAAAGACAATACAACAGTAGAATATCATTTTAATACATTAGTTTTCTGGGGGGTTTCTCACTAGCCACTGTGGCTCGTGGTTTCTCAGAGATGGCCATTCTGCAGTTTCATTCGCCACAGTGTTGCTGTTGGATAAAAGGTTTTTTTAGCATCAATCGAAACTCAAACACAATCTGCTTCTTCCTCTGGTCGTCGAATCGGTGGAGGCTGATGTCTGTGGATCTCCCTCTGCTTCATCTGTCCTTCCTTCCTTTCCTCAGTCTCTCCTTTGGTCTCTTGATGTCTCCCTAATTTGTTGGAATTTAGATGTTTCTGGGGTTGGTGAAAGACTCTGGTTGGTAACCTGGTGGGTAGTAGGTAATGTCTGGTTGGTGCTGAATTTCACTTTCTTTTCTTTTCTTTGATCCTTCCTCGGGTCTCCTGACAACCTCACGACTCTAGCTGGATTCTGAAGTATTCGGTTTAATAAGTTTTAGGTGAACTAATAAGTACACGCTCACACGCACGCACACATGCACACACACATACAAAATAAAAAAATAAAAAAAAAATTACCGAATGAACAATACTGAGCTCTCAAGAAAAGAAAAAGGGGAAAAAAAGGATAAAAGGGGTTTTGAACAACCATATGTCCTGCATTTAGTAAAATAGGACATAGAAAAAGATAAGAGAATCAAAACAAAACTACAATAGGAAAAATGATGTTAAAAACTTGTATACAGTCACGTCACTTCCTGTCAAAGTACAAAACATGCATCTGACCATCAGTGAGCTGACTGATGACAAACCTATCCTAGCATTTGGCATCTCCATAGCAATATGTGAGAATTCCCACAAACACATATTCAGACCACAGGTGCACAATGCTCCATAAATGAATGTATAAGTTGTTCCACTGATGTTTGAGAGACGCGACGTGAGCCAAGCGAGTGGATGGGCACGACACCACTGTTACCATCGCTGTCACTTATACAGAAAAATGCCCAACTCTGCCAAGTCATGCGTTTAGTTTATTCAATACCCACCTTGAAATAATTCTTCATTCACACTCAGGGCTTTATTTCCCTGCCCAGGCAAAGTCTGCAGTCTAACTGTGCATGGGTGGATTTTTCTGTCTTTTGGTATTTTTCCTTGACTGGCACTGTTTGGCCATGCTCATGCGTGCCGAAACTGTGCTTGGAGAGTAATCCGTATGGATCACAGATCAAAGATGCACCCGCCAAAGTAGCCAGCGGGTGTTAAGGTGTCCCTAGCGACAACTGAGTTTCACTTACATTTGGCAGGGGTGAATGCCAAGCCCTGAATGAATCCCCCCACCACTAACTGACAGGACATGCCCAAAAGATGTCTTTGTTCTGGTCCTGGAAGTGCTGATTTGGAATTGGTTGTAGAGAGAGTTTGATATTTCATTTTAAGCTGTAAACCTGAGGTGAAAGGTCATGTGGCAGGAAGAGAGCAGCTATCAGGCAGATGGCATGACTCTTCAGAACAGCAGGGCAGGATAGACCGCAGGTGTGCAGCCTGAGGCTTGTGAGCTCAGAGCAAAGGCTCTGGAAAGCAGAACTGCATGGCCACTGGATTTGCATGCCTTAGAGATGAAGGCTGAGGACGGATGGCAGAAGAACAGAGGGGCTGGAGTTTTTCTGAAGTGGTTCATCTACCACTTTAGAGCCTGTAGGTCTGGTGTAAAGAAACAAAAAAAAACTCATCTGTGTTGGGATGTTGTTGTTTCTTATAGGAATGTCATAGAGGTGATCATTGGAATCACAGAGATTTATATAAAACTGAAGCATATTTATATGAATGTTTTTTTAATATTAAATCATTGTTGATAAATATTGTAAGAAGTCTGTCTGTCTGTCTGTCTGTCTGTCTGTCTGTCTGTCTGTCTGTCTGTCTGTCTGTCTGTCTGTCCGTCCGTCCGTCCGTCCGTCCGTCCGTCCGTCCGTCTATCTATCTATCTATATATCCATCCATCCAACCATCCATCAATCCATCTATCTATCCATCCATCCATCCATCTATCTATCCATCCATCCATTAATCCATCCATCCATCTATCCAACCATCCATCCATCCATCCATCTATCTATCTATCTATCCATCTATCCATCCATCCATCCAACCATCCATCCATCCATCCATCCATCCATCCATCCATCCATCCATCCATCCATCCATCCATCCATCTATCTATCTATCTATCTATCTATCTATCTATCTATCTATCTATCTATCTATCTATCTATCTATCTATCTATCTATCTATCTATCTATCTATCTATCTATCTATCTATCTATCCAACCACCCACCCATCCATCCATCCATCCATCTAACTATCTATCTATTTCTATCTGGCCTTTCTAGCAATTATAACCTGTTGAAAATTCAGTTAATATTTCTGATTGATGTTTTCCCTTTCAAACTCGTGTTTTGTATTTATTTGTATATTGTCCCTCTGGTATTGCCCATTGTTGGATTCAGGTCTGTAAAATTGTGGTCTACAGGGTAAAATGCGACATTTATTAAATTTCAATCTTGTGTAAAAAATGTCTCAGCGAGATCAATTTAATGACTGCTATCATTATTCCTGCTGACATCTGTTGGAAGACTTTACAAAAACAATCACAATAGTAATAGCTGATGGTAAAGGAGGAGGGGGGGGGGGGGAGAGCTGGCTAGGAATATAATGGGTTTGCAGTACACAAGAGACATCAATATGCAGCAAATACACTTACAAAGAAATATGGCTTTGGGGGTGACTTACGGGAGTGCAGATAAATACGGCCGCAAATACTTGGCTAAAGTACCAATAGGGCTAAAATCTTAGACTTCTATAGGGTCTTTTGAAAGAACTTGAAGGTCAGCTTAGAAAAAATAAATACAAATCATCAGCACTTTAGGAGAAGACCGCAAACAATGCAGTCAAGTATTACACAGCAAATCACAATTGTGTGAAAAGGCCGGATTTGGAGAGCTTTTGAGAGAGCGACCAGTGTGGAGAAAAATCGTGGCCTTGGGCTGTTGACAAAAGGGACTTAACAGGTCCGCTTGTCAAGAGGGGCCAAGGGGCGTGTAAGGTAAAGAGCTGAAGTACGATTGAGTGTTAAAGTATTAAACAATGTTAGAAAGCATGCAACACATGGCAGAAGCTGACGCCATCAAACAGTTGTAGCATGAAGAAAGACAGATGGAAACAGCACCATATTACAAATCAGAGTGAAATTGTCAATATTGAGAGATGTAAGGATTTTTTAAGACCTATTAAAAAAAACAGCTAAGTTTTTGTTGTTGCCCCCCCCAGAATAAGCTTTAAAGCAAGTCTGGTACAACAAAGAGAACAAAACAGTCCTCTCGACAAAAGCAAAACATGAACATCTCCTTAAATCAATGTGAAGCCACAGCCTAGCATCTCGTATGCGTGCAGCTTCAGTACTTGATTGACATGTATTTGATTGTGATTAAGACACATCGAAGGTTGTTAAAACTGCAGACTAGGCAGCTGTCTGTATGAGAATGACATCTGTCACAGGGTGGACTTGTATTCGGATTATTTTTCAGACAACTACAACATGTTCACTTTTGGTCTGACGTGCTGGGATCATTAAAACACTGGACGTCTTTGCCAGTTTTTATTTTGGCCAGAATTGATAACATATGGGCACAATTGGTGACAGTCTCCAGAATGACATATGAACCAACTGACAACATTCACAATTCCACTTCCATCCCACACAGATGTCAGTTGTCACCAACAACTGAATGTAAATTGAGGTTGGCAAATCTTCAAAATAAATGTAATTGCCTCAGCCTCTGAATTGGAAGAAATGCTAAGCACTGTGATGGTAAGACTCTTTAGTGTGACTCACAGTGCATTTGGTAATGACGGATGGATTAGTAACCCCATCGTCCCGCCAACGCAGACTGCAACTCACGCAGGCCACAAATGATTTGAAGCTTTTCGGCAACTAAGTCACACCTGACAGACGACACGTTTGGAACAGCACTAGAGTTTCTGAAAAACAAACACTACTAAAACATTCTCTACAAGGTTCAAACTAAGCGGTTTGGAAAACAAGTTTGCGAGTCAAACAGAATAGCAAAATTGACAATCACAAATTTGCATTTACGTTGTAAATAACTGAGTAAACTCATGCAGCCAGGTAACTGTGTTAGTGAAATTGTAATGTTTGTTTGCCCTCTATTCCCTACCTATAAACATTTTGTTGTGTTTTGTTGTGAAGTAGCATGTCTCATACAGCACAAACAACAATTTAGCATAAATTAGCCGAATGGCCACCTAATTAGCTAGTTTAACGTTATACGCTAAATCAATCATAGATAACGTGTTGAGCACCACAGGGTACAACTAATGACGGTGAAAGGAAGCTCTGTGGTCCGTGCTTTGAAAAGCATTGGACTTTGGATCATTGTAATTTGATTTGTGGGGATTATGTTGTCTTCAAAATGCGATGAACTGTTATTGTGTCTGGTTTGAAAAATACCCTTTTGCCTTCTTGTGACAAGAGTCAGCCTTATTCATTTTCATGCCATTGGTCTGTTTGGATACAATTGGTCTATTTATTTAGTAATTGTAGCATACTGCCTAGAAAGGAGAAGCTGAAAAGGGAAAAAGAAAAGGAGCTACAGCAAGCAGTCAAGGGAAGCATCTCTCTGCTCTCTTGGATGAAATCAAAGATGCATAAAGATGAAAGGTCAGAGTCCAGGCCAGAGATGTTAATTCGTGTTTAGCACATTTTAAAGCTCCCATTTTAATATTGATTTGTTTCTTAAGGTTAGTTTTATTGAAAATCTTAAAAGCTGTTAAAATTTTATTTTTAAGTGGTTTGTACTATATCAGCAGACATTAAGCTATTATTAGCTAAATTATTAGCTATTATTTTGTACAAACCATAACTGTAACTGAAAGTTATTTCTTTGCTACAAATATTGCAGTCGTGTTGCCCTAACAGGCTGTTATTAAAACTAGCAGTGGTGTATTATTATTATTATTATTATTATTATTATTATTAATATATGTGTGTGTAATGTTTATTTATTATTATTTTTTTAACTTCTATTGACATTTCTGAACTTCTGGGCATTTCTGACACTTCCCCAATGCAATGCAATGCGAAATGCTTCCTTTATACGGTGAAAGCAAGCAGCAGATTGTAATGCTTTTGTCTGTGACTATCATACAAGCCACGCCGATTGTTATAGTAGTCAAATGACATCTCATCACATTTTTAGATTAAAATAATCCTCACAAATCAAATTACAACGATCCATAGTCTAGTGCTTTTCAATGAGAGGATGTATTTCGTTCAGCAAATTGAGCGCCATCTTGACTTGTGACGTCATCTCGGAATTGTCAATAAGGTATTCCTTAAAAAGCGCAAACGCTCCCTTTTTCCCCCCTACGGCACTTGCCCCCCAAAATGTCTGTGCACGCCACTGGCAACACATTTATGTCACCGTACGTAAACTGTCGAGAAAAGCTCATTACTACTTAAGCCACAACCAGCTAACCCTAGCAAGGAGCTTCAGCTGGCTATTGTTGCTTGCTAAACACACCATAAATCACTGAAACGATGCGAAGTCTCTTGCTGAGTCAAAGGCCAAAGAATAGAGATGTCTGGCAAAAATATTATATATGTAATATGAAATTTTGTCCGTATCGTACATCCCTAAATCTAAAAAGCAAATGAAGGCAACTGCTAGCCAATCCCAGATAGAAGGGGCTGGGCCACAGAGTCATTCATTCGGACGTAGTTGTGGTGAGCAGTTATGTTGCAAATTAACTTTTGAGTTGAATAAATGCAAACAGAACTACAGTTCTTTCCGTTTGTCTTTTAGATTTCAGAAAGAACTGCCGCTTTTAAGTGACAAAAAAATACTTCTGAGCACTTTTGCGGTTGTCGCAACGGCACTATCCAGCCTAAAGAATTTTGCCCCCCCACCCCAAAAAAGTAACGCCCCCCCTGTAATTTCTTTCTGCAGAGGGGTCTGCCTATACATCATATACACACAGCTGCATTTTGTAGTTGGAGCCCCAAATTTTACCTAAAAGACATGTTTAAAAACAACAAAGTGTTGCATGTTCAATTAAACACATACAGAAGTTGTTCAAGTGCCATAATTTGTACTGTAGTTTAGAGTTAAACCCTTGGCTTTTGTTTCTCACACAGATATGATTTGTTGAGTGCACAAATTATTTCACAATTAACTTCTCAATTGGGGGCATTGATAGTGTTGACTTTGATGCAGCTTGTGTGGGATGAATTTCCGTTCAATCCTCAATTTATTTTCTCACTGACTGGCGACCAGCCCAGGATGTAGTGAACCATTAAACCTAAGCCTACACAGCTTTTGCTGTGACATTGACAAGGATGAGCGATATAGAAAAAGGGAAGAATGGAAAACTGTTCTGTCCTCAAAAGGATGCGACATGAGATAGAGTACAACATCATATTGGGTTTTAAGCCTTCAATGTTTTTTTTATGTCAACATGCTTTAAGCTAATTTTAGAGAATTTTCCGCTAACCAGTTTTAGAATCCGTTAGATGGACAGATTGAAGCAATTTGGAGATATTCTGTAGAGAATATGTTTTAAAAGTCAAGCCAAATTTGGAAGTCAGCGATCATCATATGCGGCATATAGTGAGATGTCGGATGATTTTTTTTGAGCTAATGTCTACCCTGGAAGTTACCAGAGAGGCTTGCCAACAAATTACTTTTTAAGTTAAAAAAATATATTTTTAATATTATTTCATGTATTTCACACCACACCATCTTCGGTAGCAATTCTTTAACAGTTCATGCTGTAGCATACATTTACAAACACAAACATGATTTTTTACTGTTCACATTGACATGAAAAAAATCAGATACATAAACCATTGAGCAAAAGAGTCAGAATTGACCCACAGCCTAAGGCTGGATTTACGCCTCATGGTTTAAATAGCACAATTTGGATGTGTCTCATGGCAGCGTAAAGAGGAAGACAGAAAAACTTATGGAATCAGCTGCATCATCTGAAGCAGACCTAAATGTGGCTAAAAGACCATCTAAATGATTTGTACCATTTAATATTTGTATTATTTATTCAATATGTTTGCTTTTGTGTTGTTCCTAGTGGAGTTGTGAGCAATGCGGCTTGTTTCATGTGCGGCGGTCCTGCAGGTTTTGGAGGTTTCCCTCTTCCAACACAAGCTGATTCTAATCAGCAGGATCGTTATCAGGCTCATGCAGAGCTTGCTGATGAGCTGATCATATATCAGCTGTGTTGGAGAACGGAAACATCCAAAACCTGCAGGACCGCGGCACATGAAACAAGCCGCATTGCTCACAACTCCACTAGGAACAACACAAAAGCAAACATATTGAATAAATAATACAAATATTAAATGGTACAAATCATTTAGATGGCGTTTGACACTTATGCACCAGACCAAAGACTGGGGGGGGGGGGGGGGGGGTGTTATGTTCATATTTAAACTTTGGCACCATGAGCTAAGGTCAGGTTAATTATCCCGTAATGTATCACTTGACCTTTCAGGTAGTACTGCACTGGGACATAAGATGATCCAATCATTTGATTGTGGTGCAACGTTAACATGAGTGTGGAAATCAGGATGACAGCGAAATGCCCCAAATGTTACATTCTGGACAATGAATATGCAAAAGCTATGAATCTCTTTGCAGTTGGCCTTAGTTCGTTTCACTGCATTCAAATGGTCCCTTTCCTGTCAGAGCCACAACCGCACAATGCCTGTCTGGAGAGCTATAAATAGTGACGGCAACAAGGAACCTTTAGAATTGTATTCTCCTGCGGCAGTACTGACCTGGAGTGGATTTGAACAAGTTATTCTGTTAGACATCGCTCTGAAACTCCACTTTGGGAAGAATGGGCTGCTTTTCTCTTTAAGATATCGTAATGTGAGAAATACTGCCTGTCCTAGATCTAAAACAAGAGTCCCCCGAGCTTGAGTAGCGTATAACCGATAACCAAGTCTCCACAGCAAACCTCTGATCATTAAAATATTATGCAGCATCCACTTTTTTGATGGCTGATCTTTTTAATGACCTTGATGATGACCCTGTCTGCTCCCAGGTGGTTTTAATTAATTTGCCGCATCACTCTAAAATAAACACTCAAGTTATTAGCTTGTTGACTCCATAATTGTATCGTTAAAAATGTGTGAACACACTTCAGGCAGGTCTAAGACTTGTGGCCTATGTATGTTTTTAAGAGTTCTGGCGCTGCATATTAAGTCAATTATAGATCTACATTTGGTATTCTTGACTGAGGCAGTTACTTTTCCTTATTTTTCTTGCTTTTTACACACAGAGTTTCATCCTTGACTCACCGCTTGAAGAACCCCCTCCAGTCAATGTCAGGTTGCCTTTTATCAACATAATACAGCATATAGCAGCGGAGCTGTTATGTTCTTCCCCTGCCACGACCTGTCCCAATCGAGTACGCTACATTTGATCTTCAATGCTACACCCTCTATTCCTTGCCACGCTCAACTTTGAGCAAATATTTCCTAAAGTTTATGCATAAACCTCTATATTTAGCATACGCACTTGTGTAATATGTCCTTGCTAATCTTTATTAGATTTGATTGTTTGCTGAGTCGCAAAACAAAGTCTGTTTGTTACAGAATGCATAGATGGCTCATTGAGGGGGTTGAGCATGGACGAGTATGAGTTTAGCTCCTCAATGCTCATGGCGGATCCTTCTGTGAACTCATGCAAGTGAACAGACTAAACTTCAGTAACAACCTTAAAGGTACAGTATGTAATAATTGACCACTAGATGTCGCTATACCATAGAATGCAGCCGAGGCGAGAGAGAAAAATAACAACAAACATTCAGAAGACCAAAAAAAGTAAAAAAAGAGAAGACAACGATTTATAGAAATGGTAAGTAAATAGTAATATATCGAATAGATTAATTTAACTCAATAATACTAATAGTATTGAGCTAATTACAAGACCTCAAATATTTGCTTCCAAACTAAATCAAACTGTTTTGTTTATTATTGTCCACTGATGTAGTTCTCTCAATATTTAAATAATATTTCATTATAGATTTCCATTTACTTATTCCTGGAGGGTGTGTATTTTTTACAATGTTGTAACAATAACTTCTTATAAACTAATGAAGAAAATTAAAGTTGCCATCCCACTGAATATTTAAATTTCAAAAAAGTATCTCGCAAGTCAAGTCATATAGTCTTGCTTAGTCAAACTATATTGGAGAGAGCAAATATTTTTTAACTAATCACACACAAAAGTACATTTATGGCCCTCTATTTTTTTTGTACTTGTTAATTAAAAAAACATTTTTTTTTTAACTTCATTTGTTATGAGTATTTACAGATACCAATATTACTATGATGATAAATATTGGCATTATACTGTATATGGGAGTGAACATGTACTGTAATTTCCAGGTTTAAAAATGACATACGCTTTTTTCCCCATGCTAATCTGTTCCCCAAATCTGTTAGTGTGGGTAAATGGGTGACTGACCCTCCGCGACACTTGCTCAACGACGCAGCTTCAGCACTCATCTGCGGCATTCTACAGCGGCTGAGGATGACCTTTCATAAAACGAGGAGGTAACTAAAATATGGAGATTGTAGCCAAACTGCTCTCCTATCAAGTGGAAGGGCCAAAAGGAAAATGCTTACAAAATGGTATGGTACAGTATGCATCCATTTATGTTTGATATGTTTTACATTTTTCTTTTTTTCTAGAGATAGCTCAGTATTGTTCATTCGGCAATCTTACCAATTCAACATGTCATCATCATTGCTCTCTCTCTTTCTATGTGTGTGCGTGAATATGTGCGTGCGTGTGAGTTTGTGCTCATTAATTCTCCTGAAACCTATTAAAAATTCTATACCCTTCACCCAAACCGAAGACTTCAGAATCCCACTAGAGTCGTCAGGAGACCTGAGGAAGGATCAAAGAAAAGAAAGAAAAGCGAAATCCAGCACCGACCAGACACCACCTACTACCCACAGGGTTACAAACCAGAATCTTTCACCAACTCCAGAAACATCTAAATTCCAACAAATTAGGGAGACCTCAAGAGACCAAAGGAAAGACTGAAGAAAGGAAAGAAGGACAGATGAAGCAGAGTGAGATCCACAGACATCAGCCTCCTCCCATTCAGTGACGAGAGGAAGAAGCGGATTGTGTTTGAATTTCGGTAGATGCTGGTGTGGTGGATCTGGCATGCATGAAAACCTCCACCAAAGAAGGGAGCCATCGACCCCGGCCAGGATAGGGCAAGCACAACCCCCCAGGGTCCCCCAGGCCGCTGCAGCGCCAGGGCACAACCCCCAGGCCCCGCGGGGGCCACCGACCGGAGAGCAAACCCAGGAGCCCGAAGCACCCCACACCCCAACTCGGCAGGCGCCCCAAGCCCAGAACGGCAGGCCCACCAGTCACCCCACCGGCCCACAGCCCACGCTCCCCCCACGACCCCCCGAACCACCCGTACCACCCCCTCCGCCGAACCGTAGGGCCTGATCTGAACCGACTACGGATCAATTATGATCCGTTGCACCACTACTTTCCAGTGGATGATCTGATATCTATGGTGCTAAACGCAACAGACAGTTTAATAATCCAGGTGGTGAGCAGATAAAATTATCAACAAATGAAAGCGTTTTTTTGCAGTCCCAGATGAGGGATTATACCTTGCTCACATAGAAAATAAAATCAAAATCAAGGCCCATCTGTCTCCCAGCCAAATTCTCAAATTTCGACAGTTTAAAGATGTTAAGTTGTTCTTATTCAATTTCAGGTGCTTGACGTGATTGGTCACAAAAGCATGATCGTTTGCTGCGTCTCTTCTCCCTATACCAGGCAATAGTGGACACCTGAGCCTTTTGCAGCATTGTCCCAATGTAGCAGCTTCCTGGCCAGTCAGGCACGGCTGTGGGAGTCCTCCTGGTATAGTCGAACCTATAGAACACGGGTCAGCAACTTTTTTGAAGCCGACCTATATTTCTTGGCTTCTGATTAGTGTGAAGGACTACCAGTAAGATATATATTTCTGAAATGACAAATTTGTTAAAATCAGTTGTAATCATATTTTATTATTATATGTTGTTATTAGGGCTGGGCTGGAAAGAAATCAGCCGGCCAAGTTCAAATACCAAAATTGTCTCAAAACACAGAAACATGTTATATTCCAATTATTAATAAAACAGAATCTAGACCATTTTGAGGATCCCCACTAAACACTCCCCAGTTTTATTACTCATTTTGCTTATGACGTGTAAAGAAAATGATGATCAAAATCTAAATTGCCCTTACAAATCTTCTTTTTATTACATATACTAACCTCATTCTCCCCTGCTCTTTTCTCCTGCTTGAGACACTTTCTACTTTGTCCTTCTTTCCTATTGCCAGGGTGATGACGGGTGCAGAGAGAATTAAAGAAGTGCTTTGAACAAAAAGCTTGAATATGAAAAGGAATGGGATATTAGGCACCATGAGGGGCTCATGGCGCCGCACCACTCCTTGCCTTGAAGTTGTCATATAATTAGATAAAGGTAGACACTCTGCTGCGAATCCATCCCTATTGAGAATCTCCTGCGACCCGTAGGTCAGTCCATAAATAGAATGGCAGAAGAAATGCAGGATGTTTCTTCCCTCATGTCAAGGTGACATCGTCTCATCACAATGAGGAAAAGAAAAAAAGGGCTAAAGGGATAGTGAGTATAATCTGATGGTGAAAAGGGACATGAAAAGCACAAGGGCTCTGCTAATGACCGATCGAAGTTGGGGAAAAAACAAACAAACAAACAAAAAAACGGTTTACGTAGCAATTTATTCTACTGGGCTGCAAACACACTCTCAAACAAAAACGTTACCTCCTTGGCAGAGGTAATGACTTTTTTGTGGGGGGGGGTGTAGTTAATTCAATGCTCTCTCTCTGCAAACACTCTGAAAATTTGGCCATTCTTCAATTTGTGCGTGAGTCCTTTTTTATGCGACTTGATTTGCATACTTTACATATCTAGACATATCATCTAGACTTCTGACACGCCCTCTGCGCATAAACTGCAAATCGCCGAGGAAACAGAAACAAAAACAAAAAACTCCAAAGAATTGTTTTCTAATGCCAACCATGAATAATATGTTTAGGGCAGAATTGCTTTCTTTAGGCGTTCGGTGGCGTATTAGGGCCACATATAAATATATTTATTTATTTATTTTGAGGGGGAAAAAAATCATAAATTCATGAGAAAAACTTGCAATTTGTGGCATTATAAAGTGGCAAATGTGCAAGAAAAAAACCACACACATTTACGAGAAATAAATTCACAGATTTGCGAGGAAAAAAAACCCTCAGAAACTTGTGCCAAGTCACAATTCCCAAGTGCGCAAAATGCCTACGGTGGAATAATTATACTTTTCGGTCGGTTTTCAAATAAGGAGATAATAAATGCTTTAGCAGAGATTAACCACATCATATCAAGCATTCACATTTTGGAGAGGCACTGCAAAATTTGCATAAGTAAATTTCTTAAATATTTTTATGAATACAGACTGGATTTAAGTTTGCCAGCTGCCTCCTCCCTTCTGAACATGTCATCATCTCGCAAATTTGTGAATTTGAATGACACAAATATTCAATTTGCCACTTTATAATGTCGCAAATATTCGAGTTTTTTCTCGTAAAGTTGTGAGTTTTTTCTCTGAATATTACACCCCTCAATAATATATATATATATATATATATATATATATATATATATATATATATATATATACGTAGCCCTAATACGCAGTTAATATGTGAGCATAAAATACAAACAGCAAAAAAAACAGTCCACTAGCGCTAATATACATTAATTCGACATTAAATATTGTAAAGCGCTTTGGGCACCATATGGTGAAGTTAAAGTGCTATATAATAAGCAGTCCTCATCCTCATCAACTTAACGCTCTAAAGTTGCAGACTCTTTGATCAACTGAATAAAATAGGTTTTGTTAGTAAGACCAGTCAGGCATGGAGATGATTGCTCTCTCCAGAGAGCCAAGTCCCAAAGTCAATACTGTACACTGTTTGTGTTTTGATTGCCCTCTTTTACAAATCTACCAGTCTCTGTTGCATATATTGTCCATCCATCCATTTTCAGTCTATTCCTCACATGAGTCGCGGGGGTGCTAGAGCCTAGCCCAGCCGGCTTTCGGCAGTAGGCAGGGTACACCCTGAACTGGTTGCTGCATATATTGTACATAAGTAAACATAATGATTAACCTTCCCGACAGCATCTGAAGCGCGCAAGAGGAAATGGAATTAAGGTGTCGAGCGAATACATGGAAGGTCAGATTTGACAGGGAACACTATGGTTGCTCAACTCAGAGTGCATATCTGGCAAGGAGGTGCATAAATGGCAAGATGATAAATGACATCAATGTTTTTTATTGGGTTTAATTTGGGTTGAAAATGAGCAGGACGCCCTTTTTTCCCCAAGCTATTTTTGTTGCTCAGAAAGAACTGTGATTTTGAATCGTTCTTTGTATCCTTAAAATAAAAAAAATGTTAGCTTTTCTCCGATTGGGTCTCTGTTCTGGAAAACAGCTTTCATTTGATTGGCTCGTTCAAGATATGAAGGCAACTTGTGTTGTCTCCAATGAAAGTTAGCTGGTGACCTGGTTGCCAGCCAATCACACAGAGACGAACCACCATCCGCACACACAATCACACCTATGGACAACTTGGAGCGTTCAATTAACCTGACATGCATGTCTTTGGAATGTGGAAGGAAACCGGAGTACCCGGGGAAAACCCACACAAGCACGGGGAGAACATACAAACTCCACCCAGGAATGCCGAAGCCCGGACTTGATCTCACGTCCTCTGCACTGGGAGGCGGACGTGCTAACCAGTCACCCACCGTGCCGCCCCACAGAAATTCTAATCCGAGTATTTTGCAAGCCTTTACTATTGCATCCAATCCATAAACTGTATAAACACTTAAAAGAGTTCACATACTTATTTTGATGTATGTTATGCATAGAACAATAGAAATTTATGATGGAAGGTCACGTTTAGGGACAGCGACTGTCTGAGCTTGGAATTCATATTTAATGGAGCAGATGGTTTTTCAATGTGTGTCTAAAAAGCAAATAATGTGTTCTATGAATCATAAAGCCTGACTAATGCTGTACATGCATATTTTCAAAACAGACAGTGTAATATAATTCGCCCCATTTTTGCACAATTTTCTACAAAACATTTGTAATATACTGACAGACGAGGCAGATTTGTGATATTTTGAACTTTTGAAATGGCTAAAGTACATACATTTTCACATGCAGTAAATAAATAACCAAGAAAGAGACCTTCAGTAAATCATCACTAATACTTTGCACACATGCTACAAATGACTATAATAGCACATATTGTTTTTGAGGACAAGATGGCTTGCGTCAAAGTAAGTATGGCAGTCTGTCAAACGTTTGCAATGTTGACACTCGCATTGACGATACTTGGTGTCAGCAACCCCTATTAGTGAGCAAATTATCCTGTAGGTTATAGACCACTCACGGCAGTGACAGGTTGAACTAATAGCATTTTCATGCATTAGTAAACACTGCGAGTCAACACAGACAGAACAAGACACTAATGCTATTACAGCTCTATATATTCTGAAAAAGATCTACTCGCAAGGGCTGAAAGGTCGGAAGTATTGAGAACTTAAAAACTAGCGCGTGTCCCTGCGACTTCGATAGCGTCTTCTTTAAATAATCAAAAGAAAATTGTTCATCTTTTTTCCAATGGCAAAGGTTGAGAACTTTGACAGTTGGGTCACTAAATTCATTGATCTCCCGCCTTTGTTCTTCACTGTCTCCCGACAGTGCCTTGGAACAGAAGGCTGAGATAAAAGTGTCTGACACCAGGAATTAGTGACATGTGAGGGCACAGCTCTGCAAGAAACTTCTTTCTGTGAAACAGAGAAAGGAAACTGACAGTAAGTTAGAAGAAAAAAAGAACAAGCTCAACTTGAAAACTCACACTGTCAAAGCAGTCTTGATGTGACAGTTATAATTTTTTTTTAAAGAGAGACACTAAAAAAAAAAATCGAGTTGATTAACTGTCACCATGAAAACTTTTCATTTTCTTTGAAAAGTAATGAAATACATTTAGCTTGAAATTCTTTTTCCTTTTCATTCCCAGATTTCTTAACAAATTGGCCATCAAATATGTCAACTAATACCACCACTAGAGACATTTTGGACCATTCGTCTTTACAACACTGTTAATGTCTTTAGTTCTCCTGCAAAATGTCTACCTAAACTTTAGAATTCCTTTTCCTTGTCAATGATAGTAATATTCAGGTTTTCATCTAATTGTTTCGATTTTTTTTTTAGCAAATTTACTGAAAATGCGCAAAACGGACATGCGACTTAGGCCCATTTCCATCTGTTCTTCTTTTGTGAATATTGAGAGGGGACTCCGCCGCTGTAGGTGGCGGTATACACCATAGAGATGTGATCCATCAGTAATTTAAAAGGAGAAGAAGACCAGGAAGCAACTGCGCCGTGCGCTGACGTCGTATGAATTTTCTTTTGAAATTCTTGATAAACCGTAGCGTATCTTTGCTGTTTTCCATCTAAAATAGCATTCATATTCACTTCTTTAATTAATTCCGAAAAAAAATTCTGTTTCGTCGTCCCCCCAAACATACCTTACTTTACCATCCGACATTGCTTTGGGACTACCAACGTACGTGTAACGTAATATCTGGTCAAAACGTACGACGTGTATCCGGTCTTGCCAGCGGTTATTCACAAAACCTGTTTCCATAGCCAAAATTTGCATTTTCCTTTTTTCGATATATGTATATATATATCTGAGGGTAAAAACATTTTTGGGCAAATTTTGGGCCCTTTTTCAAATTTCTAGTTTCCATTTAAATTTGAATACAAATGGGTTAGGGTTAGGGTTAGGGTTATCGTTAGGGTTAGGGTTAGGGTTAGGGTTAAGGTTAGTAGAAGCACCTGTGGCAAACTGTTTCAGGGTTTTTACTTTCTGGACCTGAATTTCCCAACCCTGACCAAGTACAAGTATTTCACATACTTTCTCTTGCCATTGTATTTTTTAATTCTATTCTAAAATTATAGTCATGTGGGTGTAAACACAACAGCAAAAATAAAGCATTGATGATTTAAACTGTAACCTATTGTCAATATCTTGTCAAACTTGTTAAAAAAAAACAACCTGTCTTTGCTCAGCTGTGACTCACTTAACTGTTGAGTCATTGGAAAAGTAGTAATTGTCTTTCACAAATGGAATGAATTGCTCTGCGAAGGAGAAGTTTGGCAAGTTGCTGAGATGAAGCAATCCATGTCCAAGCACAGGTGTAAGTGTTGTCATTACATTCTGCCTGAGGTTATGCTCTCCCGTTGGAGAGATTATTTGTTTTTCATTTAAAGGCAAACAACAGCAGATGTCCTTTGTTCCCACAACATAACAAAAAATTGCTTCATAATACATCTTTTTAAATTGAATTAATTATACAATACATATTATAATTTGTATGTGACATTTTTGCTTTTTTTATTCGATCGATAGTAAATATGCACATTGTCAATGGTCCTGATTGACGTGATTTAGATATCGTTTTACCAGGCTGCCCACATCCTTGCCATTGTTATTCTTGATGTGCCATCAAAAAAATATATCTATTTTTTTTTTAAAGTAAAAGTACTAAGAAGTACTACTTTCTACTTCTCCTATTGTCATTTACAGGAGAGAAGTCATTTTTGGTAACTTAAGTGGGTGGACCCTGTACACCTCATTACAAGGAAGCAGAATCCAGTCAATAAGCCAAAACATTTTTATTACACATAATTTGGAATTGCATATTTAGTGACCTTTAACTTTTTTTAAGGGAACATATTATGGAAGCCGTTCACATAATGGTTGGATGAACTTTGAAGTAGTTGGGTCTCTGGAGTGACTGCCCACCTATCAAGTCTGAAATTAAATAACCAGTAAAAACTTTGATCTGATCATTTTCTGATCAGTTAATGTGCACAATACATAAAGGTAAACCTGCCACTGCATTATCCAATAGACAAGTGATATTCCAAGGCTGGTTTATGCTTTTGTTGTCTTTATGGAGGCTCACTTTATATTTAAACTCGCCGCTGGCACTTCAGCACAAGTACTGTCTTTTTGGTTTAGGACTACAAGTCCCATTTTTTTTTTTTATAGTTTGGCTGGTCCTGCATCTTATACTCTGGCGTGACTTTCTGCGCATTACTACATTCTTTCCACCCACGGTAATGCAGCAAAATTGTCTGCTAACCGTCAAAAGAAAGTTGAAGAAGAAACGGAACAAGAAGAAGAGTAGTTGGCAACGATTGTGACGTAGCTATAGCTCGTTTAGCATTCGGCTTCCTTACGCTACAAAAAGGATTTACAGCACCAAATAAATCACCAACCGGGATTCTACCTTTAGCCACAATGTAACATGGGATTTGAGTTAAGGTAAACCATTTTATACTAAAAAGCAAAGCGTTTCTGTTTTGAAGTTTCGTCCAACTGGGACTCGTCTGCTGCCATGAACATGTTCAATATGTCATTGCGACAAAGAAAAACATTGAAATATTGGGCGATTGTCTGGTGAACATTTTACAAATGTTGCAACCTTGAACGAACCCTAACAAACCCCAAGGTGAAATCAACATTCGCTAGCATCGCAAATGTTCACCCCTTGCGGGCTTAAACAGGCTGATTTTAACGGTCTCTACAAAGAATGAAAGAGTAAAATGTGTGCTGTATTTTTTGATATTTGTGGTATTTTGATGAAAGCCTGTCACAGACATGTTGTCAATTAATAATTTGTGGAAAATTTGCATAAAATCTAACCATTTATTTTCAGGACTACTTGTCCTTATTAAGGTTATGGGTGAGTTTGAGTCTATCCCAGTGGACTTCGGGGCAACAGGTAAAATACTACTGACTGGTTTACAGAATCGGTCTCCTTTAATAATAATAAAACCGTTATTTACATTTGTTAAACATCTTCCATGTGCATGTAAAAGATGAGATTTAATTCATGGATATAATTTTTTTTATTAGATAATTTTGACACTATAGGGCTTCTAACCCTGTGCTGACCATTTTCTTGTAGGCTATATTTAATATATTGATATGGACTGAACTTCAGCATAATGAGGCAAACGTAGTACATATACCTTATAAAAGAGACTGAATTCATAAAAGCCAACCTTTGAACTGCTCCCTTGTGTGAGGAGGTTCAGCCTCATTTAGCTTGCAGCCTTCTTTACCTTCACTTTTATATTGTATTGTCTCAGAAATTCTTCCCCTTTGGGGAAATGTACATGAAAGCAAATATATACTTGCAGCCAAGAATCAGCCGCAAGTTTCGGGCGCTGGAAAGTCCCCTGTGAATATTTGATGTGTATGCCTATGCCCATCCTCCCACACACAGTGCACTCAGTAAATCAGAAATGGCTGGACAAGGGGTTACAGTAGCTACATCAAAGCTCTGTTGTAGTCCCAGAAGCAAGTGGGAAAAGCAGCTGGTGGCTTATTTGGATGATGCAAGAACATCTAAATAAAGTTTAGTTGTGGAGTTTGGGTGCTGACTTTGAGAACCACAGGTCATCGTGAGCTACTTTGCATCTTGCTTTTATTGTGTGCCGCACTCAGCCTGGCTCAATAAATGTCGGGGGAGCTGTTTCAAAGCAACAGTTGTTCTATTAGTTTCCAGTAAAGCCAGTTGTTACCAAGATCGATGATGCACGCGGGAATTCTTCTTCTTCGACGCTATAGGGGCAAAGTCTGAACTGAAACTTTGGCGCAGCTCTGGTGTTGTTGGGATAGTCTTAAGGTATGTTCAATGTTATAACAGTTTATATGCGGTCTGTTTTCAGTGTTCACATTGGCAGAAATCTACCATTTACATCATGCCAATCTGAATTCAGCATTAATTCAGCATTAGATTCAATGAAGTCTAGCAAGTGTCAATATGACTGGCTTCATTTGACAGTTTTAGAAGATTTTCCTGTCTTGGAATGGTCACTGATTTGGTATGGTAGTTTGTACGGTTTAGGCAATTTTTTTTTGTAAATAAACTCTCCACTTTTAAAAACTGAAATCATGCATTTTGTACAATGAGGTATTAGAGCCCTGTATGCATACATTTTGTAGAGGGGGAGGGGGGGATAATATTCGGAGAAAAAAAACTTGCAAATTTGCTACTTTATAAACTCTCAAAATTTATAAAGTGGCAGATTTGCGAGAAAAAAACTCTGAAACTCACGAGAAATACACATAATACTCGAATGATTGTTCCAATACTTTTCGGTCGGGTTCTCAAATAAAAAGATAATAATTAGAGAGGGCAAGGAAAAAAAAAAAAAAAAAAAACATCAGGGGGAAAATGGGAAACAGATGTGGTAATCACCCTTCCTGAATGATCAGGCCGCAATGGATGCCGAATGTGCAAAAATTTACATAGTTTGTGATACTAATGATAGGGGGTCAGGAAGTGTTGTCACTTTAGTTGTCGCGTATGACGAGTAAAGTTTCAATTAAGAAGAAATCTGTCTCCATCCTGCCTTTTTATTTTATAAAGGGTGTTCCATTAATCACTAACGAATCCTTCCGTTAGCTCCTGGTGGACACAAGCCAGTGCACCTCATCCAGACTATAGCTACGCTACGTGTGATTCATGCAAGTTTCTGAGGGTTTTTTTCGCCACAAATCTGCAACTTTATAAAGTCGCAAATTTAAGCGTTTTTTCTCCAAATATTACCCCCCCCCCCCAAAAAAAAGAAAATACATATAGGCATATTTATACATTGCCCTAATATGCCGTCGTAATTTTGTACACATTTATTGTAAAATTATTGTAATAGGGACTTACAGACACAAAAATAAGAGTCCTGTTCTAATGCATTCTGTTCATGAAATTTAATGCCGTTTTTTTTTTAGACTTTAAAAGAATAAATACCACAGACATAGTTTAGTGCGACGGGATTTTATTCAGTGGATGTCAACTGTTCCATGAGGGACACGGGCATACGTTTGGTATTCAAGTTATTAGTGATGTTCTGATGGTTCTATTTATTACTGTATGTGTGAAGTCTATGCAAATGTGACAGTGGCGCATTCTAAGAAAAGTGTGGCAGGGGCTGGTTCAAACTGCTGTAAGGCTGCAGCACTTTGAAAGGAGGCAGGAGGAGTAGATTCTTTGTTTCCATGGAAACCAAGGGAATGTGCAAGGGAGAAAGGGGGTGCTACAATGAAGAAGCTAAAGGTGAGACCGAAATGCAAATTATTTGACCACATATTTTTCTTCCCTGAATAAGTGTGCTCACGCCCACATCTCATACCTTTTGTAGCAAATTCCAGGTGATTTTATGTTGGGCTTCATCTCACTATGTGTTCCATATATCCACAACACGACAGATTGTACTTGAAATAGAGGCTCCATCTGATGTTAAAAGACTGGCAGGTCTGGTCTGTTTTTGAAATGTTTCCCTCCTTCCCGCCTCATTATTTTAGATTTCAAGAGAAAGCACTTTGATCTGCAAGACAAACCTCAGAAGAGTTAATAAGTGTGCATATGATGCATAATGTCTAAACTTACATCATTTTCCGAATCTCCACAGACTTAGTGAACAAGAAATATTTTATGGATTGCAATATCAGTAACTGTAAAAGAAAAAGACTAGATATAGTTAATGAAGTTCCTTTTTTTTCCGGAGAGCTCAGTATTATTCCTTCGGCAGCCGAGTCAACATGTCGTCTTCATCGCTCTCTATTGTGTGTGTGTGTGTGTGTGTGTGCGCACATGTGAGTTTGTGCTCTTTAATTCACCTGAAACCTGTTATAAATCCAAGACCGTTCACCTTCTCCGGATACTTCAGAGTCCCGCCAGAGACGTGAAGTGGTCAGGAGACCAGAGGAAGGACCAAAGGAAAGAAAGATGAAGCAAAGTGAAATCCAACACCAACCAGACACCACACTCCACCCACAAAGTTACAAATCTGAATCTTTCACCAACCCCAAATACTTCTGAATTCAAACAGATTAGGGAGACATCAAGAGACCAGAGGAAAGACTAAAGGAAGGAAGGAAGGATAGATGAAGCGGAGTGAGATCCACAAACGGCAACCTCCACTGATTCAGCGACCAGTGGGAGAAGCAAATTCTTTTTGAGTTTTAGTAGATGTGGTGGACCTGGCATGCATGAGAACCTCCAAAAATATCAGAAATGCAGCAATAATCTACTATCCAAAAAAGAGCATGTTTGTTCAATAATAGTTTATTCGGGGCTCACTCGTTAATGTGAACGAGAATAGAGCTATAGAGGTTAATTTAAAAAGTATTCACAAATTGATACTATCAGTGATATTTTTGAGATACGCTACAAGACATGCTAAATGATTGATAAGAAAGATTTTTTAAATGTAATTACTTATCCTGCTCACCTGTGCAAGAATTTCAGGATGACTGGAATATTAATGTGTCTCCAACTTGGTTGTGCTTCTGAACGTGTGTTATGTATTCCAACCCGCTGGATTCGATACCAAAGCGGCTACAGTACATAACTTCGTTCCCATGACATTCTGTCTCTTCAACTCCTCCTGTTTCTTCAAGCAAAATTCGTTGTGATTAGAGCTCGTCTCTGGCAGACATTTCCATTCGTTGTTCAAAATGTCAATACATTTCATCATCATCTTAGTCCTGGGAAATGCATTTTTATGTCGTTTTCATCTCGTTTTCATCAGCAAAAAAAAAAAAAAAGTAATTCACTATACATATGGCAAGACATTTTCATCAAGAATATTAAGGCTGATACTGAGGCCAATTAAATATTTCTGGAAGGTTTTTATTAACGTGAATTTTGAAAATATGTCATGCAAAAGTATTGCTTTGAATTAACTATTCACAATGTTTAATGTATGAGTATGTGTGCATCTTTTTAAACAAAATCAAGGTTTGTTCCTTTCTGTGTGGAGTTTGCTTATAACCGACCTCTCGACCAAAATCAGCTGTGCTGATTACCCATTTTGCTTGTTTACTTCACTTGGTCTTGGGGGTGTTGGGTGGGGGGGTGGGGGGTGTCTTGTAGATTCTTAGAAGGAAAGCGTTTTGGGCAAGATCAGTAATCGCATACCAATGAATAAACACCAAGACTTAAGCAATACTGAAATAGAAATGACAATTTATTTGGTAGATAGAAAACACACACTATGAAGACATCGGCATGTTTAATAGACAATGTAATTTTTTCTCGTTGACAAGTAAACAGAAAAACAACGCAAATCAATATTTAATCTCCAGTAATCTGCTCTGACCCCTAAAAATATTCTGTCTTTGCGGAATGTTTCCATGCTTTATATTTCTGGAAGACAAAAAGCATCAATACATTTTCCAAACAATTTCACAAAAGGAAAGGTTACATTTGTCTCGGTGACTTAAAAAAAAAAAGGTGAAAAAGAAAATAGAATTCAGGAAGCCACGTTGTAAATGTAGGTATTGATTCGAGTCTCACAAGTAAACTTTCATCAAAAGTTTGCTTGTTACACAAACAGTGCTGCATCAGTTCAAATCAGCGCCATGTGTTTAAATTGACTCCATGTTTTCAACTTCATTGCTTGTAAAAACTAAAAGGTATCACATGAGGGGGGCTTTCATTTGACTGCACTGTGGCAGCATGTATAAGAAGATAACCAGACTTCATCTGCATTTTCCCAACATCGTAGGACAGTAAAACAATATGAAAATGAAGACTTATTTCCAAGTCACGGCGCCTTTCTATTCTTGTTCCCGCAAACATTGATGCTTTTTCACACCCACACAGAGTTGTTATATGTAGTGTGAGATTAGTCATACAGTACTGAAAATATATGAACCTGTCGTGCTACTGTGGAAATTATATTATTTTGGACTGTTAACTGGGACTCAACTATGATACCAGCAACTTAGAAAAGTATAAAAGCACTTTATTTTGATTTGAATACAAATAGACATCCATAGTGATCTAAGCTGACTTCATATTATGTCCCTATTGGCACTGCTGCAACAATGACTCGCTCCTGGTCTGATTATGGTGTGAGCTAAATCCAAGGTTTCTCTAATAATGTAAAATTAATTGATTGGTTAGACTTATTAGTACCCCTTGGCTGTGATCTTTGTTGCGGGCTAATTTACAAGGTTTTCAAATATGAATGACAATATCCAAAGAATTTGACTCAGGAGCTATGAATTACCAACAATTTAATTTTCAAAAGGAAGACTGCACTCTTCTGATGGGAAAAATTCAATAAACTAATTAAATTGTGCTCTTTCGTTTTTCAATGTTAAATTAAGATGCTGACTCCAAATGGATAATTGATGACTTACACAACTGCATTAACAAAACAATTTTTATAAGCTACATACTAAACATATACCGTATTCACTAATTGCAAGAATGCATCATTTGACAAGAGTATTCACATTGACAATGAAAACTAGACAACAAGAAACCCTCATTGCTAAACACTTGAACATCTAAACAACAATTTTGGACTACGACAAGAATTAGAAACTGTGATTAACACAGTTGGCTTGAGTTCACCAAGTAGTAGTGAAAAAAGAAAATACATGCATGCATATTCAAAGGATACCAAAACAGACCAATTAACTTATACAGTAATTTAAGGTATTGAAAATGAAAGTTACACAAATGAGGTGCTATATTTTGTTCATGTAGAACAGATTTTCAGTTGACACAATACACGTGATTGACACAAGGTCTATAACTTTTAACAGGATGTCAGGAAAGTGGCACAAGTGCAGTTATTGTTCCTGAGAGTGTTAAAAGGTCCAATTGTACATTTACTTTGGTGAAAGTACAAATGATCTTTCCCCAAGAAAGACATGAATAATGTTGATACGAGGTCATTGTGATCGGGGCTTCGTGGAAGAAGCCGTTGCTGAAATTTGCAGTGCAGATGTGGATGCTGCAAAGCCTTCGGCCTGATTGCATGGGGGCAAAGAGGGTGCGTGCAGTTTGGGAGGGGTTCTTTAAAACAGGGGAGGAATGCATTGATGTCCTTGGATATGGAGGACCAAAACTGCCCAAATTAAAAATAAATAAATGAAGAGATAATGAAATGACTAAAAGTGAAAATAAAAACGGATATAAAACATATAAGTCAACTGTGCGTTTAGGCTAGGCTAACGTTATGAAATGTAGTGCTATCCCAACGTTAGCAATTTAGCCCTAAACTAGCTAGATTAGGATCATGTGGGGCAGTGGTTCTCAACCGATTTGCAGTGATAAACCCTTGCAAAAAAAAAAAAATTCAGCCAAGTACCACCAACCAGTGCAAAGCATTTGGGAAAAACAGTGCTGTGCCATCATGCCTCTGGTTTTAAATTGGGAACTGGTTTTAAGTTTGACCACAGTCCCACTATGTATTGGTAAAAAAAAAAACAAGAACAAAAAACAAAGAATTGTCTTAATGGTAAATAAATAATTGTGCAATAATTATCAACATAACAAGTCCTTTTGGGATAATGGTTTCTTGCATGTATGCTGCTTTTTAAATACACTTTAAAATCCCATGTGCCCTCTGATGTGTTTTCACCTACCCACAGGGGCACACGTACCCCAATTTGAGAACCACTGATGTACGGAACCTCTGTAATTGTTTCAGTAATTGTATGATTAACCCAGTTTGCAAAGATTGTTATGCCAGACTGCAATGTCAAATGAATGAAACTGTAATAAATGACCAGACCAGAGATTATCTCAGTGTCTATGAAGCCCCCCCCCCCCCCCCCCAACCGTATTCTTAGGTCTAAGTATTGTTAACCAAGTTATTGTATACTGAAGACAATAACTTAAAGTAACATAGCACTAACTAACTTATATGATATAGTTTAATTTGATAGTGGATACCATATTATTCATTTCACATTACAAACTGCTTCTAATTCATTCATGATCATTTTATTATTGTGTGTAATTACAAATGATGTTTTTTTACCTCAAAGCAAAAAAAAAAAGTAAGTCAAATTTAGAGTATACTCACTTCTCCAGAGACCACGACACCACTTAATGGAAGGAATCATTTGAAGGTCTCCTAAATCCTCCAGACTTTCTTTCGAGAAAGAGAGTTTGAGCATGTGGCAGGTGTTCAACATTTAACGTGTGAGGAAGGGTGTGTTGCTCATGAATAGTTTGAAGATCACAAAATGTAAAGTTTTGGGAACCATCAGTTGTATCCAGGCCAGTCAGGCTCACGTATGAAATTGTGAAAACTGTGATACAATCTATTTGATTTTGCACTTCTAGCAGGCACGGGCATTTTCATTAGCTAAAATGGTAGGAAAGAAAAGGGTTCAGGGTTCACATACAAAACGTTAACTGGACTGACAACCAACAATAACAAAACCCCAAAAAATGGAGTTCTGTTATTCTTAAGTAAAGCTGGCGGTGTGACCAAGGCTGAATTGGTTCAAAAATGGAAACAGGATGAGCTGATAACGGAATCTCATTATTACAGGAACAGAGAAAGCACTTGTCGGAGGGTGCACATTAAGCAGTCAAGACGGGATTAAAGATGATTAAGGACCACTCAATAAGCTTCTCATTTCCACAATGCTGCAGTCAAACTTTTCACACTTTCGTCCTCCTCTGCAATGTGGCAACCATCGTGGCGCTCTCAAATAATGATCAATGTTTTTCAGCATCTTTATCACAAGCGAGCCCATCGGACGAAGATTAAATAATGCAACAACCATCATTGCTTTTCAGCCTTTGAAAGGACAAACATGGTAAGGTTAAAGTTAACGTTTATTTTGAAAGTTGAATTGTATGCATTGAGTTGCATTCACACTTATTGACTGTCGCTAGAACCCTTTCATGGTCAGAGACTTTGAAACATCCGTTCAAAAGGTTCAACATTGCATGCAATTTCAACAATGGTCCACTGTTTTATATACTCCACACAATAAAAAATTAACAATAAAACCAAACAATATGGGGCAGTACAATGTCATAAAATAGAAAACAAAGAATGCTTACTTCATTTCTTTTAGTTGAACGTTCATTTACTGATCTGTCCTTTTTCTATACTGCTTGCCCTGGTTGTACTCATTAACATTTCATTTAACAAGTACATTTTTATTCAACGCTCATGAACTTTGTACGAGAACTTGACTGTGAATACAAGTGCTGGGTTACCGTAAAACATGACATAAACACCGTTCTAAATGTTATGTTTATGAAATGGTTTCATCATACGATCGTAAAAATGGCAACTCAAATGTGAGGATTTTTACTACCCGTATTTTCTAGGCAGTGTCTTACTAGCAAGCTGCGCACTTCAATGTCATCCACTGAAAGCTCAGCCATCACCTTGGGGAAATCCAGGAGACGATAACACATATTTGGATCTTCTCGGTTGTCTGCTTCAATATCCGAGATGTCCGATTTTTGAAGGGGAGAGGTCCTCAAGCCTTCAGTCACAGCTCAGTAGAAAACTCGCTCACGCTGAGGCTTGGTGTCCATCCATATGCTGCAGCATGAACCTTATAAATGACAGTGAGCTGCAGCGGGAGTATGCTACGGATCATCCATCGAACCAAGTTGTATTCCGCTTGTCCTTATGTGCATGTTTTTGGAATGTGGGATTAGAACAGTGGCAGGAGAAAAGGAAGGCCCGTTAACAAACGTGGAGACGAGGATGCCTGAAAATAGCTTTTAGCTCAAATATTCCGTGTAGTAACTGAACATATTTTTACATCTTTGGTTGAGGATTTGTGGCCATTGAATATCAATGTTTACATTCTGCTCTCAGATCAGGTCGGACACAATGAAGACAAATTGGAAGCAACGCCGACATTTTAATTCACCTTCTGTTGATTCCTATTGATAATGAAATATCTAGGCGGCGTCCATTGGACAAACATAGGATTAATATCAATCCATCATTCCATCTCTACCTCCTCTTGTTTAGGGTCTCCGGGAAAGTGGAGCCAATCCCAGCTGATTTAATGCGCGATCTTATTATCAGTCAATCAGAGGAGTGAGACAAAAAGACACACAATGTATACAGCACTCACATTAGAGAATTAACATTAGGGATAGTTCAATACCACTTTTTTTCAGACCGATACCAGTGCATGTAATCAACTCTTAGTCACCAATATAAATGCCATTTACCCATACTAGAAGTACTTCGATACATAAAATCCACCCCCCCCTCCCAAAATAAAACAACGATAGATCATTTTAAAGAAAGACCTATACATTCCAATAATACATTTGTCCTTAACTATTTCACTGCCATAAATTCGTAAAAAAAAAGAAAAAGATTATTAAAAATTAGGGGCGACAAGCGATTAACATTTTTAATTGTAATTAATTGCATGACTTCACTAGTTAACTCTTGATTAATCACAAATTTTATATCTGTTCTAAATGTACAATAAAAAAAACATTCTAGGTTTTCATACTTTTGTTAACAAAAGTGGGATTTTTAAAAAAAAACTTAATAGAAATAGTTAAAAGGAATTTTTGACGTCTATAGCCGTCAATGGCAGTGAATGAGTTAAAATTGCATGAGATTAATGACAATTTTCAGTTTTTTTTATAATTCTTGGTTTATAGTTCATGATTTTAAACCGGCTACAAGAGGGCGGCTGATGTATCGGCCGTTGTCATGAGTACTGATACCTTGAAATAAGGCCTGATATCAGCCTGATAGAAAATTCCCATAAATGCCATGGAATTTTAGGGAAACATGCTCTATTGAAATATTTAGGTCTTTCTTTAAAATGATTTGTCAATGGGATATTTTATGTATCAAAAGTACTAGTGTAATCGATACTTGGTATCAGTGACTTCTCAAGCTTACTCGTATTGGTATCTGTCTGAAAAAAAAAAGCGGTACCGAACATCCCTAATTAACATAAAACTAATATATTTATTAGAGTTAATATTTGTACATTTTGTTTTTGTAATTAATTGAAGTAACTGAAAAATTTGACATACTGTAGCTCAGGTCTTCCACATCAATGTTTCCAAACATTTATTGCGCATTTATTAAGTCATCCATGTGACATAACAAAAATCTCAACCAAACAAAAATATCAACATCAATTTGAATATTGAAATAGTGATCTCAATTTACTCACAAATGTACGTACTCAATGTGAAATCTGGTCATGTTTAATTGAACACATACGCCATGACTTATTGTTGTAAGAATGTGCAAGTGGAAACACTTGAATACACAAGTTTATAGCATCATTTGCTAGCTAATCAAAGAGTGTTTGTTTTGCTTGTGACCTTGTGTTGCCAGCATTGTAAAACGGTGTAATTGTTCCTAATAAATAACATTCATCCCAATGAAATGAACTTGGATGATCTCGTGGAGCGCGGCGGCACCTTACTTGGAAATCACGGATTCTCAATGCGACTGACTGGCCAGCGTGTAGTTAAAAAAAAAGAAATGCAATCCCTGCTTGACAAGTATGGGACAATAATGACTTTTACATTGACAGGCTCCGACTTAGCATATGCATGTCCATGAAATAAAGGTGTCCTTTAAACTGTATATTACTCGCCTCATTGGTATTGATTAACAGCCTTATACACTCAAGTTCATTTTCTTCTTAAGAGGCAGTAAAACCTCGAAACAGCTTATTTGATAACGACTGTGCCACAAACCTGTCGATGCTGCAATGCCTCGGTCTCTAAATATGTCAGTTATACAACCGTCCACTTCATGATACCAAGGATAACCGTGTCTCAAATCAGAAGCTCACACCCATTTTCATCTTTTAGCACTTCTATGAGTTTTCCTAAAAGACAGCCTAATGCACATTGATCTGTGCAAACTGCACTCGCTGCCATGCCGTAGATCAAAAAAGGCAAGTTGAGAGATCAGGATACATGTGATTTTTGTTTCTTCAATTTTTCAGGAGAAGGCAACAAGTCTTGAAATGATTGTTTGATACAAATGAAGCAATTGTGCTAATGTTACTTTTCCTTCTAAAGTTGTGATTGACCGAAACGTTTGTTCACCTGAAGGCAAGTGCAGGAAATGGGAAACTGCTGACATTGGCAAAAAACAAAACAAAACAGAGCAGAAGAGATGGATTGAGAAGACCTCGAGAGCAAGGTCATAAAAACAGGCTGGTCAGCAAGAGATGCTTGATGAATGGCTTTCAATTTGCCCCCGCTCCATAACCACCCCCCCCCCCCCCAATGTATTATACTTAAAACCAACATTCATTTGAGTACAAATGTACCTTTACATTCACTCCATTATCAATCACCAGAATAAGATGGACATTTACTTAACTGTGTGTGAATTTGATTTTATACTACTAATCTGGTAAACTTTGCCAATAATGTGTGAGACATGCAAATAACACGTATTCCATTCATTATTCTGACTACTACTACATCGACGCCTTCCTAAAATAATCGCCTGAGTAATTTTTTTCAGATTTTTCAGGAAACACATTTTTTTTGTACCATTTGCATCATGAGATGATTTAGGCAATATATATGTATATTATTAATATATATATATATATTAGGGTGTGCATTGCCTAGTACCTGGTGATTCAATTCATATCACGATTCGATTCGATACCGATTAATCCCGATACAAATCTATAAATTGATTATTGCAATTTTTTTTTATACTCAAATTTAGAAAATACTAATCAGTAAATTTGTAACAGTACACTGTAATATTTGTATGAAAATTGATTTTTTTAATCTGAAAATTCAGGCTTATAACTGAGCCACAATATTTAACAAACAGGTTGCAGTCTGTTTCATGTTTGAACAGCACTGAAATAAAATATTAAGGCTTAATGTTCCATTAATATAAAATGATTCTATGCTTAATGTGTGAATTCTAACCCTAAGTAAGGCGTTTTGTTGAATATTCCCATAGAAAATTTGATGTTTAAAAATCGATTCGGCCGCATATCGAATCGATTCAAGAATTGCGCGCTGTAATATTGCAAAATATTGCCAAATTGATTTTTAAACACCCCTAATATATATATATATATATATATATATATATATATATATATATATATATATATATATATTGCAAAAAAACAAAACTTAGGCTAACGAAAGAAAAAAAAACTCTTTTAGCATTAATATCAAAATGTTAAAAGTAGAAGTGTGGATTCTGCACATGCATACCTGAAGTCATATGGTTGCACGTGTATGTCACAAATCACTGCAGACGAGACACATATAGCCGACACATATAGAGTACTGTAATACCACAGTTGTTTTTTCAAATAAAATGAATACCCAATAAAATGTGCAATTGTTATAATTGCTCAGTAATAATTATTTTTTTAATGTTCTCTTGTCGACATAATTTTTTTAATTTTGTCTAAATGCAAGTTCAAAATGAATGATAATAGGATAGATGGTAGCTCCAGCTCATGAAAACAATGTAGTCAATACATGAGTTTGTTAGGCTTGAGTCATCTCACACACTTGTGTACGTGAAACGAGCATCCATTGTCAAAACATTTGCAGCTTATAAATATTTGTTGAATTGGGTTTGTGAATGTGGGAAAACAAAAAAGGTCCATGTATAAAAGTAAAAAATTCATACTTGAGCCTTGAGTCTTGTATATTTCCTTATTAAGATCTTGTCTCAACCTTGGCCAAATTAAGATCCAAATAAAATGATTTATGTGCAAAATGGTAAATAAACTCCCCATTGCTGGGTTTCTTCATCATCATGTAAAGTGCTTAACAAATGTATTATGCCACCCTCCCCTTTTTGTCTCAGAGACCATCCAGGATCATGACATAATGAAGCCATTTCCTATTGTGTGAGTTGATCTTAATTAGTACAAATGCAAAATTCATTTGCACGGGGACAAGGTTAAAGAAACGAAGATAATCCGGCTTCTATCAACAGCCTTTGTTCCCTAATAAATTGTAAATCACTCCTCATTGGTCTGTTGAATTTGAAAAGGATTTCAGCTTCAAATAAAGGTATCGTGATGTTTTTTTGTGCGTGTGTCTGTGGCAAAATGAAACTGGCATACAAATAACGCCTTGTTGCTTTGATAAAAGCCCCAATCTTCTTTTTTTCTCTCTCCCATCAAAGGGATATTGTTGAAAGGCAGTATCTTTTGAATCCTGTTTGGCTCTCCAAATCTTGGTTGGAGGGTCTTTTTAAGCGACTGCAACGTGTTGACCTGACCTGTGGGAGTCACTCCGTTTTGCACAAAAAGAAGGATTATGGCCTTGGAAAAACGCGGCGCACCTGTCATCTGACATTTTTAAAACGGCCGGCACGTTCTTGGATCCTGTGGTCACAGCAAATGTCACACGGAGGGGCTGCTGGAGATGGGCTGAGATGTCAGTTGGTTTCAAAACAGACAAACTTGGGGGGCTTCTTGGTCAAATGTGGTCGTAACAGTACACGATAGTAAATGGTAGTCATATAAAAGGCTCACAATAGATGAATAGTATGGGTGAAAATAAATAACGCTTAATTGCATCCATTCATTTTCCTTACTGCTTATTTTGTTTACGTTCACACAAATGTGATTGGTCCTTTTACCCCACTGAAGTCCGAAACATGAGCTGATACATGGTGAACAATATAAATATGTAAATTTAAGCAATGAATGTTAAAAAACAAAAAAAATAGAATCAACAATTTGTATCGCTTAAATTCACATTGTAGTCTATATAGCGGCAAAAGTCAAAACTCAGGACACTATTAGGAAAACAAACAAATTACTTTACCTAACTATATGAATATACTTTTAAGCTTATGAGCCAAGTTTATTCATTTCTACCTCTAGATTAGTTTAGCGAAAATGATTTTTACTCTATTATAGCCAAACGTTGGTGAAAATTGTAATCGGTTTTACACTTAATTGCGGTGTGAAATAGGGATGCAACAATATCCAAACACCAATATATGATATTATCACGATATGATAATAATATTGTGGCGAGGTTGGCG
This sequence comes from Leptonotus elevatus, assembly GCF_054856555.1. Lineage (NCBI taxonomy): Eukaryota > Metazoa > Chordata > Actinopteri > Syngnathiformes > Syngnathidae > Leptonotus > Leptonotus elevatus. The sequence goes on along the minus strand of NC_141241.1, from coordinate 21,333,713 downwards.
ATAGGGCTGTGCAATTCATTGAAATTCAATTACAATTTCAATTATTACATGCACTCCACGATTACAAAATGAGCATAATCATAAAAAAAGATTATTAACTCTTTGACTGCCAGACGTTTTCAGAAAAGGGATGCTGTGAGTGCCAGCCGATTTAAGCATTTTGACTGATCTTTCAAGGTCCACAGAAAATGTTCTGTTTGGACTGTGCACACATACTACCAAATGAAAGATTGAACTTTCATCTTTCATTAGAAAAAGAAAGTTTGTTTCTACCTTATTCCGTTCTTTAGTAATCAACAATAGAAAATGGTCAGTTTCATCTGAATGCGCTTGTTTTGGACCAAAATACGGAGAAATCAAGCTTTTAGTGAAACGATATTATTTCATGCACTCTAGTGAATTTTACACTTCTTTTTGTCCATGAATGATGCCACAAACACCTAAATATTGCTTTACTTCTATAAAACACTACCACCAAGAATGAAAAAGTGTTTTTTGATAGCAAAATACGTTTATTAACATTCAACAGTGTAACAATTTGACAATTTGGCAAACTATTTACAAATGTGTGCAACTGTGGTACAATTTACAATTATGTGGATGTTTCAACGACAGTTTTTCTTTTTGTGAAACACTCCCCTGCGTACAAGGAGACGCAACATTATTTGCACAACAGATTAGTTTCACTGCGATTGCCTCTTCGCGGGCAGAAGCTACACTTTCTTGCAGGCCGTTTTTTCCGGGGAATAGCAAGTATATACTGCAGTGTGTGTTGCCATAAAGTTTAATATCAGGATCATGTTACGGTGGTGTTACGTCTGGCTTCCTCATGTCCTTCAGTTGCTATACCGGGTGGTAAGAGATGTTCTGATCCATCTTATCCACTCCATTCATGGTGGCATCGTAGTCCAGAACCAGTGTCTTCTCCGTGATCAGACTGTACCCGCTCCTCCGATGAACATGCATTGGACTCGGGGTACTCTTCATTGTCCGATCGAATGTCCGCTTGTGCAGCTCCTGCGTTAGCAGCGCTAGCCGGTGAGGCTTTATGACGTGAGAATAAAGGCCGCGTCTAACTGTGGCGTCCAACTGTGGCATCAACCTCGGGATTCACCATCATCATCATCATCAATGTGCATTGGTCGATGCTTTTCGACAACTCTCCATCGCCCGATCAAATCTCCGCTTGTGCAGAAGTACCCGGTCGGTTGTGCTGCGCGTTTTCCGGCGTTAGCAGCGCTAGCCGGTGAGGCTTACTACGTGATCATAACGGTCGCGTCAAGGCTTCCAACTTTGGCGTCAAGCTCGGAGTCATCATCATCGTCGACATCAATGTGCTTTTTAGTATTGATCGATGCTTTCCGTCTTTGAAAAAAATGCTCAAGCGTGAGCTGCTTGCAACCGGTCGCCATTGTTGCATCATCATTCATTGTCTCCTCAACACTCTAGCTCCGCCTCACGTCTTCTACTGACGCCCACGGTGGGCGGCCCACCCAACCTTGTGCAAAGAGAGTCATCGCTGCCATCTAGGGGCCAAAACGAGTCATTAAACTAACTAGATCTGCTTGATACTTGATACACAGCTGCCCAAGGCTTTCCTCCACCAGTTTCCAAAAAAAAACAAAAAAAAAAACATAGTGAACGTCTTTTAACGTCCTCGGCGCCCCTCCGTAGGTTTTTACTAAACGTTTTATAACGTTTATGGCGGTCAAAAAGTTAATACTAAATTTGAGTTGTTAATTTTATACATTTGCACCTTTTTTAAATTTTTAAATAACTAATTTAATACATTTGGTTTCATCCAAAAGCAACTTGCACAATAATAGGTTAAAACAATTAAAAAATATATTTTTTACATTTAAACATTTTCTTGTTTTGTACCAAAAAAATAATCGTTATTAATATTTTCTTCATAATCGAGCAGCCATATAAAAAAAAGGTCACAATATTGTAAAAACAAAACAAAAAAGTTCATACTAAAAAAAATACAATGTTGTGCTTTTGTACATAACAGCAATGCATATAAACCACCTGCAATCTCTAATAGCACTTAATATTGAGGCACTTACTTGCTAATGCACGCACACGTTGAGTTACTTCACATATTGACTCGGTTCATAAGCATATTACGTTTCCCTTCATCTGCCCATTAGCATGGATTTTAAACATATAAGGGCCAAAACATGCCTTGTGAAAATTAAACGGCACTAAAATACTAGCCAGCAGAGGGTGCTAGAACTGCACAAATGGAAATCAACCTGCCTTTTTTAACATATGTGCTGCTTTTAATATCGGGACATGACGACGACGATATTTTGGCAGTTTTAATATCGCGATATCACGATATTGCCGTTATGGTTACATCCCTGGTGTGAAATGAGCTAGCCTAATATCAATCCTAGTTTAGCATTTTGTTGAGGGTGACTATATTTTAGGGGTTGCTAGGCCTGGTCTTAAGAAACTTAAATTATATCAAAGATGGCATAACTATTTTAACGTATGCCTCCTCTGTATAGGTTTAATCTAAAACTAAGAAAAACATAATTTTTTTTTTACTTAGGTGATAAATAAGTAAAAATAATCCAAGGTCTTAGGTTACAAATGTCCTATTGCTTGCATTATAATTATATTGCATTATATACTGAATTATAATCATATTCCATCCCATTTCATCAGCAAAGTTTTCCTGGCACTCATGTATCAAAACAAAACATTCCATCACTTGCCTTCTTTTCCGGGTCCCCTACCATTCGTGTTCACGTCACACACATCATGCCCCAAATATGCCGTTAACAGCACCACCTTTCATTTGGCGTGCAAAGCATCAGTACATGCTAATTGGTCCAGTGAAAACCAATGAAACGCGTTAAAATCAGGCATATTTTGCAATTTTTTGAACCGCAAACTGTGATACTGGTCCACTAAAGTGGTCACACTTAAGATGAAGAACTGCAGGTCTGCTGGGGTTATACGGTAACTTCTAGATTTGATGGATACATTTCTCACAGACACCGCATTTGTGACGCCTTTATCTTAAGATGGAAAGGCATAAAAATGATTGATTGACTTCTATTGTTAATTTCATTATTCAGAAAGCCCTTGACAACCTCCACTATGCGGAGAATATTTACGACTGTGGAAAGTACAAATCATCGGCTCTAATCTAAACATCTATTGAAATGTGCACAATTAATGAAACATTCTTCATAGGACTTATTTGCGCAATGAGCAATGTTTTGCTCTGTTGATCACAAATATACTGGCTCATGTTTTTTCCCCCCCACAAATAACCATTTATTCTTCACAAATGTACTGAAAATTACAGTTCATTGAAAGTACACATAAAGGTCAGAGAACACAGATACATGTAGCTAGGAAATACTACTCAGTGCATGGCACATTCTCAGGGAGACGACCCATTGTGAGTCTTCGGCTCGTTGCCTCTGGAGTGGTAAAGGCAGAAAGGGTGCACAGAGATTCAATGTTCAGCAGTTGGCCAGCCAACTTGAGCCTTAATATTCCAAAATGGCGAGGAGTAAATTAACCTGCTACGATGAGTGACAAACAATAGAATACGTTTGGTAGTAGTTGTAGGATTTTGTTGTCGTTGTATAAAGCACTGTACAATTTTGACCATCTCGAATGGAAAATGCAACAAAATATGGAACGTGTGTGACCAACATCCAGCAGCGTCCCAAATTTCACGGGTTCTCTGACGGTACGATAGAAAATCAGACAAGAGAAACACGGCATGAAATGAAATGAATATCATCAGCATCAGCAACTGCACATGTCAACTTGCATTCATAGTGTCATGTGACTCTCTTCGAGTGACGCTTGTAACATCGGTCACACTTTCCCATACTTCTTCTTTTATTCATTTAGTTTCAACATAAACACCACTATGTGAGCATTTTGGCTCAAAGTCACAACAACAACCTGCGGTGGACCCATACTAATGATGCAAAGACCCTGAAAATCACTCTAGCCAAACGTCAACGTATGTTCCATCACACAATGTGAATGAACATTATGAAAATGAGCAACTGCAAAAATGGTACAGTGTAAAACAGGCATCGGTAAATTCATATACTTAATCACACTATACAGTGTCCGGACCTTACCAGTGCAAAGGGATTTTTTCTAGAAAGATCACACATTAGTAAGCAGTACCCTCACTAAGAAGAAAACTCAGATAAGTAAACATCAAATGAACAATCATGAAACAAGTTACCAGTGCCATTCATTTGCTACCTTCAAAATAAAACTGTAGAATGCATGCCGTGTTGTTGTGTTGACATTTCCGGTGTCAATGCTGATACGGGACGTGTGTGTGTGTTTTGCGTGTGTGCACGCACATTTTTGTGAAAGTGCGTCAGATGTGTGTGCTCTTTGAAATATCGTGGCAGGAATGCAGGAGATTTGTATTTTTCATGATACGCTGTCCACTATTTTGGAGGCTTTATTTTTCTGCTGCCGCCGCTGCCGCCGCTGCCGCCGCCGCCGCTTTGCCCTTCGTCCTTGCTGTCGTCTGGGCGCTTTCCACTGCTTTCCGAGCTCCCGGGCTGCCCTTGGCTTCTTTGCTGTGAGGTTCAACAGACAAACATGAATAATAAATAATGCTCATATTTCATTGCAGGCGATTTGACTGATAGGTATTAGGTAAGCGCAATGCTCATTAATACGGCAGAATGTCAAGAAATGATGTGTTCAAAGAATAGATAGATTAAAAAAAAACGGTTCCATTTTTATTATTCGTCAGGGCCTTATACTGATTACTGTACATTCAATGTTTAGAGCTAACATTAGCTAGTTAGGCCAGCTGCATTTTCTTGTTTATGGCTAAGAATTAACAGCATCACAATCCATATATATATATTTTTTTATTCCGGACAAAGAGTGAATGAGGAATGCATAATGCATGCCATTAACCACCATGTGGGGTGAAAACTCCATCCATTCTTTGATGGACAGCCACAGCAGTCTGCTCACTGTTGAGCACAATACGCATTATGAAGGATGCTTGCTCCTGCTTTGTAACGTATGCCCTCCAATTCCATTCTCATTGTCATTTGGAATATTTGAGTCCATTTTTCCGCATGTTGGCGTGACATTTTTTTCAGCTCAACTGTACACGCAGAAACGACTGAGTAGAAAGCATTTCTCTATGCAAAGCACCTGTCGTATGCTTGCCAATGTGACTTTTGCGAATGCCTTTCTACTGGTGGCAGCAAATGATTTATTTACACACCACTCACCATAGCAAAGTGTGACTTAAAGCAAAATACACTACAATGGCTGTCAAACAAAATCACACGAGGGACCGAACTCAAAGCACACTTTATGGTTGTAGGCTGAAGAGAATAAAAGGAAACACTTTTCTTTCTTTTTTTATTTATTTATTTTTTTTACATAAATGTGAATCGAAACATACAGGGTACAATCTTGTTCCAAAATAAATCAATTTGAACTTAAAATAACCTTTAAAGTGTCCATCCACATAAAATATATCTGTCAAAATTATTAGAGCTGTCAAACGATGACATTTTTTAATCAGATTAATCACATTTGATAATTTTGATTAATCACGATTCATTTACTTACTTTTTTTAATCAAAATGTTTTTCCTGCCAAATTTGAAGACCAGCGTTTATGTGTTCATTCTTTTGACATTTAATGTTATGAGGACGTCTTCAACATTTTTGGATCCACTGCACACACTCATCCTCCTCTTCTTCCAGTTAATTACTTGTCATAATTTAAAATGTAGAAAAAAAATGACCCCACTATTTTGACATGAAGAAATATTCTAAATGTGATACGCAAACATTTATTAAATGCTTTACTTTAATGCATGTAATGTTTATTGCTCAAACACAACCTGTGCTACCTTAAACGTAGCCATCCGCTGTCACGTTGAATCTATGGTCTGCATTAATTCAATGAATAATGCGATAATTTTTTGTGATTAATTAATCAGTTAACGCTTCAATTCATTGACAGCACTAACAATTATACAAACCCTACATTCTAAAAAGAGAATTGCTGAACCAACTTAAATGAACTATATCACGGTATTTTAAGCCTTTCCACAGTTAACTATAAGCATATAATGATTAAATCTTACCTCTGACATCATGACAATGTAATTTTTTTAGGAATTTATGGTATTTTGCTGGCTATTTTTAGAACGCCCGGATGGAAAATGGAAGAATTAGCATTTTCACATGGCTAAAAGACCCTGCACACTCCACGGTTTCTTTAGGGAGGGAAGGGGGGGATTTCTTACCTCAGTTGAAGTCATGTTTTGTCTTCGTTTGTCAACTGTGGTTGGCGCGTTAAGATGGATGAAGATTAGGGATGGAAATCGAAAATCCGTTCTTGTTGAGAACCGGCTCCCAGTGTTTCAATTCCCTGGCATCACATTTTTGCTAACGATTCCCTGTGCGGGACGATGACGTTAGCACGCGGGCCGAGCAACAAACATGGCGCCACGTTTGCAATATTTGCAAATTGGATATTTCATCTAAGGGAGGAAACACTACCACCAACGCAAGAGCATTTGCACACACAGCATGCGATGACGTTCTGTCGTGTTTGGGAGCGCTCCAAAGTCCCGGTGGGATCAACACTGCAGGCAACGGCCGCCAGCATTGCAAGCGTTCTCTCCTACCAACAATCCAGGTGCTGGTAGTAAGTATATTAGCGCCAGTTTGCCTTTATGTGAAATGTGCCTTTAGTAACTGCAAACCGCGAGGTTTGTGGTTTTTTTTCCATCAGGGTTCATTCACCAGTCTACTGACTGCGTCTGTTTTGACTGAGGAAGGGAGGAGGAGGAGCTTTTAGTTCATATGAGTGTTGAAATGTTACTGGAGTTCGACATTATTGTCACAAAATAATCTAGGTTGTATTTTGTAAATTTCTACATTTTTAATGTATTTATTTTCAAATCTTTTTTTTTTTCTGGAGACCCCATGGCCCCCCAAATGTGGACCTTAAAACTTCACTGTTGGGTTTGTCAGGCCATGTTACTTTTAAACATGTCTCTTGTTTACAGATACAACTAAGACATAAAAAAGTGGATGCTAATGTATGTTTATTCATCTTTTTCCCCAAAAAAGAATCGATAAGACAATCGATAAAAGAATCGAATCGTTAAGCAGAATCGAAAACCGAATCGCAATCGTAAAAATCTTATCAATTCCCCTCCCTAGTGCACGTACTCACACGCGCACCATGAACGAGCCTGACACAGATGCTGCAGTTACGCTTTGGGCCAGAGGTGGCAGTCGCGAGTAAAAAAGTGACAAACTGCACAAAGATCTTTTAATTATTAGTTTATTAAACTTAATATATTCACTTGAATTACGTTAATCCAAAATTAATCCAAAGTGAATATATTAAATTTAACGAACTCTTAATTAATTACATTTAATGTATTTACTTTGGATTGGCCATTTTTTTTTTTAAGTTGGTCAACAATTCAATTTGTCATCTTAAATTGGTTCAACAATTCTCTTTTTAGAGTGTTTATATAAACATGCAGCAATGAAGGACATTTTAAAGAACAATTGTGCTTTTCAGTAAAAGTTAGAGGAATTTGTAAAATCAAAACCTTTCTTTACTCTTATGCCATTTTGTCAGAAACGGAATATTTGAGATCTTTTCATGGCATGTTTTATGTTTGAGTTGTACAGTCAGTGTATGTCAGTGTGGCAAATAGTGTAAGTGATGATAAGGCAATAGTTATACAAAGAAAATGACAGCACAATGTGTAATAATAATAACTAAAGTTAGTTGTAATTCTCAACAACTAATCACTGGAAAGTCCAGCAGCAACCCTTGCAGCTATAAAGACTATACAAAACTATAGATTTCAGCAGAGTACTTTTCTGAACTATATTTTAAACCTAAAAAAATGCAAGGCCAAACCCTCTGTGCTGTGTTTTGAACAAGCCAGAATATGTTGTCTTTCTCCACTTTTTCCGGCATTTCACGGAATCTTAGCGAAATCTCTTCGGCGAGTGTCTTGAGCTGTCAAACTGTTGATGCAAAAGCCACAAAGCGTGAGAACCAGCACGTGCGATCAGCCTGCTGGAAGGCATAGAAGAGGACATATTATATTGAACAGGCCAGATGCTGCTCTATTTTTGTGGCTTTCAGCGTACTATTTCGCTCCATAAAACATTTGTACATCAGGGAAGGCCTCACTGAAGTTCTGAGTGAACATGAGAACGCATAATGCAAGTAGAACGGTGACAGCCATATTGGACAATGTAATGCAGACGCACCCAGACAGACCTGACTGCAAATCACTACTAATCAAACTGTTTACTGCAAAATGAATGTTGGCGTGATTCTGCGCGGAAGGAACAAATAACCAAAGGGAACAAACAAACAAACAAACAAACTTGTGTCTAAAATGAAATACTATACAAACGTCACATTTTTTCCCAACATAATTAACCATATGCATGACACCGCATTAAGCATTTCCTGTGGAAAGGTCAGATGGAATAACAGCTGTTAATATGTTCCGAGATGCTGGGACGCTATTTGGCTCTGTTGTTCAACATCTGATAGTTTGGGGTTGTCGATAGTTCGCGCTAGTACATTTCAAGGTCAAAATGGCACCAATAGTTTTTACTGATCAAAGACGAGGAGACGTAGCGTGCCCTAATTTCACCATCAACTGGTTTTAAGTTTTGTTGTCAAGGGGAATTTAAATTTTCTTTACAATAATATGTTCTATGCGCCCCTACTAATTACACAGATTTTTTAATTTCATTATTTTATTTTATTTTTTACGGTTTTTATTAATAATCACTCTGATGTTGCAAAATCCCGTCATGGCAGTATTGTTTGAAAAAAAGAAAAAAAAAGTCAATTAACGTCTAACAATTAAATTAGAGCAAAACCACTCACCAAGTCAAATGCTCTGAGCAACAGTGCAAATAACAAGGCACATTTCACAAACAGCTGCATGCCTGACAGGCAATCAATTACCTCCTTGTAAATATTTACCGTATACTGGAGAAAATATACTGTATGCATTAACTATATATATGAACATCAAATAAAGGTACAAGCATATAAAATGCCAAACCAAAATAAAATAAATAATCGTTAATAAAAGTGCAAATAAGGAAGGAATTTAAATAATTGAAAGAGACCATCAATTGAAAACCCCATATTTTAATTAACTAATATATTTTTTTGGGGTACTACAAACTACTACATAAAGCACAACAACTACAGTTTTTCCTTTTTTTTTATTTTTATTTTTTTAAATATGTTTTGCTGTGATCTGACTTTGCATACATTGTGACATACGGTGTATGCAGCAGGTGCATCAAATCAGAAGGTGCATCCAATTTTAAACTGTGCAGTTAACAGAAAATTGAATCATATTAGAAATTGTTGACTGTGACAATACTGGATTTTCTCTTTGAGTAAACATGCCAGTGATGCCACCATATACTTCATGTGTTAGTGCTGTATGCTAAGAGCCTCATTCATCATCTCTAAAGAACTTGCTGTGTTGTATTATTTTATCATCATACATAATATCATACACCACATCATTGTATTTATTGATGAGGCAACAATACAACTGACCAATAATTAATGATACCAGCTAACGTATTGATAAACAATCAATAGCTGGGCAGTCACTGGAAAGTTTCTGGTATGCAGAAATTCCCTCTTAAAATGTTGCCATATTCTTGTGCAAATAGAATGTGTCCAAAAGTGAATGGATTCATTTGGAATGCATGACAAGTTCTCCGCTTGACATGATTGTTCTGAATTCAAATGGGATGTGTTGTTTTATTGCACCATCTGCCAACTCCAGGTAGGTGTGACTTAATTTAGCAATATGATGCGACATGTTATGCTTCAGCATCGCAGCCAGGATTAGATATTGCACTGTATTTTCCCATACAATATCTTAAGCTCTCATTTTCTCTTCTGTTTTTCTCCACATATTGCTTTATAATTGACCTTAGTCCATTTCTCAACTCTTATCAGCTAGAAATCCATTGTGGATGAACACAAATTAAAAAAGGCTTAATATAGACAATCAAAATGCTATTCTTTCCATTTTTCTTTTCATATTGAGATCCTTCAATTCACCATTTTCTAAAGTCTTTCTTTTTTTTCTAAAGACTTTCTGAGAGAGGTGTGGTCCACCTTGGACAGGTTGCTGGTAGATAAACAGCCACTCACATTCACACAATTTAAACAAAATCTAGGAATCCTGTTTTTGGAATGTGACAATGCAGAGAAATGCCTGCAGGCGTGGGGACAACACACAAACTAGATATATTTAAAACCCCCAACCTCAGAACAAAAAAAATCTGTTTGGAGCCACAACACATTTGAACATTGTGATGACGGAAACAGGGTGTTATTGTTAGTGTAATGTACTGCTGCAACAGAACAGAACAATATGCAGCATCCAATACGTAGAGGTTCATTTTCTTCTACCTTTTGTCTTCCGTTTTGGGATTTTTTTTCGGTAATATTTTTAAATTTCGATTTTCATAAATTTTTTGCCTTTTTAGTCTGTCAAATTTCTGGCATTTTTGGCAATCTGATGGATATATTACAGTAATTTTCTGCCTCTCTTATTCCTTTATTTGACATTTTATGGCTATTTTTTGACTTTTTTTCCCCTTGCCGTTTTTATATAAGTTTTCTCACATTTTTGGCAATTTTGTGGACATTTTACCGGTAGATTTCCAGATATTTTATTTTGTTTGTGAACATTTTATAGTTAATTTTTGAACATTTTCATTCCTGCCTTTGCTTAAATATACACTACTCACAAAAAGTTAGGGATATTTGGCTTTCAGGTGAAATTGAAGGAAAATGTAACAAGTTGATGCTACAGTGATATCATATCATGAAAGTAGGACATTGAAGTAGAAGGATACACTGGTGATTTCCTCATCTCAAACAATTCATTGAAAGAAAAGGTAACCACAATGGTGGGTACACCACAACATAAAAATGTCAACGTCTCAATAACTCCTCATGTGCCCTTGAGCATCAATTACAGCTTGACAACGACGTCTCGTGCTGTTCAAAAGTCGATTCGTTGTCTGCTGAGGCATGACATCTCACTCTTCTTGAAGGGCAGCCCTCAGGTCATTGAGGTTGTGGGGTGCAGAGTTTTGAGCGGCGAGTCTGCTGATCCCACAGGTTTTCAATTGGATTCAGGTCTGAAGAAAGTGCAGACCGTTCCATTTGCGGTACACCAGTCTCCAACAGCCGTTCCCTGATGGTGCCACCTCCATGAGCTGGAGCATTGTCGTTTGTGAATTCGATTTTGAATTTTAAGCTCCTCGTTAAAGAACACCACTGAAAGATTTAACAGTTGGACATGTGCATTCAAAAGCTTAGAGAAGATAACATTAAGCTCACCTCCCTAACTTTTTGTGAGTAGTGTATTTTCAAACGTTTTTTTGGGGGGGAGGGGGGCAATTTTGTAGACATTTTATGTTTACTTTTTGAATGCTTTCTTTTCTGCCTCTTTTTATATTCAATTCTCTGACATTTTTTGCAATTTTGTGGACATTTTATGGTAATTTTCTGCTTTTCCACTCCCTTTTGGACATTTCTAGGTAATTTTTGATCGGCGTTTGTCTGTTATTCTAACAACTTAAAAATGTGAGCTCTGACATTTAATTATTCATTTTTCAAAAATCTAAATCATTCATTCAGTTAAAAATGTTTTATGTATATGTCAATTTAAATATATGTAAAACAATATTAATTTCTACAATCTTTTTAGAGATCCACAGATCCACATGAGAGGGATTAAGGAGCCGCAGGTTGCAGACCCTGTTCTTCATCATTTCAATATCTCACAAAGATAACAAAAGTAAGTATGAAATGGAATTTAAAAATGAGGATTCCATTGTTTACCAAGTGTGAAATACGAGAAACTTCCTTTAAGAGTGCCACAAGTTTCTCATGACAACATACCGGTACTTCATTTTGAGTGTTTTGACCTCAATCTCACCTGATGCGCTTCTGGTTGCTGTTTTGCTTCTGGAGCTAATTCCTTTGTCTGATTCTGGAAGCAGTCACTACCAGTCTGTTGGAGGAGAAAGAAAACAAATCGGAATGTACATACGGAAGCTTGCAACTTGGCTAACAAGCTTATTGAATATTGTGTTCCAAAACACGTTTCATGTTAATTAAAATTGTCCATCATGATTTTTTCCCTGTATGACAAATGTGTGCATGCTTGTGCACCAACAGCTCTCGCTTGTGCTCTGACTTCAAGGCTGGATTTCAAATGCAATATATCTGAGTTGTTTTTTTTTTTTTTGCGTAAACTGTGAAGTATAATACAAGCTGTGAAAACCAGACCCCAAAAATTGCAGTATTGACTCTAATGGATGCAGGAAAGATGCCACGTTTGAGCTCTAAATGTGCGTTGAAATTTTTGGAGGGATATTTTATAGCGTAAAGCAAATCATGTGTATCATTATTTCTCATCTCTCAGGGTGAGCTATACCTATAAACTGGTGGGCTGGGCACCGACACTGGCACTATAACCAACAACGTCATTAAAATGTCTACCGACTAGCCACCACATTATGAATGCTTGCACAATATAATTGTATCCAATAAAATAGCTTGATCAAATATTCTGTACACCGCTGCAAAATACAACCACAATAATGAACATGTTTTTGAGCCTTTTTGTGAACCGCTAAATATTTCTCTGACAAGCCTGAACATTTTTATAAAAGCACAATATTTCAATAATTATATTGTGGAAGTGGTCCAATAGCTGCGGTTGGTCAGTGTCTGAAATCAATTTCGGTCCTATTGAACCTTTGTTCCAGACTTTTCCACAAATCACGGTAGTTTAAAAAGTGTTTCATATATTTAATATTGTCAATGTGAATTCAAATTTCATTGATTAATTTTTTTTTTTTAAAATATAAATATTCCATTTTTGGAGACACACTTGCTGTCAGCTGTAAAATTTCAGAACATTGTGCGAAGATGTAAAACCATTTCATTTCCAGAGGATGGCATCACAAATGCCCATTTTGCTGGCATATAATGAATGACGGGGAACTTCGAAAAACTTACAGACTAAGCACCGACGGAAGCCAGATAAATAGCATTATTCACAGCAATTTTATCAGTCATATATGTATGGGTTGCAAGTCGTCCTGTATTAACTAATTTAAACCCCCAAAATGTGTAAACACGTTTTTAATACTTTGTCCTTCACTGCCTAAAATGTATTTACAGCTTGTTTGTTTTTTTTAATAATTTTTTTTATGTAAGAGCATACAGAAGACTTTTTTGCGCTTCTGATATAAAGATGTGGCTTAAAGCAATGGTAGTTATTACAAAAAACGGCCAGCAGGTGGCAGTAGAGCAAAATAGATCAACCAGGGCCATGTTGAAAAAAGCTCTTTTACCCAGTTCTATACAGATTTGTGTATAATGATGAAACTTAGCTATATCGTAACGCTAATTGCTGCAAAACGGAAACAGATACAAATATACTTTTTTTCCTGATGAAAGAAGAGACTCTAATCTTTCTTTTGGTAGGTTCCATGTTTTTATAGCAATAGAACACAATATTCCGAGGGTCTTGCAAAATCAGTCAAAATACAGTAAAACAGCCAGGAGGGAAGGTGGTTGCTTCTGTGAAAATGGCTGGGAGTTAATGAATTAAAGGTGTATTCCAGGATCTTCTCGAAAAGTAGAAGCCAAACGTCTGTTTGCCACTTTCTAAAAACTGTGCATGCAAAAAAACATCCAATCTGCCGGGAACATGCAGGCTCATGTTCATCTTCATCTGTAGCTGCAGCCATTTTCAAAATATGCGGTGAGATCGGTGGAGCTACAACGATGAATGGCTGAGTCAGAAGCTCTGCAGCTGCTACAAACACTCGAAGTGCGAAGGAACGAGCACGCACGACGTTGTTACGGCAGATTGTTTGACGTGATCGAGAAACAATCATTAAAATGATCCACCCGGAAGACGCAGCGACAAAAGATCCTGGAATACTATATTAAAAAAAATCAAAAAAAAAAAAAAAAAAAGATCCTGGAATACACCTTTAAGAGGTAGATCAAGTTGAGTAAGTACCCACTGAAGAAGCAGGTGCAAATTGTGTGGCCCACCACTGAAACCCATATATCCACCCTGACTGCTGGGAAACCAACACGAGTTATGGCAACATTCACTATTTGAGTGTTTTCCTCAAATTTGCCGGTATCTTCCCTTATCCGGATCACAATGGTTCTCTCGCTTGCTGCAGGAGTTTTACAACCACGCCAAAATTACGTAATCAATTGTTGCACACAGCACAATTTCATTACGAACGATCTCCTTGAAACAATTTTTACAAAAGCTATTTTCCTCCATGACATTCTGCAATAGTCTCCTGACACTCTATCAATGTTCATCTTTACTACTTCTTGCTAGCTACTTGTCGAAAATCCTGATGGTCCTGTTTAATCCTTTTGGTTTTCACAAGTCTGAAGAGGTTATGAAAGACTCCTTGACAGCCGGAATGTCACAGTTGCCTGATTCTTAGCGATGTTCGCCAGTGACAGTGGAGCAGCAAATTAAGCAAAATTTGAATAGCGAATGTCAATTATTGACTATCTCTTCTCACTTGCAGTAACTGCTTTCATATTCATTTTCAACTCAGCGCAGCACTCAGCTGAAGATTTTGTTCAAATGAGTCCTTCTGGCAGGACTATTTGGAATCCAGAACAGTGTAGTTGAGAGTGAAGAGCTTTTATGCTGTAAGTGTCAATTTTTAAATGATACCCTAATGCAAGTATTCCTTTCATCCATTTATTATCGTAAAAGCGTATTCTGTGCAGGGTCATAGGGAGCTCGAGCCAGCACACACTGGCCAAGATGTGGCGTCACACTGGGTAGTTTACTGCTGACCTTGAATGACTTTGGCTCAATTGATCAGCTTTTGGTGTTAAAGGCAAATTGTCTTAATAAAGAAATATATATTTATATTCACACCTCCATCCATTGCGCATGATGGATAATCGAATGAATGAAAAAAAACAAAACAATTTCAGTCCTTCCACAAAGTTCATGGATAATGATAACAATAAAGACAAACTATGTTTTTAAACCCTGGTGAGGGATTTGAATGGATGCTGGTGGATTCAAGCCCTTGGGTTGCATCGTGGTTTAATCACTGTTAAGGCTCACCTCCTCCATCTGGCACTTTTTAACTCCGCCACTTTCTCTCCTCATTACGCCGATGTTCGTGGGGGTTTTGCTGGTTGTGACGACTCTCTGAACTTTAGAGATATCCTGTTAGGAAAAAAACAAACATTTTAGCCTGGGGTTAAAAATAAAATGCAGAAACGGCTCGTATATTGCGGTATTAAATCTGAGCATCCTGAAAAACACATCTGACTCATAATGGTTGTGTTTTATGTGCTCGTTTAAGTTCATTTATGCAATTCAATCAATCCATAGTATTTCTACAGCATTAAAACAAGAACAGCAGGGTTGTAGAAGATGTATAAAAGATAAGGAACAAAAATAACCAAAATGCAATTTCAAAATTGGTGTTGAATTGTTTTGCACACATTACATTTAACGAGTCACAACACTGTCAAGAATGCAGCAGAGCATCATTACTTGGTTTAAATGAACTGGTTGATGACAAGCTTGGGCAATGAATGTAGTGTCTTAGGGCAGGTCAACTGTTAACGTTAAAGGTCAGAGCCTGTTTGTGGCATGCATGCATTCAGGTGGACACATTTGTAGTAAAGTAAAGTCAATTTGATGGTGATTTCAATATAAAATGTACAGAGTATATAAAATGACAAAGCAAAGACATGAGATTAATTTAAATTTCTGGTGCTATATTTCAGTAAAGTTGCCTGAATTGTAGTAGAAATTGACTCTAGTGAGGTTAAGCAGTTTGGAAAATTGATGGATGGATGGTATGATGTAGTTTTCTCTCTTGTTTCTACATGAAACTGCACTTCGGGGCATATTCTTCCAGGTGTCAGACATGGCGCACTGCTGCACTTTTTTTGGGCTGTGCAGGTTCACCCATTAACTTAATCGTGTCAATTAGGCACCGTCATGAAATGTACGCACTCTAGATGGAGGCTTAAGCATCTTTCTTCCAATCCTACAAAACCATCAAAATAATGCAGTCACAAAGTAGCAATATAATTTGTTTTTGGGAAGTAGAAATATTCTCATTTTTAACAGGTTCACCCTGCCAGTTTCCCATAATATGGTTTATGCTGATGGATTTTTTTTTTTTAAATGAAGTTCATAGAGATAAGATCTGCTGATTTTTTTGTTTTGTTTTAGCCCACAAACATTGGATGCAAAAATAAGAGAAAGCTACAGTATAGAAATCACAACTGCAACACTAAACCTAACCAGACTAAATATATAATTCTCTTTTTTAAGCCAAATCAATGTTGACATTTTTTTTTTCTTAAGAAACTGCATGTCCAAAGCAAAGGCGAAAGAAGCATCCACTGCATTAAGAAACACTGATCCAAATGTAACTGCCTGTTGCAACCAACTGCTCAGGGCTGTTATATTGTAGTTTCCTTCACTGGGCCAAATGTCTCTTGAGAGTAAAAAGCAAAACATTTTTAAGATGAATACAAGCCATTTTAACGTCACTGTCAAACTTTTTCTTCTTCTTTTTTTTTTCCACAGCTCAGTCAAGAATACTTTTGGAAGAGAGAGGAAGTTTTGAGGGAGGGCATTGCATGAATTATTTCTCACCTCTTGACAGCAACCATCACAATCACAGCAATAGGGGAAGGAATAGATTTAAAATGCTCTTTCTCCTTGTGTGTTAACAATACTTTTTATACATAATGATAAATTATATATATATATATATATATATATATATATATATATATATATATATATATATATATATATATATATATATATATATATATATATATGAGTGCCTCAATCGGTATTCATTCCAAAATCAACAAAGGAATTAGAAAAGAAACAGATATGATTAAAATACTTGAATCAGAATGTCTTCATCCTATTATGTAGAGCACCCTTTTTCAATTAAGAAGCGTTTCTCCTTTTTTCTGCTACTTGGTTAAACTAAATGAAAAATAAATAGTTGTGTGTTTTAAAAAAAAGTTGTATTTATTTATAATAGTGTGTTTTTGCTTTATTCTATATTGTGTTGTATTTAATCACACACTGGTTAAAAAGAAGTTAAGCATAATTACATTTGGGGGCAGAACAGATTAGTTACATTCCCATTAATTTAAATGAGAAACATTACCTGTGAACGTATCGGGTTACAAACATTTTAAAATAAAATGTAATTCTGTTTAACTTGAATAAAATTATCACTGATTGAAATTCCCATTGTTTGTATCAATTTACCGGTAAACAAATTAGGGGGGGAAAAACATACTTGCATGAAGTGCCGAAAAAGGAGCAACAAAATGACTTATTTCTTCTTTAAGCACAGTGTACCAAATCCTACATCATCAAGACATCTTCTTCCATTACGCAGATGCAATTTGCATGCTATTGGACCACAAGCCATGACTCTTTCCCCAAGACTCTTAAATATGAAGCAACTTCCACTGCAATCTTGCTGCATCCTCACACTAATGAATCTTTCAACAGTGTGTTGAGTTTTGTGAACGTGGGAGGCCAAGGCCATGGCTCCCCTGCTATTGCATCCATGAGCTCTTAAGCCTCATTATATTAACTCAAACAAGAAACACAGACAGGTGTCACTGAGCAGTGCACTTGAACAAACTACCCTGCACTTATCCTCTTTGCACGGCAAATGCGGAATCTACTCTCAAGTGTGCTTATGAAACACTAACATCATATGGTGGGAAATTGCCATTCTCTTTGCAATGTTTTTTTTTTTTAATCAAACAGATTACAAAAAACACCAATTCCATATGACTGTCAAATGACAATGCATATGTTAAACAGGCTAATTTAACCTTAAAGGGATACTTGACGCATTGAGCCATTTTTAGCAGTAAAAAGTTCTTATTTTGTCCAGAATTAATTTGATACATTTATTATTTTGCATGTACAATTAATGGCTTTACAATTACCTTGCTACACCCCGCCCCCTTTGTGCCCTTGTTCTACACTTCGGCTGAGCCAAGTGCATTACCCATAATTCAGTGCGGAGTTGACTAAAAGAGCGGGAAAATGGCATTTGATGGTAATTCCTGTGCCTGTGTCAAATAAAAAGTATTTTCAAGTGCAAGTATCACTCTATCATTTGTTTTTGCATTTGTATATATGTCATTTTAATCAAAGTTTAACCTCACCTACATACAGTATTTTGCACGAGTGCAGTTGCCATACTTAGCGACCTTGTGCGTGTGTGCCGCAGGTCGTGCAGGGGCTGCAAATAAATGCTTCGCAAATCCAGGCATGGAACCATAGCTGTCGTCGACTGGAGTTTTTACTTTATTACTACTTTACTAGTTTTACAGTCATTTTAAGCAGCAAAATTGCTAAAACATAATAAAACACGGTGGTGCAAGTCTACAATTTTCTCACACTTGTAACCTGCGCTCTCCAACACTTCGTGTACCTCTAAGTGAACACTTCAGTAGTTAGGTTCCCATCTAAATGTTTCAAAATTTGTAGGCAAATTTTATGAAAATTTGACTTAGACTTAGACTTGACTTTATTCATCCCTTTGGGATGACTCCCTCTGGGAAATTTACGTTTCCAGCAGCAATAAGAACAGATAGGCATGCAGACAGGAAGAGCAAAAAATTACAAATTTAAAAAAAACCACACAAAAATAAAAAATCAATCAATCAATAAATAAGGTTATTGCACCAGGGAGTAGTTTATTGCACATTGAATAAAGTAAAGTGCCATTTCTGTGCAGTGTAGTGTACTGTACGCCTTCCTCCCCCTCAGTGAGGAGTTACAGAGTACAATGGCATGGCAATGCGCAAAACGGACATGCGAATTATGCCCGTTTCCATTTGCTCTTCTTTGGCGAATATGCGTCGCGAGATGACGTTGTAGTGACGGAACTTTGGGACAATGGGGAGTTCCAGGTGGGAATGTTGTTTTTGACGGACTGAACGGAAGTAGTTTGTCTTGTTGGCTTCCCTCCCGCATGTAAGTGAAGTGTGTTGTTACATTGAGAGCTGATGTTAATAAAGCCATCTAAAATTGCATTCATGGTTTTTTTTTTTCTTTAATTAATTATAAAAAGAATCGTGCTTCTTCGTCTCCCCAAACATATCTTACAAACAATGCTTCCCATTTATTGTGACTACAAATTTCCGTGTGACGTAGTATCGGTCAAAACGTGCGACGTATATCCGGTCTTGTAGTCACTTATTCGCAAAACCTGTTTCCATCGCCAAAATGCGCATTTTCCTTTTTTCCATACTCTTCAAAAACCACCTCCCGCAAACGTAAAAACAAATTTTGGGCCTTTTTTCTAATTTCTGCCCTTTCCATTGTTTCTTTTTTGCAATTCTTGAAAATTAGAATAAAAATAGGTGGATGGAAACCCACCTATTGAAGAGTGTAGGGTGTAGTGTGGGTATTGAAACTGGGCCATAAAACATGTGCTGAAGAAATAGGTAACGACCAATCACGGCTCACCTGTTTTCTTGGTTTGGCCAGCAAAATGAGCCATGATTGGTCATTACCTGTTTCCTCAGCATCAGCCTCAGTGATGTCATCTTCAGCAAGTGGCAACATTTGTTTTTAAAGGTATAAATTGTTCATGAAAAAATAATGAAGTTATCACATTCATTATAGACAAAATATTATCTTTTTACTGTTGAAAATGGCTCAAAGAGCCAAGTATCCTTTTAATGTTCAAGTACTTCTTTCGGTCTTCGTGAGATGCCTCCTTCTAATAAACCAGGATAAAAGATCTATTATTCTTTACCATAATGAGAAACATATTATTATACTAAGAGATATGTTTTTGACCTCTGATGATCATCAGGATATTTTTCTAATGCATTTCAAAACATAGTCCTTTAATTTAGAGAGGTGTGATTTGCGGGTCTCTGGCGTGACTCCCTCTATGTCAACTAACCCCTCATCAAACACTGGGGATTTGCTTCCCTAATTGCCAGGAGTGGTTGCAGAATCGTATCTTGAAATTGTGAGTACATAAGAACACCATCTTTTAAACATACAGTATGAGCTCCTTCAACTTTGTACGGAATGATTTTAGTATAGTTCCTTATTCTAAATATTTAATTTCTTAAAGATATTTTGCTTTGTAATATTGGTTCATTATTTCATTTTCTGTGCATTATCTCTTAATGAGCACTGCCTTGAGGGAGACTTTGCACTTATGGTGGGGTGCCACAAATCTGGGGATGTACAGTAGAATGAATGGACCTGTGGTGAGTGTGTGTGTGTGTGTTTTGTTTTGTTCATATATTTTATATTGTAAAACTCATTTTAACATCTGCAGTTGTGAAATGATATAATAAAATCAAAATCACATATATAATAAAAATCTGCCTTATTGCCTTGGCTCTTTGTGAGATGAATATTTTTATAATCGTTTTCTTTACAGCTCTGTCTGTCTTCTAAAGTATCAGTAACAGTCCACCACACACACACGCACACCCACACACGCACCCCCACACACCCCACACGCACACACACGCACATTCACACACACGCACGCACGCACACACCCACACACACAGAAGTGAGGCTTTTGATCATTTTTCTAATATAGAAAACACACACACACTTAACATGGCTGCCCCTCATGCTTGATTTTAGTCATGAATCTTAAAAAAAAAAGAACATTTAAAACACACACTATAATGTTGCCTTCACTAAAACAACATTTGGAGCACAGCATTTCTGCCAAGTTGGGGGAGCGTGTTCTATTGTTAGCAAACATAGTTGTGCACCATTCTACTCTACAGTGAGTGCAATTATGTGCTGTTCCGAACAAAATTATTTTTAAACAATTTGGCAGGGATTTCAATGAGATCTGGCACACCTCCATATAAGCAGACAGAGTGGACAGATGGAGCACCCCAGTAATCTTTACAGCGAGGGCTGATTTATCAGACAGCCAGTCAAAGATTACAGCGCTTAAAGGAGATAATGGAGATAATAGAGCTAGAATCTTCCTTCGCCAGTGGAGTGTGGCTATTTTTAAGTGTGCACAAACCTAACGCTTTGAGTTTGTGTTTGTTTTGCAAATATGTGGTACACAAGGTAAAAAGTTGGCAAGAAAATACACCTTTGTATGAAGCAGTCTGTTTGAAGTGTTTAATTGGGAGCAAAAAAGCCAGTCTCATCCTTTTGTTTTTCACAATGTCACTGACAGTGGAGGCGATGGTGAAAGTGAGACATGATAAGGGAAAGAAATGGAAAAAACATCTTCGTAGCATGTCGAATCTCCGAGGCGCCCACTGAAGGGACGCAGAGCAAATTGCGACTGCTTTGACGGGAGAAAAGCCTCTTAAAGACAGAATTGCTCACCAGAATCATGGCAGATAAGGCACAGCAGTGCTGTGGCCGACCAGATGATTTCAAAGTGCCAGCAGTGGCTGCTTTTCAGAAATCAGAATGAACGAAATCTCTGATTGGGCTTGACACGACTGCTTGGTACAGCAAAAATACACATAACAATTGTTCGGGTGATGTATGTGTTGTGGTGCAATGCAGAAGCGCAGTATCTTTTTATGGAACTGATATCATGTGACATTTTGGGTATTATTCTTGATGGTGACGTTTAGACTACACACTGTCTTTAAAAAGCTACCCTAAATTAATTAAACAAGGGTACATTCTATAAAATGTAAGGTTGAGTAAAATATGAGGATTTAAAATGATAGCTGATAATGAAGGACTCAATATTGCACTCTAATATTGTAGTCGGTGTCTCTGCTCCAAAGATGACAGTGTGTTGGATCTAAATGTAAGCAATAACCCCGTGCGAGTTGCAAATTAGATCGGAAAAGATGTGGTCGCTTGACTGAAGCTAAAAATGACAAGCTTTTACAGCACTTTGATTTTCTTCCCCCAAAAAGTAGGACCATCAATTCCCAGGGACAACAATACATTTGGGTCTTTGTTACATCTTTGCCCACATTGACATTCTTCATGACACACTCTGTTAGTTCAAGGACGGCTGAGAGTCACTCTTCAGTAGACCCGCGTAAAATATTAGTGGAGCAAATTTGACAACAAAAGTGCTTCTTTTTGATCAGCATTAAATCAGATGGCACTGAGGGAAATACTGCATTACCTTGGCATGGGGCTGTTGAAAGGTGACTCTGGAGCTGTTGATGAGTGATGAGTATCTGTACAAATGGGAGGAGGAGGTGGGAAATCTGTGGCTGCCGCTGGGCTGGTTCTGCAGGACAGCTGAGAAGCAGATGTGAACAGTGTCCTTTAGCGCCTTCAGCTGAGAATCCTGTGCCCAAAAAAGATTACACACAGGACAATTTTTGAATTCATACGTTTCTCTTAACATGCATTCAATTGATTAATTGATATAATCAGATACCACGCTCTTAACTTTCAAATAGCTACAAAGCATTGTGTATGTGCACATAGACATGTTTTTAAGGACAAGTGCTATGAATTCGAGGTCACATTTCAATGACTTGAAATGCAAAAGCCCTACTAAGGCATGAAAAGTACTCACCCTGTCGAGAGCAGTCTTCTCTAATTCTTCCTTGGCCATGGTTAACTTGTGTTCCAAATCCATTAGCTGCTGTCCCTAGAAAAATACATAACTTTTGAATCAAATGAACCTTTCAGCATTTTCTTCCTACATTTCCTCAGTACTATCACGTCCAAGTGAAATCTTGCGGTTTTGCTGAAACTGTTTAATTTAGCATAAAATCACACACTCAATTTAAAGGCTTACGGCACATCTGGGCAAAGTTTATCGTTAATATGTTTAGATATGTCATTTTAATATAACTGAATAAACTTTTTTCAGTTTTTTTTCTTTCAGTTCTTATTTCCTGATTACAACAACATAGTTATCCCAGGGCTACATAATAACAGCCTATTTAAATACTACAATTCAATGTTTTATTAAAAAAAAATAATAATTGCATTGCCCCATTTAAAATTAATTGCCCACCTCTGACTTGCAGTATAGAACCGTGTGATCTGCTAATTCAACAGTTCTCTACGGGCAGCCTAACCCAATCGAGAGGTTACGCACATACAACAACAAGCCATGGTTCACTGCCAAAATCTGTCAATTGTCAGGCTAAGGAGGAAACCTATCGGAGTGGAGACAGAACTCCGTACAGACAAGCCTGAAAACCAGCATAAATAAATTAACATTGCCAATCGAAGCTATGCAGAAAAGCAGGGGAAAAAAGTTTACTGATAATAACTCTGTCAGTGTGGAAAAGTCTGCAATCAATCACCAAATAAAGAGACCCCTTCCCCAGGCAGAGAACAATAAGGGATTCTCTGGTGATTTGAATATGTTCTACTTGTCATGTCTGGGAAGATCTGGTTTTGGATGAGGGTCCCGATTGGTCCTGAGTGGGTTCCAGCCCTTCCGGGTTGACCAATCCGGGCCCTCAGCCACTTATGCCTGGCCCCAGGTGTGGCTAGTTACCCAATTAGTGTGAGTGTATTTAATTCCCGGGTGGTGATCAGTCGGTGCGGGATCATTGCCGCTTGTCACGGTCAACCACGGAGTTCTGCCTGTCATTTTGATTTAGTATCTTTTCAGTTTGTTGTTTAGTTAGCATTAACCAGTACCCTGGTTAGTGTTTTCTGTAAAATAAAGCACGCCAGTCTCGCACTCCTGCTGTGGTTCTCCTGCCTCCCTGCATTTTGGGTCCTCCACTTCACACGCCGACAGACACCACGCCGCTCCGTGACCACACCGTGACACTACTGAAATTGGAAAAGCCTATTTTTTCACCTCAAACCTGCCCAGCCCCACCAACAACCCCCATCACACCCGATTCCATCTTCAAGTGACAATTGCCGATTTATAAACAATTCGTGGGACACCTCTGCAAGAGACAAAAGACCAAGTAGGCATTAGAACGAGCAGAACCCAGCAGGTGATGCTGGCGGGGAAAACCACAGCAACACACACCACTAGCACTGGGCCAAGGGCCAAGGATGCATCCTCTCCACACAAACGACTGCACATCAAAGCACCCAGCTGTCAAACGCCTGACATTTGCAGATGCCCTCACAGTCATCGGCTCATCAACAACGGTGATGAGTCTGCATATGGAAAGGAAGTGGAACGGCCAACACATCTTGGAGCTCAACTTGCTCAAGACTAAATGATTGTGGGCTATAGGAAACATCCTTTGCCACAGCTGCCTGTCTCGCTGTCCAACTGCCCTGTGTCAACCGTTGAGACCTACAAGGTCTTGGGTATTACAGTCTCTAACAACCTGAAGTGGGAGACCAACATCAACTCCCTCCTGGAAAAGGACAAGCAGAGGATGTACTTCCTTCGACTGCTGAGGAAGTACGGTCTGCCGCTACAGCTAGCAATTCAATATAGCAGTCATTGAACAGGTGTGTTTATCCGTCAGTCTGCTTTAGTGCCATCACAAAGAAAGAAAAAATCGGACTGCAACGGACATCTAGAACTGTCAAGAAGATCATCGGATTCCTCCTACCAACTCTTGCTGACAAGACAAAGGCAAGCAAAAATGGTCTTGGACTCACACCAGACACCACATTTTCCATCTCTTTCCCTCTACTAGTTGCTATCGAATAATGCACACTAAAACCAGCAAACAGTACTGTCTTTTTCCTTGCCATCAACAAGAAATTTAAAGTGTTTGAAAACTTGTGGTTGTAGCAAATACATAGTAAAGCAATCCTCGGATTCAGGAGGAGCAGTGTAATTTTCGTCCCGGCTGTGGAACAGTGGACCAGCTCTACACCCTCGGCAGGGTACTCGAGGGTGCATGGGAGTTCGCCCAACCAGTCTACATGTGTTTTGTGGAGAAGGTGTTCGACTGTGTCCCTCGGGGAGTCCTGTGGAGGGCGCTTCGAGAGTATGGGGTACAAACCTCCAGATACGGGCTGACCTGCATTACCAAGTCGGATTTGTTTCCAGTGAGGGTTGGACCCCACTAAGGTTGCCTTTTTTCACCAATTCTGTTCATAAACTTTATGGACAGAATTTCTAGGCGCAGCCGAGGCGTTAAATGGTCCGGTTTGGTAGCCTCAGCATTGCATCTCTGCTTTTTGCAGATGATGCGGTGCTTTTTCAAGCCGCAATCTCCAACTCTCACTGGAGCGGTTTGCAGCCGAGTGTGAAGCGGTTGGGATGGGCATCAGCACCTACAAATCCGAGACCATGGTCCTCACTCGGAAATGGGTGGAGTTTCCTTTCCCTGGGTCAGATATTAGATCCTGCCCCAAGTGGAGGTGTTCAAGTATCTAGGGGGTTTTGTTTACGAGTGAGGGCAGGAGGGAGTGGGAGATCGACTGGCGGATCGGTGCGGCGTCTGCAGTGATGCAGACTCTGTATTGTTCCGTTGTGGTGATGAAGAAGTTGAGCTGAAAGGCGACGCTCTCGATTTACGAATCGATCTACGTTTCTACCCTCACCTATGATCACGAGCTGTGGGTTGTCATCAAAAGAATAAGATCCCAAGTGGCCAAAATGACTTTCCTACACAGGGTGTTCGGGCTCTCCTTTAAAAGATAGGGTGAGAAGCTCGGCCATCCGGGTGTGACTCAGAGTCGAGCCGCTGCTCCTCCGCGTTGAGAGGAGCCAGCTGAGGTGGTTCGGGCATCTGGTTCTGATGCCTTACTGACGCCTCACTGGAGAGGTGTTCCGGGCATGTCCCACTGGCGGAAGGCCCCGGGGACGACCCAGGACATGCTGGAGAGACCATGTCTCTCGGCTGGCCTGGGAACACCTTTGGATTCCGCCAGAGGAGCTAGATAAAGTGGCTGGGGAGAGGGAAGATTGGGCTTCACTGCTAAAGCTAAGCGAATGAAGATGGATGGATAGATGGCATGTTACAACATACATAAAAAGACATTGTCTGCTGGAGTGTTGCAATATTACATACTCTAATGTATTACAGTGCAGTGTTTCATATTAAGTGTCATACTGTATATATGACACACACGACCCATAATTACTATCATTGCGCAAGGTTGAGCCCTGAACTGAATAATAAACAGTAGGGGCATTTAGTTCACACAAAAAGACCATCAATAGAAGAGCCAAATGAATGTCATTGTTAATAGCTTTAACACCGTGATAATTTGCATGCAGATTGTGTAAAACTAAAACTGACCTTGGTGGTCTACTTTCAATGATGATCTTTTATTAGGTTTCTTTTACTGGCCTTTTGAAATGAAACGTTCTCCGTGCTTGAAAACAGCAAAGGCTGGCTAAATCCACACATAGTAGGGACAATGTATTGGTTTGTATATGTCCTTTTCAATAGTATTACAGTGCCCGCATAGGTATTGTGTCAGTGATGAAACATTGAATATTTGCAAAATCCACCTCATTTGTATGCATTTTAATCACACAAATTCATAATTTTAATGAGGTCAGTTGCGTTTACAACTCAACGGGTCAAGTAAAATTATGTTTATTTGGCCTGATGGGTGAGTCATACCATACAGAAGAGGACTAATGTCTGAAAATTTTATTTTTTGTTGTTGTCAGAATCACATCTATGTGGACTATTTTCTAAAATATTACTACAAAAAACTAGCCATATTCACTGGTATTGTTATTTGAGCAAAACAGATGGCAACTAGAAAAACAACATTAAATCGCTAAATTTCAAAGAAGCCTGTGACATTTTACATTGTGGCTGTCAGAATACTGGCGCAGGACATTTTAATACGATGCTGCAGAAGGGAAAACACAGAATGTATCTTATCACAGGAGATAATACACGCACAAAATGTTGCTCAGTATGTCAGATGAAACATTGCAAATACAATGTGCTAAATAACGAGTCCAGGTTGGTTTGGCTAACAAGCATAGACATTTGCCGCCTGCTCTCAGTCTCCTCCCAAAGGCTGACGGAAGAATGTGTGCACATACGCATGCATGTGACTGTGTTGCATTACAGAGAGCCATTAGTGCCATTGCTTCGTGCATCATCAGCAGATAGTCCTCTGAGGAATGCAGGCACATGGTGACTGACCCAGAAATGCTGACTTTCAGGGTTACTGACTCAAAGCTCCATATTTATGTGTCAGTCCATTATGGAGGTGTGGGGTCAGTAGAGTACAAGCCATTTCGCCAGATGAGGCATGCGACTACATCAAGCCACCATACTTCTTTTGCTTTTAGAAGCCAGTGGAGAAACAGCCCGAGGTAAAGTTGAATGGGGACTTGCAGAGTGGAGGCTCTTCTGACATGCAACACGAGGAAGGGCAGTTCTTCTTAGGGCCTTTATATAATAACAGAGACAACAAGTGAAGACAAACCTGCCTGGGTATAGTGTTTACAGTTTAGCACTGACTGCGGTGACTGTTTTACAGCAACTAGAGAGTATTCTGACATCTTGACATTTTTGATAGAAGCTAGAGGTGAACACAAGTGCATTGGTAGGATCATCTGATGACAAAATCAAAGATAAAATGCATTCCCATTTGCATTTGGAGTGAGCATTGGTGATTATTGATAATACCTTAGAAACAGGGTGAATAGATTGTGCCTTTTTCATCTTTGGCACAATATTAGATTTGAACTACTGGGCATGACACTTCTTTGTTCAGTGTTCTGAATTCGTATAATCATTTAATTTTAAAGACTTTTTCAAAACATTTGTTCACCGAATTGTTCATTTCCCCCCACGGGAGCATAAAAAAAATAAAAATAATAATAAAAAAGCTCCTGAACAAGACATCTCCATTCTGCTTTGTGTTCACTCTCCTCTTACTCTTATGTCTGTATCTATTCGTTGATTATTTATTTAAACCTATAAAGACTGAACCATGAATTATACGAGAAGAAAATCGGATTATTTGTATTTATTGGTCCTTTTGAACAAACAACAGCAAAAATAATAATAATTGAAAATCAACTTCCTGACTTTTGATTTGTGTCATATTTGATACATCCGGTCACAATGCTTTAAATTCGTAGACTTATATTATAACTGTAAAAAATATAATAATAAACAGACATATCAAACGTATTAGTATTTCCAATACAATCCAAGACATAATATTTCCCACTATTAATAAGTATAGGTGTCTCTCCTTTCTCAATTGGGGCGATCTTGCAAAGTCGCTGGAAAAGCCATCAGCTGGGTGATACTGCTGTCTAATGGATTATCCGTGCAATGCATGTCAGATCATATACGTCAGGGTTTTAATGGGAAAAAAACATTGTACTCATGAAATAGAGGGCTCAAAATGTCTTGTATTTAATATGATACGTTTGGCGTTATAGGGTTAAATTTAGTACAAATCTTTAAAAAAAATGTGTGCGCTTCCTTTTGTGTGGTTTGCATTTACCGTTAGCTTGGCTAAATGGATGCCATTGAAAGCCCTGTGATGTCGAAATGAGTGGTGGTTCACTGAGTGTTAACATTGTTATTTCCACTCACATATAGTACGTTCAGTTACTGAAATGGTAATATGCCATTATGGCAGTACGTTCACTGACTTGTTCGCAAACGACAATAGCAGTGCATTCACTCACTGACTCGTTCACAAAGGGCAACAGCATGACAGTACGCTCAGTTAAGACCGTTCCCTGACTGACAATGGCTGTTGATTGGTTGTTCGTGAAGATTCACGAGTGAGTGACAGGCTGTAATTCTGTTTCTACTCCCAGCTGAGATGGCTGAGCTCAAATGAACCGGGAAAAGAACCAATCACTTCAGGCAGCTATCTGTTCAGTCACATTTATTGAAATGATTTGTTCTTTTGAATGAAGTGTTGTGGCATGAAAATGACACAACACTAGTCTGAACATGCCATAGTCTGCTGGATTTAAATTCACACATCGAATCTCAAGTTGATCTTCAAGTAATTGTGCTCACAGATAGTGCTCAACAGATGTTGTCCTCTTTTTTAATTATACTGTATTTGGGGGAAAAAATGCCCTAGTGGTTTCACAATGTTATTTTGTTGTACCCACAGTATGTGCCTTTATAAAATACATCATAAAGTTCCCATTTGGTTTGTGTCGGAGGTATCTGTATTTTTTGCCAATGTGGTGTAACGCCGGACCGACGGTTATAATTTTTGTGTACTGTCACCACATAAAATGCATTTTGCTGCGGTACAATAGCTGTTATAACCAATTCAATTTCCTGGCGGACAAGGTGCCTTGACTGACATCCCCCATGTGAGGCTGATGACATTTCCGATCTTGAGTGACTCTTCCCTGCATTCTCGTCTCATCTGTCCCCTGCTGGGCTTTCAATCATTGCATACAGGGAATACAGATAAGATTTAAAAGAAAGCTGGCAAAAAAAATAAAATAAATAATAACTAACACTGGCTTTGTCCCCTAATAAAAAAAATAAAACAACACACAACACATTGCTATTTTTATGCATCAAAGTTAGTCATATTTCCAAAAACACTCAAAGACTAGTCTGCTTAAGGTTCCTTGAACATACTGTATGGGTGACAATGCTTTGGATAATGTGACTGAAGCAATGTTGAATCAACAACATACAAAGGGTCACATGACACAACAAGGCTAAAAGTAAAGCAAGGGACAGAACAGTCACAAAATGTGGAAACCCTCAATGTATATATATTAAGGGTGTCAAATTATCGCGCTAATTGCAATCAATTTATTACAGCCATATTTAAAGTGTTATGTTTTTTAATTGTGTTAATATAAACTTGACGGTTTCTGTATTCTGATGAGATCCATTTTTATGCATTGGGCTTCTTGCGTCTGTGTTGTTGGGGGAGAGTTCCCGTTCTTATGAACAATAAATTTCAATTTAAAAAACACCCCAATGGAACCTTTGATAAAGGTAGAGTCATATGCCTTCTTTGTAGGGAGTTTGCTTACCATAGATGCATCTCAGTTTTGGCCTACCACATAAATGAAAAGCACCCAGTCACGACTGTAGCCACAGCTAAAAAAAGCAGCAAAGATGCTGATGTAGCGAGCCATTGCAGAGTTCTTTGCCATACTAAACTCAAGAATACCCTGCGAATGAGCAAGTCTGCGACCGACAGGTTGACAAATGTTCTTGTCAAGTGGATGGCGATGAACTGCAGGCCGATTAAACACAGCTGAACACAAGGGATTAATTGAGGTGTTACAAACAGCGTCCTCTGACCCATCATACAAACCACCGCGCAGGACTCCAGTGACGACTAAAATCAGCAAGATCATGTATGACGGTGAAAAGCAAAACAAACATGATATTTGCATGGAAGATTCCTCCAACTGTGTTGCTATAACCGAAGATGACTGGACCTCAACTGGAAACCACAGCTACTTGGGCGGGGTGGCTTTACTGATGGTGAGTGGAACATCAACTCATTTTTTACTGACCGTCGTGAAAAAAAAAAAACAGTTTGGGGCCATTATTGTGCCAAAACTATTTACATTATTTAGATACACAATTATGTAAAAATAATTTGTATATGTAACCAAAGTCACAAATGCGTAACGAGAATCCACATATGTGTGACATAAATCAGCAAATGCGTACAATGATTTGTATGCGTAAACACATATTTGAATGCGTATCTGACCTGTAAACGCCGGGCCTCTTGATTGGCTGTATTTTTACATGTGACTTTTGTCACAGACCTGCCATGCAGGAATCACGAATGCGTGTGGCGCTTTGCAAATGCGTGAATAGAGACTTGTAGGACCACCAGGAGAATCTAGAGTCAATAATATTTACGTTGTTAGCTGCAATCTAGGCCACAGGCGTTTGTTTTTGTATGTTTTCTTGTCTTTCGGAGACCAGGGGCCTCTTCAGATTCTCGTCTTTGCCGAGGAAATTTATTTTCCTATCATATCCACAGACTTCTTATGAACAGTCCATTCATATTTAAGTCCGTGATCCTATGCGAGATGACCCGGAAGTACTTGGAGGATCATTCTCGTCATCCTTTACGAATACACAGTAATTCATGTTTTTCCTTGATTTCTATAATACATTTCTTTAATAAATAATCTAAATGTGTTTACAATTCTGTTTGCCTGCAGCCACACTTTTGTTTATGCTTTGAACTAGTGCTGTCAAAGTTAAAGTGTTAACAGATTAATTAATCACAAAAAATTATCGCATTAATCATAAATTAACGCAGATTAATCGCACTATTAATTTTGACCATAGATTCAACGTGACAGCGGATGGCTACGTTTAAGGTAGCACAGGTGGTGTTTGAGCAACAAACATAATTACATGCATTAAAGTAAAGCATTTAATAAATGTTTGCGTATCACATTTAGAATATTTGTTCATGTCAAAATATTGGGGTAATTTTTTTCCATTTTAAATTATGCAAGTAATTAACTCATTAGAAAAAGAGGAGGATGAGCGTGTGCAGTGGATAAAAAATGTTGAAGACGTCCTCAATGTGAAACAAATGAACACATAACCAGTGCTCTTCAAATTTGGCGGGAAAAAAATGTTGATTAAAAAAATTATTTTTTTATTAAGGGATTAATCGTGATTAATCAAAATTCTAAGATGTGATAAATTTGATTAAAATTTTTGAACATATATTTTTCGGCCTCGCTCACAACAAAGTTGCATTACTATTTTCATTAAATGATGATTTTAAAAGTCTTGAGTGTTAAACTTGAGCGTTTGAGTAGTCTGTTAATTACGTTGGTGTCCTGTTGCTTTAAATATTCGAAGTGGATACTTTGCCATGACCGGCAACTCGCCACTTATAAATCGTACAAATAATGCGCTGTTGTAGATTTACTAAATTGTGGCATAATATATGATACGTTGGTCCCGAAAATCCGGAGTCCTGAGTTCGATTCTTACTTTGACAATTAAATTATTTTTTTTTTTTATATATACATCTTCATTAAATAATATGAAACTGCAATATCTTGACAACAGCTTGCTCTGAAGGTTATGATTAGGGTTAGCCAGATCATGCTGATAATAGCCTATCTTCGGTGGCAAAACAAAATGGAATCATAATGAAAAGTCTCAAAAGGGGTGAAGTTAAGCAAGGCAGCAACCACGGCCACCGCATGATTCGGACGGTAATTGACCAATCAGACCCATTCACGGCAAAATAGCATGAGCAGGAGAGTTACAGGTCAGAGCAAAAATATCTACTGCCTTAAATATTGCTGGCGTAATGAATTATTGACTATTATCCTCTCATAAAGGACGACGAGAACAATCCTCAGAGTACTTCCAAGTCATCTCGCTCGGATAGGGATCACAGACTTAAATATGAATGAGGACTGTTCATAAGAAGTCAGTGGATATGATAGGAAAATAAATTCGGCAAAGACGAGAATCTGAAGAGGCCTCTGGTCCCCGAAAGACAAGAAAACAAACAAAAACAAACGCTGTCTATGGCCAAGATTGCAGCCAACAATGTAAGTATTATTGACGCTAGTGTCCCTTGGTGGTCGGAGCTACATACAAGTCTCCATACACGCATTTGCAAATCGCCACACGCATTTGTGACTCCTGCACGGCAGTACTGTGAGAAACGTCACATGTAAAAATACAGCCAATCAAGAAGCCCCAGCGTTTACAGGTCATACAAATCAGTGTATGCATTTGCATATTTATGTCACACAATTGTGACTTCAAGTCACATATGTATGCACTCTCCTTACGCATTTGTGACTTTAGTTACACATTTGTAGAATATCGTTACGTATTTGTGACTTCAGTTACACATTTGTGGATTCTCGTTACACCTTTGTTTTTTTTTGTTTGTTTTTTTACACCTTTGTGACTTTGGTTACGGTTACAAATTCTTTTTACATATTTGTGAATTTCGATCCACAAATATGTAAAAAGAAAGGCACTTGTAAATAGTTTTGGCACAATAATGGCCCCATAAACCAGGGACTTTGCTGATAAATGCACCCAACGTTTGCTTACATACAGTGCAGCTAGTGTACAAGCCAAGTGCCACAAACAAATTCATTTCATTTCAAACAAAGCCCGACGAGCACCACAAAATTTAACCAGCAACAAATAGAAATGTGGAAAAAAGAGCGAGCAACTTACAATAACAATATATTTAAATAAAAATACCTCTGTTTTTTTCAGCAATTTTTAGGGTAGATTAAAGATATAGAATAATTAGATGAATTACATAGAGTGATCAAACACTACTGTCTCATAATATCTTAGTAATTTTGTCACAGACCCATTGGGACATTCTGTAATATCTACTTCCTACCAATTGTCCCCAATAGTTCATGATCCTTGCATCTTAAAGTTGCTGTAAAGTGAAAATAGAAATGTCATATAAAATGTACCCACCAAAGAGAACAGTGGTGTCAGCAAGCCTGCCAAAATCAGAAAGAATTAAAAAATAAAAAATAAAATAAAAGGTAAGTTCATGAAATCAGGCTCTCTCGGGCTCCGTCAGAGCTCAGCTCTTAAATCTATGAGTGTGTCTACTAAATGCGCTGAAAAAACACACACCCTGATCCTGACAATATGCACTGCCTACACATCCCTATATAGTATGTTTGAGCCATGAAAATATATCCCATCATGAAAATATATCTTATGATGAGAGGCGCTAGCGACCAGTGCGCTTCTGGACACCGTGGGCTGCCGTTGGGTTTGTGCGATTCTTCATTTATATAGCACATTTCCACGTTACAAGCCGTCAAAGCGCTACATTTTGACTACTCATTCACCTACTGATGATGCAGGATCAGGAGCAACTGGGGTTTCAGTATCTTGCGCAAGATCACTCGTTTTAGCCACACCCATAAAATCCTAAACACATAATGGTGTTAAATGCTTTGTCTCCATAATTGAGTACTACATATTTCTGAATCTTTGCATATGGTTAGTAATTGTTTTTTAACACGTACAATGTATATGAATTCAATTTAGAGGTTCTTCAAAGAGCATCTCATAAGAACTTATCAACATGCAATCTGTGACTGAGAAAAATGTTAGGGATTTTGCAGGAAATAAACACAGGACAAAGAACATGCAGACTGAGTTCTGGCCATTTGACAAAAAGAGAAGAAAAAAAACACGGAAATGCTTTAAAAAGAAAAGAAAAAGACAACTAAATGAAACAAAATTTCAAGTTCATAAAACTAACTAAAAACTAAGTATAATTACAGCAAAAAAAGGTTTTGTTTTCGTTTTTGTCAATTAATATCATACATGAGGTTTTGGGGTTTATGTTACATGTATTTATATTGGTATTACTGTTAGGCCAGACAGAAGAAAGAAGGCCAAACAGTTACTTTGGAATTGTAGCATTCCAGTACTTTACTTTATTACACAATCCTTAAACACAATAATCGTAATTAATCGCATGACTTCAATAGTTAATTCGTGATTAATCACACATTTGATATCTGTTTAAAATGTACAATGAAATATTTTTTTCCCAAGTTTTCCTACTCTTGTTAACATAAAAGTGGAAAAATGATTAAGTTCAGAAATATGACTGCATGTCATTGATACAGTATTTTCATAATAATTCATAAAATTGAATTAAAATTAAAATTATATTGATTTGTGTTGAGGTAATTTTTCTGCCACTAGATGGCATAATTGAATTTGTAAGACGTTGGTGACAGCTCGGTGCATTTTTCTTTTCATATAAAGAGCTATCTAATCTCTAATATGAAGTAACTTGTGAAATTCTGCACATTTTTTAAATAGTAAAATACAACTTGACCCCAGTCTCCACAAATATATGCATTATTATTAAATGTACTACTGCAAAATTTTGACGGGACTGGAATTCCCCCACTTTCAATTCCAAGTAAGGCGCCGTTACTAATTGCGCGTAAACAAAGTATAGTGTAATATTTTGACACCCCTAATAAAAACAAAAGTGAAGCATTAAAAAAGCTTACTCTAAAAAGTTAAATTAACTGAATTGAAAAACAAAACAAAATAAAAACTAACTACAATGAAAAATCCCAAACAATTTTGACCCTCTCAGTTGACAATTTAACTGCCTTGCCTGAAGAGATTTTGTAATTGGAGGCAAATTAATGAGGATATTGCCTGTGAGTGGACCTTCTTTAAAGCTAACCACCTTTCAGTGTGAGCTTACCTTAAAAATTAAATCCTTTTTCCCATACCGCAGTTCTTTCAGTTGAGCCTGGATTTTTTTGGACTGCAAGAGAAAGATAAGAAAATAAGTGTTAGCTCATTCAAATTGTGAAATTGGTTTTAGATCACGTAGCAGGATTCTGGCAGTTGCAGCAGAAGACTCCTTTGTGAGTGTTCCCAGGGCAAAAGCTCCAACTAAAAGAACAGCGTTACTGTGGGCTGGGAAGGAAAATATCAAATCTCCCCTTCACTGAACTGCAAAGGCAAACCAAACAGTGATGCAGCCATGTGTTGGCTTTATGCCCACTGCCAAATTATCACACACCCCACATAGTGACACCACCAGGTATGAAGATTCCTTGGTGACAACCAGCTGTTGCTATAATCAGTACGCAATTCCCTCAAACACTGACACATTCTTTTATGACTGATCGAAATAAATTGTATTCATTCATTCATTCTTTGCTACGACACCTAACGGAACAAGCCGAAAAGAAAATAAGATAGTGAGTAGAAATTAAAATTCTTGGCCGAAAATCAAAAACCGAAACACACACAAAAAAATGTAATACCTCTAAATAATAATAATAATAATAATAATACAATTCTGGAGAATTTTCTCAATTTTGGTGACACCACAAGATTTTGTTCATGACACGGAAACATTACAATAAAATAATTTTTTGTTTTTTGTTTTCTTTTTTTAATCCAACCCAGGCCTCTTTTGTCTGATCAAATTTGTATCAGATGCATCTGCAGTTTGGACGCTCAAGTCATGCTCATCTGACCTGTCCGTCATCAGAAGGAGCCAAAGTCCAGCAATGGTGGAGCAGAAAACAGTTACTCAAATTATAGCTCTTTAAAAGCAGGGCCAATTTTAAATCAGCACAAAGAATAAAAAATGACTTTCAAACTCACAACAATTAGTTTGTTGTGCTGTGGATCGGGTCACGGAAAGAAGTTAATTAATAACAAATTGATTCCATCTGAAGCTTTTATGAGACGTTACAAGAATAAATTACCGAAAGAAGTTGCACTGCTCCATTGAAAAGTTAACTTGACAAAGAAATGCAAATATTTGTATCTTTTAATATGCTGCACTCTCGGCATATTTACCCACTAAATCACCTCCTCTACCCAAGAGAATTACAGCGTCATGTCAGTCTTGATGTCTGAGGAAAGTATTGTATGAAAGTACAATGCATTCAGGAAGTATTCATATGCCCTACATTTTTATATACAGTACAGGCCAAAAGTTTGAACACACTTTCATATTCAATGCATTTGCTTTATTCTCATGACTGGTTACTTTGTAGATTCTCACTGAAGGCATCAAAACTATGTATGAACTGATGTGGCGTTATGATCTTAACACAAAAAAAGGAAAGAAGGTGAAACAACTCAAAACATGTTTTATTTCTATAGATTCTTAAAAATAGCCATCCTTCCTTAAAAACTGTTAAAAAATCCTTTCAGGTGACTACCTTTTGAAGCTCATCGGGAGAATGCCATTAATGTGCAAAAAAAGTAACCAGAGACAAAACTAAGTACAAAACTCCAAATGCGTTTGTTAGTTGTTATAGTTTTGATGCCTTCAGTAAGAATCTACAATGTACATAGTCATGAAAATAATGCAAATGTATTGAATGAGAAGGTGTGTCCAATCATTTGGCCTGTACTGTACATGTGATCAAATATCCATATCCTAATCTACATTCTACATTGCAGTACATCCTAATAATAAAGCTATACTTGAGTAGGATTTTGTGCAGTTCTTCATTTTTATGTAGGTGCAATTTATTCTAACATTCAGTTTGGCGTTGTCATTATTTTTATAAGGCTCTAACATAAATGTTTACTGATGGAGTGTGAATACTTTTTGAATTTACTGTATAGTCAAGTTCTTCGAAATATATTCCCACATTCTTAGGATAATTGATGACGCCAAATTGTGCATAGGTGTGAATGTATGTGGATGCTTGTGCAAACAAATAAGATGTAATATAATACACTTTTATACAGAAGTGTATTGCATTCATTTGAAAAAAAAAAGGCTTGTTTTTCCGACAAATTTTTTGGGGGAGCTTTGTTTTTTTGAGTATTTTCCCCCCTGTTTTTGAGTATTTTTTTTTTTTTATATTTTAAAAAAATATATATTTTCCTCTGTTTTTCTGTCATTTCCCCCCGTTTTATAAAATAACTATTTTTTGTTTTGTTTTTCTGAATATTTTTTTAAAGGGGTTTTTCCTCAGAGATTAGAGAACAAACCACAATACAGTATACGCATTCATTCCTTTATTGAGAGCCAGTAACTAAACATGATCATCTTATTGCATATGGAGGTGTGCGGGAAAGTGTCCGCTTCCGCTATTAGCGAGTCTGCAACAAGTCACTTGGAGTTCAGAGGTTAAAAAAATAAAATAAAACTCCAGCTCTGTTTTTCGTAATAATGTTTTTTTCTTTTTCCTTTTTTTTTATTCTGTTTTTTTAATATATTTCCCCCTGTTTTTGGGGATAATCCCCCCATCCCCGTTTTCTGAGTAATTTTTTTCAGCCTGTTTTTCTGAATATTTTTTTTGACTGAAAAAAAAAATCAGTAAAACAGAAAAAAATATTCCTAAACACTCAAAAAATACTAAAAAAAACAAGGCTCCCCCAAAAATGTCAGAAAAACAGGAGGTTTTTTTTTCTCAAGTGAATGCAATACGGCACCTCCTTTTGAGTGATGTATACGCAAATTATTTCATTCATTCATTTCCAGTTTTCAGACCCTATTGTGTGAGGCTGTTTAATATTTATTTTCGTTTTTATTTTTTCGTTAATTTGCTGTTCACAGTTGGTTACTCCCCACTGTAACGAATGTGGTTCCAATGAGACTACAGTGCAAATTGTAGTGTAACATCAATCATTGATTCCGGTGCATGGTGGCTGTAACAGCTTAGAGCCGGTTTAGCATGGCTTAGCAATAGCAAGCCTTCTGTAAATTACTACTCATCCTCCTTTGTTCTTAATGAAACTTGTCAGAAGTGTCACTTATTCCACACAATGAAGGAGATGATTAGAGACTTTTAGATAAGCAGCTGCTGTTTAGCCACTGTATTAACCACTGTATAAAACCAGCCAGCCACATTTGCACATTCATGGAGCTAGTTTTGTACACGGTGAAGATGCGATGACATCAACAAACATAATCATGATTGGCTGTTAGAAGCCACACAGCCTCATCATCTTCACAACATTATCGACCTCTGCGGAAAAGCGGAGTAGATGAGAACTTCCGTAACAAATTGGAACACTTGGCATGTCTGTATGTGCCCTGTAATTGGCTGGTGACCCGTCCAGGTCAAAGCTATAGAAAACAAAGTCTGGACACTCTTTGAACTTGCAGTGCT
The DNA here is from genome assembly GCF_054856555.1 of Leptonotus elevatus. NCBI lineage: Eukaryota > Metazoa > Chordata > Actinopteri > Syngnathiformes > Syngnathidae > Leptonotus > Leptonotus elevatus. Next base: position 21,295,101 of record NC_141241.1, on the reverse strand, counting down.
AAATGAGTTGAATCCACATTAACTGGTTTATGGACATCATGCTTTTTGTATTACCAACCCTACCACCGCAATGCATGGTGATGTTGCTGTCAAGCTGGGTGACAAAATGGCACCGGCGTGTCTCACTGTAGCCTGGCAAGCCACACCCACTTTCTTGAAAGACAGTCATCACGCGAATCATCAAGGTTTTACCGCAACGACGACGTAAGTCATTCACTACTGTCTCTCTTCGAGTAGCCATGTTGAATTTACTCCGTATATGCCCATCGCTACTATTTACTCACGGTCTGACACATGAATATTATATATTTCATATTCACTGTCTATGTTTGCCCCTCCTCAGAAATGCACTTCATAGCGACTGAGCCCAGAATCACTCGCTGGTAAAGCAATGAGTTTCCACGCTTGTGTCCCTGTCCATACTTTGTTTTCTACAACTTTGGTCCAGGGTACACCATCTCTCGGCCAAGGTCAAATAGGATAGGATTTAGATTACCTGAAATTCTGGAAAGGATAATCACTGTAGAAAACTAATGGATGAGTAAGTGCAAGTACAGCATTGGAAAAAACTGCTCATGGGAACCATACCACTATATATCTGGCTACTTTAATATATGTCATGATCCATTAATAGATAAATACGAGAAGGTCACCAAAGTTAAAGGAATACTTAGGAACTTTTCAACCTTCAATATTTTTATAATTCTTCTGATGAAATATCGACTTACAGCTAGTTCATTGGTGCCTTTGTCATGGCCGTAGGGGGTCTGTACAGTATGGCTTTTACTGGCACTAAACAACTCTGAGGAGGGTGGCAGGAATCCTGACACACAGAAAACTACAAATGTGGACTGCTTTACAGCATATGTCACTTCTTCCTTTCCCCATTCATTACAAAGACGGAAGTCGATTCAAACATATATGTGCAATTGCGGCTGTCATGGCAGAAGCTGCAAAACAATAACAAGTTTTGTCTGCCGAGACCAAAAAAAAGAAATGAAGAAAAAGCGAGGCTAAAAGGAGAGTCAAGAATCAACATTGGCCCGGTTTTCACTCGCTGGTGTGAGCTCAAAGACGATGCTATGTGCTGGTCCTCATGGGAAATGCGGTCTTCCTACCACTACTACCACTTTTGTCCATATGGTGCTGCCGCAATCAACGAAAACTGAAAGTTCCTTGTTGTTTCTTTAAGGATTTCAAGAGTTTCGTTTCTGCTGGGATAATACTCGATTGCATGACTTATCATTTGCCACATTTCACACTCTATGCATCACAATTTAGAGGCCTGTATTGTAATGTAACCATATTTATATTATTGCAATTATAGTTAACAGAGCTGTACTTCATCATACTAAGCTGTTGTTATTTGTTACTCTTTTCATGTGGCTAAAAGAGGATTACTGAAATTAGCAATGTGACAAGTGGCTGCCATCTTGGTGGAGGTTTTGAAAAATTCCGAGTTAGCTCTTCAAATGCCACTAAAATCCTCTAAGTGTTCCCAGAGGATGAGACAAATGAAAGGATCAGCTGCCGCTGTGGACATCTGTGCAACGCCGCCAAAGATGTGGCCTCCCTGGGTGAGTACTGAAATTCTGTTCAGGTTTCAATACCCTTGAAACCTGCTAATATGCAAAATGTCAAGTCAATCACTGAGTTTTCATGTTAGTAACTGAACATAGATGAGTGATCTCGCAAGCAGGCGCGACTCGCCACACACCCTCGTACACCTGCACGTTCAATTGCTACGTCCTTGGGGTGAGTTCAATAAAACATAACATGCGGGTTCAGTTATCGGAGTGATTGATTTACTTTCTGTACTTCAGTAATAATTGATTGTTTCTTCCATTAATGTTACAAAAGACTAGCTTTGTGGTGGTGTCTTACAACTTCAGGTGTATATTGTATACCATCAAGTAAAATATACTGTGTAGCATCAATCATCACCAATAGCTTTGGAGGTAAATGCATGATAAGTTTTAGCGTTGTTCCGATACACCAATACTGCATAAAAACAGTAGTATCGGCATCCGCAAGTAATAACAAATAACATGCCGATACTATTATTTCCGACGCTAATATAGGACTTTGGATGCAGCATCTTTTGTTTTACTTGTGCACAACATTCACTGATGTGTGACGTGTTCACTGCATGCCAAGCTAGGATACCCTATTTGCCCTTGAATGCTCTGAACCAATGACAGGGCAGCTTTTTCATGTTGAAAAAAACAAAAACCCAGGTATCGGAACGGTATCGGCATCGGCCGATACTGCAAAACTGGGTATCGGAATCAGTATCGGAGGCCAAAAAACGGTATCGGAACAACACTAATACGTTTCAGGCAAATCCATTCGGCAATTCTTGATAAATAACATTGCTAGTGAATTCACGTAATTCTATTAGAAAGTTCCTGTAACCATGCTAATGCTAACATTTTCAAATAGTCCATAATTTTAAAATTATAATAAGTTCATGTAAACATCTGTAAACATCAGCACCCTTAAGTTTCTTCTGATAAAGGAAAATCTCTTTAAATAATGTAATTTTTTTTGTCAGTTTATGATAATTAGTTTAAACATTTAACACTATGACGCAAGTTAATTTTCAAAAGTTATGTCCCATTTCTTCTAATATTCAATGCCACTCTGCAACTCATAAGAGCACAAAAGTATCCCAAAACTGCTATACATCCCTCTCTTCAAAGTCGTCTATTCGCCCGACTTTCTAGGATATGTCAGATGAGGCGGAAGGGTCATAATCAATGGACAAGAAGTAAATTTTATTTTAATCATTCCAGTCATTTCAGGTGTCTGAATTATTCAATACGGATAGTGAATGAGGGCGAACACGGGAAATTGTTTTATTTGACAGATATGCTCTTGCGCTCATCACTAATTGTATTGCAGGGTACATTTAGTGAAGGCGGGTGCTGCACACATCTCTCATAACAATGAATTATCAATGCGGCAAAACATCAAATTTTTGTTTGTTGAACTTCAGTGCTACTTTTGGATTTTTTGACACAACATTTTGATCTTGCATCTCGATGAATATGCATTGGTCCGTTTTTTAATTCTTTTTTTTTTGCATTCTCTTGCTGCCTTACTAAATTAAACCACTTTTCAAATGCTTCATTGTTTTTTGGCCTATGCATTCTCCACTGTACAACTCTGAATGATTGTACTTGACTTTTCAAGTTAGTGCAAAATCTATTTGTCCCATAAATACATAAGAAAATATAATTTCAAAGGTCAATTTTGTTTTTGTATCTTACTGTTTTCTTGAAATTTACTGTTCACATGAATTTAAAAGTATTTTCTTACATTTATGAAAGCCCTGATTGATTGCATGTTAAGACAATTCAGAATCTTTTAATTTATATTTATTTTTATTTAATTATGAAAATATTTACATCTCATCCTTGCACATGTCAGTGTTTGTGTAACACTTAAAGTGATTATGACGTGTTACTTTCATTAATAAACTAAAACCAGTTACTGCCTCAGCACATTTTAATCTGGAATTTAATGTTTGTGGCGTTTTTATCATGTGCTTGATATCTAAGAAGAATTCATTGATATTGGATTGAACTGAAATAATGTGTTTGCTTCAGTGACGCAGATTCAAAGTCGTGCTGCATGACTTTGTCTCCCAAATGCTTAAAAGAGCCTGTACCTACCTTCCTGTCCACCTATCAATTCGCTTTTCCTCCATTTTAAAATATTTCGACTAATGAGGACATCATAACTAGTAAATATTGTAAATACTATAAACGCACAGTAAAAAACAAACAAATAACAACTGTTATGCTTGCAGTTAGGCTAATGGCAGCTGTGCAACCCTCCACCTAAATTCAAATAACCAATCATCGTTTGTCTGCACAGCACAACCCCCCCCCCCCCCTTCCCTCCCCGTGCAATTCAGCGTACACACCAAGTCAAGTCAAAATACCCTCCTCAGGCTTAGGAGCTTAGGTAATATCGTTCTGACCTCCCCAGATTCCGAGCCAGTTTTGTGTGTGAATGCAAACTTTGGACAAACTCCCAAGGGTACATAGGGAACTTCTATCATTGGTTCCTGCGGTGTGAAAGCCCCTTATGTTGTTTCTGTGACTTCAGGCTCCTCCCATCAGAAGTTGCCAGAGCAAGCCACTCGCATGATTTGTTTGGCACATATTTTGTGACAGATGTCCTTCGTGATGCAGTACAACACATTTTTTAATCTGGTTTGGGACAGACCATGACTGGGTATTGGGGCCGGGAAGCGCATCACAGCAACTACATATACAGTAACTTGAGAGTCGAGTTGAGTGAAAACATGGCCGTCAACCTTTAATGACTGCCATTACATCCTAGAAAGACACATTTCTCTCTACAGCGCCAGAAGCACTTTTCATTCAATCATTCATTCAGTCTACACCGGAGTTTGCATCTCAGTACCATTAATTAGGTTATTTTTACTGTCAGAATCATCCTCAAATTTTGATTGCATATTAGTTTGGTACTCAAGGACAATCTAAAATTTGTGTTTTAGGCCGCAGGCGCAGCTGTGGAATGCATTAAGCTGATTTTCTCAGCAGGATCCATAGACTTATGGCTAGAATAGAATTATAGTTTATGAGATCCAGTGGAGACGAAATCCATGGTACTAAAACAGATTTTTCACATGCAAATCCCTTTCCATGGACACCTCTTGTGTTTTATTTGCCTGATGACACATTTAGGTAGGTATAGCATCATCTGTAATAAAGAGGAACATGCAGCAACAACATTTAGTTTACAGAAAAGAAACAAGCAATGGTCACATGCGCTTACAGAGGAAGCAACTGATTAAACGGCAGATGCAATGCCTCTTACTCCTCCCTTCACCTCCAAGGTCTGTATGACTCAGACTAGTATTGAATTTTTCAATGTCAGATGTTTCCCTTGAGGATTTCGTCAAATGTTTCTGAAAGGTTAGATGGTACTTTTGTAATGAACCAACAGCTGTCAACTCAGAGCCAGCTAACTGAACAGCTTTTCATCTCAAAGCGAAGTCCTGGATTATTGTTTGAGACGCACATCGTATGAAAGCCTTAGATATTGCAAATAAAAGCTTAAGGGCAGCAAACTGTAATGTACTTCACTGATGCTTAGGCGCTCTCCACTAAATCCTTGCAATTTGGAACACGTTCTTCTTTATTATGAGTACCTAAGCCGATTTGCTTGTTCACATGTTAACAACTGTGTTAACGTTATTCAGCTGGAATCACAGTCTTAGTTTCCTCAAACTAGGAAATAAGGTAAACTGAAGGATAAGAGGATACAAAATATTTGTATGGCCACAAATGTTTACACTGAACTTTCTTCGTTAGTTTGTCTCAGTCACAATAATATTCTCTTCCCATTTGCTGTGCCACATAATCATTTTCCAAGTCTCATTAAAGTGTTCTCAAATATGATGCACCGAGATGTAGAATTGTTTCTTCACTAAGTCCAAAGTCACACAGACAATACAAATGTAGGCCTACTGCATGTAACAAAGTGCTTGAAAAGTTTATCTAAGTCCTTCTAAAAAAGCAGTAGCCTCATTTCGGCTCTTGGCCATGACTTCAAAGCTCAGATTTAAGATTTTATCAAAAGCTTTGTTTTTGTTTTTTAACTTAGCTGGAGCTTTAAGTGGAAATGGTTTTGCTCAAAGTGCATATTATAATATTCTAGCATAAACAATTTCTTAAGGGGTAGTATGTAGGTTGAACTTTAAGGGTGCGTAAAGTTACCCTATCACTGTTATTTCAGTGTTTGCCTGTGGATATTCTCATTCATCCAGGTTTATTTCATTGAAATGATCATAACTGATCATAAGACGCCGCTCATCCGAGAAGGCTTCATTTGTTGAAGCATACATACTCTTATCATTTTGACAGTGAATAGTTTGATGTTTACACAGTGGCATTACGATGTGTACTATTTAAAGACTGCAACTCGATGACTCGACCAGTCCATGGTGGATGGATTTAAAGCACACATTTTAATCTGCTTATTTTCAAGAACTGTTTGCTTGCCTTAAAGCACGTCTCCAGAAACATTTGGACAGACAACAAAAAAGGACTGTTCAAGACCACAATTCACACTTCAATAACAGATAATAAGACATGAGATAGTAGAGAAGAGATCGAAGAGTCATTTCATCTCTGCAAGTGGAATGAACACTTTTATTTTAACTTAACTCATTCACTGCCATTGACGGCTATAGATGTCAAAAATTCATTTGAACTATTTCTATTAGTTTAACATTTTTTCCCATTTTTTGTTAACAAGAGTATGAAAACCTAGAATTGTTTATTGTACATTTAGAACAGATATAAAATGTGTGATTAATTGTGAGCTAACTAGTGAAGTCATGCGATTAATTATGATTACAAATTTTAATCGCCTGACGCCCCGAATTTTTTTTCTTTTTTTTTTATTAATTCATTGCTATTGACAGCTATAAACGTCAAAAATTAATTTAAACTATTTCTATTAGATATAAAATTTGTGATAAATCGTGAGTTAACTAGTGAAGTCTGCGATTAATTAAAATTTAAAAAAAAATTATTGCCTGTCGCCCCTAATTGTTAATGATCTTTTATTTTTATTTTTTTATGAATTTATGGCATTGAATGAGTTAATATTGTTGCTATAAAGGAAACTTAAGAAATGGGTCATGTCCGCAAGAAAAATACTACTGTCACAGTCTCAAAAAATAGAGCTGTACAGCTGGAATCTAGTTTTTCCACAGCTGAAATAATGCATTTTTTTTCTATATGTTGACCTAATATTCTCATAATATACTCACATTTGTTAAACCTTTTGTAAAGTACGGCACTTTCTCAGTAGAAGCAAGTATGTTAAATCATCCTCGCCTGCTAGGGAATCCTTGGCTCCGGCTTGACTGACAAACTGACAGCTTAAATTATGGCCTTTCGGTCTTTGTTGTCTTTCCAGCTTTTTCTCCAGGGCCTGCGCCAGATCCTCAAGTTTACAAATATGATTAAGACTTGGAAAAGCTACATTTTTGTTGGATGCGATTCAGATATACTCGTCTTGAGGGTTTAGTGCGGAAAAGAGGCTAATAGGTGTTTCAACAAGCAAATTTAGGTTTGTTTGTTTACAGCAGAGGTTTCCTGTGTTGTCAAATAAAACACATCCTTAAAAAGAATTGGGCTCTTGATGATATTATAGCATAATGTTTTCACGTGACAAATCCTACTGTTCTACATAATAGGGAATGCACAGACTAGTCTGCTAGGCGACTTGACTACTCCACGATGTTTAGGTCATGACGGCTTGAGGAGAAGACAGAGCTACTTGCAGAATAGATGAGCATGCTGAATAAAACTTTAAAGTGGCAGTGTGTAATGGTTGACCACTAGATGTTGTTGTCGTATGGTGGCTTAGAGAGACCACACTTCGCTAGCCTACCACCAATTCTTATTTTGAGCAAACGAGCATCTCAGCTCGAGCAGCTAACAAGAGCGGCTAGCAGGAGATAGTTGGAGCCATCGGCCGGAGTGGCTAACGAGCGACTAGCGGGAAAAGCTAGTAAAAAAAAAAGCTAGCAAAAGCTTACAAGAACAAAGCAGAAGGTGACAATTAGTGACGGGAGCCTGAATCACAACTCCAGTTGTGGAAGGCAAACAGCGGTCAACCCATTGGGCCATTTGGAGCATAATATATTTTATATATATATATATATATATATATATATATATTTTTTTTTTATATGTGTTTCTATATAGGTACATCAACCTACGTCATGTACGTTAAACTTGTCTGTGGCTCAAAAAGGGTTGGGCACCGCTGAAGAAATATAAAAATTATTGCTTTATTGCCATTGGCTGGCTCAACTTTCATCACATAAACATCAAATCCCAAAAATAGTTGTCCAACTCCTATTTCCAATGTGTTTATGTAAGATATCTATTTTTGGGGAACATTTTTACAAACATGAATACGTTTTTAATTTAACTATTGTACTGTAATGAAAATATATCAACAACATCATCAGCGATTGGTCGGCATCAACTTGACTTTCATCACAATAGTGTCGACTGAAGTCATGAAACCCCTATCATATAATCCACCTCTAAATAGCACTATTAGGACACCCAAATGACCCACTAAGTCATAGGTGTCAAACTCCGGTACTGGAGGGCCGCAGACCTGCAGGTTTTGGATGTTTCCGTTCTCCAACACAGCTGATATATGATCAGCTCATCAGCAAGCTCTGCATAAGACTGATAACAATCCTGCTGATTGGAATCAGCTTGTGTTGGAAGAGGAAACCTCTAAAACCTGCAGGACTGCGGCCCTCAAGGACCGGAGTTTGACACCTATGCAGTAAGTGTTTAAAACTACTGCTATCAAAACACTGCAAATGCAGTGTTTAAAATATGGACTCATCCTGAATTCAAACACCAACTAACTCATAACAGTTGGTCTAGGAAACGTAGATAATCTAAATCTAAAATATATTATCTAAATGTTGTACAGTAATTTCTGGACTATAAGGCGCACCTGACTATAAGATGCGCTAGCTAAATTTCAAGTTTGTTACACAAATAAGCCGCACCTGACTGTAAGCCGCAGATGCTTTAATGTTACCGCACCGGGTTCCCGCTACTTTCCTTTTCATAATGAGGGCGTGTATTGCCTCGTTCTCGTTCTGTCTCTCCTACTGTATCTGGGCTCACTTGATTTGTTTTGCTCGGCCTGACGCTCTTTCGCTTCCTTTATAGAGCGCCCCCTTGTGATCTGATGGATAAGCGCACCTTTGTATCAGCTGCAGGGTCAAATGCAAGTGAAAAAAGTAACGGCTTATAGTCCAGAAAATACTGTAGTTAAAGATTCCATAAATTCAATGTGATATCCAACCTCAGACTAGGCTTGGTAAGTATGGGTACATGGTGCACTGCTACATACATACGCACCAAAACGATTACCAAACAGTTACTGTAGCATTGTCACAAGCTAAATGACACAATGGCAAACTGAAATCATTCATTTTTTTCCTCTGCACTGCCGTGAAAAAACAATTCACCTGACAAAACAAATTTGGCTCTACAACACCCAAATTGATTGTTTTACAGTTGAAATTACATTTCAGCATTGGCTTAGTTTGTGTTGTGTTTCTTTGTTCTTCAATTGAACATGCACTTACCTCTTCGGCGTGAGCGTCACAAAGCTTGTTTCCCGACAAGAGTTTATTCTTCAAGCTCTTGTTCTGGAAAAAGGATGAGAGAGGAGATGATGAAATTGGTGTCTGGTGGTTTATGTTCTTCCCATACATGTTTTGTTATTTTATGACTCAGTGGGCCTCGCTTTCTCAGTCTGGGCTGGAGCTCTGACAGTGAGTGCTTGGATGCCTCTCATTGTCAGAATAGATTTAGTAGCACAAGGAGCGGCCTCTCTTTGGATATAAAAGCTTACATGCAGGTTACAAAAGCAGCTGATTTTTCAATATATTTTTCTCTTCCAAGCCACAATGTGTAAAGCAACAAACAATTGCAGATATTGCAACATTAACCTATGAAGCACATCTTTTTACCTAATTATTTTCCACAACACACCTTTATGTACTGTATATACTTTTATTATGCCCAGCAATTTGGGGTAATGATCCAAAAGGCAATTTTGCGGCCTGTGTTACGCCTGAAAAGATCATTGCAGCAACTCAATCTCCGATAAATAAAACAGCAGTGGTAAACATGGTGAGTCAAGCGCAGTCAATACAAAGAAAAAGTTGTCAGTGTTATAAGATCATCTCAAGTAATAAAAACGACTGAACAGAAGAACTGTGAACAGTAATAGAAGTAGTAATGGTGTTGTTTGCCAAATAAAATAAAATAAAGTAAAAATAAAAAAAGGTGATTGAAAGCCAACATCCACCAACTGGCCATTTACTGATCTAATGATATCCAATACAATTGATGTATAAAAAGGTCTGCCTTTACAAAGATTATAATGTGCCGTTTTAATTGAGTTTGTTGTGTCAGGAAGTTTTATCTGGCAAGCTTTCTTCTGCTCTTTGAGAACGGGGAGCCTTTGTGCAAACATTGAACACAATGAATAAATGTGTGGATATTTTCTGGAGGCACACCAAGGGAATTGGTTACTTTTTCTTCATTTTTTTTCTTTTCTTCCCAGTATTCAAGTCTTGCTTAGTTTTCTCATTATCTATTAGGGTATCCATGATGGGCATTGAGAGGAAGGAACACTTCAATTTAGCCCACATTCGCGACTTCAGACTTTCTTAAGCTTTTCCACATAAATGCATTCCCAAAGGTTAACATATATTTTACTCGAAAATTGTAAAAAACCTGAAACATTTTGAATTTCTATTTAACATACAAGTAAATCACGCTAAGGCAACGGAGATAATGAGCTGGCATAGAAACAGTTTTGGGATCCAATGAGGCAAAACTGGACGAGTATCAATTCCAGAAATTTGCACCTCCTCTCACTCCTACACAGGGAGCACCATATGAGGACATGTACAACTGGCAGCTGTCACAAAATGTGATGCAGTTAAGCCCCTGGACATCCTCTGAGTGAAAATGAGATCCTCTAGAGCCCCTCTGTCACTGTGCATTATGCAAAATGCAATACTTTGAGTTGCATATGTCCAAACGTGTTAGTCCCGGAGCACTGTAAATTGTGGACCTGGAAGTAAAAGAATATTTTCATATTTATATGGTGTTCTTTTCCCTTTGGCCGTATACAACAATGCACTACACGTGTAGGTCCTGCTCCAAAATGTCCCTTTCAGCCGTAAGAGCATTAACCCAGATTATTGCATAATTCTGCAACTCAACAGTCTGGAGAACATAGCTAACAGCAACATTAGCAATCATCACCTCACCTACTTAGCTGGAAAATGACAACTTTGCTTCAGTGCCCAAACTAGAATGTGATGCCAAATAAATTAGGAATACAACTGTCCATCATACAAGTACCGAGGTCGTGATTTAAGTTGACAAGGCCCTCAAAATGATTTTTTACAATGTCACCTCATTCATGAATAATTAATGATACGTTGAGTTGAAAAATAAAAGGTTATTTGACTGATGAAGCAGAATCGTGACCATCAATCTTGGTCAAGGTCCACAATCCACGAGAGAACTTGATCTTGTAAACTATTCTAAATATTAAATCCTCATTTCAACATTGAAAGTGGAGGGAAGATGCAGTGATACTTTAACCCATAAGCAACCCTAGCAATCAATTTGATTAGCTAAAATAGGTACCACCTTCTATTTGTATGAAACACCAAATTGACTGTATTTTCTCACCATACACATTTTAAGCTGGCCCTAAAGGAGAGGCTTACAAGCTAGTCGGCCTTTGTCTTTTTTTTATGCTACGGGATGTTAGAGAGGGAAAACAACAACAACAACAACAGTAAAATAATAGTAGCAGCCAGAGTGCAAAAACTACACAGCATCCTCAGCTTGGTCTATTCTCTGTCGTCCCTACAGTTTTGGGCATTAGCAAACCATCCATCAGATCCTTTTCCAGCACTCAGGGCTAACCTGCAGCGGATTCCAAAGGTGGTCTGTCCTGTATACAGCCACATCGCCAGCCTTCACAGTGACTCCATCTTTGGCACCGAGGCGACTTAACAGATGGGAGTGGCTCCCCCTTTGTTGTTTCCATTCAACAGAAAACTGACTTCAGCACTTGGGTTCTTCGTTGCTTCATTGCCAGATCAGAAGCCACCCGCTGATGTGGGTGTCCACCAACTAGGCTGAACTTTATGCTGTGTTACCATATTCAGTTTTACTTGCATTATGATGTTAAATTAAAATAATAATTTGTAATTTGGTCACATCTAACCAGTGTTGGGAATAACGGCGTTTAAACTAACTGCGTTAGGTAACTTTTTTTTTTTCCATAAACAATCTAATCTAACTAATTATTCTCCCTATATTTGAAACGCCGTTATCGTTATTGTATTAGAAATGCATTGCGTTATTGCGTTTATTTATTAGATTCAAGGCTCGAAGTAAGTTACAAGACATTGTGCGATCAATAGCTCTGAAAATTTTATTTGCGCACAGTTAGAGGCACTGTTGTTGTCGAACCTCGTCACAATAAAAGTGTCTTGACAGCTGAAATGTAGTGACTTTTATTTTGGAGGTGCCGCGGGAAGTGTGTCACGTATTTATTTTATTTGTATTATTATTCAGATTGCTGTGTGTGCTGTATTATTATTATTATTATTATTATTGTACGATGTGTCATATTATGGAGTGAGCCATTTGTGTGACATAAATATTCACAAAAATAAATGAAAACACCCTATATAGCCTGGACGTAATTTTAATTCCTGGTATAATAATAATAATAATAATAATAATATATTTTAAAAACATTTAAAATCCAAATTGTTTGATATAAAAAAAAGTAGTGAAAATACTTACTATATTGGTGGTGTACAGTGAGGAATAAAGCAATGTGCCTGAGTGACAGCCTGAGACCAACATTCTATACTATTGTGGTCTGCCTTTACTTCTCAATTTTTGTTATTTCTGCTTCAAGGGAAAATAACCATGGTTTGATATGTCCTCATGTAACCTCTTATATAAGGATATGTTGTTGTCCTGAACTGTTGTACGAATCCAGGTGCCCAACAATTTGTAAATAAAGGGCGTAATCAGCCTGGGAGTGAATACCTTGTTTATACTACAGCCTTCCCTGCTTCGCAAACATGTTTTCGAGAGTGTCTGGGAGAGGGCTTGGACAGCCCGGTTTCTCACGCTCACAACTTTTTGCTAACGAATAAAAGACGGAGCGGCACACGGTCCGGACGGAGTCCGCTGTAGAACACGTACGATTGCCCAGCCGTTTTGCAGCTCGCTTCACCTGGACCGTAGGCTCCCCGGTCTAGTGTCAAGGTAAGCGCTGATGATGATCCTATTATGCTGCTTAATGTTGTAGTGTATTGATTGCTGTTTGCGGGGAATAAAAGACACCATTCTTGCAAATCGAGTTGTGGTTATTGCTGTTTGCGGGGAATAAAAGGTACAATCATTCTAGCAAAGCAAGTTGTGATTATTGCTGTTTGCGGGGAATAAAAGGTACAATCATTCTAGCAAAGCACAGGTGTTGATGACTGTCTGCGAGGAATAAAACGTACGATTATTCTAGCACAGTATAAAAGTGTTTATTGCTGTTTGCGGGGAATAAAAGGCACAGTTATTCTAGCAAAGCATATCCGTTTCTGTGTATTCATTGTTGCCGCCGACCACTCACGATCCTGCATAAAAATATAAAGGTGAAGTAGTGTTTTCCACAAAACACTGCTCATATGGAATCAGTAAGTAATAAGAGAAATGCCGTGAGCATGAGATATAAATGCATGCACAAGTACTTTTGTTTTTTGAGGCAAAGGTCATAACGATTGTGATGCATACTTTCATTTGGGATGGATTTACACTGCATATATATATATATATATATATATATATATATATATATATATATGCCCTGGATTGGCTGGCAACCAGTTCAGGGTGTACCCCGCTGAAGGGAAAATAACCATGGTTTGATATGTCCTCATGTAACCTCTTATATAAGGATATGTTGTTGTCCTGAACTGTTGTACGAATCCAGGTGCCCAGCAATTTGTGAATAAAGGGCGGAATCAGCCTGGGAACTTTTCCTTGTTTATACTATAGTCCTAAACATGTTTTCGAGGATGCCTGGGATTTCCCAGGTTGTATGCCTTGTTTATACTGTAGACCTAAACATGTTTTCGAGGGTGCCTGGGAATTCTCGGGTTGTATGCCTTGTTTCTCACACTCACCCCTTTTTGCTAACGAATGAAAGACGGAGCGGCACACGGTTCGGGTAGAGTCAGCTGTGGAATACATATGATTGCCCAGCCGTTTTGCAGCTCGTTCTACCTGGAACGTCGGCTCTCCGGTCTAGTGTCAAGGTAAGCGCTGATGATGATTATATTCTGCTGCTTAGCGTTGAAGTGTGTTGATTGCTGTTTGCGGGTAATAAAAGGCACAATTATTCTAGCAAAGTACAGGTGTTGATTGCTGTTTGCGGGGAATAAAAGGTACAATTATTCTAGCACAGTACAGGTGTTGATTGCTGTTTGCGGGGAATAAAAAGCACAATTATTCTAGCACAGTATATCAGTCTCTGTGTATTCATTGTTGCCGCTGACCACTCACGATCCTGCATAAAAATATAAAAGTGAAGTAGTGTTTTCCACAAAACACCCGCCTATTGCCCGAAGTCAGCTGGGATAGGCTCCAGCGCCCCCCGCGACCCTTGAGAGGAAAGGCGGTTAAGAAAATGGATGAATGGATACATATATATATATATATATATATATATAATACTGTATATTTACAGTATATTTACATTACAAGTAAGTCATCCCATTTGGCAGTGTTTACATTCATGGAACACATGAGACGAAACTCACGTGTCCAAAATGTACATAATTCCACAAGCATCCTCACTGTGGAGTGCCAACACAGAAGTAGTTAATAATACATAAATGAAAGAAATATTAAACGTTCCATTTCGCTTAGTTGGTCTGGGCTCACCCTTCCCCCCATTGATTTGAATAGGGTAAACTCTACATCACTCCACTGGTTGTCGTCAGCCATTATTTTGCTTATTTATTATTCAATGTACCTCTGTTATACATATTTGTACTGTATGTGATTTTTGTCCACATTTGGAAAAGGCCTGATTACAGCCACCCACCCATGCATCCATCAATTTCTATATCACTTGTCTTTATTAGGGATTCTAATCTAGTATATAATCTAGTATGTGAAAGAGTCACTAAATTAAATATTACAACTGATTACATTTAAAAGATCAAATATAAACAAGGTTAAAAAGCAAGAAAAATAAGCAACTTTCCCCTGTCAGGAGTCGTCACAGTAAGCCACCCAACATGATATGTTTGGCAATTGGCACAGTTTTCACACCAGATGCCTTTTTCCACGGGTGGGCCATCCGTCCTGACTAGTGTCCCAAGTCAGTGCGCCATCAAGCTACCAGCACTTTCACAGAATATTACATAAGATTTACTTCATTCTTCAGTACACATCATGTACACATGATCAAAAAAAAATTCAGTTCTTCAATCTGCCCAAATGCAATCTTAAACCCAAAATGCTTTGTCAAAATAATTAACCCAACCTGAGTAAAAGTAACACAATCTGATCAAAATCCACAGCTACCCAGTGAGTGGCTTAAAAAAAACCCCCAGCATTTCTTATCTAAGTGTATATGCATGCAGGCTGTTCAAGCTTTTTGTTGTTGTTTGTAATTAATACTTTTTAAAAAATAATAATTGTCAACCTAAGTAATTTGTATTTAACATTTAAGCACTGTACAATACATTTGCATATAACTGTGAACTGTTTATTAAAAAAAAAAAAAAGTACAGCTTTCATTTAACATGTTTGTGTAATGCATTTTCATTGAATCATTTAAGTACATTTTTCATTTTATAGTTAGCATATGTTTTAGGTAGTTAAAGAGGACATGAAGGTAGAGAGCAAAGGATGCAGAGGACAGGGTTAGATGGGGGCAACTGATTCGCTGTGGCGACTCCTGAAGGGAATAGCCAAAAGGAAAAGTAAGTATACGTTTTAACATTTAAATAAAACCTCTCCCCCTTTTTTGACGAACCCTTAGGCCTACTACTACTTAACCGTATTCTAACGTTGGCCATTTCTGTTGTACTTGGAGAGCTAAGTATTTGTTTTGGGCGGTACCTGGTGAAAAAACTTTGAGAATTACTAAGCAAAGTTGCTGATTTCATAGGGCGGGATGGCACAACTTCCGAGAACAGAAAAACTGTGTATACAGGTTTGCATTACGGATTTTCCAAAAAACTGACCTGGATTTACACTGATTGGTGACTCAATTACAATGTTTTGCTCTTAAGTGACACAATTCCGATTCTCAGTGACTGCAGCATAAGCTGAATGATATATATGATGAATATATCTTGCTAGTGCGAGCTTGATATTATTAGAATGTACTGATTGGTATATACTCTACCCAAACTACATCAGAAAAACAGGTGCAAGGCTAAACCACAGTGAAGGCATGGGGCAGTTAAATAAAATCGAAATATGGTACATATAAGAGATGTGTTATAAAGTTATAAATTATAAAAGGAAAAAAAACAACAGACGTTATGTAACGTTGAAAGGACACAAATGAAGCCCCCCCCCCCCCCCCCTTTCTACACTTGTAATAGTTCCTAGGTGTCTTATCGTCTGTGTCATGCATTCATAAAAATAACTCAAGCACCTAGAATAATATCACATTTTATGCACATTATTTTCGTGCAAGTAAATCAGCCCTCATCCCACATCATCTACTGCTGGGCCAATGAGCCCGGCATTTATAAGATTGACAACCAGTGGGCTGTATTTCATTTGTCTCCTCTTTTCGATTGTCTCCTCTTCTGCCTTGCTCAGCGGCGAGTGTTTGTGGCAGCCTGCTGCTTGCATCTCCTTGCAGAAGCAGAGCCCAGAGTGTAAAAAAACAAACCAGTGACCTTAGCTTAAAGACAATGAAAGCATTTTATCTTGTGGAGGGAACAGATCATTCTGTATATATGAGACATTGACACTTTCCCAAAAATAAACAACCTCCACACATTGCACCAAGTAAATGCCATTCATCACAAGCTAACACTGCTTTAATATGCATTGAATATGCATTACAAAACTCAGTGCAGCTCAGTTTACTTTGGGTGGAGGCACAAGTGGCAAATGTAACTTTATCCCAAGGACCCATAGATTGCAATATTACTGGTGAAAGCACCATTTTATCATGCAGCTGCCGTGTTACATTTGTCAATGTACGTAGCGGTTTGGTGCATGACATCGCCAAACATACAACCATGTTGAGAACTTTGAGTATGCACTCGTTATCAGAAGTGAATGCTGGTTTGTCAGCCTTTGACTTTGACATGATAGTCACTTGCTGCCATAGATTTGCCGCCTTTACCAAAAAGTTAGGTACAGTAAGTGGTACAGAAAAAGGATGGCTGGATATGCAACATTAACATCCTTTAAGGACTCTAGCCAGTTAGACAATGAAGTCATGGAAATAAAATATGCATATTGAAAAACAACAACAACAAAACAAACAAACAGAAACATCCATTTTTCGTTTCTGTGTATAAAAGCACTTGGGCGGTGGATTTGCAGATTTAATTCAATCAGCCCACTGGCATGCTGAGCTAATATGTCATCATATTAGTATTAGACACTGCACCACCACTTGGTCATTCCGTTTTCCAGATTCACTGCCACCTCAGATTTAATTAAAGACAAGCTGGCAGAAATATTTTACTCCACAGTTAACACATAACACATACTCTTTATCCGGCAAGGTTTCTGATCATAGAGCCTGCACTATTATAAAAGCGTCATAACTTCACTCGGCTTCTTACTTTAGGCAGAGCACGAATGATGACAAAAAATGAATGAGAAGACAGTTTGTTGACTATTTATACTGTCGATACTCCATATCACTGAAAAAATACTAAACTACAACAATGAATACCTTTAGTTTTCTCGCATGTCAAAACACCCATGTTGCTCCTATGCGTACCTTCACCCAGTTGTCCATTGTTCACTCCAGATGAAAATGTTTTCCAAATCCCATTTTTTTCTGTACCCATATGGACAAAGAAGACTGTTAACTTTTTCCCTCCAGAAATGACAGAGACCAAATCATTAACACATAGCTACATCCTAAACAATTTTTTAACAATGAAGTAAACATTTCCTAGGGGTTGCATATAGCTGTATTTCCTCTTTGGCTTATTTTCACTGATATCTTTTAACATGTCAGAGAAGTTACAAGGCTAAAACACTAGGATTGTGCCAAGGATCCAGTTTTGCCGTCTTTTTTGTTTGTGTACTTTTTTTTTTTTTTTAAAGATTATATTACGGGTTGTGAGGTCGCATTACTGTTGAAGAGCCAAGGGTCAAGTCAAGTGTTATTCAACAGCCCAACTATGGCATATGACACAATCAGTGAAATGCAAATAGAGATAATTGCATGTGTAAATTGTATTGCACTACACTTGTATTGTCAGTTCCAGCCTTCTAACGAGCACTTACCTTCCATTTTGTATTTATTAACTTCACCCCATACTTTGCATAACAAACCAGCCCTACTGTGTCTTCTTTATGAATGAAGTCAATCAGGCTGTATATCAGTTGTCTGAGTCAAACGCTACATCACGTCCTACCCCTTCTCATTCCATTTCACTTAAAGCTCCATTTTCGCCAGTGCACTTTCTCCTTAATGCGTGTCAGCAATCATATGTGTGAAATTACTTCTGACAGTGTCTTGATGGCGCTGAAAGCCTCCTTTTGTTAATACTGCGGTTGTTCAGTCATTGAGTGATATACCAGTTGAGTAGGGAGAAAGCTATTAATTCTTCATGATGTTAATATCCTACAGCGTGCAAGTATTTTTGTGAATTTCTTAGAAAGGTTCATGCATACTTTTTTCACTGCAAAAAGATCATTTCCTGCTGGCTTACTATTTCAGTAATGAACTTTAATGGTCTCAGTTGTCACAAAGACGGCACATTTTTGTGAGTATTTTGTCTCCCCAGGGAAACAGATACATTTTGCTCATTTCATCTGTTTAACTACATTTTAGACTAGAAGCATCAGTTGCAACGAGTGGAGTATGTGGCAAAGCAGCCGTCCATTACGATTCTCTGTAAAGCTGATGAAACCCAGTAGAAGCCAATTTTGCATCTAAGTCATTCTCCTTCTATATTCCTTGTAAAGCAGAGAACGCATAGATAACATTTTCCGATTGAATTGCAGCCCCTCAGCTACCTCGCATCATGGCACAATCAACATTCATGTGAAAGATGGCGAGCCACATTTAATGGCTAATGCTGACATGGGTGAACATGATTATCTTAAAAGATGACCCTTGCAGCTTAATTCAGCATTTCCACAGTATATTTTAATGAAAGCAGGTGTTTGACCAATGGCTATGCTCTGCGTTGTGTATAGAATATACTAAAATATGTACTGGTAATTATAATGCTTTCTCATTTCAATAATGAATACCATTCTTTTACGAGTAGTTGTTGTTGTTGTTGTTGTTACAGTTTGCTATCATTTTATGTAAAAGTGGAGAAATATGACAACAAAAAGTGGGATGCATGTCTCTGTCTTGCTGCATGGTACATTGGTGCAGAATTGAATGCAGTTAAATACAAGTCAAGTCAAAACTTTTCTTTACAACAGTATGTTCTATGCACCACACCAAAATTGTTTTTATAGAATATAAATTAAGCAGCAAAATCCACCCATTTTTTATCCATCACCAGTGGGCGGCCATTTTGCCATTTGCTGTCCACTGAAAATGACATCACAGTGCCTAAGGGCTCATGTAATGACCAATCCGGCTCAGCTGTTTTTGTTGTTGTTGTTTTTTTTTGTGGGGGGGGGGGGGGGGGGGTCGGTCATCTGACATTCACAAACTGAGCCATGATTGGTTGTTGACTGAGCAACTGTGATGTCATTCTCAGTAAACAGCAAGCAGCAAAATGGCCCTAAAATGAGAAGGATAAAAACAGGCGGATTTTTCTACTTAGCTAATATTCCACAAACACAATATTAATCAGAATTCCATATTTGGAATAGTGGGGGTGCATAGAACATATTATTGTAAGTAAAATGTTTGAATTGAATTACAGTACAGGCCAAAAGTTTAGACACACCTCATTCAATGTGTCATTGTAGCTTCTCACTGAAGTCATCAAAACTAAGAATGAACATGTGGAGTTCTGTACTTGACAAAAAAAAAAAATCTCACCTCTGGGAACTCCTTTAATACTGTTGGGAAACCATTTCAGGTGACTACTCTTGAAGGTCATCGAGGGGATGCCAAGAGTGTGCAAAAAAAAAATCATCAGAGCAAAGAGTGACTATTTTGAAGAAACTAGAATATGTTTTCAATTATTTCACCTTTTTTTTTAAAAGGTGCATTGTGCTGTTTAAAAAGGTAATATTAAAGTTTTTTCTACATCATGCATGCTCCACAAATGCCCAGATGAGTACGAAGAGCCCTGACTGTTTTTCTCTGACTGCACCTATTAGCTTTTATCTTCCCTTTTTAGTAGAGCGGACCCGCACACTCCACAGTTTCTTTGGGGAGGAGAGGGGTGGAGTGATGGAGGTTGACGTAATGCGCGTCCCCGCAGAGTAGTGGACATGTGGTGTTGTGCTGGCATTAGCCTGTGGTGTCAGCTAGCGTACGACACTGCACGCATGAGCTGCTGACTTTCCACAGTTGGGATGCTGCAGTTACACTTTGGGCCAGAGGTGGCAGTTGCGAGTAAAAAAGTGACAAACTGCACAAAGTTCCTTTAAGTACATAACTCCACGTGTGTTCATTCATGGTTTTGATGGCTTCGGTGAGAATGGATAATGTAAATAGTCATGAAAATAAAGAAAATCTATTGCATGAGAAGGTGTGTCCTAACTTTTGGCCAGTACTGTATATAAAGTGAGCTTTAGTAAATCTATCATGCTATTGCGCGTTTTTGGCACAACATTTTCATCATCTTCATCTAGTGTCCCTGCAGTCATGGAAGAGTTTGATCATTTGTTGTTCAGTATGCATTTAAAATTTGCATATAGATATCCATCCATCCATTTTTAACACCATTTCAGGGTCGCAGGGTGCTGGAGCCTACCCCAACTGACTTCAGGAAAAAAGCAGACTACAGTACACTCTGAACTTGGCAATCAGTCGAGGAAACACACTGTATAGAGACAGACAACCATTCACTTGCTTTCACACCGTCAGTGAGTGGGAAGTGAACCCACGCTGCCTGCATTAAAGTCAGACAAATGTACCATTACACCACCAGTAAATTGCGTAAAGCTACTGTATATAACATGAATTACTGCCTATATAATGTTTAAAATATTTCCTATGCAGTTAATAAGGCTTTTATCTTGGGCATATTTTGAGTTTTTAATTTTATACAGTGGGAGAAGAAATAGTTGAAACAAATTGGAATACAAGTAGCATCACTCACCGGACCGTGGCAGACTTTGAAGGTTTTACTGTAATAGTTTAACATTGTTACTGTTTGACTTTCTGAACGCAATACATTTTGGTAAGTGATGCTCTAATAGATTCTGTGCATGAAGCCAGTTTAAATGTCAGGTCATCACAGATGTCAGAGATGTTCTGCTGAGCACAAACGATCCTTTCTGTATGTGATTACATTGGCCCAGAAACCTTGGAAGGGCATTTACTAAGTGATGCAGATATGGGAAAGAAAAAAAGCAAATGTCAGCAATTAGGCACTCATATGATGATGGAGCAACTGGTTGAGACATCTGCCAGTGCAGTGCAAGCACGATGGCTTGCTGATCCTAAAAGCATTAGGGACATGTAATGGAAAAGCTGCATTCTGAACAAAAATGGATGACAAAAGTACAGTAATCCTCTCAGCAGAAACTGTGCTGTTTCCAACCATGTTTCCGATACAGTCAAAGCAGGTTCCTGATTTTCTGCCAAATAATTTCTATTTTAGATTTTACATCAATCCAGATCCTTCTGTGTAACATTGTAACCCAAAAGTATCCCAAATCATGTGCATTTATTTCTAACATCATAACAGTATATTTTTTAGTCTTAAATGACTGCTCATTTACCAATAAGAAGAATAAACTGCTGACAGCAGGTTTTCCCACTTGCTCTTTCTTCCGCTAAAATTAATCTTAGCACTCGTTGAGAGACTTATTTGTGAAATTAGGTTAACCAGTCGACTAGAGATCAAAGTATGTCAAAGAAGTGCTTGACACTAACAAATATAATTTCAATTGGTGTCGAGGACTTTATTCGGTCTATTTCCACATTGTTTAAGAGTAAAGGAATACCTAATCGTCCATTAACAAGGCAAATTATGGCCCTCTTTATTGGCCATTTATCCACTTAAACAGATCTAGTGTGCAATACAAGCCACATCCACAGTCGCCCTTTGTGTACATTTTTGATTTGATCACATTATAATGGGTACAGCGCTTGAGAGCCCAGTCAATTCATGTAATTACTTATATGAACAATCAATAACATACATTCAATTAAATTGGAACATTCACAAAAAAAATCCATTAAAATAGTTATTTAAAACTGAATTATAATACTATATATCGTGTTATAGCAGTGGTTCTCAACCGCGGTCATCGAGTACCCCTATCCACTCAGTTTTCCATGGCTCCCACAAGCAACACAGGTGTTTCAAACGATCAGCTAATCAGCAAGCTTTACAGAAAGCCTGATAATGATCCTCAGCTGTGTTAGCTGGGGAGACATGGAAAACAGGCTGGATAGGGGTACTCGAGGACTGGGGCTGAGAAACAGTGTGTTATAGTTTGTGGAGGAGAAAGGTTTGCACATCTTAAAAGATTTATTGAGTCTATCACAAAACAGCCTTCAGACATTTCACCAAGAAAACTACTATCAGCTTGTGACAAATTTCAAGTTGTGTACATGTTGTGACACTGGTAAGCAAGAGAGCACTGCAAGATCAAGACAAAGAAAGCAGCAGGTCCGGACAATCTGAGCTCCAGGCTCGTCAAGTCGTGCGTGGATGAGCTGTGCAAGATCATGGAGCAGGTCTTCAATCTGAGCCACAAGGTGGGGAGAGATTCAAAGCTGCGGACGACCTCTTGTGTGGTTCTATGCGCAAAACAGCATCCTAAAGACCTCAACGGCTATAGGTCTGTGCATCAATTCCAAAGAAGACACAGAAGCAGCTATTTCTGAAGCACCTATGTCCCCTAGTGAAGCCATTAAAAGAGCTGCCGCAGTTTGCCAATGCACCTGTCATCTGCTTCTCATCGAGTTATTCCTCACGTGGAGAAGCCTGGATGCACTGTAAGGATCAGAACATGTGCTTTTAGCCAACTCCAGCCTAGCCTTATAAACTGCCTCACTGACCGACCACAGTTTGTCAGTTCGTCAGACATAGTGGTCATTCATAACGAGATCCCTGAAGGTAACAATTCTTACACTATTTTTCTTCACCCAGTGTACTGCAAACATCATGTTTTGTTCTGCAATACTGTCACTGTCATCCGTTTTCTGAAGATTGTGGACGATAGTAACAAATTACTAGAAATTGCAAACTGGTCAGAGCCGCACCTGATCAAGCAAAATTGTATTTGGAGCTATAAACTTTGGCAACGTCACACTGTTTAGCTGTAGTAAGACTGTAGTAAGAAAAGCTGATTGGACTCATCTACAGCTACGTAGCAACTTGTTTGTCTCAATTGACAGTGCGGTGAGAGGTGTGTGTAGTTCCCAATAGGTCAGTATTTTCAACAACTGCAAACAAAAAGCGAGCATACCAGTAGAAACAAATGTGCTGGCTTTACTTTTAACCTTGTAACAATGGGCATACCGTAAGTTTTAATTTGTTTCATGATTTTTGTTTTGTTTTGTTTTGTTTTCAAAGCTTGGATCTATTTCATCTCAGTGTTTTATTTACATACATACATTTTTTTTTTTTACCAAAACGGGGATCCTATGGCTCAAAAATTTGACGTGATAGAGAAAAACTGAGATCGGTTTTGGAATCCGCACCCCAATTTTTTTTACAAACCACTGTCAGAACCAACACAACAAAAAATGTGCTCCCCAGTGTTATTAATAAAACATATTTTGTATTATAATAAAAACTATAATACAATTTAATAATTCATCATCCTCATTATCATCATCATTTATTTCATTCATTTATAAAAGAAAAAAGGCAATATAAAGCAATATTCAAATTCAAAGTAAAGTGGGGACAGAAAAAAGTTAAACTTGTTTTGTCTATTGAATATTAATTGATTGATAGTTAACTTTAATCAGTATGTTTACATGCTGTACAACCAAACAGTCATTTTACCACTCCATTTCATAGGCATAGGGCATTAACAGCCTATTAAATAAATGGTTATCAGGGCTGCTGGGGGATGGTGGTGGGGGGCTCCTCAGTCTAGACAGAGACTGGAGGCTGGATCTAATGAGTAACTGCTTTGTGCCACAAAGTGTATTTCAACAACATTCACCTTCAGGTGAAGCATAAGCTTCCTCTTGTTTTCCTTTCCAAGTGGCATGATGTCGTGTGGACGACACGCCACGACTCACTCTTCGCTCTGCATGGAGAATAAGACCCTACGCACAGTGTGTGTCCTGCGTTTAAGACTGAGACTGGTGCTCGCAGAACCACCACCTGGTCAACGTGGAAAAGATTCAAGAGCTGGTGGTGGATTACAGCAGATAAACGTTCTCAACACTGGTGAACATCAACGGAAAGGGCAACGTGATAGTTGACACTATATGGTAGCTGGGATTCACCAATCAAAAAGGCTGACAACAACAAATGCACATGTCTTTACACAAAAAAATAAGCAAAGAACACAGCTGTGCAGAGGAAGCTGAGGTCCTTGAAGGGGGCATTGCTGAGGACAGGGGCAGGGGAGGCCGGTCTCTGTGTTGTCCTGGACTCAATGTAGTGGGTATAAGCATGCTAACAAAGCAAAGCTGCCATCTGTGACGGTCAGTAACTCCAACCCGATGAGCAGCACCAAAAACACTCTCAGCAGCTTACTAAGTGACAACTCTCTTGCCCCAAATGTGTGAAGGAGAGATACAGCAGATATTTCTTTCTTTGCTGCTAGCAGATTGTACGGCCAGCACTTCTCTCACTTGCCTGTACACATTCACACATCCATTTACCTATGTATAGGTGTCATTTCATTGCGTTTAGCGAAAATGTATGGTTTCCAAATTGCATATCCACATCTATAACCTATAAACGTATATGGCATTGAATGAATTTATTGCCAAGAACTCTATTAGCTTTGTTTCAAAGGGGGCATCTTGGCTGCACAGCTTTTTTCCCCTATTTTCTATTTTATCTAATCAGTCAGTCGGTAATTAAAAAAAAATCACAGTTTGAAGATTAAATACTTGTTTGAAGATTTATTTAAGTCTAAGCCTATCTACCACTCATGCTTGCTTTTTTTCTATGAATGCTCTCTTGGACCACATCTCAAAGCGATGAACCTATGTGTCATCCCCACTCCGCCACTAATATGCTTAGAAGATTCGTCACCTTTGTATGTGACACTCCAAATAAGCTTTAAAATGGGCCTCCTTTTGCGCATCTGTGGGTTGCCTAGGAACCCACCTGGTGCAAACCTTTTCAAAGCCTAGCTCTTTCTTGAGTTTTGGAGCACTTCCATGTTTTTTTTTTTCTCCACAGAAATTCATCACTCGTGACTCGGTGATCTTCCCTGATCAGTGCCTCGACTCGAGCACTATTTGCCAGATGAACTGCTGAAAATGTTACGGAGGTCACACAAGGCAGGCTCTTTGTTCTTCGCCTTTGATCCTGGACACACACTTTTTGATTCTGCTGCAGACTATTGCAGGTTCCCTGCACACATTTTGCAATCTTGCCTCTCCTTGTGCACTAAACAAATAAAAAACATTTTGGATCTCTGGTTACATGCTGGGTAATCTTCAGGCCCATGGCAAGAACTTGTAATGGACGATGTTCCTCACATCACAGAATCAACATGACCTCAACTTTGGACTTCAACCGTTTCACTGCAGCTGCTAGCATGCTGCCTCCGAGTCATACACAAAGACCCATGCCTCATCACCAGTGGCAACAACAACATTTTTAAACTTTTCTTAAAGTAAGAGGAGAGAAGCTGCGGGACAAGTAGGTTGTCTGCAGCAGCAGTAGCTGACCGTAAGATTGCTGTCTGCTTGCTAAAAGTCAAAAGTAGGGTCAGGTAAGGCAAAGTGGCCAGCTTGACAAAGTGGGCTAATGAGTGTACAGACTTAAGAGTCAAAAAGTTACCAAACTGTTTGGAAATGTTAGATTTTATTTTAATTCCCAGGCAGAAATTATATCCCATTGACAAACTGATCGTAATCATTTTGTAAGTGTCATAAAATTGACTCGTTAAAGTAGCTTAACCTCTGCACAACCAGTACAGTATTTCATAGAAGCAATATCATTGGGGAATGCAAAGAGTGACACTATTCAATTCAATTATGGGCCTTTACACACGGTCACGGGTGCAAGGCGGTCTCCAAATACCGACTACATGAACCTCAAGGGGAAATCTTGGAGTTTACCATTTTAAACGCACATTGCTCGCATCAATATGTGATGCACAGACCAGCGAATCTGCTTTCTGTTTCCGCAATGTCAAGCTCGACAGCCCTGGTTTTAATGCAAATGAGGGGAACTGTTACGAGCTGGGACTTGGCTACTTTCCTTCCCACAATGGCGCACAACAGAGCAACCACTTCATTACGCCCAATTCTACTTGAAATAAAAGTCCACCCATATGCAGTTAGAATGCGCTATGTGCTAGACTTGTGCTGGGAACAAAAATAGGGCCCAAAATCTTCATATTTCATTCAAGTTTCAAAATTTAGGTTTTACATATTGACATCTTCAGACACACATTGTAAAATCTTGCATAATCTTAATCTCCGCAACATTAAGAAGATCCCCTCATTGCTTCAGGACGTAAACATCTCTAAACCTATATGAATCAACGCAGGAATAAGAAGTAAGACACTTTAGCCGTTACAAAACACATTTAAATGTTAGTGCATGCTGCAACAAACAATTTGAGATTATGACAAGTACTCCCATCAAGTCTACCGGGATTGTCAGAAGGCATCTGAAGTTAAATTCAATGGAAAGTGTACATGGGAAAGAAAGCGAGTTGATGATAATTACTTTATTTCAAGCTGTTGTACATACAGTATATGCCGTAGAAGAAGAATATGAATGAAAGTAGGACTTGAAAGTGTTCAAAACAAACTTTGAATAATTCATAGATGACTCACCTCTTGCTGTAAATCCTTGATGATTTTGGTTTTCTTTTCCATCTCTGCTTTAATCAATTTAACCTGCAGACAGAGAGAACAAAATTCAGCAGTCATCATGAATGTTATTTGACTCCACACTATTTGTCAGCATTGACTAAGAATACAATATTTTTTTATGACTGTGTTTATGGTAACAATCTGGAAATAATATCCATGCTACGTTGTATTCTAGCCAGTATTCATATATAAGCCAGTTAAAAACAATAAGAGAGAGAGAAAGAGAGAGAGAGAGAGAGAGAGAGAGAGAGAGAGAGAGAGAGAGAGAGAGAGAGAGAGAGGCTGTATTTTTCTGGCAGTTTTAAAGCGTTCAGAGTCCTTGAAAGAGGTCTTCAAGATAAACCACGTGACAAAAAGGTAAATAATCATGGTGTTGGTGACCTCCTACTAGGTATGCACCTTAGGGAACTGTAAACTAAGCCATGCCAGTTGACTCCCATCCCAGAATATAGCAAGACAACATCAAGTTTTATCTTTGAGTCTTCCGGTGTGTGTCAGAGCCTAAGGGACCGATTAAAAAAAAACACATATTAGCAGCTTCTTTACAATATTTAATTCTGACATTCATTCTGCATTTGTATCATTTACTGCATTGTTGCAAGAGGTAATCCTCGCTCATTAGAGATTTATAAATCACATACGATGAAAAATATGTCACTTCACAATTACAGAAGGCTAATCTATCTCAAGGTAGCCGATTTAATAAAAATGACAAATGTTTATTTCTTTAATGGATTGCATCAGCTAACAGAGAGAGACTAGAGCAATCAGAAGCTACAAACTACTTTAAATCATTTGCTCCCACAAATGTATAAAAACTAAAACTATTTTAAATATTGTTTTCCTGGTGAACGAAGAGACTCTAATCTTTCTTTTGGTAGGTCCCATGTTTTTATAGCAATAGAACAAAATATTCTGTGGGCCTTGCAAAATCTCTGGGGGCTTGGGGGCCTGGGGGCGGCTGGGTTGGGGTGGATGGCGGGGGTGGATGGGTGGCGGGGGGGTTGTGGGGGCAGCGGGGGCTGTGGAACGGTGGGGTGCCTGGCGGGCCTGCAGTGTCCCGTCCTGCTGCGTTGGGGGCGCGGGCCGTGTTGGGGTGGGGGGCGCTCCTGCTCCTGGGTTTGCTCTCCGGCCGGTGGCCCTGGCGGGGCCCGGGGGTCGTCCTTTGGCGCTGCCGCGGCCTGGGGGGCCCTGAGGTGTTGCGCTTGCTCTGTCCTGGCAAAGGTCGACGGCTCCCCTCTTAGGTGGAGATTTTCATGCATGCCAGATCCACCACACCAGCATCTATCGAAACTCAAACACAATCTGCTTCTTCCTCAGGTCATTGAATCGGTGGAGGCTGGTGTCTGTGGATCTCACTCGGCTTCGTCTGTCCTTCCTTCCTTTCCTCAGTCTCTCCTTTGGTCTATTGAGGTCTCCCTGATTTGTTGGAATTTAGATGTTTCTGGGGTTGGTGAAGAACTCTGGTTGGTGGCCCGGTGGGTGGTGTCTGGTCGGTGCTGGATTTCACTTTCCTTTGCTTTCTTTGATCCTTCCTCGGGTCTCCTGACGGTCTCACGACTCTGGCTGGATTCTGAAGTGTTCGGTTTAGGTGAACGGTATGGGATTTTTTAAAATAGGTTTTTGGTGAACTAACGAATACACACACACTCGCACGCACACTCGCACGCACACGCGCACGCACTCACCCACATACAAAAAAAATAAAATGCAAAAATAAATAACAAGAAAATGAGAATGAGCATACATCATATGCAGACATAGCAAAAATAATAATTATTTTTTTGCTGATTGAACTTGACAACGATGCCGCCTTTTTGCTGAGAAAGAACTGCGCCCCTCTCTGTCTGAATTGTTGATCCGATTGGTCCTTCTATTGTTGTCGTTGTTTCCTTTTTCATGAGGATATGTGAATAAAACACTTGTGAAACTAAACGATCAAGTGTGCCAGCTTTTGTGTGTTATATGTTATTTTCATTGCTCTCCCTGTGTCTTGCTTAGTGTTGTTCAACCTCTATCATTCAGATGAGAACACTTGATTATCGCGTATGAATCATAATTGGTATCCATGGTAACATTTCTGAATAAAGCACTGCATCCAATTACGGTTAATGAACATTCTCTTCTGTTACATCGGGCCCTATTTTAATGCCCAGCACAGGTCTAGCGTAAAGTGCAGTCTAACTGTGCGCATGGGTTGAGGTATTTTTTTCTGACATTTTACTATACTAGTGCATATTGACCTTTTGCACGTGACATCACAGCCCTAATGGGAACGCCCCCTCCGGGACGCTGGAAGAGCCACTTGCCTGTATTGTAACCATTGAATCTCATACAGCGTAAAGTCCTTTATCTAATCGATTATCTTATAAAATGGTCATATCTTGCTGTGTGGTCGGTTGTACAGACAGAGAAAAGAGTAAACCAAATGTTGCTTTTTATCACATACCTAGTAATGAAGACAAAATACGTCGATTGATAGCAGCAATCAACAGAAAGGACTGGCAGCCCACAGAGTATTCACAAATTTGCAGCGATAATTTTTTGCGAGGTTGGTAGATAAATGTTCATACATTTTACTAGTGAACGTACACTCTAACAAAGATTGTAACAGAGGTGCCAAATGACGTGTTTCAAATCCCATTAACGAGCCAGATAGTTAAAGTCCACTTATTTTTTAAATGTACCTTCTTTAAAACTATTAAGTGCATTTGACTGTTTAATAATGGGGGATTTTGTCTTTGTGCTTGGAGTTTTTCACTCTGGAACCGGAGTCATATTCATGAAATTACTGCATGGCTTGCCACTACGA
This sequence comes from Leptonotus elevatus, assembly GCF_054856555.1. NCBI lineage: Eukaryota > Metazoa > Chordata > Actinopteri > Syngnathiformes > Syngnathidae > Leptonotus > Leptonotus elevatus. The sequence goes on along the minus strand of NC_141241.1, from coordinate 21,265,301 downwards.
TAGTCATTCATTCCATGCTAGTAAACAGAGAACAAAGTGTTCGCTATACATAAAATACAGTTGTGCAACCATTCAGATATTTTTCCTAAGTTGAGTGGCAACCACAAAGTGGGCAGGAATAAACGGACTATGTAAAAATAAGTCAGACTGCCTTGCACCCCTGATTGTGCTTTCCTCTGATGGGTAGTTGGCAATACTGTATCTGGGTTGTCTTTGGCGGCCATGTAGGCTCTTTCGTCATTGCAAAGCAACATTTACCAAGCATTGGTGACTCACACCTGCACATTAAGCAGTTTGATATATGGTTGCCCTGAACAGTGAGGCTGTGTAAGCTTTTGAGGCTGCACATGCTGTGTATTGTACTTTATCATAATTAACAAACCATAAAAAGATGACAGTTACTGCAAGCTTTGTTATTTCATCCTGAGGATGTATAATAGCAATATAATATAATAATCATATAATAGTCATCCTCTGCGAAATGTGCCCAAACACAGCACAATTCTGATTTCTCCAAAAACAATATGAAGCCATACATTCCTTTACTCCTCTGCCGTTGATGCAAAGTGTTAGCTATACATAAAATGCAATGTGCAGGAACTTGAATACCGAGAAGTCAATTACGTCACAACCGAGGCTGAACTGAGACCAAAAATTTGCATTTTTGGCTCAGACCCGGCCCATCATAATTAGCAGTAGTAGCATGCAGATGCATTCTCTCTTCTCAACAGTTACCACCATGGCCTGGCTAGACTCAACAGAAAGAGAGTGACTCATTCACTCATTTTCATGTTTGTTTCACCTTGTTGCTTTCTCACGATTGTCTCTTAATTCTCTGACCTAGCAATTGCCAGATTCATGTGAATCACTCAAAGGAGTTGTCCACAATATCAATCTAGGACTGCTCCAATGTGATCTGATTGGGGAAGGTGGGACATTCAGTACAATGCTTTGAGCTGTGGGCAATGGAGCAACTTGTGCAAGCCTACACAGTAAAAAAGAGTGGGAACAAATAGACTCAGTTTTAGATTAATATTTATACTTGGAAGAGAATAAAATAAAGAATAAAAGTCACTCAAAGGTAGAGGAACGAACTCACGACCTTCAGCTCGGGAGACAGCCGATCTACTCCCAGAGCCACGCAGCTCCTTTTTTGTACTTTTGCGTCCTTCTTTTTTTGGGGGGGGTGGGTGGTGGGTGGGGGGTTTGTTGCAGGGGGATAATTTTTATTTTCCAATGCATTTCAATGGACGTCACGGTCCACTGCATTATATAATTATTATCTTTATATTGTATGTTCAAATTGATTGTAGGCTATATGCAATTATATGTTTTCTTTGTGCTACATCAATGAAAAAAATGTGATACAGCCCCAATGATGGCAAGTCTTATTTAAAAAAAACAACAACAAAAGAAACGCTAACTTCAGCAGACATCCTGACTATTATCCTGTTTTTATTTATAGCGTCCCACAAAGGTTTTGGGGGGAAAAAAACATTGATATATTAAGGTATTGCCAAATGTATTGAGAAGGCATTGTGTGCACCATTTCACAAGGCAGTCTTGCATTTATTATTATTATTGTTTTTTATTTTATTTTATAAAAACGTTGTTTTGAAGTTTGACTTTTTGCCAAAGCAACAAGCAGCAATTAAATGCTTTCGCAGTAGATGGGAGTCCTGATTCTGTTCTCTGACATAAGATACATTGCAACTAGGTGCAATAGGTAGGAGTGTGAATGTTTGGTGAGAAAGTAGGTTGGACACATTCATTTTCAAGAGAATCTATGAGATTGAAAGAGACTTTCTACTACTTTGTTTGCGTCTAATGGTTCATGCCACCATCTGCACCTCAAATGAGAACAGCCCGGCCAGTGATTGCCTAATGCTCAGGGATGTCAATGCTAGATTATGATCCATGGGGGAATACAAAGACATCCATGTACTTGACTGGTTTCAAGTACATCAGTGAGACTCAGCAATCACCCCGGAAGTAAGAATGACAACGACTTAAATCAGACTGTAACGATCACGTTACAAAAAAATAGAAAATAGCCATAAAAACAATGTAATTCAGTCCAACTGTAGACGCCTTGGACGTCCGGATTTCACGATGATATGCGCTTGGCCTCATGGGAAATGTGGTTCTTTCAAGGGAAATTAAAGGGAAAACATTACCGCTTTTGTCCAAAGGTGGTGCCATAATCAGTGAAAACCAAATGCTCATTTATGCTACTTTAAGTGAAAATGTGTTATTCTCAAGAAATTACGGTCATACCATTTAATGAGCATAAAGTCAAACTCAATAATAATGGGAAGTTGGAGTTGAGTGTGTACTCAACTAAGAGAAATCCGAACCCACAACCTAACCTGTGCTCTGCACTGTTCTTTATCTACTTAATCTATACACCAAACAGGTGTTTAGATTTTGTATTGCTATTCCATAGCATGTATTATCACCCCCTGACCAAACATAAAAATCAGGCATATTTTTTTACGAGCATAAATGGAAATTCCCTGCAGCGTTCTGCCTTGCAATAAACTTGATGTTGAATCGTTGATGGTTCGTTTACAGCAGGAGAATGTTTCAATCCATCAGCCATATGGACACACAGTACATTCAAAACACGTTGAACTAAGGCTTACAATACACACAACGGTAACATTAGTCTTGGATACATTCTGAAAATAAAATTACATCTTTGTACGCTTAGGGCAACGATAGCTTGTCAGTAGTCTGGTGACTCCCTTAGAAGTGCTTGTTTTATCCCTTTCCCATTTCACTGACTTTTACAGCTGAGGAGCATTTGTGTTTTCCTTTGGCTGGGAACCAAGGATACAAATCAGCTGACAGTAAAATCTGATTCCATTGTTCAAGTGAATGTGAGCGATATTGGTCGAACATGTGTTCCTCATAATGATTAAATCAATTCTCGTTAATTATTTATTCAGACTAAAGAGCACAGTAGATGATACGCACCAAATGCGTACAAACAGAATATAGTAGCCAAGTCAAACGACATGCTAGCTCCATATAGAAATGCCCAAGTTGACACCAAGCTTGTTGCTGAGAGACAACCACACTAACAACTGGGCCATTGTGCTCCCTTTGCTCGATCTTATTAATCTTTAGTTGAGGATTGAATGAAGGGGACAGACCACTTTCTCCTGCCGTTTTCGAAGAGTGTCAAGTGTTGAGTGAAGGAGCTGACAGAGAGCGTTCCTGGCTAATAAGCCTGGGTCACGAGGGGCCCGTGTGTCAGGTGACAGGACAGTTTGGAAACAACCGGATGTTGATGGTCAGGTCAGGTCTGTCTTACTGTGGCCTGCTGCTTCTCGGCTCTCTCGTTTGCCTCATCCAGCTGCTTCTGCAAGGCTGCCTGGAGGGACTTCATCTCGTCTCTGTCAATTGTCAAGCAAATGAGAAACTGTTAGCACACTTTCCACATATTGTTAGCGGCTTGGACAAGCAGTGAATGGCTATACTCAGTAAAGCGATGCTTGACAAAATGTTTGCTCATACAGTTTTGAGTATAGCATACGAATATTTTTTAATTCCACAAGCTAGGGCATTACAATTTTAATCATTACACTCCACAATTACAAATTTGGCATAAAGGTAAACAAAAATTTAAAGATTATTAATACTAGAGCTGTCAAACGATTCATTTTTTAATCAGATTAATCACATCTTAGAATTGCAATTAATTACGATTAAAAAGGCTTTTTTTAATCAACATTTTTTGCCCGCCAAATTTAAAGAGCACCTGTTATGTGTTAATTGTTTTGACATTTATGAGGACGTCTACAAATGACACTGCACACGCCCATCTCTGGGAAAAAAAAATCATCCCAATAGTTTGATATGAATAACTATTCTGAATGTCATACGCAAACATTTATTAAATGTTTTACTTTAATGCATGTAGTTATGTTTATTTCTCAAACACAACTTGTGCTACCTTTAACGTAACCAATGCTGTCAACTTAAATATCATCTGCGGTGAAAATTAATAGTGTGATTAATCTGCCATAATACAAGATTAATGCGATATTTTTTGTGAGTAATAGTTAACACTTTAACTTTGACAGCACTAATTAATACAAATTTTGAGTTGCTTAAAACTTTATATTTTCACTTTTTTTAAATAACTTATTTCATAAAAATCTTGCATAATTCTAGTGTGTCAACGAAATGTATTTGTCTTAATATTTTTTCCATTAAAACATTTTCTTGTTTTGCGCCAAAAAACAAATGATCGTCCTAATCGGGATTTTCATTGTTACCAAATTCATCGTGATTAATATTTTCTTCATAATCGAGCAAATGTGATCATTTATAAATGAGTGCGAGTCACAATTAGAGCTGGAAGGCAGTTGGTGAACATGAATAATAAATACATGTTGTGATTTTAAATTTAGCAAATCAAAGATTTGGGGAGCATACTGTATATAGTCCCTTTGTGACTTCATTCATAGTACATCAAAAGTTGTTCCATTTTCGAAATGCATGAATAATGCAAACCTTATGTTTTGCACATGGCACTTTGTGAATGAAAATATGTTGAACAACTTGAAATGAACTTGTTCAATTAGTTAGCCCTTGGTTTTTCTTTTTTTTTCATTAAATTGTCGCATTTCACTGCTGCAGTGTCAGAACCTTTATTTTGCCATCTATTTTCCTAATGGCCTCCAAATCAAGTGCATTATTACACCCAATCGGTCCTGTGGCTTGTTAGTCACTAATCATATTAAAGTTCTTTTTAATTAAAGGAGTCTTGACAAATGTAAATGGAATAAAGGCTATTTGACTTGAGGTCAATACGGAGACGGTGATGACATACAGCAGTATGAAATATTCATTATGTTTCGTCATGCTCTTCCCTTTGAGCATTTGGAATGCTCTACAGACACCATGCTATGCTCATTATATTGTCTACATGAATGCTGATGACTCTAAATCTATACATATATGGCATTTACTGTAACAGTAATACAGTACGCTTTAACTTGAGCTTGGCGGTAATGTTAAATCATGTTTCTAAGCACAGCTGTACCTTGACATTACAAGCAGTCAGCCATTGGCAGAGTTAAGCAGCAGCCTTTGAAGGCAAAAAAAACCCACTTGCATTGTTTGTGTTGAAAGACTCTCTGTGCTTCACAGCCGCACAACTCTTTTACATACCAGTGGGCTTATGTTTTGGCATTGCCAAAATCCTTGAAAATGATTTCCTTTTCAGCGACCAGCCACCCACGGCTGCTTTGGCATTTCATTTTTATTCTCATCTCCCGCGTCCCCTGCTTGGAAACGCTTCCACAAACAAAATCAAAAAGTGCCCACATAGACAGGAAAGGGCACAGTGACTGTGAGGCCGACGCAGAGGTACAGAGCAGTAAGGATATGACGGAAGAGGCCAAACAGGTTTATTAAAGGTGAAATCACTACGTTTCTTTCATTTGTTTTTCTTTTTTTCATGAAATCTAGAAAGCAATCCTTTAGAGTAGGTAATCCATCAGTATAGATTCATGGAATTGCAGTATGGCGTAGTTGTCGAAAATAAGTTATTTGTGATTAATCACGTTGTCTTGTGTTATGATGGAAGCAGATTATAATTATACTTAGCACATGTGGGACTCCACAGGCGGAGTAATAACACTGGCTGCAAAAATTGCGGTTCAGTGCTTGGTAAGCAACGCTGAGCCAAGGTGCTGCTCTATGCTTCTTAGCTTCATCACGTGAACGCTGCCATGCGTTGGTGATAGGCTATTGATTGCCTATCAAGATACTGCATGTAGGAGGCTGGACTTTAATCAGTCTGACATTTCAGAAAGCAAGAAGGCCACAGATGACTCCTAATCATTAACAGTCTCATTACACACAACATTAATCAGACAATGCTAACTTGTGGAGCACTTTAGGTAAACACTTTTCCAGCTCGCTTGCAAAAAGATATATTGCTAATCCAGGACGGGTTCTTTTCTAACATGGGTTTCTTATTTCACATATATGGTTGGATTACAAATTAATTTACAAGAACATGCTGCAGTTAAAGTAGAAGTCAACCTTAAACATTTCTTGACAATAATATGTTATATTAAGGAATAACGCTTCGTTCGTCGAGCAAACGCAACGAGCAATCATCAAGCAATGATCCGCAGGGTTAATGGATCGGTTTTGCCGGTCACATCGACCCCTGGACAACTGGATGCTCAATAGGGCTGCAGTTTGACCAGTCAATTGTTTATTTTCATGTGCAATAAACTGTTATTTTGTTATCAAAAGCACTTTTTGGAACGTTGTTTTATTGCACGAAAACATTATGTAGATGTTTGAGCTGTCACAAAAGAAAAAATAGTAGTGTTAAAATTGAAGTTGTGCTTGAAATGTTTGTTTTACAAAAGCTCTTTTTCTACGTTTTTTTCTCAGGAATTGGAATTTTGACTAAACTTGGCTATATTCTAACGCTGATAACAAAATAACAAAAAGGATAAAAATACACTTATTTTTTTGGAAAAAGAGAGTCTAATCTTGCTTTTGGTATGTTCCATGTTTATAAAGCAAGAGAACACAATATTCTGTGGGCCTTGCAAGATCAGTCAAAATCCAGTAAAATGGCTGGTGTTGAAGGGGGTTGCTCCAATGAAAATGGCTGCTATTCAATGAGTTAAATGGTTAATTTGGTTGTGAAGGGATTCGTGAATAATGTTTTACTTATATGTTAAATATGTTACAAATGATTTCAATCTTGAACAGTAGTGCTGGTCTCCTTACCTCTGTTTGTGGCTGAGCTCCAAAATCCTTTGTACGTCCTTCTTGGCCACTGAGTCATCATTTTTCAATGACTAAAAGAGACAAAGACACAGACATTTTTGCATTTTATACAATGACCTTTTCGTGAGTGTTAGGGCAAATCAGCACACTTCATCCAAGGGACTATGCTGTATTTAGAAAACAAAGTTCAAAGCAAAATCATCCTTGAATACTTAATATAAAAAACTGATGAATCTTAAAATAATTGAGATGAATACCATTAAGATAGAATTAGGCAGCAGATGTTCAAATGTTGATGCCCCGGAAAAAAAAAATATAGCCTCCAACAATCAATCTGGCTATGATGTCTGAAAGAATCCTAACGAGGGGTAAAGGGAAAAGCTTTCTTTCTTGTTACTGGTGCCTAAGCACCTGCCTGGTGGGTAATTCTGGATTCATCATGTCTCTGATTGCTTGACAGTCCCTTGAAGATATTTTTGTTTGTTATGAATTGAGCAGAATTTCCTCAAGTAATAGGACTCCGAAATGATATAGCTTATTTTAAAACATGCTTGAAGGTAAATATCGTGGCAATTAATATTGCATTTCCATAAACCCCATTTCCATTGGTGGTACAGGGATGTTTTCCGCTTCTTCCTTGTCCCCAACGGCCCCTCATTCACATTTATGTTCAGGAATGAGGCAGGCGCTGGTTGATAAATGAATATTAAATCAGTCAAAGCCTTTTTGAGCTATGCAAGTGGAGGAGGAAACGTGTTTTGACTTACAGTGGAACATCTACACGCCTTTGTTGTACAATTTGGAAAATGACCCAGATTTTCTAAAGTGATGCCTCTCCAACAGCTTTTGAGTTTGAATCACGATCATGGAACACGCCACATGAGACTATAGTGAACTTGACAGGAGACCTCAGTTCAATGAATATCCATCCCTCCATCTTTTACTGTATACAGTAGCTCTTGTCCTCATTAGGATTGTGGCTGAGCTTGTAACAATCTACAGTGCGGTACCGCGCCACGGGTTTTTTGTTGTGCATATGCAGCGCCTTTTCGTTTTGGCTGTCAATGTTTTTGACGCTGTGAAAGCGTACAATTATTGTGACGCGTGGTGACGCCGAGCCCACACTTTTTTGTTTATTTGTAACTCATTCAAACCCCAAAACGTATTTATATGTTTATTTAGTTATTATTTTTTTTTAATGCTAGAGCACAGGTGTCAGAGTCCGGTTCTTGAGGGCCTGAGTCCTGCATGTTTTTTAGGCTTCTCTACTTCAACACACCTGATTCAATGATCCGGATCATTATCAGGCTTCTGCAGAGCTTGCTTATGATCTTAAGTATGAATCAGTTGTGTTGAATGTGGGAAATCTCTTTTGATGTAGTTTCTAAACCTGAAGGTTGCTTAAAGCAATGGTAGTTATTACAAAAAACGGCCAGCAGGTAACAGCAGAGTATAAGAGATTAACCAGGGCCATGTTGCAACAAGCTCTTTTCTCCAGTGTTTTCAAAAGGCTTATGAATAATGTTGAAACTTAGCTATATTATAATGCTAATTGCTGCAAAACGGAAACAGAACATCCAGTAAAACAGCTCTGAGTGAAGGGGGTTGCTTCAGTGAAAATAGCTGGGGGTGAATGAGTTAATAAAGTGAACCAGTGGACTTCCAGTTATTTTGTTGCTTTTCCATTTTTGCTGTCCCTCTGTGCCGTCCATGGCCGATCAGCCACCGCACGTTACAAGCTGTAGCCTATCGCAGCTGATTTTGAAAAGCAATGGAATGAACTGAACGAATGTATATATAGACAAACAACTATTCATATCTATAGACAATTTAGAATTGTAAACATGCATGCTTTTGTAATACCAGGGGAAAACACACACAAGCATGGTAACAAAATACAACCTCAACACAGGAAAACAGAGAAATATGACATAAGACATATGACCCACTTGGACACCGTGAGACCCATCAGTGGTCACCAGATTAATTACTGTAAACCCCCGTGAATAGCACTCATTTATTTGCCCCCCCAAAAAAGGAAAAAAAAAGTCAGGTAGGTGGGGGTTGTTATACAGGGAGCTTATATGTTTTCCCGATGTGTAGAGCAGACATTTACTAGACATCTAGTGGTTAAAAAAAAAAATAGAATCACACTGTAACAAATTTCTGTAAAATGTACGGTAAAAAATTACAGCATTTTCTTTTTTTCTCAATTTTACAGTATTTAACTGTATACAGCAATGCATTATGAGTAAAACAAAGTGCATTATGGGTAAAAAGCTGTATATTTTACAGCAAATATGTTTTGGCACCGTGGCGCGTATATATGTGGATTACAGGTAAATACTGTACAGGTTGTTGGATTTTGGCGGGTATCTCTCTATAGGAGAAGATGCAAATAGGGTACCCTGTATTGTAACCGGAGCAAGGACAAGAAGAATATTTTAGCACGAGGTTAGTCTGCATTGTCTTCACATCGCATTTCTCCGATAAACAGGCAACATTACGGCTAGCATTCATTTATGCACTCGGCTGCAGAACGAGGATGGATTTTACAACAAGGGTGGATGACTGGTTAGCATTCCGCCTCCCAGTGCTGAGGGTGTGAGATTGAGTCCGGGTTTCAGCCTTCCTGGGTGGGGTTTACAACTTTGCATGTTCTCCAGGTGCTCTGGTCTCCTCCCACATTCCAAAGACATGCAAGGCCCTAGGTGTGATTGTGAGTGTGGATGATTGTTTGTCTCTGTGTGCCCTGCAATTGGCTGGCAGCCCGTTCAGGGTGTCCTCGCCTACTGCCAAAAGCCAGCTGTGATAGGCTCCAGCAACCCTTTGAGGAATTAGCGGTTAAGAAAATGGATGGATGGATTTTACAACGACATACTGTATTATGTAAATTACGTAGAATACAAGAAACGGTTGTAAACTAGATTACAATGAATTGCTGTAAAAGTAAATACAGTACAGAAAGTAATTTATCTACAGTAAATACTTGTAAAAATACAGTAATTTACTGAGATTTTACAAGCATTAGCTGGCAACTTTTTTGCCAGTTATTTCCTGTAAATTTTAGTCAGTCAGATTTATAGTGCATTTCATACACAACGTAACTTTCTCACATACTGTCATTAAAAACAGTTAAAAACAAGGCTATTAGAGATTTAAAAGCAAAGTAAGGAAATACAAAAATAATAATAATAATTAAAATTAAAATTACTTAAATTAATTAAAATAAAAATAAAAAATAACTAAAAAAATTAATAAAAATCAATAATTATATTTTTTTTTATTAAAGGTGCATTGTGCAGTTAAAAGGGTAATTTTAAAGCTTTTTCTACATCATGCATGCTCCACCAATGCCCAGATGAGTCAGAAGAGCCCTGACTGTTTTAATCTGACTGCAAGTATCAGCTTTTATCTTCCCTTCATAGTAGAGTGTGCGGACCCTTACACTCCACAGTTTCTTTGGGGAGGGGAGGGATAGAGTTTTTATTACCTCATTTGAAGTCATGTCTTCTTTTGTCAACTATCGCGTCACTTTAAGATTGTGCACATACTCACACACACACCATGAACGACCCTGGCACAGATGTTGCAGTTACGCTGCAGTCGTGAGTAAAAAAGTGACAGACTGCACAAAGATCCTTTAATTTAAAAAATAAAATGAAATAAAAAGACTTACTAAAATTCCTAAAAGAGTGAACAGTGCAAGAACTAGATTTTCAAAAACATGATTTTAAAAATACTTTGAAAGACCTTAATCACATGTATGGGTAAGAGCATCGTTTTTCCCCTGGATTTTAAAGCATTTACACGTTATTGGTATCTTTTGAATCTTTATTCATGTATTCATTCCATAATTTTCATTCTGATAATAGATACCAGCAAATTAGGGGACTGCATTATACAAAAGTACAGAGGGGAAAAAGTGCTTTTTAAGGGTGATTTGTGGAGAATGGGGGTTTATACACGGGTGCGTGTTATTCACAGGATTTTACGGTATGCTCGGGTGTTGCTTTTTCTTTTTTGTAAACCCATTTAAAAGAATGTCCTTTCTTTAAAAAGCGTGTAAAGAGATCATGGGCCTGCCTCGTTGACTAATAAATGCATAGGAATGTTTGTACACTGCACACAAGTTGAGTGTATATGCAAAGTCACCGTCAGATTCAGGACACATGTACCAGCCAATTTTCTTTGCACGGCTGTGCATATATTGATGGATCAGAATTCATTCTAAATGACAGCGCATGCTGGCCCGCGGGACCCAGATTTGCATAACCCATGCCCGTTTTATCCCCAAAAGGCGCATCCTTTTGAGACATCTCAGACAATGCACAGAGGTTAAAAAAAAAAAGTTACGAGAGATGGCCTCTAAACGTCAATAGCTTTCTCAATGTTTATCCTATTTTCAAAAGGTCATCAGAAAGCTTTGTGAACACAGAAGCTGACCACATATAATGATGATGACAATCAATTTGAATGAAGTCCAAAGTTAAAGTGGAGAATGCTGTACACAAAACATGCATGGGAAAAAAAAAATATTAGCCAGTCAATGAACAAACTGCAAGAGGATGGAAGTGTTAAAAAGTGCCCGAGCTTGTTAGCAAATGGATGATTAGTTATTAAATATCATTAAAATTATTATAAATGATTTATAAATGACTGCAGTTTCAATAGGTTGTGCATCTTGGGTCACGCCATCATTACTTACGCGTGGTTTTAAGGATGTTCTAAATTTGTTTGCACAACGCACACAAATTCAAGTACGAAAATATTGATGAATCACGGTTATTGAATGAGGTCCAATATAAGGAGAGAAGAAGTAACATGGCATAAAGAGAGTGTTAACTCAAAGTGTAAGACTTCAGCAGTACTGAATGTTTCGTACTTGACCTCATAGGAGGCAAACGAGAAACAAATACTCGCAAAATAGTTTTCCACATCAGAACTCATTGCATTGATGGCCCACATTGCATGCTTGTTCAAAGTGTTAGCTGCGGTAAGGCACCTGCACGTTGCTGAAATGTCCACACAGGAGACCCACTAAAGCGTGTAACACATGCAGTACAATGTCAGCTACAACCTCGGGGTAGTAGTGTGTGGTAAGTAAGCAAGCAAGGTCATATGAACAAAAATGTTCATCTGTTACCCTGCTGCGCTAAGTCCAAATGCTAATTTGACAGATAATAATCACTGAATAATGAAGTGATTAGGTCCTAAAAAAACATATATATGTATTTATTTTTTATTTAATTACTAGGGTGCTTGCCTGAAACTTGAAGGCGACTCATAACACCGGCTAGTTCAAATCTGCTTTGACCCACTACTTCCCTTATAAAAAGCTTCTTCTTTTTTTGGGTTGTATGTATGTGTGTGTGTGTGTGTATTAGCTTTTTCTCCCAAATATATATGCCCAAAACCCAATCTGTGTCTCGTCTATTATGCTGGCACTGGGCCCAGGATAAAAGTACAGCAGTCGCCTGCAGTGGAAAGACATTCAAGTCTGCCCAGGGGGAAAATGATAGCCACACATTGGACATCTCTGAACAACATGCGCACGCACCCCCCCCCCCCCCCCCCACACACACACACACTTTGCTGGCTGTGTATCACTTCTTTGATAACCAATCTACTAAGAATTATATTTGCCCAAAAAACACATCAAAAACCATCAGTCATACAGAACATTGGAAGGCAAGCACTGAAAGGGGAACAATTGAAAAAGTTTGATGTGAATTCTCTTCTTTCCTGTGTTGGCAATAAAAGGTAGGTCATCTTTCTTGGTTCCTTCTTTTTTTGTGAAATATTGCATTGAGTGAAACATTTTGTAATTGAGGACTTCCATACTTTGGTGGAACAAAAGTGCCAACATTAAATACATGAATAAACCATTAAATAATTAAATAAATGTGTCATTAATTAATGAAATGACCTATGATTATTTGTAAATATACATATATACTTATTTCTCTATTTAGTTGAATTTATTTTATCTGTCAAACCCACCCATCAAAGTTTGGTGGGCAGGTCCTAACACCTGATTGGTCAACCTGCTCACCAAGTCAAGGCAAATCCATGGAAACACCTACAAGTCAAAACTGTACTTTAGCGAAATAGTAGAAATATCGCTTTTATTTTTATGATGGTTTTGCACAATGACAAGCCTCGATCACTCTATATCAGCAAAAAAAATCCATCACCTTAGCCGCCATGTTTCTAACCTCTTCAGGCCGAAACAGTAGACAAGATTTGAGTGAATTAGCCCCGCCCACTAACTTTGACGGGCGAGTTTACCAGATAAAATAAATTAATGATTAATAATTAATGCAACACAGGAACATTAAATAAATAAATACAGAAACAATTATATATATATATATATATATATATATATATATATATATATATATATATATATATATATATATATATATATATATATATTAATAAATGACACATTTAATTATTTCATGACATATTTATTTAATTATTTATTGGTGTATTCATTTATTAAATTTTGGCACTTTTGGTCCTCCATACCATACAAGACATGTATTGTTGCACAAAAGAATGACGCTCAGTCTAAAATATTCTATTTAAATACTTTCATGTTTCACTTTCACTATGACCACAAAAAAAGTATACTCTCACTGCCTACTGTACTGAGAAAGAAAGAGGCAACGTACTTGCCCATCTACTTAAATGCTGAGTCCACAGTTTTTCATCAGTGCTACTCAGCGGGTCAAATGCGACCATGCGCTTCCTAACCAGATCTATGACAAAAATGCAATTTTAAATATGGACAAAATACGCATACATATGTGCTCTTAATCTATTTCAGTTTTGATACTACATTTTTCAATGCCTACATAAAAGATCCCCGCTATCCTAACCTAATGACACCAAACAACAAAACCACCCCATGCTGTGTTGTGCAAAGGGCTCTTTTGCATAAAATTACCCTTCACGGATGGCACAAATCTGCTGAACAGCAAACTAACAAAGTGGAAGAACTATTTGTGTGCACTTTTTTTCCACAAAAAGAAAAACAAATCTCACTCAATATTTTCATATTATTGAGGTACTATGTTTGTCCTAGATCATTCACAAAAAAATATTAGACTGCACAACAAATACATGACTGCCATCGAGTTGGTGAAAGGTGATATTACAAATTAAAACTACAGTTGACCCTTGCATATTCAGTTTGGCAATGTTTTTAATATATTAGATATTTAACAATTCAATGGGATTTTTTTCTTCTTTAATTTTTGCCATTTTCATGAAAAACATATTGAAAGTTTATTGTAGTTTTTGATTAAAAAAAATGTTGAACAAAGCTTTATTTCTTCTTCTTATTATTATTATTCTTATTTTTAGGGGGGGATTAATCGACTGGCCATGCGGTTGGCTTAGGGGCATAATTAATATGTTACCATTGTAAATATTGCTCAATTGCTGCTTAATTTCTTCGTCTCCAATGGACTTGCCATGTTCCAAAACAATGGTGTGCAGGGGACCCTCCTTATGAGTAGAGGTTTGTATTTCACGCCTCAAAACATTACCCACGGAGTAAATGGCTCTATTCTTTGTGTCACCATGTACTTAAACCAGAAAAAAATTCCATATATTTTTAAAATTGATAATAGTTCAGTTGTTTGTCAGACTGCTATATGTTGCATTTTTTACAACTCCAAAAAACAGCACTTTCATTGACTTTACAGTGAGAAAGAGAAAATATATAACCTGAATGTTGCCTTTTATGCTGTCCAGCTCCTTGGATGTCTTGGAGAGTTGGTGCAAGATGCTGCTTCTATCAGTGAAGACTTCCTTTAGCTTCTTTTCCAGACCATCATAGCTTTGTCTTTTAAGAGAGAAAGAAAGAAAGAAAGAAAGAAAGAAAGAAAGAAAGAAAGAAAGAAAGAAAGAAAGAAAGAAAGAAAGAAAGAAAGAAAGAAAGAAATGTTGCTTTTAATGTGTACCACTGACTGAGATTCAACTTTTACTGGCACCTATGCCAGGAGACTAAGCAGCAATATCAGAGACAAAGTGTAAAGCAAAGGTAAGGGAAACAAATATATCTGCTAAGCACAGTCCCCAGCGAATAAAAACAAATGGGAAAAGACACATGTACTGTGCCGCCGATTGCTTTCAACCAATCCTTTTAGTGACGTCTGTTTTAGAGAGATATGTCTGTTGACCAGAGGCATGCCCCTACTGTTCCATTTTGATATTGGAAGGGGTCCATTCAGCTGTTAAGGGGCGTGGGGTGGATGGGGAGGAGGGGGGGCAGTGTGTTGTGGGTGTAATGTCACATCCTGTTTGTCTCTGTAAAATTGAGCTTCCACTGCACAATACTGCTGAAGGTTTTTTTTTTTTGCCGTTTGTCACTGAAGCTTCAGCGAAAAAGACAAATGAAACTTCACAATATGTTTGCATGAATTGGGTGATGTCAAAAAAATATGTCATCATAGTCATGGACACCCACTGAGATGCCAGAGGTGCTTTACTAACAGACAGTTTGCACACATACTGCAAAAGTGAACTAATACAAGCGCTATGACCATGTGAACCAGTACATTTGAATTATTTTATGGCTCATTTAACAGACATGCACCAAAATAAAGGTGCACCTCTCACTGCCTGTTACTAAATAACATTTTCTTTAAATCCAATGTGCTTGTTTACTAACTAAAGAACAGCCAACAGCTCATTTGGGAAGTGTTTCAAATCAAGTGTATCTGTATGCAATTAACCTGTTGGTGAAAAGAGATGGGGGGCCTTAAATTTCCCTTCCAGACCATAAATGTGCTTACTGTGGTGCCCTGGGTATTTTAAATATCTTGTAAACTCTTCGCAAAAAGTCACAAAAGCAACTGGGCAGATGGCAAGGTTATTGATCCGGAAGGAAGCAGGTTTGTACAAGGAGATCAATTGCTGATGGTCAGTCAAATGGTCATCTTCTTAGATCCTCTCTTGCAACATTTTATACTGGTTATTGGCAGCAAGGATTAGATACGACAGTTACATCAAGCAGTCTTACAAGTAGTCTTAGACATTATTTCTTCCTCTTCATTTATTCTTGACTTTTCAGCTGACTTTGGTAAAAAGGCAGATATACCCTAAGAGCACATCTAAAGACAGATAACTCATTCATAGTCACAGTCCCACAGTCACCCATGGAGCCGGCACAGAAGTCATACGAGTGAACTACTGCACTCAATCAGTGACAATTATTAGGGCCCATTCTTCTTCTTATGTACTATTATTACTATTCGGATTCATTTCCCCATTGAATCACAATGTTCAGGGCCACATGAAAACACACTTTTTAGCGCCCTCAAATAAATCAACGTGATAAACAAAATCCAATTCTGATTTGACCTTGAAGATTTGAAGCATTTGTAGCACCCTTAGATCAGTTGTCAGTTGAAGCTGATGCTAATATGAGCAGGAAGTGAGCTATGATTTTATTTATTTTTTGAATGTCAAATTTTTGCCCATTTTAGCAAATTTACAGCACTTATAATTTTGTTGTGTCCTAAAAGTTTATTCAGATTGATTTAAAACTTAGAATGTACCATCTCAAAATCTGGGAAAATAGCAGGGAAAAAAATCATTTTTTTTTAACATACAATAGGGGGCAGGGCATCACATTTTGTGTTTCATATTTCCTTTGCCACAAGAGGAAATGCTTAATAATTCCCCTGCACATGCACCCAAAAAAATCCCAAACCTCACATGTATATTAATTAATTGCCTGTATATAATAATATTGTGCAATACATATAGCGCCACCTAGTGGTGACAAGAAATACCATATTTTACATTTTAATGTACTGTGCCGAGTACGTTGAACGAATCCAATTGAAAATTTGTCAGAAAAGCCTCAAGATGATCATGCTTTATATCGAATATTGTGACTTTTCAGCAGAGGGCGTGGCTATTATGGTGCTAATTTTAATTTTCTGTGACAACAAAAGATGCTGGTCCTTGACCCAGATACTCATATTTTGTCAAATTTCTATACATTTGTTGAGAGTCCAGGCCTGAAGGCATCTACAAACTTATTTTTCATTGCAGTGGTAGTGCCACAAATTGGAGCAGGGAAATAATCATGCACACATAATTTATGCATATGCACAGCCGCAGATATTGTACATGGGATTGATTAATTCCCATAGATTTGTGTCTGTTCAAAACAAACCAAAGCTAAACAAGGACTTGAAACTACATTGAATGCAAAAGTAAAGCTAAATCAAGCTATTTGTATAGTCCTTACTCACAAAAGCATCTCAAAGGGCTTCACAAACCTGAACGGGGCAAGGGAAAACAAATGCCTTGGGTTGTGGGGGAGACCGCAGAAGAGGGTCTAAACGTTCACGAGAATGTATTAAACATTGCTTACACATCAGGCCTGGCATAAAATTCCATATTCCAGAGATTTATTGTGGGACTAAAAAATCTAATTCCAATTTGCCTGTACTCCTAGTTATTATCTTAATGACAAGAAGTGTGCCATTGCAAATTACAACTACAATAATGAGCATATTGTTAAATGAATAATTTTCTGACAGTAACAATCAAAACGGAACTACAGCCTCGGCGAAAGCAGAATATCTGATGCGACGCTTGTATTGGATATCATTTTATTGTGCTTGTGGTCATAATTATGTGCCTGGTGGGTGTAAAATACTGACTACAATGTGCAACTGATAGGTGCACTTCTCACAAAAGGTTAGGTATATTCGGCTTTCGGGTGGAAAGAAGAACCTAAACTGCACTGTATAATCTCTCCAGGTCAAATTAATGTGACCTTCTCTAAGCTTTTAATGCACATGCTGTCCAACTGTTGGACTTGCTGTTCTGTAACAAGCAACTGAACGGCTAAATTCACCAAATGTCTTTCTGTAACTCTGTATATCAGTTGCACCCTGCTGTGATGCTCTAAACTGTGTGGTGTCTTCTCTCTCAGAACATGTTTGAAACCTCACACTGGTGAGGTATTTTTGATCAGTTGTTACATCTTGGCCTCTTGATGGCAAAATTTGAACCGCAAGATTAGAAGGACTGTTTAAATAAGAAATCTAACTGAACCAGCACACACATTGGATCAAACAGCTGCGGGGAAATTTTCTTTGTACTTTGGAATGCTTAGCAGTTGGACATATGCAGTCAACATTTTATAGAAGATAAAAATCTAATTGAGTTATATTTAGTATACTTTTTAGGTTCATCCTAAAATGTAACCCAAAAGCAGAATAGCCATAACTTTTTCTGAGTTGTGTGTATGTTTTTAGGGATGAGGGATGGATAGATCATGTTTTAAAGATAACTACAAGAAGTTAGGATTACATCATAAATACTTAAATGTTAGCAAATACTTTAGAATAAAGCCCCTAATTTATGCTTGATAGCATTTGATTTAGTAGTATTTTATTGTACACAATGTTTGATGGCTGACTCGTCAGAAACACATTAGACTAGAGGCCTGACTGAAAGCTGTTACTTTTAATTTGTTCAGATTTCAGTAAAATTACCTTTAAGATTAATATTATTTTAAATAATTTCGTCTAGAGTCCCAACTATCGTGATCATGAACCCTTTATTAATCGTGCAGGCAGTAATTAACTAATTTACTCCCAAAAACGACCACCGGAAGTTAAGATCAGGTTTGTTGACAGAAAGAAAAAGATTGCTCTTTTATTTTATTTTATATTTTTCTTCTTTTCTTCCGAGAGAGCTCAGTATTGTTCATCCGGTAATTTTACCGATTTGACATGTCATCATCATTGCTCTCTCTTTTTTTTATTTTTGTTTTTTTATTTTGTATGTGGGTGATCATGTGCATGTGCGTGTGTGTGTGTGCATGTGTGCGTGCGTGTGAGTGTGTACTCATTAGTTCACCTAAAACCTATTAAAAATCCCATACCGTTCACCTAAACCGAATACTTCAGAATCCAGCTAGAGTCGTGAGGTTGTCAGGAGACCCGAGGAAGGATCAAAGAAAAGAAAGGAAAGTGAAATCCAGCACCGACCAGACATTACCTACTACCCACCGGGTTACCAACCAGAGTCTTTAACCAACCCCAGAAACATCTAAATTACAACAAATTAGGGAGACCTCAAGAGACCAAAGGAGAGACTGAGGAAAGGAAGGAAGGATAGATGAAGCAGAGTGAGATCCACAGACATCAGCCTCCACCGATTCAACGACCAGAGAAAGAAGCAGATTGTGTTTGAATTTCGATAGATGCTGGTGTGGTGGATCTGGCATGCATGAAAACCTCCACCAAAGAGAGGAGCCGTTGACCCGGCCAGGACAGAGCAAGCACAACCCCCCAGGGCCTCCCAGGCCACGGCAGCGCCAAGGGAAGGGACAACCCCCGGGCTCTGCAGGGGCAACCGGCCGGAGAGCAAACCCAGGAGCGCCCCCCACCCCAACACGGCCCGCGCCCCCAACCCAACGCAGCAGGACGGTGTCTGAACATCTGCTGAAGGGGGTCAACAGGATAGGTAGGTATGCTTGGCTAAGCTGAGACGACTGGCTGTGAATGCACTGTCAATTTGTAGCGAGTGTGATGATTGGTGACTGAGGAGACACAGAAGGACACTGTGTATCCTAGAAGCACTTCAACATCCTGTCTTACTGTGCACAGAGGAATGTCTTCAGGAATGCCTTTTATACCCAAAGCTTTGGCTGCCATTGGTAGAAACATTGATCTTTCCGATCCGTCATCTAGGATCGCGAAAGTGTTCAGAGTCCGTGCCCCGTAGTGGATGAGGATGGGGAACACCTTTAACATGACACTGTTTCCTGCGCTTGAGGTAGAGAGGGTTGGAGGTGGAGCTAACTAAACAGCTCTCTTCTTTAACTGCTACTTCTTGGGGGGGCCTTCCCTGTCTTAGTATTCACCTCATGGAGGGCTAGAAGGTGATTTCCCTGACAAATGCTACAGGGCTTCTTTAGGGTGCAGTGGGCAGCTAAATAGGCACATGCGCAGCGCCAACAGCGTTTGTTAGCCTGGATCCCTCTTTGAGCTGCTCTGTGGAGAGCTTCGCAACCTCAGTACACTGACTAAGATAATGTTCATTACTCTCGCAGTAGGTGCAGTATGGGCAGGTCTTAGACTTCCTCTTATCTGCTGTACTCTTCATGGGAAGGGGGAGCTGCGGCCTCTCCAGCACCATGCAGGAGTGAGAAGGAGTGAGCTGGGAGGTGAGGAGAAGGTGAGTAAAAAGGCTGATTACTGGCCTCTTCAATCTTGAGGGATTGCATGTTACTTGGCAGGTCTGGCTCGAGCTCGGGCAAAGGTGAGGGGCTACAGCGCCTGAGTGTTTCGCCGTACTTGGAGCAGGTTGTAGGGTTGGGCCATTCCGGTTCTCAATGAGCAGGCAATGTCTATAAGTTATTTGATCTAATTTTGGACCTGGTTCAACTGGTTTAGGCCTGACTGGATCCATTGATGTGATTGGTGCGACTTCACATTCTCCTGTATTTCATTGATCACTTGGGGGTAAGTAGTAACTGTGGTAGGAGCTAGGCTGGGACAAGACTGGAAGTGTGGATTGAAGAAGAGCGTCCCATTCTGCGCTGGTTCTCCGAAGACGGGTTGGGGCTAATTCAGGAGTCTCCGTGTGAGCAGCATTCCCATGGAAGCTTTGGGGAGGAGGTTTCCGGAATGGGGTCGCCTGGGCTGAATGCTCTCGTGGCTGATCCTACATAATTCACTTCATAGTCTTGTAGGGCAGGAGGAGGCCGGGTTCGTCGCTTAGGTCTCACAACAGGATACATCTCTTCACTGGGTCTATCATAAATCCAGCAATCCTGCTCAAAGTACCACTTTTGTTATGACGATAATAGAAAGGAGCTGATTATTTCAGGGGCTTACTGAAAACACGACGGTGTGCCGGTCATAGCACAGGCAGGAAGAGAAAGGACTCCAGGGTATGATTCAGTAATCTTACATTGGTTGAAACATAGAACAATAGAACGTGAGTTCTGAGATTTTAATTGAAAAAGGCTTTAAATTGACTTGAAAGCAAATTGATATTGAGCTTGAAATTGAATAGGAATTGAGCTTGAAATTAACTTGACATTGAAATTGAATGAAATTAATTTTGTTGTCATCAACTCAGTGTGTAAAGGGGCATCAATAAGGTATGTAAAGGTGCTTTAGAAGATGAACAGGCTTCAACTAGCTGATCTGGATCGCAACTGGCTCAAACAGGAACAGGAAATAAATTGTAACGCGTAACAACACGAGACAGCAGCGCGTGAACTAAATTAAATGTAATGCTGAGCCTTTACTACATTAAGAAGTATCAAGATCTACAATAAGCATAATTGGATGCTGGCAGCAGTGGTGCTTAGTTGACCAGAATGGAGTGAACATCGCTGTGGACGCAATGGTCAGAATGCAAGCTGATCTACTCTTCTGGAAGCCAC
The DNA here is from genome assembly GCF_054856555.1 of Leptonotus elevatus. NCBI lineage: Eukaryota > Metazoa > Chordata > Actinopteri > Syngnathiformes > Syngnathidae > Leptonotus > Leptonotus elevatus. Next base: position 21,244,084 of record NC_141241.1, on the reverse strand, counting down.
AACATGTGTGAAAGCTGATCCAAGGTCAGCAATGACGCTACAAATATACTTTGTTTTCCTGATGAAAGAAGAGACTCTATATATTCTAACGCTGATAACAAAAGAACGGAAAAGGATAGAAATACACTTCTTGTTTTGTGATGGAAAAAGAGAGTCTAATCTTTCTTTTGGTAGGTTCCATGTTTTTATAGCAATATAACACAATATTCCGTGGGCCTTGCAAAATCAGTCAAAAACCAGTAAAACATCTATGAGCGAAGGAGGTTGCTTCCGTGAAAATGGCTGGGAGTGAATGAATTAGGAACATGTTAACATTATTTGCTTCCATACAGCTATTATTGATCTAAAATTTCAAATTTCAAACATCTCAACATGTGTGAAGTTCACTGCCTTTGCCACAAAACCTTTTTAGCCTATTAAGTAATTAAAAGACAAAACTAACTATAACTAACTCCTTACTCTTTAACTATTGCAGTCTGGACTTTCATTCAAAAATCCTGCACACTCTCCTCGTATCACAGATTCCCACCAGCAGATCATTTAAAACAACACATATATCACTAGTTCAAAACAGCTGGAACACAATAAAAGAGTAAAGTCAAACACACACGTGGCTTGTCACCCAGCAGCATCAGCTGGAACTGTATTGCAAGTTTACACAACGGGGGAAAAGAAGGTGAAAGATTGCTCTTGTCAGCTATAATTCATAATGCGATCATTTAGTAACTGTTGGCAAAAGAGCGTGTATGAAAAGATGCTTAAATAGTTAATTCCTTGGATGGTTGCTAAAAGTCTACCATTGCATTTGCAAAACCACCAATCCCATTTGGAAAAGAGCATAGACATTATGTAATGCCAAAGACAATGCCTAACAAAGCCGTGTGCGGGCAGACAAGCAAATGGCCTTAAAGCAGAGGCACTGAAAAAATGAAATCTTTAATTAGAGACATTTGCAGTTTGTAAGAAGACTAAGACTGTCGTCAAGAAACTCATCAGACTCTAAGCTGAGGGGGAGGCTCCATTTATTCGATGCTATTATTAAGGACAAATACGTCAGAACTTTCTGAGTATGGAAGTATGAAAAATTATTTCAGGAAATAAAAGCAATGCTACTGAATAGTTGACAAGGGCTAGCCTGTAAATATAACACAGTAAGAAATACATTCAGCTTTATTGGACAGCCAGAACACAAATTTGCAAATGCTGCAATGCTCTCCCATATTTCTTCTACTGTAGCATATGCTAAACCATATTTCTGCCACATTGATGCCAATTTCCATTTGCAAGCCCTGGAGCATCTACTGAATTCTTCAAGTTCATGATTAATGTGCAAGGGCACTCTTAAATACTCAAATGGAAACCCATAATGTAAATTGCACGATCAAATTATGGAATTTAAAAAAGGATGTTGTTCCTATAATGCAATTGTTGACAATAATATGAAGTGGTTGATCGTTACAGTGAAGAAAAACATTTTGCTGCTTGACTCACGCAGTAGGCTACTTTTTTTTTCATGGGGAATTCAGTTACAATACCTGTCTATTAATATTGTAACCATAAAAATCAAATCGCCAACTCTGCCTTGTTTTCTTTCATCTGAGGGTGGTTGCAGAAATATTCCCGTGTACGTACCACCACAACTGACAAGGCATCAATTCAGTCGGATGACAATGTGCCGCATGAGGCACTCAACATCAGTGTCTTGAACACTGAAGTGTAGTGAAGATGAAAAAGAAAACATTAGCTGACAGGAGTGGAATATTCCTGAGTATGCTAAAAGTGTTCAATTTATTCATATTGTTGTCACAGCTGCCTGATTGCAATGTTCTGTTTGAAAGCATCTACATCAGTCTCAACACTGAAAGACAGATTATTTGGGTACCCTATTCTAGACCACTGGTAGTGATAGCATCACATGAACTCTGCTCAAGTGTGAAGACAGAAAAAGGTCACCTTACTTATTTTCTTTTCCCTGATATTGTAGTATCACAAAACAGACAAAATGTGATGTGTTTGGTGGACACCAGTTGAGGCACATCATCATCATCATCACAAAAAATACTGTATAGCGTAATTCGTACAACCCAATTCCAGTACATGGAAAAACAATCACTGAAACTAATAGGTGATTTGTTTACTGTTCCTCAAGTAGCCAATGTTTTTAGAAAATGTCCAAAAGCAAGGACAAGCAGTCAAGGACAAATGAAAGAGTTTTCCTGAATGCATTATCGAGAGAGGCTGTGGCCGTATAAACTAACCAGGGCAGTCAAGCCCAAGTGGGATCAAGGGCTTTGATGTATGTCTAGTATCAAACAAACCACACATGGCGTGCCGCGTGTCAACATGTTTTTTGTTCTTACTTGCTCGTATGATGAAACAAGAAAAAATCTCCTTGTGCGGCCAGATTATTTTGTAGAAATCTGATGAGTATTAAACAATTAGGAGAATGAAAAGGGCACTGAAATAAGTAGATGTCAGATATGTCCTATTATTTATTTATGAATAAATTGCAAGACGTGCCCTTTTTCTCACTTGAGCTCCTGCCCCCAAAATGTCTTTGCACATCCCTAAAGGTATATAAACATATGCATAATTCACTTTTTAGATCACACAAGAAATCATATTTTTACTTTATGTGCTAAATTGTTAATTGAAATTGATACAAACTCCATCAGTTAACACAGTACTGAAATGTGAAACTTCCAATTTGCTTATCACTTAAGTTATGTAATCTTCCATGGAAATAAAAGGCACAAAGTCAATGAAATAAAAATAATTAGCATGTTAACTAATTCACAAATTAACATTTTCAAGCACAACTAGATGCCAATTAGATTCCTTTGACATTTTGCACTGAATATGAACAATTCTGTTTTTAGACCGATGAGCGCTTCGTTGAAAATCTAAGGTTTTCACAGCAATGCTGTTAGTCCTTGTAACACTTCAACTTAAAATAATCCCCCCCCCAAAAAAAAGTTGTCTTTTAAAAATGTTTATTCAACAGCATAGCACAGAGGTAGGGAACCCTGGTCCTTGAGAGCCGCTGTCCTGCTTGTTTTCCATGTCTCCCTCCATCAACACACCTGATTGATGAACAAGATTGTTATCAGGCTTCTACAGAGCTTGCTGCTTAGCTGATCAGTTGAGTCAGCTGTGTCTGAGGAGAGAGACATGCAAAACAGGCAGGACAGTGGCTCTCAAGGACCAGGGTTCCCGTGAGGACCAGGGTTAGCGCAACCCAACAGTATAACTGTATGAGTTAAGCGATGTTAATATAATGCACAATGAAAACACATTCCTAGTTTTGAACATATTTGTTTGATTTTTTTCTCTCATATTAATTACAACAGTCACATGAAAATAATAAAATTATTTCTGTACATGTCAGACAAACATGTCAAACTCACATATGTTCTCCCTTGTTTGTCAAGACCTCGCCAACTCATTTTCGCATGAGCCCACCACCTTATACAGTATACTGTACGTCCCTCTTATATATTTTACAAGACATAATTAAGTTTGGTTGTCTTGATACCACTGAATACAAGATGCTGCTCGGACATATTTTCTTCCCTTATGCTATCACTCTTGATGGCATGACCCCAATTTAGGCACTCATATCACCATAATTGACTTTTAAAAACCTCTCAGCATCCTCATTGCCAACTTTTACCACATTTTGTGTGTAACTCCATCGAGTTTCTCATCAGTGTTGTATCACACTGCCATCCCTTGCTTACGTAACTGATATTTATTTTTCACCCCCTCCAAAATGGGCATGCTTGTAGCTGTTGTAAAATCTCACATTCTCCCTCAGAGATGTTTGTTACATACCGAATCTAAGTGTAAAAACAAACAAACAAAAGAACAAGAAAAGAAGAAAAAAGAGAAAAACAGCAACGGTATCATCAATGTATCCCTGGGACACGAACACTACTACTACAGCTTTGACTTATAGTTAGACCTCACTTTTGCTTTATATAAGGAAAGCACATGCATGATAGAATACAATATAATATATTAGCAGAAGTTAACCACTCCTATTAATTTGCTAATAACAAGAAAACACTTTTCAAACACTTTAAAGGAGACATATTGAACTTTGACTTTCTGGTTTTTGTATACAAATATCTCACAAACGAGAAAATTGCATCTCAAGGGTTTTATCCTATGTTAATAAAAAATTGTTGTTGTGTCTCTGGAGTGCCTGCCCATTGCCCATTTCTGAAAATGTTTATGTGCGCCACATCCACTTAATTAGCCCCAGTGTAACTTAACATGATGGTAGCCATTCCTTACACCGAGTTTCTCAGCCAATAATATGCTCAGCGCAGCTGGCCATGTTTCAAGAGGGAAATAACCTCTTTGAAGCGGTGGTCAAAGCACTATCATCTCAAAGCCAAAAGGAAAATAGGGTTGCAGTGTTACACACAGATTAGCATTGGCTAACCTAACAGTGTTATTAGTATTAACCAGGCTCGAGGGAGTAACATGTACATGTACTGCCGTTACGTAATCAGATTGCATTTTTTTTTTAACTGTATTCCATTAGTTACAGGAAAAAACATTTAATCAGATTACAGGTACATTTATTAAAAATGGGGATTACTTCGAGGGATTACAATTTCTACAATGAGAGAGAGTGCGAAAGAGGGCGAGAGAGTCTATTAGTCGTGCAGTCCACACGCGGCCAGTTTGAAAAAACTTCACGTACGGGTGGAGGAAATGTCGACCGGTATTCACTGGAACTTACTCGGAGCGAAAGTTTGAGCTGAGAGTCCAGCGGCATGCTATGCGCTGTAGCTTCTTGCTAGTTAGCCCGCTAGCCTACAACCATAATGTGAGTTACACCTTCCAAACAAATCTTCCTGCCACCAATTCACTATTTAAACATCATACACAATATATACACGGCTAAACTTGTGACAGGGATAAAAGTTCATTTTGCAGTTGATGTCACACATCATCATCTTCATTCTATCTATCTATCTATCTATCTATCTATCTATCTATCTATCTATCTATCTATCTATCTATCTATCTATCTATCTATCTATCTATCTATCTATCTATCTATCTATCTATCTATCTATCTATCTATCTATCTATCTATCTATCTATCTAACTGTGAGGTGTGGTTTGAAAACATATGGCCATCAATCAATCAATCAATAGCCTACATGCTTTTTAATTACACAAGGATGTTTGCTATTTGTAGGCTGGTCTCTATCACCCGCAATTAGCAGGGGCACATGGTATAGAATATATATTGTGGTGATATTTATTTTGATTTTGTCTTCATGAGCATACTCAATATTGGAGTAATCCAAAAGTAATCAAGTTACATTACTTTAATGTTATGGTACTTGGATTACATTACTAACTACATTTTTTAGCAGGTAACGTGTAACTGTAATGGATTACATTTTAAAAGTAACCCTCCAAACCCTGGTATTAACGTCTGATAATGATAATGTTACAGTGAGGCTGGATTAACTGTCAATGTGCTGGTAAATTAAGCTATCCTATTTGTGTTTAGCGATTAGCATTAGCATTAACTAACAAGTGTAATTCTGTGGCTTGGTGATGAAATGCTGTTAGCTACCACAAATAGGCAATGGAAACTATGAGAGCTCACTTTAAGTGTGTATGTGTGTGGAGTGGGGAAGCCAGTTGTCTCTTTGTGCATGGTAATTGAATGTGATATTAAGATATTAATATGAATCTGTTATATTAATATTACATTGCAAAGTGTTAACGTGCCACCTTCAAAACATCCTCAATTTATGACGGCTCTGATATGTCAGGGTCACAAATGGTGTATGGTGGAATGTGTTAATGCGACAAGAACAAGAAGAACTCACTATGCACTGTTTTTCATTTGATTCTTTTATATTTATGGCCTACAAGTAATTGCAATTTTGACTTTCAGACTAGTATACAAAGTTATATTCACCACCGCAGGAACAGGAAAGCATCATACACCTGGTTTCTTGGTGAACAAATTAATCATACAACCCCCCCTCCCCCAATAATCGGGTTAACAGCACAAATGTGTCTAGCCAAGGACCAACTGTGAATCCCAAGTTACAGGAAGATACCCATATAATATGTATAGGTTCGTTTTTTGAGTCTGCGCACCCTGAATTCGAATGTACTACTAATACTCTTTAACATTGAGAAATGTGAGCTGTTGCTGCTGTTGCCAGCACTTGTTAAAGTTAAATATGATCCTGGCTTCTAGTATGCAGATACACGTTACAGTATGTGTCTAAATCACGTCAAGGACCGTCTGTGAGGTCTTGCAGGAATGAGACAAGAAGACAAGTTAAGCCATCTGGAGGGAAAGCAGGAGGAGGAAGCGCGAGGTAGAGAATTCAAAATCAGATGACAGATGTGGCTTTATCACAGGTTTTATGCCCTTCTGGTACACCACTCTCTGAGAAAGTCTGAAGGAGAAACCCACAGGCAGCTGGATTATCCATTAAGTATGAGCATCGAAGGTAGACTTATCATGCGAACAAATATAATATTGTGTCCAGCATCATGTAGTAGACCTTTGCTGATATACTGAAAAAAACTGCAGTGACAGTCAGAGTCGTCTGGTTGACTTAAACTCACCCGCTGGCCAAAGTTTGGACTGGCATGATGAAATGCAAAGAAAAGCCCCAACATGCTGCTTGACTGTTTCTGTCACAGTAGAGATAAGACGATAGCTGAACAGAAAGGAATGACTGATGAGTAAAGATTTTGATCACTGTGTAATTGACAATGAAGCTCATGTTTGAGATCTGTGATTATTTTTATATTGGAACATGCAAAGGCATAGTTGCTATTAAGCAAGGCAGGCAATTGCTTGGGGCCCCTTTGCCAGCAGGGATTCCCAGAGGGCCAACAGATTTGACACAAACCGCATATCCTTCGGCATTAGCAGTGCAGCAATGACAATTGACCGTCTCAAATTCCCTGAGTCAGGTGTTTTTTTTTCCTTTCTTTAAACGCCCCCAAAACAAAACCATGTCTAGTAAGGCTGGTTATTTTTTGTAAATGAATATAAATAGAAGTAAAGCTTTTTTTTTTTTTTTTTTTTTTAAGCGACCATGTATATATAGTAAGGTGTTTTTTTTATTTTTTAAACCATGCTTATAGTAAGGCGGCCTTTGTTTTGTTTGTTTTTTAAACAACCATGTATATAGTAAAGCGTTTTTTGGGTGTGATTTTTTAAACAGCCTTGTATATAGTAAGGTGTTTTTTTAACGACCATGCATAGTAAATAAAGCATTTTTAAAAAGATGACTATTTATCGTAAGGCTTTTTCATTTTTATTTTTAAAGACCATGTATATATATAGTAAGGCGGGTTTTTTAACATGACCATATATAGTCAGGCATAATGTGTCTTACTTCTAAAAAAAAAAAATTAACATGCCGTTTTTTTTAACGACCATGTATAGTAAGGCTTTTTAAAAAAGATGACTATGTATCTTAAGGCGACTTTTTTCTTAAATTACCTTGTTATATATATATATATATATATATATATAGTTAGGCCTTTTTTTTTTTTTTTTACAAATAGTAAGACCATTTTGTTTAAAACGACCATATAGTAAGGTGTTAAAAAAAAAAAGAAGACCTGCATGTATACTAAGGCGTTTTTTTTTAAGAGCTCAGTATTGTTCATTCGGTAATTTTATCGATTTGACATGTCATCATCATTGTTCTCTTTTTTATTTTGTATGTGGGTGAGTATGTGTAGGTGCGTGCGTGTGAGTATGTGTGTATTCATTAGTTCACCAAAACCAAAAATCAGGAGACCCGAGGAAGGATCAAAGAAAACAAAGGAAAGTGAAATCCAGCACCGACCAGACACCACCCACCGGGCCACCAACCAGAGTCTTTCACCAACCCCAGAAACATCTAAATTCCAACAAATCAGGGAGACCTCAAGAGACCAAAGGAGAGACTGAGGAAAGGAAGGAAGGACAGACAAAGCAGAGTGAGATCCACAGACACCAGCCTCCACCGATTCAATGACCTGAGGAAGAAGCAGATTGTGTCTGAGTTTCAATAGATGCTGGTGTGGTGGATCTGGCATGCATGAAAACCTCCACCAAAGAGGGAAGCCGTCGACCCCTGCCAGGACAGAGCAAGCGCAACACCTCAGGGCCCCCCAGGCCGCGGCAGCGCCAAAGGACGACCCCCGGGCCCCGCCGGGGCCACCGGCCGGAGAGCAAACCCAGGAGTAGGAGCGCCCCCCACCCCAACACGGCCCGCGCCCCCAACCCAACGCAGCAGGACGGGGCACTGCAGGCCCGCCAGGCACCCCACCGGTCCACAGCCCCCGTTCCCCCCCGCCACCCATCCACAGCCCCCGTTCCCCCCCGCCACCCATCCACCCCCGCCATCCACCCCAACCCACCCCCAGCCGCCCCCAAAACCCCAGACACCCCCCCACCCCCAGTTTTTTTTTTAAACAACCGTGCGATTAGTATTTTTATTTTCTTACTCACTTCGAAGGATTCTTGCTAGAGTTAAACAAACAAACAAAACAAGTCACTTGAATGAAGCACAATTAATGGTGATTGTTTATTGAAGATAATGATGCGCAATTTTAAAATGACGTACTATGTATACTACGAATGGCCGCCGGGTCACCCAATCCCTTCTTATTTGGGGCCTTTAGGGAATGTTGCTACGCCACTGGGAACATGTTATGGCTCACAACAGCAAGTCTGTTTTGTAACCAGACAAGACCTATATTACCTGAGTCCCACCCAAGCTGTTAATTTAAATTCATTTTTAATAGTTTATATTATTTCACAGCTTTAATGTTAATTTGGAGGCCTAAACATTGGGAAGCTAACATACACTTCTTAAGCTTTTTGTAGTTGTAGTTTATTGTACACTGTCGTGCTCTGTAATTCATTGTTGGTGAAACAACAGAAATCAAAACCAAGTAAAGGCGTGTTAATCATTCATTCGGAACAAAGACTGGCATTCAAGGTAGCCTACATATGTTTAAAGATTTGGTCGTGTAGAACAATCCACTACAAATGAGGACACACAAGATTTCTATGGAATGTGAAACTGAAGTGTTTTAACACTCACTTCAATTCCCGTGTCTTAGATCCCAAATTCATTGGCTGGAGAGTTTAATCACTTGAGCCTCTCTAAAAAATATATATTAAATATTTGTCTCTTTAGTGAGACTTGCTTTGTGGACTTTATTAAACTCTCATGTCGGATTAAGATGTTCTTGAACAAAACCATATTGTATTCTCGAAAAGACTATCTTGTGCAACTATCTTGCACTGTACCCACCAACAAATCTTATTACAGGTCCAGTTTATGAACTGAGGAAAGCACTACAGATTTAACCGGATATTTGTTTGGGTTTGTGTTGTCTGATGTTTGTTGCTACTTTCTCAGAACCAGTCCACTGATATGCTGCAAGAAAGAGATAACTCAACATTTACAGTAGCCTATACACACTACAACAGAGTTACCCTCAGTTTCAAAAATGGTTTCCATTTACATGAGCAAAGTTTGCATTCATTCTTTCGCTGCATTCTTTAGTACAACAAAAAAAACTAATCTCTTTGACATACCTGTAGTTTTAAGTATAATTTAGTTTTTCGTCATTATCTTAGACAATGGTACTCTAATTTTTTTTTTTACACAATAGAACTTTAAATACAGAATGAAAAGCATTACAAATAATAATAATAATAATAATAATAATAATAATAATAAGAATAACAAGAAGAAGAATAATCTATTATTACACTTATTTATTTATTTTTTTACTATTTATCTCAGGAGGAAACATACTATATTGAACATACACCAAAAAAAAAAAAAAATGGTGCTGGCTACATAAAGCTAATTTACTTGTACTTGTACAGTACTTGATTTTGTGTGTGCCATCCATCCATCCATTCATCCATCCATCTATTCCCTGAGCTGCTTATTCCTCTTATAATAATAATAATAAAAATAAATAATAAAATAATAAAATAATAAATAAATACATAAATGATGGTGATGTGATTTGTAATCACATTGAGGACCTTTTACTTATGTTTCTTTGGGATGCCACTTGCAGTTATGCCTAAGCCTTGTTCACATTTTAACGCCGTACTTGCCTGGCTTACTGGACATGCATTGCCGCAAGGGGAAGTTTCTCCGTAAGGGAAAACAAACATTCATCTACTGTTACCTCTGACACTGGGCTGAACATCAGTAGAAAGAGCTGAACTTATCTCTCGAAGGCAACCTTGATGGTAGCAAGCTTGCCCGATTTTGTTCTTGTATCTCTGTTGTCAAGCCTGAGGACTCTTGTAATCATTCAAAGGGTCTGAAGTGACGTTGTTGTTCGGAATATAGTTGCACATCCCAGAGAGTATCAGTGGCCTCATTATTGGAGTTGTAAATTCCAACTTGGAGAAGATGTAAGCAACCAGGTACTGTAGTCCTCATCAATGTCATTTAACATGGCGCCATGTATGTTTTTTTTTCTTTTCTTCACATCGACAACTTCACAGAACATGAGCATGTGCTGCTAATCAGAAGCTAACAATGTTAGCTAACCCTCTGAGCATCCATAAAATGCAATGCAGTTACCGAGTCATGGGCTGAGAAACTCGATGTGGAGGCAACATGAAAATTAGTTCTACTGTTACGTCAAAATCCAGAAAAAATCAGAACAACTTGCTAACAGACAAATTTGGCATAATAGCACACACAAAATATACTTGGTTGTAGAAGTTCACACTTCATACGTGGGTAGGCACTCCAGAGGCCCAACTATTTGTTTACAAGCAATTAAAAAGGAACTTCTCCATATGTCCCATTGAACATTTTAAGCAACGCATTGGGTCGAATTGTGCAATTAAACAAAGACAGCTGTTAAAATGACAGTAAGTTTGCTGAATCAAAGCAGGAAAAATAAAAGTTTGATCATTCCTTCATATACAGTATTGTGTCATATTTATTTATGTCACCTAAAATTAGCTGGAATTCATCAGTGGTGCCCATTTGTAACAAAGTGATTTGTTTCATTCTGCATACCAGTGTCAATGTTCTGTTATTTGTTAGCAAAATGAAAAATCCATCCATCCATTCATTTTCATACCACTTATTCTGTTCATCATGTAACGTTAATTCCGAGATTTGTTCTTAAATACGTCAAACACGTTTGAAGAGATCTGCTGTAAACATGCACGGACTGAGACTTTTTTATTTTATTAATACCAGCGTTTTCTTGAATTTTGGGTTGTGACTAAAATGGTGCCCAGTGTTGTATATAAGAACGTGAGCTGTCTAGTGATGTCCTGTATCAAACTGAGAGCAAACTGAAGGTTGCTGATGACCAAAATCGTACAATCACTTCAGTCTGCAACATGGAAGTGCAATTCTCGGTGTCTGAAGTCAACCCAAAGTCTTATTTAGATGTAATCACCTAAAACATGTGTGTCTCACTACACTCTGTCACAGCGGAGTAGGGAGAGTCATTCATTCATTCATTGTAAAGTTGAATGAAGCAAGCTTCGTCTAATATCCTGTGATGCTCAGCCTCATGGGTGTCTTGTGACTTGTGCAAAATAAACAATAGTTTGTGGCTTTAATGAGCCTGCTTACAGACAGGACAGCTGTGTTTGTTTCACAGACAGTATGCAGGTTGAACTCTGTGCTGTACTAATTAGACAAATGACCTTTATGTATGAACAACATGTCTATTGTAATATGAATGCCACTTCAATTAGCCAGTATGTGGCCCACATTGTGACTGTGATTACATTGTATTTCTTAATTCAGTCTTCTTCATTTGCAGGTCAGCTCAGTAAATGTCAGTTGAGCCATGTTGAATTAAAAGTAAATCATGCTACATGCGTGTGTCATGCCCCTTTGTGCATTCCTTTTAGCCAACAAAGGAGACAGTTATTATTAAAACAAAAGATGGAAGCTCACAATGACGATTTAAACTGTGTCTCTTTGTGCTGCAGGGCTTGCGTAGACGACACAATTGCAATTGAAGGATTTGCCGGTCTTGGCTTGAGGCTCTTCCAGATGTCATCATGGTAAATTAACTGCATTATATACGTTCCACCTTCAAGGTACTGAAGGCAACTTTTACAATGTAGCCCCATTCAGCCTTTCCCACAATGATGATGGAGGATGCTGCCATGGAAGGAAACTAACCAGATCATTCACACACCACGACACTTTGGTGGAAAGAAAATCCCATTTCGAGCATATTATCGCTTACTTTCTGTGATGCTCACATTAGTTATAAAGTTTGCTAAATAAGATACATTATATGAATAAAAGTATGAAGACATTAGCTGGCCAATACAACTATAGGGAGAGAAAATTTGGACTTAATCACAACCTCAACTGTGTATATGGGAATTTTTGACAGGATGACATTGAGATGAGGCAAGCCGCAGTGAGCTCGTAATGACCAGTTGTGTCCATTGATTTGATTCAGAAGATGTGGAATGGCGTTTTTTAGGCTTTTTCCCCCCTCCCATGCTTTTGCTTGCCACCATTTCCCCCTTAACTCATTCACTGCCATTGACGGCTACAGACGTCAAAAATTCATTTGAAGTATTTTTATTAGTAAAACATTGTTTCCCACTTTTGTTAACAAGAGTTTGAAAACCTAGAATTTGTTTTATTGTATTAGAAGATATACAAATTGGGATTAATCGTGAGTTAACTAGTGAAGTCATGAGATTAATTACGATTAACGAAATTTTTTTGATCATCTTTTCTTTAAAAAAAAATGTTTTCATAAATTAGGGGCATCACGCAATTAAAATTTGTAATTGTAATTAATCTCATTATTTCACTAGTTAACTCACAATTAATCACACATTTGATATCAGTTCTAAATGTACCTCAAACATTTTTTTCTAGGTTTTCATACTCTTGTTAACAAAAATGGGAACAAATGTTAAATAGAAATAATTCAAATGAATTTTTTTACATCTATAGCCGTCAATGGCAGCGAATGAGTTAATCTCATCAGATCCTCCTCTGTGAGTCCATATACTCCTTACTTTTTTTGTCCAGTCCATGTCAGGCCCATGTCAGCCTAAAGGTGAAGTGGGCTTGAGGTCAGGGCTTTCATTAAACTCAGTAGTCTTGTCAAATCGATGCTTGATTAAGTGGCATAAATAAGGACACTTGCGTACTGTAACCTTCTCTTTTGGGGGTGTTAGATAATGTTATACTTCCTACAACAATGGAGGCGCCGAAAATAAACCAAAAACACTGCAGACAAAACAAAAAAGGGTAATTCAAAAGTATATATAGTTCTGTCCAATTTCTTTGACTTTTATCAAATAAAATGGTCTCAAGGGAACACATTTCCCAGCAAAATCAGATCTTCAAATATGTCTGACTTTTATTATGTTGCATAGTGATGAAGTGCATGTTGTGTGGTTGTGTAAAAGTAAAACCCTCTTGAGAGAATGGGCAATGTAGAGACTGCATATACAAAAAAAATAAACAGCCAAGTAGGTTTATTCGAGACTCTGTCTGATGATTGAAAAGGCAGACAGAACAAGGTTAATGGAAGCATTAAGGTCAAATGGACCTTGATTCAGGCAAATAAACACAAAGAGACTTTGTTCATCTAACCTTAAAAAGAAATGGAAAAATAATTTAGTCAGATGCTTCCTCCCAGATTCTTTCTTAAGGACACCACCAGGATAGAAGGCTAAAATAAATTTACTGCTCAATATGCTACATTGAAATTCTCAAATGTATCACCCAAGCAGTGTGCCGTGGCACACTGGTGAGCAGTGAGAGGTCATCACGGATGCTGTGAGAAATAATCCAATTGTCAGAAAACTATTTTTTATTCATCGAGACGGTGAGAGTTTTCCAATGTAGTAAAATTAGTACTATTGCTCAAAAAACAATGCAAAGATATATATATATTTTTAACTGGCACATCATGGAATCTGAATTAAGAACAAAAACAGTTTAAGAACAAAATAATTTCTAATCTATAGCACATTTGCACTTTGAACTATGTCAAATTATGGGAGAATATATAATAACATTTGCAAAAAGCGCTAATTTTAGAACAAACTGAAATGAGCACAGGTTAATAGTCTTCATAGTCAGTGAGTAACAATGAATGTGGGTAGCAGTGAACACATTATTTTACTAGACAATTACACAGTTACCTCATTGGATATGATCCTTAATTACATTGACCCTCTATCAAGAGGCTTTTCTATCAGAGACCATGAACCAAGACCTGGATATGAATCATTGAATATGAGAGCAGGGCTATTAAATAGGAACCCCGAAGAAAATTGCACTTAATTAGTGTTTTTATGAGATGACAAAGCTGGCTTGACAGCAACATACACCATTACACAACTCTATGGACAGTAGACTGGCAGACTGAAATGTATGGGCCATTTATGGTCACACTCAAGATCTTAAGGTGAGCATATCTTGTGAGAATTCTAAGCACTTCTCAAGCATGTATTGCCAATACTTTTGTGTTTTTTTGTGTATGTTTTTGTGATAGTCATTACCATATGCCAATTCAACAAATTAGTCAAAATTCAACAAATTAGTCAAAATTCAACAAATTAGTCAAAATTCAACAAATTAGTCAAAATGCACATTTATTTTCAAGTGCTTACTGTTTTGCAGAAATACTTTAAGGGTCATGTTAAACACTAACCTGTATGCTGTGTGTGGCTAACGCAGAAAATAACACCACTATTTTGTCACATTTAGCTCTGGGAAGATGTACTCTTGGACATAAAATATAATAATATTAAATAAGTTATTTTATTCATTATATATTTTTTAATTGACTGATGAATCAGTCTTCTTAACTCAATGTCTAATATGATAATTGTCATCAGCGGGGCTCTACTATAAAAAGCGCACTTTGAGTTTTTATTTAGGTGGTTCTGGTTGTCAGCAGTTTCAATTTGCATAATAGCTAAACACTTTATTCCACCCGAGACATTTAACACTTACATTTATGATTATAGTTGTATTCAGGATTTAGATTTAAAATGGTGACTTTTAGGAGTAACATGTAATACCTGTACAGGACAGGCCAAAAGTTTGGACACACCTTGTCATGCAATACATTTTCTTTATTTGCATGACTATTTACATTGTAGATTCTCACTGAAGGCATCAAAACTATGAACTACGAGCAGAGGGTGGCTATTTTGAAAAAACTAGAATATAAAACATGTTTTTAATTATTTCACCTTTTTTTTTTGTTAGCTACATAACTCATGTGTTCATTCTTAGATTTAAAGCCTTCAGTGAGAATCTGCAATGTAAATAGTCATGAAAATAAAGAAAATGCATTGCATGACAAGGTGTGTCCAACCTTTAGGCCTGGAATGTATTTTGATTTAACTATTAATGTTTTTTAGTTGAAAAATGTAAGTGTTCATTCTCAAAAATTGACAACAGTTTTTAAAACATTGTTTGCAGCTAAATGTGCTGTGCTTTACAAAGGCTTGCAGCATTTTTCCTTTCTGCCGTCTCCTTGACATAACTCAACATTAACACTGTATTTTAGCGGTTTCAGTGAAACCATCAAACTGTCTGTCACGCTGCTGTTTGGTACCTAGCCTCTAAAGCAACAGTTACCACAGTCAGTGTGCTGTGTCACAACTCTGCAATGAAAAAGCATCCATCTCATTATATTGTACCGCTGGTTCTGTGTATTTTTCACTTGAATGAAGCCGCATGGAAGTTTAGTGAAATTGCTTGTCTCGAGAATGTACTGTTTAATTATTTGTGTTGGGGAAGCCTTTTTACCCTTGGCTGTGGAACACTTTAAAATGGTTTCATTGTTTGTCAAATCTCCTACAACATGCCCACTTATCTATTTATATAAATTCAACTGACGAGTCATTTGTAGCTCTTTAATCTTGAGGATGACATATTTTAAATGTCGACTCAGTTAGAGTACTAGGTATTGACTATCATCAGTGTGTGAAACATAATGCTACAAGCATATTTCTCAAAGGAAAAATTATGGTCAATTGCTTTTCTGGAATACACCAATTAGTGGATTTTTTTTGGTCAATATTATTTTAAATAATTTTAATGCTTTTAGTTTTTATGTATCAGTTCAGGGTGTACCCCGCCTACTGCCCGAAGCCAGCTGGGATAGGCTCCAGCACCCCCGCAGCCCTTGTGAGGACAAGCGGTTAAGAAAATGGATGGATGGATAGATGGATAGTTTTTATGTTTTTTTTAAAGTTTGTTTTAGGGGTGCAACAACCATTTTTGGGGGGAAAACATAATTGGAGGTTTATCAGCATTTTTTAATTTGTATTTTTTAGGTTTTACATGTATTCATTTATTTACTTATTTATTTATTCCATTGCATTCCACTTGGTGTAAATTATACATGGATTTTCATTATTCAGGAACCTATAACTTTACCAATAGGGGGGTTCAACTGCATATTTCGTTTTTTTCTGTTTACCAATATGTCCATAAATGTTTTACCAAAACATTGCTGAGAATTTGGCCAATTTAGAGACTGGTACATTGTTTTTTGTTTTGGCAAACCTCATTTATGGGGATTTTCAAGAAAACAAACTATAGAACAGTTACCTCAAGTATGTCTATTTATCATTTATGGGGAGACGGAGTAACAGCACACTGATTTGATTTTCATTTTTAGATTGGCAATGAATCAGTTCCCTCCCTTGCTACGGCCATGTTTTTTCGTTTGGCCTTTTGTTGATATGAACACAAATCCTTTCAGACTTTAAAACTGAATCACATAGTAGGTGTTATCATCACAAAATAAAATCACTTGAATATGTTGCCAAGTTAACAAAGTAAGTGGAATTAAAATACTGTAATTAATATTTCTATTTGTGAGCATTGTTTTCCTGTAACTCAAACATGAAAAGAGGTGACATATGTTAGTGTACCTTTGAATGACAAATAGTTGAGGAATAGATGGAAAAAATACCAGGTAAAAATAGGAAAAATGTATTCTAGGATATGTCATGTCTTAAAGAAACATCAGCATTATACAAAGTATATAAATCCATCCATGCTCTATAACCCGCATCCTGTTCAGGCTTGTGGAAAGCTGGAGCATATCCCATCTGCTTTACTAACTAAATGATTTTATTGGTTATATTGTATATGATGCTTCATTCTGTGCATTGATTTTACTTGTCATGTATTGGTAGTGGAGTTCTCAATGGAATTCGCCTGTATGTAAGCTGAATACAAATTTGCTGCTAGAGTCGGTGAGATAGAAGGCATACATACCAACAAGCAGAAACATCTGATAAGCAGATGCATGAGCACAATCAATGTACAGCCCACTATTATAATTTGTAGGTATACATAAAGCTACTAATCTGAAAATGAATGTTTACATGAGAGTGAGACTGATATCATGTTTGCATTATATTGCATATAAAAACCTAGAAGTAAGAATGACAATAGGTCTGAGGATATAAGAAAAATTATAATGTGAAAACAGTTTTTGCTTTGCAACAGCAAGCAGAAACTGTGCTCTTAAACAAGAAATGTAACAGAATGAGAATTGCATGTCCCCTCAGTATGATTATTAAAAAACATATATACCACAAGTTTGAGATTGACAATGCATAGGAAACGTATTTGGAAGGGAAAGAGGCACCTTTGGCAGATACTCAAGTGTCAACAGTTCTACAGCGTGTTACACAGAAAACAATATCTTAAAATATGAACCACCGCTTGACGAGGTGTACTCGAGATGACCAACACACGTAAAGATTTATCCACCAAATATTGTGACTCTCATCCGCCAAACCGCAAGTCTTATTGGTAACTACATTGCTAATGTTGTCTTTGAGGCGAATGTCCCGTTATACAACTACTCAGAACAACCAGTTGCTGATCTACTCGCATCTGGAATCAGTGTGCGCTTATGTCGCTTCCTTTCAAGCCGCGACCTTTTCCCATGAGGGAGAGACAAAATCACACTTGATACAATACAATATAAAACACTACAGTAAGTGAAAGGTTTGAGATAATCTTTCAGATATCTGGTCTGGACTGACAGATTGAAGGAAAAAGATGAAACCTTGGCCAGAGTGTCAGTGTACCTCGCTAAAGTGGCAGGGCGAGGGGTTATTGGTCATTATTGTCTAAATTCTCTTACTGTATGTATTTATTTGTTGCATGTACTAATTGTTAAAAAATAAATAAAAAATGTGTTTTTAATTGCATTCATTTTATTGTACATTAAAGCCAGACACCTATGCACCACATATTCCAACAAGGAGCAAAACTTAAAAATGTTCCTGTCTCCCTGCTTTTATTGTGTGACAAACTTTGTGCTACATTTTAAAAATGTAAAGTATTATACGAATAAAGTCTTGATTGATTGCATCGATAACAATTCAGAAAACTCTCTCCCTCTCTATATATATATATATGTATTTATATTTATATTTTTATTTTTATCATTTTTTTATTAGCTTGTGTTAAGGGCTTGCTTGTTTTTGTGTTGAGTTAAGGTTAACTAACGTTTGCTAGTAGCATGCAATCGATAAAAGCTGCCATTAACGCCTGATCTGAAATGCTGCGATTATAGTTCATCAAGATGGCCAACAATTTGTGTGCTTTATGAACAAAACATACTAAATGATCCGACTAGAATATTGGACTTGAGCGACATGTAAAAGTTCCATCATTTGCATCGGTGCAATATCAACAATTTTAATTATTATAGTACGTGAAGTGGTGCTGGGAGAAGTGGATACAGACTTCGAAGGAAGCCTAGCGTCATGTTGTACATAGTCGCGGTAATTACCACCTCCACCTTATTTGCTCACTCCCTCCAGCCTGAGTGACTAATAAAGAATGAATGCTTTAACATGATAATAGTCATATTCTTATTGGAACTATTATTCTTATTATTGAAACATGGAATTATTATATGTTGCCTGTAAAAAATGAAAGTGAGTCAGTTGAATTTACAGAATGCATGCACGTCATTACACCTGGTCAGGATTAGGGATGTTCGATACCACTTTTTTCCAACCGATTCACAAGTAGTCACCACTACTTATACCAAATACAGATACCAATAATAAATAAAACCCTCACCCATAAATGACAGATTTTAAAGAAAGACCTATATATCCCAATATATTATTTTTCCTTAAAATTGCATGAAATTAATGGCAACTTTGTATTCATATAATTTCAAATTTCTTGTTCCTGATCGTAAAATGGCCGTAGTAGGGCGGTCGATAATTGTATTGGTCACCGTAAGACTGGTATTGGTAGTCACCCATCATAGTCAGGATGATACCACCTCTGCCTAAATTTGAGCCAGGAAAAACATTGCTATGGTATGCTTGCAAAAGGTGCTGTTGTTTTAATACGATGAACTTTACGACCACTTATTATATTATAAGTGACGTAATGTAACATATGCTGACTTTATACACGTTTCTGATAGAAATCTTACTGCAAAGTAACTGCCCACCGGAGGATAGGATGATCCAGGCACTAACACTCCCCCTCCTCCCAAAAAAAAAAACCTGCCATTGTTATTAGCACAGACACAAAAGCACACAAATTCCCAGCCGAGCACAATGTAGTGTCTGTGATGGACTTTCTACTTCAGTTGTAGAAAGAACCAAGATAAGCATTAAAAGAACATGCAAGCTCCATAATTAGTGGAACCATGTGTCAGGCAACATCAGAAACAATGAGCACAGCACACACGCTGCATGGAACACCGCAAATCAGTCACAGTCATTAATCTGTCAAATTGCTTTTGAGAACATTTCGCCACTACACAGAAAAGCAATAAATGTGATGTATGTTTGATGACCACCACCACACAAATGGAGGAAAGACTGCTTCCTGTGCATTTGAAACAATTGCTCTCCAGACAAGTCTTTAATGATGTCTCATCTGCATTTTTCAATTTGAATATGGCTAAAAATAAATCACTGGACAGCCATCGCCGAAATGACTCCAGAACATCATGGCAGCAATGTTCTAGCCTTACCAATATGCTATTTGTTAACTACAAACTAAGTCTAATTGCCAATAAAATATTTTGATGTTTAACAGGTATTTTAAATATTTAGTCGAATCATAACATTTCATTGGACATGTTTTAGGTACATATTGCAAACCCTATCCTGAATGATACTTTAGTGCAATACAATCTTAATGTCAGTGATAAAGATACAGTACTTGTGTGATTAATAATGATGATGATGTTAATAATCATAATAATAATAATTAATATGATTATTTTATAAATTAAATATAAATAATAATAATAATAGTTATTATTATTATTATTTTTATTATGAGGAATGTTCAATACCACTTTTTTTAGACTTATAACCGTACGATTACTCAACTCTTGAGTAGTCATCAATACCGATACCAAGTACCAATACCGATAGTACTTTTGATACATAAAATTCCCAAAAAACAAAACAATGACTCTCTGTCTGTAATGACTATTTTGTTTTTAAAGAAAGAAATTCAGCATTTTTCTCTCCTCAAAATTGCATTAAATTTTTGACAGTTTTAAAAATCTTTCTAATTCCTCCCTCCTGCTCATAAAATGGCCACAAAAGGGTGGCTGAAACCAGCATTGGCCACAGTTGCGAGTACCAACACCTTGAAATACGGCCAGTTATCGGCCCAATACTGATACCTGGTATCAGTACTCGCTCATAATAACAGTATATTATTATTATGATAATATTATTGTTATTATTATAAAGTCAATATTTCAAGAAAATCTACATCCATAAAAAGGAAAATAATACACTCTTTGGGGATAAATACACAAGAACCTGAAATAGTATTCATGCAGATGAAGGCTCTCATTTATCTTATACATTGTAAGTTTATTTCAGAAGGTCACATCAAATGCATCCCCTCTAAATGGCATGAACGCAGAGGTAATTCCAAGCTCTCTATTGCTGACAAGTAACCTCTTCTCTTGTCTCTGCATATGATTTGCATAATACAGTCGACCTATTTGAATATGTCATGTGCAATATGTGGTACAACGTGCGCAGCTCGAGTCACTTTCCTGTCCTGCTAAAGTAGAGACTTAGCCATTCCACTTCAGTTATTGGCTGAGCCAGCAACATCTCCCATATACTCTTTTCCCACTGCTATCCAGCCAAGACTATTAACATTTGGATAAATTCTGTTGGGAGATTGAAGAGCACAGGATCTTAAGCTTGTGATGAAGTGAGACAGATAATGGATGAAGTTCACTACCGCAGCAGTAAGAATGCCTCGTTTGTCACTTTAGAGTAGGCATGCTTCTCTCAACACGACTCTTGCTGGAAGCTCTTCATCGTATTTCCATTTCTTCACAAATGCAGAGAAGAACGAGCTGGCTGCGACCGTAAACTTCCCTCCTTCCTCTCGGCTTGCACGTCGCTCTCTATGTGTGTCAAAGTCTAGAGGATCCAATTCTTGTTGCTTCAGGTTCTGGGCTCATTCATGACCTTTAAGATTAAAGATAAGACAATGCTACCTGGAGTCTTTGAATAATCTTGGTTTCACGGCTACCTTTTTGATTAAATATTGAGGGGATCGTCGGGTGGGCTTGTCTGCAAATTAACTATAATGTGCTGATAAATTATTTCTGAGAAAAAGGTGTGGAGAATAATGGGCTTTCTTATCTTTAAAACATTGATGAAGGGATAACATAGCACACATTGGCATGTTTGCCTGATGAGAGAACGAAACAATCAGAAAGATTTCAAGCAGATTTGTTGTTGTTTCTCTTGTCAATTATCTGAGTAATTACACACACACACACACACACACACACACACACACACACACACACACACACACACACACACACACACACACACACACACACACACACACCCACACACACACACACAAATGTCATTTCCAGCAGCTTCTCCCCATCCTCTATCAACAAAGCTGTCATCAGTGTAACCTCTGCTGTCAACCGTTTGCTTTTCTCTTCGTTTTTGTGAGAGCAACCGAGGTGAAAAATAAAATGGAGCTTCTCCAGGGAAAAATAATTACCTTGTTTATTCCAGGCTTAAAAACAGACACAGGCAAAGTTTGTAGTATATGGCAGAATTAAGATGTGTGCGTGTGCGGCAAACAAAATATTGTTCAGCCACATCATTAAGAATGCACTGAAAGAGTTGTCTGTCAAATATCAAATTCACTTATAAAGTTTCAAATACTGTGGTGATAATGAATTCATGAAAAAAATTAACATTTAAAAATAAACATTTTGTGCTTGGTTAAAAAGTAAATGAGCATCTCATATTAGTCATTCAGTCTGTTTTTTTTGTTTGTATGTTTATTGACAAAATATCATTCCAAAACTGGCTTCTTAGAATTTACATGAGATGACAACCTAACAGTGTCTGCATAGAAGACTTCATCCAGTCTACCACCTTGGGGGTTTGCATATTTTGCAACCAGCAAGTGCAGTTATGGAAAAATTAGCAATAAAAAAAAAACTTGGTGCATAACCTTCCTTTTGATCTTAGAGAAAATGGTCAACCCCATTATGTGTTTTGGGGTTGTTCATTGTGTTATTATGGCCCTGTATTTGTGATGATGATGATGAGGATGATGTCAATTGTTATGCAGTTGCTATGTCTATTGTGATGATGATGTTGTCATGTTGCTATGACCCTTGGGAGGATGAAGCTCTCAGAAGATATGCAGTTGCTATGGTCCTGTAATTCTTACTATTCTCTATTTGTGCCTCTTATTTTGTCATATAGGCCTTTAATGTGTTCTATAGAATTATACTGTCTTTGCCGAGGTTCCTGCGTCAAGTTCTTTCCTCAAAGCCATCTACATCCAGTCCTGCTCTCTGTGGTTAATTGCTATATTTGTGTCTATAAAGACTCTGTTTTCCATGTGTTCTGTCTGCTTCTGGGTCCAAATTCCACACTTCACATAACACACATTACTGTATACACCATTTATAAAAAGGTGTGATAAAGGCTCAATCCCAATACCGCCCCTTATCACTCGTCTCGTCCCTCAGTCCTCGGAATGCACGTTCACAACGACAGAGTTCCCCAATTCTACGTATACTTTAGGGGTAAGGTTACATACAAGGTTACTATACTTTGGCAGAAATTGGCACAATTGCGTGTTTTGGTAAACGCTCGCTATTGTCGCGTCTTTTACGTCACAACTAATACACGGCTGCGGCAGCTCGAGGTAACGACGTAACAGATTGGATTGTTTTGTCTCTGCCTCGCCAAAGAAGTGAAGGAGGAGAGATAAACGAGACAAAGGGTGCAGGGTGAAGAGGAAGAAATGGGATTGGGGGAAAGTCTGCTTATAATCAAACTATCATCTACTACAAGATGGAAAATGCTCACACTTATCTTCATGTCACATTCATATCTATCACCACATTCAACTCTTGGGAAAAAAAAATAGTTGCCTGCCAATCCTGTTTTCCAAAATCACTGAATGTCACTCAGTATCAATACATGCCACTACTACCTTTAGTGTGGACTGAATGAGTTTGATTTCTGCTGTTGATCCCTTTCTTAGCCACTGCTGGTTCCATGCCTGAATAAAAATGTGTGAGTTTTGTAAGGAATAGCACCAGGTGTTGAAACAAATCATTCAAGTGACTCACAATGTCACAACTGGGGGTTCACACCTCCGGCCATTTCATACCAAAGACTATAAAAATGGGACCCATTGCCGCCCTGCTTGACACTCAGCATTAAGGATTTGAATTGGGGGGTTAGATCACCAAATGATTCCCGAGCGCGACCCCTGCTGCTGCTCACCGCTCCCTTAGGGGATGGATCAAATGCGGAGAATGAATTTCGCCCCAAGTGGGTGTGACAATCAGTGGTACTTTAATGTGTGTGTCACCCCCCATTTGCCATTATCGGTGCAAAGGAGCCGTTGTCAAAACATCACAGATAAAGGATAGGAAAATTTCGATGGGAAGGATTTTGAAGGGACATGGAAAAGGTTGTTTCATCCACCATCAGTTCAGTTGTCGATTGGAAAGTGCAGCTGACTGTAAAAAGTCAACAGAGAGACAGTCAACAGATCTGTGACTCATAGGCCAACAGCTTCAAGCTGCTCATCATAGACCAAAACAGAAAGTGTGTGTGACCAGTTACGTTCAGTGTTGAATAAATTCATTGGGAAAGATGCAAGATGAAAGACACTGTAGAATATTAGATATTATTTTACAGTATGTGGTAACAGTGTTAAGATACACACACACAGAAAACCACCAGATTGGTTCATTAATATAACCTAAATGACACTCACTTTTCTCTTCATCAGACAGTTATTTAAGATCACATTACGACAAATTGTTGGTTTAAATGAAAATGGACTTTAATGAAAAAATTTAAATAAAAAAATAAAAATGAATACATAAATACATGTACTTGTACAGTTCTTTCACTAGTAGACAAGAGCAGCAATTGTGATTTGTCAGGTAACCAAGTTAAATAATGTCACCCAAAGATGCTCCAAAAATTATATTTTCCAATTTGAGAAATTAAAACATTTTTCCTCTTTCCTATTCAACCTATCAACCTCTTTCAAACATTATGCTATCAGTTTAGCAGCCCCCGCATTTTGGAAGTGAGCCTCAGAGGAGACGGAGAAAAACAACATTGATGATTAATCCTGAAATTGCACTGCTGAGCTCCTCACTGTGGTGTTCAGGAAAAACAAAAGTGTGTTAACCTTCCACACTCATATCCAGGCTTTAAGATGATATGCCTTCTGAAAATTGGAAACTACAATGCTTCCAGTGGAAATAAATTGCACCTTTGTTTTATGTGAGGCCGTTGGTGATGAATGTTACAATGAACTCTCAATGATGGAGTTAGAGGACAGGTTCATTTCGATGCAAAGGGCATTTTGCAATTTTGAAAAAAAAATCACTTATTGTCATATTTGTTAAAACAGTCATTAGGATGTGGCAGTGTGTGTGTGTGTGTGTGGGGGGGGGGTGCTCGGAGGGGGAGGATCTGCCATCTCTGGCACCATCTTGTGACTCTAATTTGATAAAGATTATAAAGTGTCGATCAATTGTAGCACACTGGTCTCACCCTGTGACCTCACGCTGACCTTTTACCTTGTTACCCCAAAAAAGCAACTTTTATGAATGTAGTGTTACTGTAACATTAATTGTTATCAGTATGCAGGTTTATTGCTTGTGATTGCACAACTAATGATTGACACTTAGTAAACCACGCCTTCTACCTCTGATTGGTGGCTTTTTCACGGGTGGAGTGGTTTCGGCAAATAGAGGAACTTGAAGTGTCCAGAGAGAGCTGATTTTGAACTATCTGTATATTTACACAGCGGGTTGAAAAAAATCATTGGATTTTAAAGTATCACAACATCAAAAGGTTCTCCAAAATTGTTGCATAATGAATGGCTGCACAGCGTTATGACAACATGCATTTTACATTCAGAGACAGATCTTGTAAATGTGGATGGACACGCTCCCTCTGATGAAAAGGTCCCCCAGTCACTGATAAAATTTGCATTACTTTACATGGAGTCTACAAGCCGCAAATGACTAAAATAGGCTTTAACACTACTGTAGCTTCCACTACACTGTTCGCAAGCCAAGGAAACTACATTCATTCAGACAGTGGAATACTTCATTGGCTAATCCGGTACTTTACTGCACAACACGTGTTCCGCAGCGCTCAGTGCCAGACAATTCTACAGAGACACTGATGAAAGCTTGCACAGGCATACCCTCTTCATTTTTAACCATGCATTCCATAACTTTGGCTACCTGCTCAAGTATAAAATGACCCAAGTGAGTGGATTTCTTTGAAGTGGTCCGATGGTTAGGTCCATGTTATTTATAATGCACATGCCCAACCATGTGGTTGACCCAGTTTAACTTCAGCACATCCTGGCTTTCCAGTTAAAAAGAAGAGGTTGTTTTGACTACTAATATATATATATGCATACGCTGTATGTAAATCAAGATTGCATCAAAGGAGCAAGAACTATAACCATATGACACTCAATTGCGCACAGATCACCGCCAAGGCCATTAGTGAAAGACATGCATTTGTGTTTGTCTCTCTGTTTGTTATTAGCAGGGTAATTTCTGGTTCACAGAGAACAATAAAAATTGAGGAATCCTTATCTGGGGGTGAAATATTCTATTTACTGTGACTCAAATGTTGGAGTTAAAAATTAATTGCTGGCGCAGCATCTTTATCATCTTCACATGTTAAATAAGCTTTACCATGCCTCTTTCTCCACTGCTCATCAAAGCATTTTGAAATGAGAATCAATACTAAGTAATGACCCCTTAAGTTTTTATTATTTCCAAATCGTCTATCGGTTTTGTGCCAGTGGATTACATAGAGTATGATAAAAAAGTATTA
Organism: Leptonotus elevatus; assembly: GCF_054856555.1. Classification (NCBI taxonomy): domain Eukaryota; kingdom Metazoa; phylum Chordata; class Actinopteri; order Syngnathiformes; family Syngnathidae; genus Leptonotus; species Leptonotus elevatus. Next base: position 21,217,644 of record NC_141241.1, on the reverse strand, counting down.
AGATGTGATTTTTGTTTCCCCTTTAATGGAAATTCTGAGTTGTAGGTTGTAAATGTACTGACAAAAGTAGCACACATTCAATTTTGAATATAACTGGAGCTGTGGCACACACAAGAAACAGATTGAATATATTGAACTGCTTTGGGTCTTAAAGCTTTACAGTTTTGCTCTAGACCTGGAAAGATTCCTTAATTGTCTTTGTTTTTAAATTATGTGAACTTATTTCATAAAGTGAATAGCCCCAACATGTAAGGATAGTTAGCTAAATTGTACAAATGAACTAATCTTACAGACTTGAAAGAGTCTTCCAACCCCTTTGAACTTTTTCACATTTCCCTTTTTTCAAATTGTAACCACAAACTTAAATATTTTGTTTATGATTTTATGTGATCTGTCTGTCGGCCGTAGCTGTAAATTAGAACTGAAATTATGTACAGGCCCCGTCCACACGAAAGCCCTTTTCAATGTATCCACACAAGTTTCTTACTGTTTGGGCAGTTTGTCCACACGGCGGCGCCGTTTCGAAGCTTGAAACCGATCGCTTTTGTCGCATTGTCGTAGTTGAATGACGTATGCTCCACTTCTTTAATGACGTATGCTCCAATTCTCGCGTGACTGCGCGCGAACCGCCAGTCTGTCAACAACTATGGCGGTTGGTCGTTGTGCGCAACCTCCTTAGCTTGCTTATGCTTTTACAGCAAAATATATTGCGTGATGTTGTACTTCAATCACCTGCCATTGTCACTTCTGCATTCGTCTCCCTGATCAGTGGTTCACCTCCTTCGCTGATTCTTATTCTACGCTTTCTGTTCACCACTCCAGACTTGGCATATACATTACAGCCGTTAAACGTCCTCAGCGTCTTCTTTTGGACACTCGCATATCTTTAAACGTTTCTGTCTGTACAAGATTTTTTTGAGGAACGACAACAACATGCTTCTGTGTGAACAGGGCCCCAGAGTGTTGCTGAAAACAAATGCACACCACATTGTGCAAATTGATATTCGCTAACACTTTCAAAACCATTCGTCATTTTCATTCCCCTTAAAAATGATGTGCTACTTTGTGTTAAGTCTGTCAAATAAAATATAAACAAAATGCATTCAAGTTTGTGAATTTAAGATCTCAAAATGTGGAAAAAGTTCAAGGGGTGTGCATACTTTTTCAAGACACTCTGAGATCTGTTATATGTGCTCTGCAAGTTGACTAAGTACAGTAAATCATTTAATTAGAGCAAACCAGAACAGGAAGGTTGTTAGCACAACACCGAAAAACAATAATATGTTGTAAAACTAGAGTATATTATGTATTGTTGTATGTGTAATATATCATGTACTGTATATTTAACACTTCAATCAGATTCATATTCTAACAATAAAACTGGGGTTTTGTAAACTAAAAAAAGACCATATGATTATAGTGATCTGAATGGTATGATCTACTAACATGGCATAACCAGGATTGCATCAGTTTAAATGGGCTAATTTGCTGCGCAGTTCCATTTGTGCGTTTTGGGAGGAGTGTATGCACTTTCAATTATTTAACATGCACAATTAATATCACCCGAGAGGGAGTGATGTATGTCATCATGACTGTGTTTCGTCAAAGATAATCACAGCTGTGATGATACACTCTACATCATGAGTGTGATTTTGTGATTTTGAGCGGATGATGTTAAAGTTGAGATCACAGATGTGATGTGATTTAATTTGAAGTTGGCATTAGGAGACCACTTTATGAACCCATTAGGATGATTTCAGTTATAGATATTGATAGTAAAAATATTGATTCAATCAATTAATTTATTGAATGATTCAGAGGGTTCGGTGCATGCTGTTGTCATATTTATGAATGAAATACAATGATGACATCAAGCACACATGCTCCAAATCTGTCTACCTGCACCTGAATCAAATACACCAAAATCACATTAGGCTATCTGCGCCAATGCTTAGACATGGTTCCAGGAGGCGCAAAAAATATCTGCCACCAAAATGTCAGATGTGCCAGGAGGGTATCATAAACCCAATCTCTGTACATCGGACTGCCCAACAAATGTCGCAGAGGAAACTAACTCCCAAACAAAAACAACAAGCTTGCACCAGCACAACAGACAATATGCACCAGTTTTTACTTTATAAAAAAAAATAAAAAATCTTAAAAATGTGCCCATCTTTGTGATACTAAGTTGTTAACAACCCATAGTATACAGGTCAAATTAACAGTTTAGAACACTTGTAAGGTAGAGTGTAAGTCAAAGTAAGTTAAAAGTCTAAATTGCTATTGCACTGTATATCATCACCAATGAATAACTCGTGTTCAATCAAATTGCTTCAAACCCGAGATGTGTTAGCTAGCTGATTTAACATCTTCAAATATTGTATCTGAAAGGCAGGTGTGAACCAGCACACAAAGTGGTGGCAGATGTGTATTCAGGAATGCAATTTAGAGCTTCTGAATGATCTAAGGGCTGAGTTAGGGCCAATCACAAAAAGGGGTCATGCCATATCAACCTTTGACAACGGCGTATGAGTTGAATTTCACTTTGAGGGACAGTAATATGTTTAATAAAAATGACAAAATACTTTCAACTCTGCATTTCCATGCATCTGGGTCATTTCAGCGCACAAATTGGTGCAGGTCTCAGTTTAAAACGCAATGTTACACAGGACGGGCAATACAATTGCGAGTCAAATCAAGTAGAGTATGGTTTTAATGCAGTTGTTGGCTTCCCTAAAATTATCAGAGGGATTGATTGATTGATTGATTGATTGATTGATTGATTGATTGATTGATTGATTGATTGATTGATTGATTGAATGATTGATTGATCGATTGGTTGGTTGATTGATTCATTAATTGATTGATTTTCTGTCAGTAATATATTTATTTGCTTGCTCCAATTAGACTTCCTGTTCCATCACTTCATCCTCCAATTTGCAACAGAGCTGCAGGACTAAAGCACAAAATCCTCTTTTAATTATGGTGGTCTGCACCATTGTTATATTTGAAACCTTAGTAATAGATCGCAATCTTTGTAAATCATACACAGCACGCCCACCAATAGTGCACATAATCTGTTAGTGATCACACAATTTAGTGCCTGCTGTTTTGGATCAGGCCTTGTCCCAGTTGTTCTTTTAACATATATTGTGACATTGAAATTTGTAGTAAAGTAAGTAAAGTAAATGTGATGGTAATGAATGTAATGCTTTAGGGCAGGCAGCTGAGAGAATGTAAGATATGTATTCAAAATACGCCTGTGAATGTATTCTGTGAATATATTTTACTATCTACTGTATGTTAACAAGCAACAGTTAAATACAAGCATACATTCTCAATGTTTGAATGTATGATGACGAAGGCAAATACAGCTCATCAGACACCACTAAAGAACAGCTTTTCCTATCACCTGATCCTATCAGTACAGGGACTGCCTCACAGGAAGTGTTAACAATTCTTAAAACAGAGAGTAAGTTAGGACAAATATTATAAAATGGAATCCCATGTGCATCACAGCTCTGACTTGGTTTCTAAGGCACCCTCTCATCTTTCTGCAGTAGGGAGCATACCTGAGGTTCAATGTTGTATTTCTCAATTAGGCATACAGAATACGTTGTGGCCTAGCTTCCAAGATGCTTGTCCGATTAAGAATAGTTTTGCAGAGTCATAGCCTAATGGATTCATCAGTTTTTGTTAGGTGGAAAAGTGAGATGGCTGACAGAAAATGGACATGCCTTAGTAATTGGAAGCAGAATTTATGCACACCATGAGGCCTCTTTTTTACAAGCATGACAAGCATGGTTGCACTCAAATCAGCATTGATGTAGCAGTAGCACGGAAGCAGGCTATTTGATAGTAGTATTTTTTTTCAAAACTGAGCAAAGCAGAATCATGCCATTTTTAAATAGGGTGTGAATCACACCTGGTTCCGCCACAGAATTCTTTATTGTATTCTTTGTGCATCTTGGATATAAATAATTTATTGTCAATCATTCTTTTGTTGTCTGAAAATGTAGCTAACAAAACAGAATATTTGAGAAATGAATGATGAATTAAGAAAATAAGGCTACCTATTGCTAGGCGACTGAGAGGAAACAGTTTATTAGGTCCAATCAAAGCTTAACAACCCTGCAAAATATAAAGGAGTGTATAATATTCAGGTTTATTGAAAATGTTTTATAAAATCAAGATTGACAATTAATTATTGAACTCAATTGTCAGAAAATCAGTGAGAACGTTAACAGCTGAACTGATGCCAGGCATTACACGGTTTGTTTTTAATCCTATCATTTTTGGTGTTAAAAACAGTTATTTTATTGGTTTTTACTTTTGTCAGTTAAGCCCATGTCATACTTGCGCGCACGTAGCGAGAGTTTGTTTTCGTCAGATTTCATTCAAGATTGCAAAACCTTGCAAAGACGTTTGGCAGACCTTCGGAAACCATTTTTATGCTCAGTTTTTCTTGTCACCATCAAATTTTGAACATGTTAAAACATCTCTTTGCGACTATAAAAACGGTTTGCAAGCATAAAAATGGATGATAAGGTTCTGGCAAACACTCTTGGCAATGTTTTGTCAGTCTTGAAAGAGACCTGACGAAATGCCATCACTCGCATTGCGCGCACCCTCACAAGCCTTCGTTGCTCAGTGAGACACGGTCTTAACTGACAAAAAAAAACAGTAATAAAATGTTAAATATAAAGAGGAACAGTAAAATAGTGATACTATAAAAGACATCTTCAGACATCTTAAGATAATCTTGAGACGTCTCAAGATATCTTATTCATATTTCCAAGACATCTTAGGGCATCTTAAGGCATCTTAAGACTCGAGTCTATAGACATGTCTTATAGACTTCTTGATTTATCGAGACGTCTCAATACATGTCTATAAACACATCTTATAGACATGTCTTGACTTTAGAAGACATCCCAAGACGTCTCAAAAATATGTCTGAAGGCATAACTTAAGATGTCTTGAGACTCATTGATGGCTGAGTGTGTAGTTAAAAACAATGATTTATTTGGAAACAACTTAAAAACTTAACTGTGAATTATGTTTTGTATGTTGTTTGGATACATGCCGTCACTCACTGGAAAGACGTTTATTTATTTCCGCCTCACTCACATTTACTATCATTGCGCAGGAGACGGAGCGACCTGTCAATCAACTGGAGTGGCATTGGCACCCACGCATTCTCGGCATGACCCGCCCAACTTACTCTCTGATTGGCGCATCAGTCCTCGTGTCTTTAATTAACCAATAAGGCAGCGAGTGCAGGCCAGCCAGTCAGATGCAGCGGAGGGTGGGTCATGGCTGAATGGTCAATGGTACGCAAAAACTGCGCATCAAGAAGAATTGGGTAGCCGCCAAATTGAGGATTTAGAAGTGGGTATACGCCGTATACCCGCATAGTCCCTGGACTACACCACTGCCAGAGAGATATGTGATCTAAAGTTCGGGATGCGGCAGCCATTTTGCAGACGACAAAATGAATTGTGTTTTTTCTGAGATATGTATGAATTTGTGAAAGCATCAGAGCAATTGCATATGTATATGTTATGAACAACAAGACAAATGTAATGGGTTTATTGATCAGTTGGGATCATTGATGCTCTTGGTGTTATTTTATCAATGTCTTTTTCTAATTTATCCAGCCAAGTTACACGATTACTCTAAGTTGTTAAATTTATATTGTTATAAAATAAAAAAATCAAGTAATAATTTTGCATTTAAATTTACTGCAGATTTTGTTGTATTATTTATTATATTATTATTAAAGCTATTCTTTATAAATGCATATTTAAGTTGTTAAAGATTTTTCCTTCCATCTTGTTCAGATTACAATTGTGTTGGTTTGCTATGAAATTAATACATTTACGTCTTGATTTTCTTGACGATAACTGTCTTTACAGTTTTAGCAAGGGAGACCTTTATTCATATAAAACACAGGAAGCCTGAAAAAATCGGATGGAAAATGGTTATTTTTAGTCAATATAAATTGAAAAGAGATTAATTAAATACAAAGCTATATAATTTGATTATTTATTGTCCCACTACTATAGTATAAAAATTTAAAAATCCGACCAAGAGTTCCTGAAAGCACGCTAGTAAAATGAAAAGACAACTCTGTGCCGCAGTTGAAGGTTAGACTGTAAGTCAAGTGATAACCTGACCTTTGCAGCTCATGCTGAACCAATAAGTGAATCAAATAAAGGGATGTAAGGTCAGGTGCAAAACCAAAGTACATCCAATAATAAGCCAGGATTTGAGTCAACAATGAAAATACTTTTAGTAATTTCAGTATATGATGAATAGATCAATTTTACCATTAACTGCTCTGCATTTCATGAACATTCAAAGTCGGCAGTCATGTTTACATGCCCTTAACCTTACGGTTCGATCCACAAGCAATTTTGCTCTGTAATCCACTTTAAAAATTTAATTTGCCTGCAAAACGTACAGTATGTGCACCCTGCACAACGACATGTCCGTGCAATTATGATTAGGGTATTTACATGCAAATATTAATACAAAGATTTAGCTAATATATTTGCATTCGGTGCAAGGTTGCAATAATCAAATGGACTCTGTAGCAAGCATCATCAATCATGCCCACCCTGTCATAAATTACAGTCAAGTTTTTGCCCCGGACGATGTGTTGCATCCATGTAAATGAAGACAAGCTGTCAAACAGACCAGTGGCATAACAGTCCTTTGTACTGGACGGTATAAATATTAGAAGAAGAAAGTTGGCGACCGGGGCCTTTCCCCGCTGGGCCTGGGGTTCGGGGGTGCCGGCCGTCTTCCGGTGCCCCCATCTCCCCTTCTGCCCCCGGCGGGGGATGGGGAGGGCGCGGGTGCCCTCTCCGCTCCGCTGTCCGGCCCCTCTTCGGCGCCGATGCCTGGGTGCGAGGGGTCCCGGGGGGGGGGGGGGGGTGTCTGGGGTGGATGGGTGGCGGGGGGGTCGTGGGGGGATCGGGGGCTGTGGACCGATGGGGTGCCTGGCGGGCCTGCAGTGCCCCGTCCTGCTGCGTTGGGTTGGGGGCGCGGGCCGTGTTGGGGTGGGGCGCGCTCCTGCTCCTGGGTTTGCGCTTGCTCTGTCCTGGCAGGGGTCGACGGCTCCCCCTCTTTGGTGGAGATTTTCATGCATGCCAGATCCACCACACCAGCATTTATCGAAACTCAGACACAATCTGCTTCTTCCTCAGGTCATTGAATCGGTGGAGGCTGGTGTCTGTGGATCTCACTCTGCTTCGTTTGTCCTTCCTTCCTTTCCTCAGTCTCTCCTTTGGTTTCTGGGGTTGGTGAAGAACTCTGGTTGGTGGCCCGGTGGGTGGTGTCTGGTCGGTGCTGGATTTCACTTTCCTTTGTTTTCTTTGGTCCTTCCTCGGGTCTCCTGACGGCGGTGTTCGGTTTAGGTGAACGGTATGGGATTTTTTGAATAGGTTTTTGGTGAACTAACGAAAACACACACACTCGCACGCACGCACACATACTCACCCACATACAAAAAAAAAAAAAAGAGCAATGATGATGACATTATCGAATGAACAATACTGAGCTCTTAAAAGAAAAAAAAGAAGAAAAAAAAAAGAAGAAAGTTGGATTCATTGACAATTTATGTTAAGGTATTAACGGTGCTGATTTTACAGCACTGATCAGCATATGTAATTACTTTGTTTTGAGACTGTATGTAGCAGTGTAATAAATGCAATCTTAAAGTTAAAAGTCATTTAGGAATCCTCAGAGTGGAGTGACATCAGTGATGATTTTGCTAAATGCTGAATAATGTTATTACCGGTGCTAATTACAGTAAAAGCGTTGAGATGCTTCACTTATTAGATAATAGTACTCACAATGGAGTTTAAGGACTTTTAATTATATTAAATAAATACATAAAATAAATATTTATTAATTTTCTCAAAAATGTTAAGCATTAGTATTAAAAATGTTTAGTGGTAAATATAAGTGGGCTAAATAAGATGTCAGATCATTGTGACTAATTTAAAAAGCAGGACAAAGTGGCCTACATTTCTTAACCTACCTTTTGTAAAAATTGAAATACACAGGGTTTGCTTTGGGCCTCCAAATGACTAGTTACAGCCAGCTGGAATGTAATCACGTCTCGTACATTTGTGGCGAAGGCTGCATAGAGGTGCCAGAACTCATGTGAATTGACCCACACATTAACCATCGACACTTCATTGCTTCAAATGTGCAGAGATATATTCTCACTCAGCATCGTGGCTACTTGCACCGATCTGTTTTGAGCTGAATGGCGAGGTGACGAGTGGACAGCGTGAAAATCAGACAACTCCGCGTCTGCTATTAGCCTGTTGTCAAACACATCGCAACTATTTACCATGTATTTTTGCTCATTTTCAAACTGTCAGATGGACAGGGGCAATGTTATCTTAGTACATTAAAATCATTGTTAAGAACCCATCCATGTATAGGACCCGACAACTGTTAAAATTAATATAGGAGTGGCTTTGTGTCACATTTTTCTTTTTTGTGCTCAGTCAACCACATGTGCCAAATTAACTTTTCCACTTCTTTATATGCGCAATTGTTCTCATGCGCACCTTAAAGTGAACATTGCCTCAGACCAACTTTAGCCTTAGCCAAATTCCCGCCTGGGAAATATTTGTGTTGTCAGATTGATTTGAGGGATTTCACAGAGACAGTTTCACGTCTGTAATGCAGTTCTTTGGTAAGGGTTTCGGTGGATTCAGACTTGGTATTCACAACCGGCTGCACTGCGGTGCATGATAACACAGTGGATGAACGTGAGTTACAGATGTGAGGACGAGCTCATTCATGCCCTCGCCCCCTCGGTCGGTCAGCTTACAGATTCCAATTTTCACGCATATCAAAAGAGAACCAGGAGCCTGTTAGTTCGGATTTTGAATCACTTTAAGGCTACCTTCTTTTTCTCAGCAGTTTTCCAAAGCTTGCCTTGCCATTAAGTGTCTGGTTGGCTGCGTATCTCCGTCAAACAGGTTTCCCCCATTGAATTTACTATGCTTAACTAGGCTGAAGCTGGCAATCTCATTTGATCTGGGTCATGGCATACACACTATTTATGTAGTCAATACACAGAAAGAGAATCTCACAAGGGCTTTAAACCTCAATTCAAGCTCTGAAATACACTGAAAGCTAAAGTGACGTGACTACCTCACCTTCATAATACATGAACTAGGGTTTACATCCTTACTGCATTCCAACATTTTGTGTGGCAAAACAAATGTTTCACATTTAGTAAAAACACTTGTCAGACTGACATGTAAAAAAAAAAAAAAAATTTAAGTCATGGTTTATTAATTGATTTGGTTAAAAGTTAAATATGTTTATGGAGTATTGATTTATAAGAAATAAATTTTATATGTATACTTTTAATATTTCAAAATGCACAAATATGTTGTAGGTTAATTGCTAATTAAATGAAGACTTTTTATCCTTTTGTAGTGGCATGGCCTTGAAATGTTATCAGTGGCATGTTAAAGGGACAGTAACGTAAAAAATCAACTTTTTGGAGCTTTAGGCTATGTTAAAATGCTAATTCTTCATCACGGTAGTGGTGTTTTCCTCCATTCGCCCCTCTATGAGAAATTCTAGGTCATTCTGCTCTCCACACACCAGCCCCTCCCAACCCGAGAAAACGAGCGGGTGCTCACTTAATGACGTCATTAGGTGCGGACCCACCCCCACACCTCCTCTGGGGCCTACACACACGCCCACATTCTCTGAAACCTCCATGCTCGCAGGATAGTGATAAAAGTAGCCTCTATCAGTAAACCTTCACATTTGCAATGCCAATTGGCCATTTTAAATTCCCAGAAAGGTTACGTGGCTGATACTTGTGTAAACTACAAGTACAATTTTTGCGCTGTTGAACCAAACTGAACGAATGGTGTAGTGGTTAGCGTGCTCACACTGAACAAACGGTCCCTTGTTCATGACCCACTCAAGTGTTTTTTTCCTTTCTTTCTCTCTTCCCCTCCTCGTCCACAACGATTTCTTGCGACAAGGATCCGTTTTATTTCAAATGATTATTGAACAATTGAACATCCATCCAATTTCCACATTTAAAGAACACGGCAAGGGCTGGCTTGCGTGGCCAGTCAGAGGAGTGCTCTTGAACGCAGCACTCCAGAGCTTTGTGGCGCAGCAGCCGGCTCGGACTAGAGGGGCGCGGCAACCACACGGGGGGTTTTAGCCAGCAAAATACCTAATATTTCCTAAAGAATTACATTGCATCAAAGGTAAGATTTAATCATTATTTGCCTATAGTTAAGTGTTGAAGGGCTTAAAATAGCAAGATATAATACCTTTAAAGGATGTGATAATAGCAGTCATATAGTAAAATCAATCAATCTTTATTTACACAGTGCTTTTCATACATAAAAATGCAACTCAAAGTGCTTCACATAATTATAACTTTGGTGCATTAACTTAATGTAACTGTAATAAACCTATGCAACAATAAGCATTTACTGTATATAACATTAACGCAAGGACAGGGCTTTTTGTTATTGTGATGAAGGAATGGAGGAGGCATTATTTAAAAGCTTTGAATTTGCCCACTCCTGAAAAACGGTGAAATACACATTGTGCAGTGGACACCATGTAATAAAACATCTGGTGGCTGGTAGGTGTTTATACTGATAGTCTACTGCAGACTTATCAAGGAACTAAAAATAAGATATTCTTTTCCAGGGTAATTTGCCAGTGAACAGCCTGTAAAAGTAATTTATGATTTAATTAGTCTGGGATGCTATCCAGTTTTAGAATGACATATTCATTTTACAGAATGTTGCCATGTAATTGCGCGTAGATTGACTTTGAAGGAAAATCTATTTTCCAGCAATTTTTCTCTGTCGTACATATTCACCCAGGTATTTTGAATACCACCAGAGGATGTATCATGTACAAATGCACAATCTATAATCGTTTTTAAATTGATTAGAACTGGTCCCAAAGGAACCGGCGGCTCAATCAATCTAATGGTGTCCTACATGTGTTTACATACCTCTACTATGTGATCAGTTACACATTATGTTATTTTGTGCAGCTCACAAGGCTGGTGTGTGTGTATTACTTTAACTTGTAAGCATATCAAGAAGTAGAACTAATTGGCTGCCATCTTGGGTAGTATGCACTATTAAAACACTGGTTTTGGTGTTAAATCTTGCATAGAACGAATATTGCTGGGATGCATTTCCATCAAATAGATTGGAATTTACGCATTAGACATTGTTGTCATTGTCATCAATGTAAATTATTGATCGGATATCCAATTGCAGATTAAGTTATTCCATTCTGTGATATTTGTTTGGATTTGAGCCACACTGCAGTAAATTGTTCCCCTTTCTGGCAACCGCCAAAGGAAAATTGCTACAGTGTTTGCACAAAATGTAGTGATTATAGGCAACTGGAAACTATGATGGATTTTCTTGATGTCTATTTGGCCAACTATCTTTAGCCGTCGATGGGGGACACTTCAGGCTAGATTGCTCCCACAGCAATGTTTGTCTCAGCAATGCAAGCTCCTGTTAAGAATTATGCGCCAATCCTAACAGTCTCCCAAGGGAGGTTTGGGTGAGCACAGGGTGGAGTATAATTAACCCAGTTTTCCAATTAAGACCTAACAATCCACTGACAATCCATACTTGAGCAGACTGAAGCTCCAGTATCTTAAGAGGACAAGTGAAGATGAATGAGTAGAGGAAACCAAAACTAGTTTATGTAACAAAGTATAAATGGCTATTTTTCTTTTATTGATCTACATACTATTCACGGATAATCGGGCTCGCATTTGTTTTTTTTTAGTCTGTTGTCCCGGCGCACCGATTGAACAGATGTGAGCTAATAAAATGAAACTCAAAAATCTGCCCCACTAAAAGGAAGAGTCCTATCGAGGATTGTTTTTGCTCAGTTCCATGGCTGCTCATGAGGACACGTTTACTTCCCCATAATAACTAAAATGCATACAGTTCTTAGAAATTGTTTTTCCTATTCATGTAAACCACATAGACAATGTTAAAAAACAAATGCTACAACGGATGTTTTAAGGTAACTAGCACGTACACTGAAAAAAAATATCCATCCATCCATCCATCCATTTTCTAGTCTATCCCAGCTGACTTTGGGTGAGAGGGTACACTCTGGACTGTCCGCCACTCAATCGTAGGACACCTAGACAAACCATTCACACCTATAGACAGAACTAGACAGAACTTTGAGGTGTCATAATATGAATAACTGTGAACAAATTAGGGGTGTCAGGCGATGATTTAAAAAAAAAAATCTTTATATCTGTTCAAAAATGTACAGTACAATGTTTTCATATACATGTTAAAGCTACTGAACGTAGAATATTCCATTTCAAATCGCTACTGCCACCTGCTGACAAAATATTTAACTGCACATACCGTTCTGCACATACACACCCCGCACGTGACGTCACATCCGCAGACAGGGCGCGGGAAAGTCTAACCCGAATCCAATCTGAAAACTAGTGGCCAGAGGCTTGCAGGAGTACCGAATGTGAACAGCTAAAAAGTTAATCAGTTATAAATGGTCAAATAAAAAGCTTATTGTAAAGTTATTTTTGGGAAAAAAGTTCCATATTGCAGCTTTATAAAAATATGGCTGCACATTTTAGTCATTGATGCAGTAATTTCAGAATTCCTAAAATTAGTTACAATTAAAAAGATGTACTGTGCTGTAAAAAACGAGTGTGATATTGATTTGTGTTGAGGTAATTTTTCTGCCACTAGATGGCATAATTGCATTTGTAAGACAGTGACAGCTCAGTATTTTCTTTTCATATTAAGAGCTATCTAATCTTTAACATGAAGTAACTTTTGAAATTCTGCACTTTTTTTTGTGTGAAATACAACTTGACCCCAGGTTCCACAAATATATGGATTATTAATAAATGTATTACTGCAAAATGTTGACATGGACGTGTCTGCTGCGTTGCGACTGGAATTCCCCCAGCACAGGCTTTCCAAGTAAGAGGCCGTCATTAATCACATGTTAAAAAAATTAATGGCATTAAAGGAACTTTAAATTAACTCAAAACTAACACACTAATTTGGACACTCCTAGAACAAATATATATCATACATATTTATGGTCTTTGTTGCAATGTAATAAATTACAAGATTACCAACCTGATAGCAAATATAGGAAAAACATTTGAACAAAAAATTGGGACATTAACTCTTTGATTGCCATAAACGTTATAAAACGTTTAGCATAAACCTAGGGAAGGGCGCCGAGGACGTTAAAAGACGTCCCCTATGTTTTTTTTTGTTTTTTTGAAAACGGGTGCAGGAAAGCCTTGGGCAGCTGTGCTGAAAGTATCAGGCAGATCTGATTAGTAAAAGACTCGTTTTGGCCCCTAGAGGGCAGCGATGACTCTCTTTGCACAAGGTTGGATGGGCCGCCCACCGTGGGCGTCAGTAGAAGACGTGAGGCGGAGCTAGAGTGTTGAGGAGACATGGCTGAATAAGCCACAATGGCGGGACCAAGCAACCGGTTGCAAGCAGCTCACGCTTGAGCATTTTTTTCAAAGACGGAAAGCATCAATCAATACTAAAAAGCGCATTGATGTCGACGATGATGATGACTCCGAGCTTGACGCCAAAGTTGGAAGCCTTGACGCGACTGTTATGATCACGTAGTAAGCCTCACCGGCTAAGCGCGGCTAGCGCTGCTAAGGCCGGAAAACGCGCACAATAGCCGACCGGGTACTTCTACACAATCGGACATTCGATCGGGCGATGGAGAGTTGGCATCGACCAATGCAGATTGATGATGATGATGATGATGATGACTCCGAGCTTGACGCCAAAGTTGGAAGCCTTGACGCGACTGTTATGATCACGTAGTAAGCCTCACCGGCTAGCGCGGCTACCGCTGCTAACGCCGGAGCTTTCACATGCGGACATTTTGTCGGACAATGAAGAGTACCCCGAGTCCAATGCATATTCATCGGAGGAGCGGGTACAGTCTGATCACGGAGAAGACACTGTTTCTGGACTACGATGCCACCATGAATGGAGTGGATAAAATGGATCAAAACATCTCTTATAACCCGGTGTAGCAACTGAAGGACACGAGGAAGCGAGACGTAACGAAACCGTAGCATGATCCTGATATTAGACTTGATAGCAACACACACTGCAGTATATACTTGCTATTCCCCGGAAAAAACGGCCTGCAAGAAAGTGGAGCACGCGAAGAGGCAATCTGTTGTGCAAATGCTGTTGCGTCTTCTTGCACGCAGGAGAGTGTTACAAAAAGAAAAACTGTCGTTGAAACATCCACATATTTGTAAATAGCACCACAGTTGCACACATTTGTAAATAGTTTGCCAAATTGTTGTCAAATTGTTACACTGTTGAATGTAAATAAACGTATTTTGCTATCAAAAAACACTTTTTCATTCTTGGTGGTAGTGTTTTATAGAAGTAAAGCACTATTTAGGTGTTTGTGGCATCATTCATGGACAAAAAGAAGTGTAAAATTCACTAGAATGCATGAAATAATATCGTTTCACTAAAAGCTTGATTTCTCCGTATTTTGGTCCAAAACAGGCGAAATTGGGTCAAACTAACCATTTTCTATTGTTGATTACTAAAGAATAAGAATAAGGTAGAAACAAACTTTTTTTTTCTGATGAAAGATGAAAGTCCAATCTTTCATTTGGTAGTACGTGTGTTTCCATAGTCCAAACAGAACATTTTCTGTGGACCTTGAAAGATCAGTCAAAATGCTTAAATCGGCTGGCACTGACGGCATCCCTTTTCTGAAAACGTCTGGCAGTCAAAGAGTTAAGTTTCACTTTATTTTACCCCAACGTTTTCCTGTAGAACATCAGAAATTGGTAGACTCCAGACATTTAAAATGGATTATATGGAAAAAACACTTCAGGCAGATAATAGCAAGTGTGTTCATGGTTGCAAAATAGATTACTTGGCTGTCAATCTGTGTACCAAATGTTTCTTCTGGCAGCTTCTTTGGAGCATAATTAGTCATTTTAAAGATATTTTGCGTTTGTGTCATCACAAAACAAATAACAATTCCAGACTCGTAAAATGTCATTACTTTCTTCTTGCTTGAAGATTTGCTGGAGCTCATAGAAAATCATTTTGTTTTTACAACCAAATCAATACATCACTTGATCAACCAAGAACCTTTTGACAATATTAAAGTTGACTTTGATTCCATCTCTGCTCAGCCAAAATGGAGTTAATGTATTGCACAATGTGTTGTTTTTTGTAAAAGAATGGCCCACTGTTAGATAATTTCAGACACGTATTTTTAAAAGGAAGCCGGTGCCAAATCATTGGCTGTCGCGTTCTGCTCGCAGAAAGTACTAGTGAGACTCTTAAAGTTGTGTTTATAAAGCTTCTCAAAAATAGCAAGGTTATTTGATTAAGAATGTAAAGTAACAATTGAAAACAATAGCTGTGATAAAGGGATGGAAGGAAATATTTGTAGTGACATGTTGCAAACTAATGTTCCTCACTGGAAGTTATTATTTGAAGCAAAATATAATTAAACTGCTTCTGTCATTGTAAAACCACTATTAACTGTACGGTCAATGAAGTGAAGTTTGATTTAAATTTCTCAAAAGGCATTTAAATGATGTATTGGGAGGGAATAACAGCTAGCAGCTCATATTACAGTGCAATTATAAAAATAAAAATAAATTATGGTTGAATTTCTGATTTTGAACTGCTACTGTATTCATTGGGTACTACTACATTCAGTTTATGACTTGTGTTCCAATTGGCTTTAAAAATATGTTCTGTTCAAGCAATATGGTAAAAGGCCAATCCACTACAGCAAATACTCACAATGCCACTTTCTGAACAAGTGTGCAATTATGCAATTTCAACTACTGCTACCATACTAATCAAGAAGATCTCATGTGGTTTTCAGCTGCAATCAGTAAAGCTATTTAAAGTTGCAGAGTTTACAACAGGGGAAGGAAATTGTGTCCCCATTTCACATAATACATAATCAGGCATTATTATCAAGGGGAGATACAGTGTAAGATGAACATAAGCTTGTACACGAACTTGGATGTTATTCTCTCAACCCTAAATATGAATCAGCTAAAATAGTTGGTATGTTAATGTGTATTAATTTTTAATGTGTATTAATTTCAAATCAACTGCTTGGGAGATTATCCTGCACTTCTTTTCAAGGTGGTTATACTGTGCATGGACAATTGCAAAATGTAATTCTTTAGACAACTAATTAGGAACTAGTTGTTGGAGACTTCTGTCGAGGTGCCCTTGAGCAAGGCATCAAACTCCCTCTCACACTGAGCTCAGGAATGCAGCACCACTTGCAAGCCCATCACTCTGGTATCAGTCATTCCATGCCTGCACATGTATGATCAAGTTCTCCGTGTGATGTGCAACAACAACAAATAAAAGCAAGTGCAAATAAAATTTCCCCTTGAGGGATTACAATTAGTACATCCATCCATCCAGTCTCCGAACCGCTTATCATCACCACTATTTTGGGCACCCAAACCAAAAGAAAGGCATACACATGGCCATGCTTAAGGACAGTTTTATCCACCATCAATAAGCATTTAAGAACTGAAGGATATGCTGACAGGAAATGACCCAAAAAGCACAACATAATCAGAAAGCATTGACTTCCTCGAAGTCGGTGCCTTTTTATTGCCGCTTAGAGGAGAGCCCAACCAAAAACAATTTACAACCATCAACAGAACCAAATGTTCATGTCTGATGGATTAACGATTGGACTCCTAAACTGGATGGTAAAAAGTTATTTGAAAATGACACTCTAATTATAAATTATATTGAATACTTTTCACCTTTTTTTTAACTCTTCTTCTTCCCTGACGGTCATGAGTCTCTCGCATGGAAAGGCACAATCATGTATTTCATCTTGCAGCAGGCCCTAGAAAATTATACTCCTCACCTTACACCTTACAATATCCAGATTCTTACTTCCGTATGACACCTAATCTCACTTCTTGAATTTAAGCACTGACGTTTCATATTGGAAAAAGTTTGAGAACTACTCTTTGAGTGGGATGCAAACTTGCAAAAAGGCTACAGTGTTGTGTATTATTTACTATAATATGAATTGTGAATCAAACCTGTGCCCAAGTTTTTATAAACATTTAGGCCTACTACAATTTAATTGTAAATGGCATTTTGTTAATATAGCACTTTTCCACCTTATAAGGCCATCATAGTGCTTTACATTTTGACTACTCATTCACCTACCAATGACGATGGGTTCAGTATCTTGCTCAAGGATACTTCCACATAGTCAGATTGTCTGGGATTGAACCCACCCTCAGATTTGTGAGATGACCACTGAGCCACGCCACTCCCCGATCTTATCGACGATGGTGGCACTTGGAGAGCTACATATTTACACATTGGTGTAAAAAAACTTGAAAACCTGCACTACTCAAGATACTAATATATATATATATATATATATATATATATATATATATATATATATATATATATATATATATATATATATATATATATATTCTGCATATGTTTGGAAAATGTGAACTGTGATCTATTTTCAAGCCTATTTGATATACCTTTTTTTTCAACCCAGAAGATTTTTGAAGCGCTGAGGAGAGGCTGACATATTTCAAATGCCACAGCAATTATAAATATATCCAGTATGTTCAATGGTAGTCTCAAAGTTTTAAAGGGTTTTTACAGACTGATGAAGTTAACAATTCATAGTTCATGTCTTATCTCCAATCAAAGTCTCAATATTGAAGTGAAATGTCTCCATTAT
Organism: Leptonotus elevatus; assembly: GCF_054856555.1. Taxonomy (NCBI): domain Eukaryota; kingdom Metazoa; phylum Chordata; class Actinopteri; order Syngnathiformes; family Syngnathidae; genus Leptonotus; species Leptonotus elevatus. Next base: position 21,199,803 of record NC_141241.1, on the reverse strand, counting down.
AAAACCATATAACTGCAATCAAATATGATCCGATATAACACATTAATTTGTTAAAATTGTCTACTTAAATGAAATATTCCCCTGAAAGAAGGCACATTCAGTCACCTGTGAAGTTCCCCAGCACGGCCATTTGACATTCAAATCTCATTATGAGAATACAATCGATTGAAGATGCATTTAAATCACTAAAGATGGACATAGAGGTCAGGTTCATAAACTAATTTCAAGTCAATGCCATTTTTATATTATTAATGGATGAACGTAATGATACAGGAAGTTCACATCTTTTCAAGGGGGCATTATCCACGCTAAAGTCAATGTTTGTCCATTACGTTGCTCCTAAGGGTAACTGTCTTCCGCCACATAAAGGTACCGCTCACTCCCTTAGAGGTTATTTTAATCAATATCACCCTGAGGGTCGACTGTCCCGTTTGATATAAGGTAAAAACTTAATCAGGTGACTTAAGTGAAATAGCAAAAAAAAGCAGCTCAAAAGTGTGCAGTCTGAATGACATTGAGGAAAGTATGCATGTGACAATTTTCGAGTGTATCCTCCAAAAACAAACAATCCATGCGATTCAAACACCTGAAATCCCAGATTAAAGACTACAATAGAATAGAAGGCATCCATTGGAAGACGCACAGTCCAAGGACCATATGTGCTTACTGAGACAACATGGAAGGAATGAGCACACCCCCTGTAGGTAAATACTCATTAGACCACAGAGTTGGCAACTGGGCTTCTACATTGCTCCATCCGTTAACTGGCAGCATTACACACTAGCCTGCAATCTCTGATTTCCACATTTTGGTTTGGTCCCTTATAGGATCAAAATAAATTATATGGCATCCCTTTTTCCAGGTGTGTCATACAGTTGTTGCATGTGTTTATTTTTAGGTACATGAATGGGGTCTTGTCAGGATGCTAGACAGACGTTTTCTGTATTGCTCATAAAAAGTAAAGAGGGTAGTATAAAATTATGATGGTGATTTTTATGTCTCGCCCCACACACCTGTCTTTGTTCCCTCAAACTTTCTAGTATTAACAATGTGGCTTAATAGAGTGCTTTCTCAGATTTATCTCAAGGACAGATTTATGCATGAATGGTTCTTCAGAGATACATTTGAGTGTTTAACTTTAGTTTCAGATCATATGAAATGAAGGCACTATTTTCTTGAATACTGTGAAACATCGGCACAGGGCCCTCATAAAAATTCAATTAGGAGGGATTTCATAATCTCATATAGTAAAGAGCACATTGGATTGCTCAGTGAATTTCTATACACCCGCTACACATGCAATGTGTTATAATGCTTTAAAAATGATTTAATGATAGCAATCCAATAACATACTTTGGCATTGTCTCCTTATTACAAAGATAAGTAGTGCACTCCTGCAGTGGTGGGGCAAAATGTAATAAAACCATCTGTACAGACACAATGGGAACACCTTCACCTGACGCATTCATTTCACAACTTTTGACCATTATGGCTACTTTACTATGTTACTGCGAATTTCCTTTTAGAACGATGTGATTATTTTGTCACATTGAAACCAGCAACTACTTTCAGATGATGCTCAAATGTAGCATAATTCAGGACTCACATTTTGCTTTTTGGTGTCTAAAACATAGCTTTTGGTACTGTGAGATGCTCCAATCCGCAAGTGATTTGAAATATCCTGTACAGTTAAAAAGCTCCAAAATATTTAAACAAAAGGGAACTTGGGTTGAAATAACCATTACAAAAAAGGCATTTTTTATTAACATTTTTTCCCCGCCAAATTTAAAGAGCACCAGGTTATGTGTTAATTATTTTGACATTTAATGTTAACTTGCTATGAGGACGTCTTGAAAAAAAATTAAAACTGCACACGCTCATCCTACTCTTTTTCTAATCAGTTAATTACTTGCATAATTTAAAATGGAAAAAAAATGACCCCATTATTTTGACATGAACAAATATTCTAAATGTTACGCAAATGACACGCAAACATTTATTAAATGCTTTACTTTAATGCATATAATTATGTTTATTGCTCAAACACGACCTGTGCTCCCTTAAAAGTAGGCATCCACTGTCACGCTAAAGGATCATCTATGGTCAAAATTAATAGTGCGAGTAATCTGCATTAATTCATGATTAATGCAAATATTTTTTTGTGATCAATTAATCAGTTAACGCTTTAATTTTGACACCACTAATATATATATATATATATATATATATATATATATATATATATATATATATATATATATATATATATATATATATATATACATATATATATATATATACACACACACACACACACACACGCACACGCACACACACAAACAAAGCTAAGTGAGAGCGGAAGCTGAAAATTCTAAATCCACCCATAAAATGTTTACTCAAGGGGTTCTTGCCTGCAAGTCTACTGCTATTGTCATGGGAACAGGAGGACTGTCAGACATCCCATCCCCGAAATGGGAAATGCCAATTAGTGGAATTGTGCCAGGAAATAAGAGTGTATCAACATGGCATCAGAAACGTGATACTGATTCCGGTGCCTGGAGGAAAAGTATATCGTAAGAGTGATGCAATAATAAGTCTATAGGTCTTTTTTTTTTTTTTTTTACTATCTTTATATGACACAGTTTACTTATTTAAACTTCTTGTTTTGTGTGATAAGGCTTGGTAAAAAAAAGGGATTTTTTTTTTTGTCATGTACATTTTGATTCCTGTTAACTATATTTTCTACTTTATTGTGTAGTTGGTCACTGTAGTAACACTAAAACATTTTTGCCATTCGTTAAGGTGGCAGTTGTGTTAGATTACTCTTCTCTCAGTATTGTGTTCTTTCATGCAGCATACACAAGAATTTATTTGCATTTGTTTCGAGTATACAATCTCTAGAAGAATTAAACATTCTCCGTTCACTCAGAGGTAAACACACGACAAGATGACAGCAAAGAAGCACACTATGGACTATATGCACAAAGCACTTCCACATTTGATGTATGAGTGCGCCCAACCTTCCGGTGCGGGGAGACTTTAGCGGAGCGCACTGTTGATGTGATGTAAGACTTGGAAGCATAAATCCTTAACCCACTCAAAAAGAACAGGAGTTGCTCCTTGCTTTAACACTATGTCTATCAGAATTTTAAAACTACTAATTAAATCACCCAGAGCCGTAATTTTGATGGCTTGAGCTCTGGTAATGATGTAATTGCTTAAAATTATTATTACACGTAAATAGGAGCCGTTTGAGTAGCTACTAAAGCTATTTTGTTTATTACATTTTTAATGTAAATGTAAATTATGTATTGTAGCTCCTCTCCCGGGACTACTGGAGTCCACACAGTACCCCACCTGCCCCCTACCAGTCAGATGGTAAGGTTGAGGTGTTGGATCTTCAGATGGAACCTGCCAGTTAACTGTTCATAACTTGTTAATTTGTCAAACTGTGCACACAGCAGCGATTGCTCAATATACTCTTGTCTCTCCTCTTTTTCGATGCCTTGACAAATGCACGCAACCACATTCATAAAAAACAATGATTAAAATATACTCCAAAACGCTGACAACTGGTCGAGGTTCTCTGAAGGAGAACAAACGACGATGGCCATTAGGTGCGTTATGAGATTTTCCCGGAAATACGTCACGGCTATTTGTGCATTGAGTCCATTGAAGTGAAGAAGAAACCGACTACTTTATTTAGCGTGGTGAGTGATATAAATTATTTTATTGACCGTTGAAAGTTAAAAGTGAATGACATTTATTTGTGTAATGGCGTCTGTGCGTCGCACTTTCGAATTGGGGTATTCCAGTTGAAAACAATAAACATGTATACGGGAGTAACTCGGGTTATCCCGAATGATTCAGGAAACCAGAATTTTGACATTTAATCAAATATTGACAGCATGTACACGTCACAGACAGGTAGTCAATGCAACTTAAAGTTTAGCTTTTGCGCAAAGTATTTAAGAACAAAACTTGTTTATGGTAGACAAAAAGTGATCGCTATAGGCCTACATTCGATATCTTTGATACAGATCAAACATTTCATCTGAATTGACTTATCCATTTGTTTTTTCTTCATGTTTTGTTTTATGTTCACAAGACCTTTTTATACTCTTTGTGGCTGTATAGTTTGGGCACAGTAAATTTATGTTTGCCTTTTTTTCCTGAAGCTGTAGATGAAAATGAGCCAAATTAAGTAAAATTGCAGAAGCAGCAGCAGGCAAAAATGATCTGAAATTAGAACTAGGCTACAACTTGGCAGTTGGTTGATCATTTACGTTCACATGACTGGCCTTATATTTTATTGATCTTTCCAAATAGTTTCCCTTGGTTGAAAAATGCAGATGCAGAAGAAGTCCCAGCTAAGCCACAAATATTGCAGTCAGCAGGTCATAACTTGGAATTTAATGATGACTTTACTAGACGAGAATTATATGTCTTGGTTTCTTATTCAGTTACTCTTTCACTCGGATGTGACTTTTCTATTAAGTCTTCTAATTATTTGTGTTCTCCAATCCTGAGTAATCCCTAGCTGTGTTAACTTGTTTGTATGGGGCATTAATTCAGCTATACAGTGAGAAGCCTCCCCCTCTTTCTTTGCACCAACTCGCATATATTACCATCACTCCTCCATTCTATTAACACACACTGGCAACAGTGAGATCAACTTGCTTCAAAGTGTTGTATATAAAGGGTATTTATGTGGAAAGGGAACTCAACACATTTTCAAGAGCATGAAATCACTGTTAATCCATTTAGGTTGGAAGTCATATTTTATTATTAGTCCTATCCATTTAAGTAATGGGATTCTGCTTGCTACACAGCCGAGTGCTATATTCAGAGGAACCTGTTGTTAACTCAGGCTAGGAGGTGTTGGATAAATTAGTTGTGTAACATATTACGTAAGCTTTGACAGACTCATGGGATGTACAGTCAAAAATGTGTAGATTTGTAGCTGCAGAATTTTCACTGGTGGGATTTATTTCAGTGGTTAAAAAAACAAAAATAATGTGTAATATTATAAAAACAGGATGATGGATGATATATTTTTTCATATTGTTCATTTAATATAGTAAAACATTTCCATTTGAATCATGAAAAAACTACCTCTGAGTGCAGTTGTGGTTTTGAAGGACATGCCTCATTGTAAGTGCCTGCTAAAATTCCAAGAAAAAGATGGCAAGAGGGCATTCTGATCATTTTGGGTCAATACCCATAGCGGGCGACTCTGCAGACCCTTCATCTCGATTATACAAGGTGAAGGAGAGATGACAAGGTTACGTACAGCGGGGATCGTTTTCACTGCAACCTGTAACCTTCTTCATGTCTTTTTAAACACGTATTTTTTTGTCATCTTGAATTTCAGTTATAATTAAACTGAAATGACTCTCTACTTTTCTATATTGCTTTCAAGGGAACTGCAACAAAGACAAAAGAGAAATAGAGCAAACCAACACTCTGTAATATTGTTGGTTAATGTGCCACTATAATGAACTGAACATCTGGACTTAAAAATCATGTCTGCACTAAAAATCCCCCACTCAAAAGACTCAGTAATGATTTTAGACGTGTTTCCTGACGGTTTTAGCACCCACAAATTGGGCGAAACAGTGACGTACTGTACGTCACACCTGTGTCAGAGGCAGAGGATGAGCTCATTTACCAGTAGTAGTGCGTGTGTCTATCTCAGCTTTGTCTATTATTTTTACACAATAGTAATAATTTGAAGTGGTGAAAATAGCTTGACGACAAATCTGTTAACGCTCTTGAACGCTAAAAATGTCTGAGAAGTAAGAAACACCACCTTTTCTGTGGAAGAAAGCAGCGCTCTGTAGTTTTCACCTGGAATGTTTTTTTGGTAGGTAATAACGAGTGCAAGTAATGATAGATAATGTACATTTGAGTAGGGTTGTTTTGTTTAACTTGATGGCTGCAGTGAGGAAAGAGCCACAACACTTATTGTAACCACTCGGAGCATGTCTTCGCCAATCTTTTGGTTTGGCTTTGGTTAGTTTTGTTGTTTTGTGTTTTGTCATGATCTGTGTTTTGTTTTGTTTGGTTTTGGTTTGGTTTTCGTTGTCATGTCTCCTTGTTGTCATTGTGCTTGTCATACACCTTGTGTCTCGTTTCGTTAGTTTGCTCCTATTTAGGCCCTGTCCACACAAAAGCCAGTCAATGTATCCTCACAAGTTTCTTACCGTTTAGGCCGTTCGTCCACACAATGGTGCTGTTTCGGAGCTTGAAACCGATCACTTTTGAAACCGGGCTACAGAGTGGAAAGATTTCAAAACGCGCCCGCATTGGTCCGTCTGGACACGATATGCAGGATACTCCTCCAGTGATGACGTTATGGCCGCAGCTCAATGATGACGCATTGTTGCAGATTGATGACGTATGCGGCAATTCTTGCGTGACTGTGCGCGAACCGTCAGTCTGTCAACAACAATGGCGGATAAATGTGTCGTAGTCGTTTTGCGCAGCCTCCTTAGTTTGCTTATGCAGTAAAATATTTTGCTTCTTTATTCCCACTTTCAACAAGCGGTGTTGTACTTGAATCCCCAGCCATTGTCACTTCTCCTGTGTTTGTCTTTTTCATGTTGTTTTGATACATGCAAAGTCGTGTTTGATCTGTAGATTGCAATAAAGTTTGAAAAAAAAAAGTGTCTTCTTCGCTGATACGCTTTTCGTTAACTCCATGTGGCTGCGCTACAGCGCCACTCCAGACTTGGCATATACATATAGGTCCTCAGCGTCTTTGTTTAAGGAACAACGCCGGCTTTGCTTTCATCTGGACAGGGCCTTACGCCCAATTCACACTGACTGCGGAACGGACGCGATGCGTTTTCCGTACAGCCGCCGCAAGGAATAGAAAGCATTCGAGTCTGCGTGTCAATTCACACCAGCTGCAGTGCGGTGCATATGCGGTGCGGAGGAGATGCGGCGCTGCGGAAGGTTTCCGCAAGTGTTCTATTTTTTCCGGACGCCGTATGCGGAACGCTTGCAGATTTTCATGAAGCTGAAGAAATTACACAAGCCAGACAGGAAGTCGAGCGTCGGCATCAAGGTCAATCCGGTATATTTAAAAATAAAACTGTTTGCGAACTCTTTTTGGGGGGAGAGAAGCTAGCTAACTACATAGCAAGACATGAGTCGGACATTTAAAACGAGCTTAGAATAAATGAAACATGACAAAATAACACTATTTAAATACAAAACTTACTTACCCATGGTAGAAGAGCCATGGTAGTCATTCATTTGCATCACAGAGTCTATGGCTGCGTTCACACTGCAGCTTAATTCCGATTTTTTCCACAAGTATCTGATTTTTTCATGCAGTGTGAACGGTACAATTCCGATTTTTTCACACCAAACCTGAGCCTCTTTTGTATGTGGATATAAATCGGATATGTATGCGATGCGTCTGCACTGTGAACGCTCATCCGCACGCACCCGATTCATACGTCATCAAAAGCCTGATATATCCATAGCCCGCTAAAAGCATCAGACATCATGAAGTGCGTTTGTGTATAGATAATTTTCCACCTTTATACTTGGGGTTTAGTAAGTTGTTTTATGAGTTGTATCACTTGTGGCTTTGTTTTTTGTTTTTTTGTCAACACAGAGCACCAGCCAGCACATCACTGACAATGCAATAACTTCAATTTTTTTAGGATATTAAATTATTATTATTATTATTATTATCCATCCATTTTCCGAACCACTTATCCTCACTAGGGTCACAGGCGTGCTGGAGCCTATCCCAGCTGTAAACGGGCGGCAGTATTATTAAATTATAATTGTTTCCTAAAAACCTTACATTTGGAGGTGGGAAGATTGATATGAGTAAATACTACCACTTGATAGTACAGCGACTTGTGTCCATTTCTGTCGCTGACGTGTACACCAAGTCATGGGGACATATCAATGTTGCCAATGAAAAAGTTGCATTCCAGTGGCAATTATTTATTTACAGACTGCTATAAAACTGATTGATGGCATTGAAAGTGAATGTTTCATTTTCTCGAAAAAATATAAATATAGTGAGCTTGGGCATGAAAAATGAACCACTTTGACCACAGTGCTCCTCTCAAAACAGGCAAGCTTCATTCAGGTCAAGAATTTCTTCCAAATCCTAAAGAACAAAAAAACAAGGTCTTCAGTATCATCTAAATGACAACGTAAATAGTTTGCAGTTTAATTGGTCCCCAGTTTGAACTTTTTCTGCAGGTACTCTGACTTTGTCGCACATTTCAATAGCTTGCATGTTAGGCTCAATGAATACTCTATCTGTGCGTAGGTGTGAATGTTAGTTTGTCAAAACTAAACTAAAACTGTATTCAACTACAGCACAAATAAAGACCTCTCCCCTGAATAGACACACATATTAATCTGCAGTGGAAGGAATAAATGACTGGGCAGTATATAGTAAAATATGCTAACCTTGTCCTATAGCCTACTAGTAAATTAAAGTCTGATGGCACATTGACTTAATTGTGACAAGATGACCACGGATCATTTACCTTCATGGTCAGTAATGTTCATGGACCAGCCAGGACACCTCTCATAATGAGTTAACATTTGTATTAGCAGTGTTACTATTCAGTGCTTGTACAAATATCAACACCCTTATTTTCTTCTTATTATTTTTAGTTACATTTCATTAATCTTGATTGCTGTTAGATATTGAATATTCAAAATGTCTGCTAGTATAAAGAGAATAAAACACTAATACGCAGAATAAAACGTACAAGTGTGCATTTGCAATTTCCAAAAAATAAACATAAAATGCATGGCTTAACTTCCGAGAGAAGTTCCAGTAGGCATGAAAATACTGAATAACTGTTGTAACTGGATTCCTCAAAGGCATAGTATCAAGCATGAACATCAATAATAAAATGCAAGCGAGCGTTAAAAAAAAAAAAAAAAAAACTACAACTGTTACCATGAAAATCATTTTTCTGCTCAGTGGTCACAACTCTCACAACCTCAGGGAATATTGCCTTCTTAACCTTCTTGCAGGTTTCCTCCCCAGTTTTGCATGCTATCAGAATGCCCAAAACTCGCAAGATTCTTCCCATTCAGGACTCTTCAGTCATGTCAATTTGCATCAGTACAATAGATCTGTTCCTGCTGCACATCAAGAAAAATGCAGTTTTCCTGTACAAGCAGAAACTGTCTACACATTGTAATGGATTTAGAGCGGAAATGCTCCATTGCCTGACTTAAACAATATCCTGGAAGTCAGTAATCCCCAAACCCCACATTCATCCTCCGGGGAATTTCATAAAGCTTATTAAATCGGCGTTAATCCAAACACCTGTCATCAAATGCTAATTTGTAAAAACATGCAACGGGGATGTTTTCTATAATTTCTTTAACACTTGAGATAAGATGCAGATGTTTACATATGACGGTAATATATTGGTATTTTTAATATGAAACTCGTGCGTTCAGATTTGTGTGAATTGACAACCTCCCCAGGCATCCCACAACTTCACCACCATAAAAGGGGTCCAGTGGAAGAACAAATTGGAGAAACATTTGAATGCTTCCCAGTAACTGATCTGTAATGGGGAGAAAATGTATGACATGTCCAAGGGTCCATGACTGACGGATATTTGCACCATTGGGATGGCGGCTTTCTTTCCTTGCGGCAGCCCTACTTCTCAAATGCAAACAGTCTTGAACACATTGACTATATAAGCAGGTCAAAGCAAAGGTCAAATAATACAAGACTGACATTGTGCAAATGCTTAGACATGCAACCTCTTCACACCGTCAAGCAAACATGAAGGCAAGGAGCATCTTGAAATTTAATTGTTTGTATAATCTGCAGTCAGGATGTAATTTCACCCTTGGCGAGAGAATATCTCATGTGCATAAGACCTCAGACTGTATGATGACTTGCATGCATGTGACCCAAGAAGCGTTGTACAAATGAAATTAGTTTCATATATCATCTGTAGTGTCTGCTTTCTTGCTCTTATATTCGGTGTTTGGGTGCTCAAGCAAAGCAATGTTTTTCAGCCATATTGATATTCGCTGTAGACTGCTCCCATCCTGTCATTTTGTCAACACCATCACTGTTTGGCTGAGCTCAGCCAAGCAAGGCACCTGACAGACAGGCAAACCAGAGTGGTGGACTTTGGTAACATAACACCCGATAGCTACCCTCTTTGAACCTAACAGAGAGGTTCACTGCTCATACAGTACTGTACATACACACCCACACAAAGCAGCGTTGCATTCTGTGGCTTAGATATCTCTTTGCTCTCATGTTGCTGCTGAAATACAGAATGAAAACTGGGCGAGACAGATTGATCAGAGAGATACAATCAGCAAGAAGGTGAACTGCATGAGTGGGTTTCCATTTGGTGCCAAATGACACTGCAGATTGATTGGCGAGTGACAAAAAAAAAACCTTAATCCAAAAAAACGTTATTCCCAGAACACTATCTCTCGGTCAGTAAAATGTAGTAATCTCCCTGCAGTGGTACTTTTACTGTTTTAATTCAATATGATTTTTCAGTATGTTGGAGATTGGCCAATCTATAAAAACAGTAGCATGGTGAAATGGGATGCTATAAATGTCCAATAAAACCAAGTTTCAACATAAATGTTCTGTAATTTCCTTATTTGCTTTTTTTGACCAAAGTCCTCCACTAGGCTGACCAGAGGTCCCGGTTTAAGTACGACAGTCCCGGCGAGCTGAAAGTACCACTGTGCATGCACTCAGCGCCAGTTTTCCGACGCATATTAAATGAATGAAATTAACTGAAGTCCTTTATTCACATTCAAATGGGTTTTAACTATGTCATATAATTGTCAAATAATGGATAAATAAAGACAGACACACTGGGTACTTCTTTTCAATGCATCTTTTAGATGCAAGAGCCTGTCAAGAGTAGCTGACGGAAACTTGCCATGCACAGACCCGACGGTAACTTGGCATGCACATGTACAGACCACTCGGTCAGTGCCGTTTGACAAGCAGCTTATTTTGGCAGTACACCAATTTTGAGCCTTGTGTCCCAAGCTGCGGCGAATTTCGGCAGCCCCATTGTTTTGTTTTGTTTTATTTATTTTTTAGCCAGTCAGCATGCTAATTGTTTGGGGCATGTGCATGTCAATCACACAGTTCTGATAGTGATTCATGCGACTAATCTAACTACATCTAGGGCGCGTTCAAAAATACGCTTAGAGCGCACACTGCTTCGCTCTAACAGTTCGGAAACCCTCATGGTCGGGAGACGACAGCTCTACCACTGAGCCATGCCGCCCCAACAACAGCAACTGGAAGTATCATTATTGAAATGTTGAGAGTGTGGTCGAAAATGTTCTCCTTCACCGGAAATCAGAGTGTGGTCAATTTAACACTCAAGGTAGTGCTATTCAGGTTACACCCAACATCCACCCCAACACTCAAGGACATGTACTCTGACAAAGCGTATTTTTTTATCCTAACAATGTTAAACTTCAGCACTTATTGCATATTTGATCAAACACTGGAAATTTAACACTGACCGATTTGCTGTGTATCCTCCACACATCATTTGGAGTTCAGACGTGCCATTGAATACTAACATCAGGCATCAGATCACTTGAAAAACTACAAAAATATTTGGGGGAAAAGAACTTGTTCTAAATGCAAAAGACCAAATGGGAAATGATCTCCTTGTACATAGTGTGCGCACCGGGTAACATACTCATCTGTCGTAAAACATTGAATAAACAGGGTGATAGGTGACTACTGGAAGTTGAGGTTGTCAGCCAAGATGGATCCTGAGACTAGAATATACTAAGGAAATGATGTGATAAAAATAACAGAAACCAACCAGACGCCTTCAAGGAGGTGTGCTAGCAACTGATAAAGGATTCAGATTTATATAGCCTTCATAAAACATAAGCCCATATTTATTTTGCTGAAAACTTGAACATGAGAGATAGGTAGGCTGCATAGTCTGCTCAGTATTGGTTACCAAATAAACACGAAACAGAAAATCATGAGTGCATTTTGGTAGTTTTGATTCATAGTTTTAGAGTTAAACTTGGGTTTGTTTTGTCTAAATATTGACTGTATGCATATCTTCTTTGTGTCGCCTACCATAGCACAGGCTATATCTGGTTTGTGAGTGGAGCAAAGTGTTAATTAAACAGGTGAGCAACTCCCTTTTTGTTGACTTACACACTCCCACCCCCAAGACTCAGGCTTAGGCGGTCATTTAATTGCTGCTCTCAAACACACATAAAACCTCCTTTTCTCCTTTGCTTAATTTAGTGCAATGCAGCAAATGATTATCTAATGAACATAACAGTCCAAAAAAAGTAGTATTCCACGAGGAACAAACTGAAAAGACTGACTACTTATCAGAGATTTGACATAAGATGTTTCTCACAAGAAGAATGCAGAGCAACATTTCCCATTGGAAAATGTCAACGCTTTAATTCATTTTACTTAATCTACCTTAACTGGTCATTGATTGTAAAAGGGTGAAAGTATGCAATTTAGCAGAAGTGGAATATATACTATAACCTGTATTACTATATCAGTTCACATTCATTTCAATTCAGAATTTAACATATAGGGATATTAATAGAGCTAACAACTTTGTGGTATTCACCTGGGGAATTCTGCAATGGCTTTGGAATACATGAACATAGTATTAAAGTAGACAATTGAATAAATGAATGCAATACCATTGAGAAGAAGAAGAGACATTTGTCTCTTCTTCTTCTCGCTGGCGCAAAATAAATAATGAAAGGGATGAACGACTGAGGTCTGGCTTCATCTTCCATGATCCAAGCATTTTGTGTATACCTGTATAATTTATAAGCCTTTTTTGTTCATGCCAAAAGAAACATCTTCATCTTCCGAGTTCTCCATTTTGTAGATAATTCCGCTGAGCTTGGTTCCGCCGGTAGTATACCAATTGTAGTTGTAGAGACAGACGAAAAGAACAAAAGTGGTCAACGGATACAGCCGACGGCAACATCATGATCACATAAGTGGGAGCAACATCTCAAAATGCTCAAGACGGTGAGAAAATATTTGATATTTACAGCGCAATTACTTGAGTCTTGAGCCACACTAACCGTAGCAGAGAAGACATTCAATAGAAGAGAAAGTAAACCCTGAACAGCAATAAATGTCGAACATGCTGCTCGTGAAAAACATGAAGTCTGTTCAGACTGTTTACTTGATGAAAAGGTGAGAATCACTGCAGCTGGGAGGCAAGAAAAAAAAAGATCATACAAGGTAATATTGTACGCTATCAGTCGGATGGATATTTGGACACTGTAGTGCAGTGATTCCCAACCCGGTTGCAGTGTACAAGTAGATCTTTATTCAGCCCTCTATGCCAGTGACATATAGTCACAGAAAGAACAATTAAATGCTCTTTCATTAGATGGCAGAATGTACAATAAACCTGTGTATCTGTCTGTTACCGTTCAAACAACAGAATAAGCCCTTTCCACCTGTATATCAGCTTTGTGTTATTTGTCGATCCCACGTGTAGTCTTCTCATATATATTTCACAAGTAAGTGAGCACATCTCTTTTGCCAAAGTAATCCATCCACCTTGCAGAAGTGGCATATTAAGGTACTGGTTAGACAGCTTGATTATTGCACAGGTGTGGCTTAGGCCAGTGGTTCTCAGCCCTAGTCCTCAAGTACCCCTATCCAGCCTGTGTTACACGTATCCCTCAGCCAACACGGGTGTTACAAATGATCAACTAATCAACAAGCTCTGCATGAAGCTTGACAACGATCCTCAGATGTGTTGGCGGAGGGAAACATGGAAAACGGGCTGGATAGGGCTACTCGAGGACCACTGGCTAAGGCTACCCACAATAAAAGGCCACTCCAAAATGTGCAGTTTTCCCTAACAGCACAAGATTAGTTGGGGACCTTCAATGCCTCTCCTTCATGCTCTCAACTTGCTCACTGCAATGTCGCCAGCTATTTTAAAGCGTTCTTGAAAGAGCCACTGAAAGCTTGTTTCAAGCTTTTTCCTTCTTTAGCAATCAGTAGTAGAACCTAGGTTGTGAAACCAAAATCACGTTGTTGTTTTTCTCACCAAAAAGCACAGAATGTGTTTGCCAGAAACATGTCAAGCAGAATGGTGACATTGACTCTAATATTGTTTGCATTAGTGACACCATTACAAAACAGACTGAGAAATGGTGTGTACTGTTAAAATGATGTTTATTTAGAGATATGCAGGACAACTCGGAGTGTGGCTTTTTTCACATGGAGTGAGCTTTCTAACAATTGCGAGAATCCAATTAAAATTATCTGTTTATATCATACATAACATATACATATCTATATATGCATAACCTTCATTGAATACTCTCAATTGTCCTTAGGTGTGTACGTGAGTGTGTTGCTTATTTGTCACTATGCCTTGCCAATCCCAGGTGTACCTTGCCTCTCAATCAAAGCTGGAATAGGCGCCAGCATAAGCGGCATAGAAAATAAACACATGGATACTATTCAATTCTCACTTTCACTACCTTGAATTTGAAACCTTTCCAAGTTTCCATGCACTTAGGGATATGCTGATTGCTAAGATGGATGTTGAAACGAACGATAAAAATAAAAAGCCCAGATCCTGTTTGAGTTGTAGTGAATGATCAGTAGATGTCTGTTTCAGATGCAAGGGAATCATATAAAGCGTGCAAGACGATGACACTTTAACTCAAATATTCTGCCATGACCAACATCCACATTGAAGAACCTCTGCAAGGCCTTGAGCGTCACATTTATATGCATTGATCAGATGTGACAAGATCCAAAAAGCACTCAAGCATGCTGCTTTAGCTTCAAAACAAATTGACTCAAAGCTGCAGCGCAACAATACGTTGAAAAAGTCAGTTAATATTCGCTGCCACTATGACAAGGGATGGTGCTCATCTTTTTTTTATTATGGTCATACATCTTGCACTACAGTGTAAAACAAAGAGCCAAGCCCTCCAGTAATGACTCATTTCTGAGAACACAAGTATCAGTGTTTAGAGGGACAGAGCAATTAAGTCTCTGCCAATTACAACAGCAATTTTGACAGCGCAACAGTATGTGTAGTGACAGCACCAAAGTCGTACAATCAAGCGCCGGTTGAAGCTGCTATAAAGATCCACATCAAAGTTCCTTAGATCGGCTTTAATGATTTGTAGGTGGGAAGAGAAGTCAGCAACACAATAAGCAGGAACATTGTGTTGAATAGAAAAAGGAAAATAAATACATTCCTTGATGTGGAAACAAATAGGATGATGTGAAGATGTACATGAAAATGTGTAAGACTACACAAATATTTTAGCATTGACAATCGAAAGCAAGTAGTATTAGTATGAAGTTGTATAAAATATTTAAATTGATTATCGGAAACTGAAGAAAGGACAATCAGTATTTTTAACATCATAAGATGGAAAGCAGTGTAATACACTGAACCTTCCGTGAATATAAAACTAAGCAACCCTTCAACCTGCATGATATGTGGTAATTCCAAGTGCATTATTTGATGGAGCCTTTCAGAGGCCATCACACTGCTCCCATCGGGCCCATCCAGTGATTTGTTTTCCTTTCATTTAAACTGCCAATTGAGCTTAGATGCCAAACATTAGCGGTGAGGATTGCTTCATAAAGAAGGGCTGTCCTGTCCTGGGTCACGTTCGCCGCTTACATGCAGAGGTGTGTAGCAACATGTTACATTTACTCTGTTACAGTTGCTCAAGTGATAATTTTATTTTATTTTTTTATCAAATGTACTTACAATGTAGTTTTAATACAACATACCATTTACGTTAGTATTTATGTTAAGAAGAAACATTACTTTTACTCTGCTACATTGAGCTAGATACTACTTGCTACTTCTATTTATCAATCAATAATTAGCTTGTTGCGATCTATTCGGTTTTGGCTCATCAGAGAGACTTCCTCCTTGGGTGCTAAACATTAGTGATATTTGACTGCATTTCATCAATCAAATGGCATCAGGCAGTCACATGACCGCACAGGTTTTTGCAGACCTGTCAAGGTGACTGTAAATGGTGGAGTGACTGAGTGACGTGCGTTTATATTTCAGACTACGGAAAACAACAGCTTTGTCTGTGTCTGCATAAACGTGGAAATTGCAGCCTACTTCTGACTTCTGTAGGTTTTTTGTTGTTGTTTTTTTATGTTTTGGCTGTGCTTAGGCCAACATTAACTTTATGATCAGAAGTAACTATCAGACAGGCATATTTTGGGGTAAATACTGCAGTGTAGCTTCTGTCTCACACGCACGCTTACACACGCACACATTCCAGTTGTTTTGCAAGTGCCAAAAAGCTAGATCAATAAATGTGGTCAACAAAGCAGCGTGTGATTTGAATGTAATTGGTTATTTCTGAGCAAAGTCACATACCAGTTACAAGAGGGTGTGCACACTTGTTCAACCAAATATTGTTATTTTATTTTGTATCTCTCTCCAGCTGACATAGGCTTCAGTGCCCCCCGCGACCTTTGTGAGGACTAAGCGGTTAAGAAAATGGATGGATGGATGGATAGGTTATTGGTCACATTAATGGTTGAAAATGTTTAGAAATTATTCATGTTGGTTATTTATTTATTTTTTCCAAACATCATATATATATATATATATATATATATATATATATATATATATATATTTTTTTTTTTTTTATATATATATACCGGTATATAATATATTCACTGTATCCTTCTCTTGGCAAGCCTATTGTGCTGTGTCACAAGGAAACACAAATGTATAGTATAAAACCATGGGGATTAATTTGCCTTAATTTAATTTGTTTGTTTGTTTGTTTGTTTTAAAGATTTTTATTTAAAAAATATATATATTAAGTAATATTGTTCAGCAATATCTGAATTTGGAGATTCATATTTTATTTCCTTATTTTTATTTTATTTGAAGTTCATGCTCTAAGCAAAAACCAAATCAGAAGTTACTCACCTGCTGCTCAGTACATGAGTAGTTTTTTCAAAGTACTTTTTACTCACACTCAAGTAAATATTAGAAGGACAAATTTTTACCTTAACTTGAGTCATATTATTTTAAAATAACAGCACTCTTACCTGACTACAGTTTTGGTCTACTCTACCCACCTCTGCTTACAAAGGCAGGGGAAGAGCAGAAGAGGAAACTCAATTACAGTTTTGTTGTGGCGGGGTGGGGGTTGTGGGGGGGGGGGGGGGGGGTTGCCACCAGGACCAGCCAAAACGTTTGTCATCTTATTGTCTGGTTGTAGGAAAGCCTTTCTCTGAGTGACTTCATAGGATACTGCCTCAATAAAATATCATATGAGACTTGTTTGTTCTCAACGTGTGTACCCACCCCTTCTTGCTTCCTGGTTACCCATCATTCACTGACCTTCAGAATTTAGAAACACTGATATGAACAAAAAATTAATGGTCTGACCAACATTCACTGGTCCATTAACTGTCACGGATAACCTTTTGCCTTATGGAGAATGCTTCATCTGAAGAGTCTGAACAACAAAAACAAAAAACAAACAAAAAAGTAAGGGAGATTTGTGATCCACAGTACGGCAGGGGACTGCAATAATAATAATAATAATAATAATAATAATAATAATAATAATAATAATAATAATAGTAGTGTTTATAAAATAATAAGAAGGGGAAAATACATGACAAATATGTCGTCCTAAACAGCTGTGATGCAGCAATTTTTAAAGATAAAGATATACAATACAAGATTTAAATTGCTTAGCTAATATTCACCTAAACTGCTAGATTAAAATTGGATGCATTCTTATTATTATTAATAAAATAAAGTGAAGAATGTCCAAGTTGCTATGGCTTCTTTTGATTCTTCTATATACAGTATATACAGCACAGACACACCCCCACACACCCCCTCAGTACTCTTAATATTTTCGTGTTTAAATCAAATGTAACCTAACTTTCACCCTTCTACTTTTTTTTAACGCATCAGGACCGTGGGGTGATTAGGCATTCCAAGTTTCCAGTGACTTTATAGATAAAAAATGTGCATAATGATCGTTCTTCTTTCTGAGTAACAACTTAGAAAGTTTGTGATCCAGATAAGCCTCAGTCAAATGAGAAAAACATCTGTGAGCTCTGTACTCCATGCTGAGATAAACCATTTGTCCAAATCAATCCATCACACTCATCTTCAACAAACAATACTCAAGGATGCAAGGCTATTTGCGTTCACTTTACCTCCTGATGATCTTGGTGAACATTTTCCAGTAAGGCATTGTCTAGTTTTCATTATCATTTCTGCTTGGTCAGTGCTTAGGCCTGAGTTGACCTGGACCATAGTCAATTAACTAAGGGACCAACTGTGGCAAATTATGTTTTATAACAAAGATTTGTCACTACGCTTTTATTGTTGGAAAATGACATAACATTACATGTTGCTACATATAAATTCAATACATCCTCATCTTCATGCAGTAATGAATTGCTACGACTTCATTCATTCATTGTTCTTATCTAGGCTAACAAAAATTGGAACAATTTGAATAAACATACTCTACACAGGCATACATAGACTTCATGTTCTATTCTATCATTTCAATAGGTACGCATGTTTTTTCTACATTATAATGTTTCATAATTTTAAGATGCAGAAAGTAACAGCTGGTGGATAAAAGCTTATGTTTTCTCACATTGAAATTTACATACAGCGGTGCTTTGAGATATGAGTTCAATTTGCTCCTTGACCACGTGCATAACTCAAAACACACGTATCTCAAATCCCCCTCCCTCATCGAATGGAATAAAACAGCTGTTGTCACACTTCCTCACTTAGTTCAACGCGCATTGTGCTGCTGCTCATTCTGGTGTGTGCATGCTGTGGACACCTGGGGGTAATATAAAGGCCAATTCATACTTCACACTTAATTTCCTGCTTGTATGCAGCAGCCAATCATATTGCAATGGGGCAGTTGGATTCACAATAGTTCAAAGCAGCGTGGTGCCGCCTGCCTGTAACACAAGTGGGATTCATAGTCATTCTTCGCTGAGGATAAAGAACACAGTATATGACAGAATACTATTACAGAACCCTCTTTTCCGGACTATAAATCGCACTGGAGTATAAGTCGCATTTTTTGTGGGTAAACTACTTGACTAAAGACATACATTACGTCATTTTGGAAGGCAAAAGTTGACTACTTGCAGCTGGTATTCTATAGAATAAGATTTTCTTTTGGGGGCATTTGTGTTAAGTTGTTCTCAATTGTCTTTGTAAGCTAATAATTACCGTTTAAATATTTAATTGTTAAGGAGTAGGAGATATCGGTGTGTAAGTCTTGACTGCCCTCTTGTGGCTGTCTGTGAAATTATATGCACCCGTATATTTTTTAATGTATAAGCCGCTCCAGAGCATAAGTCGCAGGAACAGCCATCGTATGAAAAAAAAGTGTGACTTATAGTCTGGAAAATACGGTATGTTGTCTATCTTCAGGTGTTGCTCCATTGTTTGTATTCATATGCTTTAAGGCACAGGTCTCAAACTCTTAAATACACATGTAATTCTCTTTGTTTTCAGTTTATTTTGAGAGTAAACTTAAACTGAGTGTGGCAAAAAACAGCTTGAAGCCACTTTTTTTGAACATTTACAAATTCTATCCATACCATACAGCGCTCGTGTCTCAAGTTTGCACTCACAAGTCGAAGCAAAAACGTAGCCGTTCGATGACTCGTATTTTGAAAAACTCTGATGACTAATATCTCATGGCACCACTGTATATGCTATATTTAATAGGGATGTAACAATATGATAATTATCACGATATTGTTGGGAGGTTGGCGATTTTAAAGAAAGGTCACAATATTGAAAAAAAAAATGCTGATACTAAAAAAAAGCACAATATTGTGCTTTTTTACATAACAGCTATGCATATAAACCATCTACAATCTATAATAACACTTAATATTGAGGCACTTGCTAATGTACACACACCTCCACATATTGACTTGGTTCACAAGCATATTACGTTCCTCTTCATCTGACCATTAGTGTGGATTTTAAACATAGGCGGCCAAAACATGCCTTGTGAAAATTAAACTGCACTAAAAAACTAGCCACCAGAGGGTGCTAGAAACGCACAAATGGAAATCAACCTGATTTTTTTAACAGATGTGCTGCTTTTAAAATCGTGGCAAGCCTTCGACGATTTATTGTGGCAGATTTAATATCTCAATATCAGGATAATGCTTTTATCGTTAGATCCCTAATATTTAATACAATGTACCACGTCACATTCAATGTGCATGAACAAAATTAATTAGAGTGATTTGTGCAGTCATTTCCATACATAAGTGTGTCTGTCTGACATCATTTAACAATGCACCATCTACCATCTCTCCCTATCCTTTCTCTGCTATGGTGGGCAGAAAAGCCCGTAGCCGCAATTTGCACAGTAAGGTTTATGGTGGGCTTACCTATGCATGCTGTTTAGTTTTGCAAAACATTGTGTTATATAGTGCGTTTTATAAAACATCACATATAGTATTTATTAGATGTGCATGTATTTTAGTACATTATTTAACAAGAAGATTAGATGTGAAAGTCAGTCAAAGAGCGTTTTGCTGTTTGGCACTTCACCAGTTTTATTTCATGTGAAAAAGACCACTTGAAACAACAGATACTTGTCTGTACTCAATCAGCAATCTAAGACTATCTCTTGCCCTTCCGTGTGACATCTCAAACAATCTAACATTTTGGAACTAGTGGAGACAGTGCCAGGTAAAGCAGCTTCTTCTAAGAAGAGCCTGCTGATGCAAGAGGCATCAAAGACGGTGTCAAGGAAATGTGTCAAAATGTTTTAAGAGAAACCCTGAAAGAGAATACTTGAAAGTGTAAAAGGGTGGGATTGTTTGATCTATACAGAAGGGGGAAAAAAAGCTGAATGGAGAAGAAGCGCATTCTTAGCCTTACTACCCTGACCTGGGGTGGACAGTCATATCTCACGGGGCTGGTGTCAATGCAGCCTTGTGTTCTGCCTAAGTACCAATTGATTTCAGCAATAGCACAAAACCCTGCACACTCATTCTGCGGCTGGAGTTTCTTACTCAATTCATTAAATTCAAACCTTTTTGATCACTTGCTCCTTGGAACTGGAGTTGGCATCGCTGCTCCGATACAGACATAAGCTGGCAGGTATACATTTTTAATTAACAGCCATGCTATTTTGATTATGATAACAGTACCATGGATGCCATTTTAGATTTCAGGGCAATGAAGCAGAAGCATGCATTTATTACACAAGGCAATTGTATCAGGTCAGACTTATAATACAAAAGGGATTCATTCACAGACCAATGATGTGATGATTGTGACAAAGCGAGGCAGAGCTCGACCTAGACTCGACAGCACGGCTCACAATTAATTCTCGTCCGCCTTCTATTCAGTAATATTCAATGTTACAGTACTATGCCACAGTGAACAGAAAATGATCCCTCTGAATCACAACTGAGTTTACATTCAAAAAGTACCATCTGACCAAAATGAAATCCCACTTTAATATGTTTTGTTAGCAAACAGACAACAAAGGGAAAACAAGTATATATATATATATATATATATATATATATATATATATATATATATATATATATATATATATATATATATATATTGATAAATGTAATAGTGTCCTCTCAACAATTGTGCAATGTTACATCAAAACATAAACATCTCAATGATAATGTAGTTAATTAATGTGCGCCTCAAAAACTAATTAACATATTCGATTACGTGAACAGACATGAAATATGTCACAATTGCAGCAGGGAGCTAATAATGGAGCCCAATGCTAATTAAAGTGTTATGTATCAGGTGTACATTAGTTTCCCAGTTCAATGGTGACATTTGACTGATGCTCACAACCATAACAGAAATAGAGGACGCCTAGCACTCCTCTGGGCCTTTCTTCTCGATCAGTCATTCTTAACCTTGTTGTTGGAGGCACTGAACGAGTAGAGTTGCCTTTTAGTTTTCATCGAAACTGGCTCTCTGTGTTCCTGTATCCACCATCTCCACGCAGCCTAAGGAAGTGTTCCTTTAGTTTTGCTCAATAGCAAGTTGTGCTGGACTAGAATTGCTCAAATTGGCACTTCAAATCATGCAGTTAGGACGCTGACTCCCATCACTGATGTCAACTCTATATCTACTAAGCACTTTAAACCAACCACCGCTGTTTTCTTAAGATGGAACCATGTGGCAGATACAACGAAAACACCAGAGGCCCCAGAATTGAACCCTGTGGAACACCATACGTTCCGTTATACATGTGAATTCATATTGCACTTATTCGTCCGACCACTTTATTTGTTTTCTCGACAGTATGAAGGGATTATAATAATAAAGAAATCACACAGCGTACCATCACAACAGCCACAAGTCAACAACTGAGCGCACCAAATTCCCTGCAGCACAGTTAGGCCAAGCAATGAAGCGTTATCACCTTTCAGCCAATGATGGCTTACCGGCGTATCGTCACGAATAATTTGAGTCGGGTGTGTGTCTTGAGCTCCGCCGAGCCACTGAGACTCACTCAGCGAAACCCCCGGAGTTGGATCGAACCCAGGTTAAGAACCACTGTTCGAGATGCAGTAGTTAGACTCAATAATATCACAACAAAGCTATGAAAACACAGACAAATGCAAGTTCTAATTACATGGTCAGGTGGTTACGTATACTCCACCAAAACACTTAATTCACAAATCATCTAAGCCTCTGTCATTAACACATCCTAAAAAAATGTGTTCACTTGAGGAAGAGATAAACTTAAAATCTGGCCTGAAATAGATTTGCGATATGTCAATGAATTGACTTTTTGATTGTAATTCTTGCAACCTACAGAAGCTCAAAACAGTATTTATTGAAAAGAGAATTTTCATACTTGGCATCTGTAAAAATATGTTTGATTTGTAATGTTTTCCTTCTAAACATAATATAAGATGCTTATTATACGTGGTCACGGTTAACTAAGTTTAAAGGTACTGTATTAACCCTCAAGCGGCACGTTGCAATGTGTGAGGAGTAGCAAAATTACCTCCACAACACCGCAAGCTCCCATTAGTACCCAAAGAACCCCTTTTAAAGGCTCAAGTGTAATTTTGTGAATAATAAGCCATGCACTGAAAAGTACACTTGAATGTAATAACAGCTAAATTAAGACATCATTAAGTTAGAAATAATCAATTGTTTACAACAAGATCACATTAAAAGAAGTTATATTTTGCACACATGCTATTTATCTAAGGTAAACATGACCACAGGCTACAAGCGTATGTATTTGCTTATTGCTAGATTGCTATGGGCTGATACATTAATGCAGCCTGGAGTAATACAAGTCATACATCATTAGTTAACCTCTGTGATATTGATGCATGTTGTACATGGGTAATAATCGTACTTTCCATCATACTCAAACGTTGGTATTGACCTTCTTTTCAGTAACAACAAACATATATCTGTTCAAAAATGTCATTTACTTTGTTCCCAAAGAAAATATGAAACCAGAATTAAAATGTTTTAGGCACCAAGTGCAGGAAAGGCAAGTTTTTGTTGTTGATTTCTTAAAAAAATTGCATAATGCATGATGTCGTTCTGCATCTGATTCTCCAAGGTATCATCAAAACCTTGAATTTCTCCTCACGACTCATTAAGACAGTGCAGGCACTGACAGGAAAGGAAGATTTTTCAACCATTTCATGCCTTACCAAAACTCTCCCAATCATACACTGCATCTCTCTGAGTCATTCTTTTTCCCTATGACTCTTCTTCCTTCTAAATGCAAAACATACATCACACACACACACACACACACACACACACACACACACACACACACACACACACACATGCTCATTATTTGCAAATTGCAGCACCAGCCACCTTTTCCTTTCTTTTCACCTGATTTGAACTTGCTGTCTCTTAAACCGGCATGCAGCAAAAGTCCCAAAAAGCACAGTGCTCACCCCCAACCACCACCACTACCCCAGCAGGCATCGCAAACAGGGAATTGCACACACAATGGGACAACTGTCTCTTAGACGACCTAGAACTGAGGAAGATAATAGCCCAGTTAAACAGATTATCTCTTCCTTCCTCCCTTTAAGTCCTTGAGTTTCCTGAAGCAACATGCGAAATACAGTGAGTCCCTGCCAGGACAATTTTAGGATCTATATTTGACAGGGCAGGACAGAGCTTTACATTATATTGTGCGTTTGCACATCCCTTCTTTTATTTGTTTTAGAGTGTCTGAAACTGGTTGAATGAAAACATGAACCAGTGCCTACCTGGTGTTGAGACTCAAAGCTGGACAGAAAAGCAGCATGCAAAAAGCCTGGATGGATTTCATAGCTGAATCGCACTCCCGTTCCTTCTCCCGTCTCAGATGCTTTTAGCCTTTCCTCTGCGTCTCTCTCCTCACTCTCTTGCTCTCTTCCCACTGGCTGCTTGGGATTTTAGTGCACCCTCACATTTACACACACGCGCACCCTCTCTCACACACACACACGCACATGGGAAGAGGCAGGGAGATGCAACACAGTGGCTGTGCGAGAGGGGGGATATCTGGTTTTAAATAACACAGAGACACGGAGCGACTTGCTAATGAAAAGGAGCGGGTGGGGCTTGAAATGAAGAGAGCGAGATGTGGAGGAGATATGATGTCAGTAGCCGCGCAGCTTCTGCGATTGGTGAGAGGCATCTTTGCCACTGTGTGGCTGCTGGTTGCTCCTCCAGCACTGTGGTACCCCATTCAGTCCGCACTGTTTGTTTACTATCTGCGTTGTGTGAGCGGTAGGACACAGTATGCGTAAGTGTTGAGAGTGGCCATCAGGGAACGGCTACATTGGAATTGACACTTCTGAGAAACGATGCTAACAGATTTGAACAGAGTGTAATCATCTATGACAGTGAAAAGGTTTTCCTTTTCATAAAAGTGAAAATATGAAGATTCCAAGCAGAGCATTGCTGAGGTGCCAAAGTAATGAAAAAGTCAAAGTAATTAAAACAAGAGCACTCAGAGAGCTCAGACCTTTGCCAAAGCTTAATCATTTGTATCTAGAAGCACTCGAGATATATACAAATGGTTCCCTTTCTATAAAACGGATTGGATGTCCCTAAAGTAACAGAAAAAAAAGCATTAAAATATGTTTATATATAAATATATATAAATATATATATATATATATATATATATATATATATATATATTAGAGCTGTCAAACTATTACATTTTTTGATCAGATTAGTCACATCTTAGAATTTTGATTATCATGATTAATCGTTTAATAAAAAAGCCTTTTTTATTTACATTTTTTTCCCCGCCAAATTTGAAGAGCACTGGTTATGTGTTAATTATTTTGAGGACGTCTTCAACATTTTTTGATCCACTGCACACGCTCATCCTCCTCTTGTTCCAGTTAATTACTTGCATAATTTAAAATGGAAAAAAATGACCCCAATATTTTGACATGAACAAATATTCTGAATGTGATACACAATCATTCATTAAATGCATTACTTTAATGCATTAAATTATGTTTATTGCTCAAACACCACCTGTGCTACCTTAAACGTAGCCATCTGCTGTCAGGCTAAAGGATAATCTATTGTCAAAATTAATAGTGCGATTAATCTGTGTTGATTCATGATTATTGCGATAATTTTTTGTGATTAATTAATCAATCAACGCTTTAACTTTGACAGCACTTTTATGTATATATATATATATATATATATATATATATATATATATATATATATATATATATATATATATACATATATAGGAGCTGTTGAACGATTAAATATTTTATTCAGATTAATCACATCTTAGAATTTTGATTAATCACAATTAAACGCGTAATTAAAAAGCTTTTTTAATCAATATTTTTTTCCCGCCAAATTTGAAGAGCACCTGTTACATGTGTTAATTATTTCGACATTTAATGTTATGAGGACGTTTTCAACATTTTTTGATTCATGCACATGCTCATCCTCCTCCTTTTCTGATCGGTTAATTACTTGACCCCAATATTTTGACATGAACAAATATTCTAAATGTGATACGCAAGCATTTATTAAATGCTTTACTTTAATGCATGTAGTTATGTTTATTGCTCAAACACAACCTGTGCTACCTTTAACGTAGCCATCTGCTGTCAAGATAAAGCTTAATCTGTGGTCAAAATTAATAGTGTGAGTTAATGTGATATTTTTTGTGATTAATTAATTAGTTACTGTGTGTATATATATATATATACATATATATATATATATATGAACCTTGTATATATATATATATATACTCACACTATTAATTTTAATTTTATTACATTTATTTATGAAAAGAACAAAACATCAAAACCCGCCACAGCTATTATCAGTTCATCTAATGCCATCCATACACCGAACCTCAGCTTGTAGAAGTTTAGATTCAATTTTGTTCCAATTTTGTTAGTTTTTTGTTTTTTAACAAAATTGAAGTTAAGATTATCTTTAAAAAAATGATGCCATCATAATTGGTTTGTTGATATGTTTAAACATATTCTTTTGAATTCCATTTATGAAGCACACTTCAACAATAAAACTGTGGATTTCAAATCTTCTTACCTTGGTGTATTCAATTGATTAGTCATGCACTACAATTTTGTAATGTCCTAGACTTCAAATTCTTTATTTGGGGACCTTCAGCAGATATGAGATTGAAATCGATTACCGGTAATTAGATTAATTAGTTACAATCCTGTAATTAATTAGATACATTTTTTTTTATCGCCTGACAGCTCTAATCAGTGACTGTTTTAGAGCACTAAAAGGATCTGAATATTACACAAAAAGTTATGATAATATTCTAATGTAGGCCTATCAGCAATATTTATATTGCATCCATATTATGTAATCTCTCTTGCTCTCTTCATCATCTCCTCAACAACTCTTTGATGACTATTAACTAGAAATCGCTCCTATCTAGTGCTTGACAATAAGGTGTGCAACTTTTATGTTAGTTCATGTTAAGTTACTAAATGTCTTGTATCGGGAATGTGGCTAAAACCTGAACCATAAAAAAAATGCATCAATGCAACTTAACTGGTGTGATTTAGTACTATACAAAAAAGAAAAATTAATTGATGATCTATATTTTATTCTCTAGTGTAATACTTTATCAGCATCTGAAGATAGACACGACACACAATTCCCCCACCATCACTGGTCAGAGTAAAAGCCTGGCTGTGGTGTGGAGTGATGCACACGTTCTACTTAAAAAAGCAATCACCTTTGAAGAAACCGAGTGTGTAAAACAGGGATGGGCAACTAGTGCCCCGTGAGCTGACCACACTCTGAATAGTCCCTTTGATTATTTAAAAACAATTCACAAACCCAATAAAGTCTTCAAAAAAGAAAAATAAGCCCTGCTAAACATTCAATATAGATTACATTTTCCACAAAGAACCGGGGGAAATGGGAAAAAACTGACAAATGGACAGAATGGGAAAAAAAAAAATCTCATCTCAATACTGATGTTGTAGTACTGGCGACGTAATCCAAATTTCAACTGAAGTCAGATTTCACCACTAAAGTCGATATTTCTATCAAAATACTTACTGTACAGTAATTTCAAAAAACATATTTGAGCCACACGGAAGATGCCGGAACCAATATGTTGTGTTTCCGCTCGGATGGCAAAGCGGAGCTAATGGAAACTTAAACACGGAAATGTGACGCACCTGATGGCGAGCCGACCTGCTCGTTGGACGTCCTTTGCTGGAGGCAACAACACCACAACTTTAAAATGCCGTGATTATTGCACTTAATGTTGGCTGTTTAGCAGTTTTGTGCTGTCCTTGAATGGTATTTTTTTTATGCAAAAGAGTACACACAGTATATGCTTAGTTTGTTGTTTGCTTCAAACCCTTTCATGTTGATTTAGGAAAGTGGATATTTTATGCATGCATTGAGAAATGTACTGTATTATGAAATACATTAAGAAAAAATACATTAAGAACAAGTATTTTGTCCATATTTTAAATAGTATTTTTGTCAAACATCTGGTTAAGAAGTGTGTGGTCCACTGATGAGAAGTTGTGCCCCCCTCCAGAATTTAAGTTTCAAGTATGTGGTGTAGAACGTGTAGAGAGGATGCTACCTAACCTCTAACCTCCACTGCCTCTGGAATGTATTTCAAATTAAATCTTGTCTTTATGAGGGTAGGCATGGGCATAAACACAAAATGTTGAGAGTTTAAGATTCAAGCAAGCTGGACCACTAAACATGAAATACATGCAGAATATGAAACAGCCCACGCAAAAGGTGAAAGTCACATACCATATACCACGGGCACGATAAATCATTTCCATGTCGGATTTAATAGAATTTCCAGCCTGTTGTGTCCTCGTAGGAGGCTACTGTCCATAATGAAAGATTTCCACCAATTTATCTGGTTTAATTAGAAGTTCATGCATGGAAACCCATGGTGACCAGCTATAATGAGTTACAGTATGCTTGAGATTACAGTGGAGAGAGTCCTTAACAGACCCCCCCAAATCTCCTCAATAATATACTGCGTAAGATGCACTTTTGCTGTTGCCAGTGTGCTGGCTGAGCCAATCTCTTGAGTATCGTAAAGAATAATTATTGTGGATGAGCATGAATTGCTGATATCAAGTGTGATTACATTTAGCTAAATCCCCAAAGCTAAGCTGGCGTGTCGCATCAATTGGTTTGTATATTTTGTGCACTACTTCGTTTGAATTCCGATCATGACCATGTGTAATATTTTTCTCGGGCATTACCACCAGTACTATATATTCCATAACTTTGCTTAGACAAACACATCACACTATTAATTATCCTGTTAGGGTCATGGGAGCCAAGACAATACACACATATATTACAAAAATAACCATTCACAGTCACATTAACACCTACGGGCAAATTATGGTTCAATTAAACTAGCATGATTGAGAGATGAAGTCGCTTTGTGTCAAGATATTTGTCCTATGCCATTCTATCCAGTCATATGCTTCTAGAAGAAGTATAAGATACGTAGCATGAAGTGAACGCTGCCTGCTCGGGCACTTAGTTCTTAACCAGTGGGGATGGTGTGGGTTTGAGTCCAAGGCTGATTTTTATTTATTCTTGCAAATAAATAAAAAGCACTCCCCGTACATAGGTCCATCACTGCCACTGGTTTTGGCCCACCCCTGGGAAGCAAATTAGGTTTGCAGTGTTCTTTACATGCTAGCTTTAGTTTTGCAAGCATGCAGCTTTTTTAAAAAGCACAGTTTTTTCCCTTACATGTCTAAATTTCATTTCCCCAGAAGCTTTAATTGTGGCTTTGTCGATATTGATTTTGTTAAATTCAAGTCTTGTCCGTTTCTGTCATTTCAGTGGTTTTCTATATGTTTATTTATTTTCTGTAAAAGGGTATCAATAATTTTGCCTATTTGTATGTAAATTATGATGCACCCTAGTATACAGTTAACAGGTTCAATGCCAAATGTATGCCCAAATACATTTACCTTTTAAGTGGTCAAACAGAAACCAGCAAGAAATGTACACATAAATTGTGCCTGTGTCTGTCCATCAAAATCCAAGGACCAAACATTGCAACTTTACAATAACACACCCAAGGTCAGCAATATTGATTGACAGTTGCCTGAGTAAAACAGGATTTATTATTTCTAGGAAATAGACAAAATATTGGCCTGTCAACAATGTTGACAATTCCACTGAGAACTGTTTGTCGAGGAGGTGCTTTTCGTTCCTCTTCTACTGTATGTTTCTCTGCATGAATATGTATAGAAAGTAGATAAGATGACAAGCAGTGAAATCTCCATAGCCTATTATGCACAATATGTTTACAGAGGGGCTGTACAAGAAGGGACAATATCCGATACTCCGTTGCATATATTTCATTTTCAGCGTCCATGTGCCATTCAAAACTCGGATTTGTGGAAAATACATGAGATAACAGGAAAGAAAAGTCTGGCTGTAAAGCACAAGTTTTAGGCAGTTTTCTGTCAGTTCATTCTCGGGATACACAATAATGATATTTTCAACCGATACCGATAAATCAAGAATTTAGAACGTGCAGATGTCGATAACCGATAAGTAAGCCGATAATTGTTTGCAAAATTTACTTGAATACAAATATACTTTCGAGTCCTACTATAAGTACAAAAACATCGAAACATTTGTAACACACCCTGAAGCTGCATTTTATTGATATCTCTGCTTCAAAGACAACCAGTAACTAATTTAGATTTTTTTTTGTCATGTTTTAAAAATTCAACAGAAAAATTTGAGGGTAACATTTTGGGGAGACACATCTTGAGCCACAACCACAACAGATGGACCAACGCGGCAAGTCTATTATTATCGGCGGATTTCTTTATTATCTGGTTTATCTGTTTGACGTCAAATTGGTCGATAATTGCCGATAATTATCGGCCACCGATATTTTCGTGCATTCATAATTCACAAATCAATGTGATACAGTAATGGTGTCTTGGCGCTCTGGTTGAATTATGAGCATTTATTCTACACCACCAGTACACTTTGTCGGTGATGCGTGCTGTGTTCATACTTACACTTAGTTTAGTACTCTTATACTGACTAGAAAACAAAAATAAAAAATACAACTTGTACCCATTTGTTCCATTTCGCTTTGTGTTCATGCTGAGATTCTTACAAGCAGATAAAAGACAATCAAATCAAGGTTCCCTTATAATTCAGACCAAACTTAGACATCACCATGGTGTACCGTATAGAACATGATTATTGCTCAAAACAAACCAGTGTAGGAATGAAGTAGGAGTTGCAGTATCTGCCAAGGGGATCATGGGCCGACACACACCAGTTGCAAGACACCCACAATAAGAAACAAGAAGCCAAGACACCCGCATTAAAAAAAGAATCACAGTGAACTGACAGGACACCCACACTGCCGATAAGACTACAGCAAGCATGAAGGACACCCTTCCTTTATGAAACAGAATCTAAGGATTTGTGTTGATGAAAAAAAACATGCTTAGAGAAACCATAATATAAGTTTACATTTTCTATTTCTATTTTCTCGGCGGCCTTGTTTCAGGCCACTACTGAACGGGATGGTCGTTTGAGAACATAGGGGAACAGGATGCAAATGTGAGAGAGAGAGGCAGAGAGAGAGAGAGAGAGAGAGAGAGAGACTCACTCATTCACTACTCTGAAAGCATATCAACGAGTGTGCAGTGTGTATGTGAAAAATGGACTCTTCTCCATGTTTTATTGTAATACTGTAAATTGATTAGTGAATTATTTGATGATGATAGAAAACTAACATTATCACACATATATTAAACAGCAATATACATGTGCCCATGACTCCCATCCCGGAACTTCAGCTGACTGCCTTTGGCAAAAGTGCTCCAAAGCTGCCCGGTGTCCAAGTTTCATTCGGACAAAGCTTAACAGAATGTGAAAAGCATGAGTGACCCCAACAAAACGTGATGGGCCAAAAGGGAACAGTAAGGCATCTGTTATAACCTGCAGGACAAAATGTAGTGTGCCTTTGAGCCTCAAAGACTCAACAGCCTCGAACCCCACTGCCAATCACGCTCTGTGATAGCCCGTGTAAAAACTAAGTGAGACTTGAATTCAGAGAGAAAAATGGCCAAAGTCCCACAGCGGACTGTTGTGGCCAAATACGGCTGCCGCGGCCACCGGGAACGTAGTGTAAACATTGCCGAAGCAAAAGCGTGGTAATTGTCCTCCAGCTTTGTTCACTGCATTGTGATGCAAGCTACCAGCCAGACCCCACAGGACATCCATATAAGGTCGTTTTCAGTGTAGTCAAGCAATTCTGGGGAATTGTTTCCTTTCTCTTTGTCTTCTGAATGGGCCTAAAAAGCATTCCCAAAAATGTCATTATGATTGCAATGAATAATTTAATTTATACTTATATTTCTTAAATCACTACCACCTCCTACTGTACTAATGGGCTGGAGAATGAGAGTGGATCTGGAACTGCTCAGAGGCACAATTATACCATATATAGGACATCCTCCTCCTCAGAGATGGGCACGTCAGTACATTTTGCTGGTCTGTCTTTTGCCATTCGCCAGCAGCTGGGCCATCGGTGATCGTCAGCCTGCCACTCCGTCACTGTTATTTTAACCACGCTTCCACAATATTGGACAATGTCATTGTGGTCTGAGGGACGTATTTGCAACGTACGTTCGATTACATATTGATGAAATCCTTTCTAAATGCTGAAAATTAGGGATGCA
Source organism: Leptonotus elevatus (assembly GCF_054856555.1). Classification (NCBI taxonomy): domain Eukaryota; kingdom Metazoa; phylum Chordata; class Actinopteri; order Syngnathiformes; family Syngnathidae; genus Leptonotus; species Leptonotus elevatus. Next base: position 21,167,489 of record NC_141241.1, on the reverse strand, counting down.
CAATACTTGTATTTTCAACCGATATGATAAACCAACAATTTATAACCGATAAAGCCGATAATTGTTTGCAAAATTTAATTGAGTACAAAAATGCTTTAGGTTCCGACTATAGGTCTAACATTTATAAATACATTGAAACATTGTGTAAAGCACCATGAAGCTGAATTTTATTGATATTTCTGTTTCAAAGGCAACCAGTATCTCACTTTGAGTTTGTCAAAACAAAACAGTCATGTTTTAAAAATGCAACAAAAAACGGTGAAGGTAACATTTTGGGGAGACACAGTAAAGAAAATTGTAACTGGCGACTGCCCTGTCGTCATGAGGTTGCGCGCATTATGATGTCACAAATATGCAACACTACCATAGGAGAGGGGAGGGGTTGAGGAAGTTGGGCATAACTTGAGCCACAAACACAACCGATGGAACAAAGTGGCATGTCTGTTATTATTGGCGGATTGCTTTATTATCTAGTTTATCTATATGACGTCAAAGTGGTCGATAATTGCCGATAATTATCAGCCACCAATATTATCGTGCATACCTACTAAAAATATAGCATTTTTTCCCCTCATAATGGCGAATTTAAATCATGCGGTACAGATAGTTATAAAATAGCGTTAAAAAAAACATAAAAATTACTTTTAAAAAAACAATATTTCGTACTAGCATTTTGGTATAATATAGGACCAATGCTAAAAACAGTGTTGTTTTTATACATAATATTGTTTAAAAGTGTTTTTATTTTCTTTTTCCTTCATTTTTTTAGCCATGAATACATAATAGCAGTGTTTTGAAGCCTAAACATGCAAAAATGTTCAAAGGTGTTGAAAACAATGTTACCGCTTCCATGCAAATGTTGTGTGGCAGTCGATGAAAACAGAGGAAGTGTGTTAAGTGTTTGGTCAAGGTATGCACAAATACATTATAATCGAGACAGTGATGATGCTGTTGTAGCATCTGTGTTTAGAATGCCTCTCCAGCATTGTGCATTTACTGCGGCGCTACAGTGTCCAGTTGAGGCATATTGCTGACGAAATAGCCCATTTTTATGTCTAATATATGCTGATGAACGCTATTCAAAAGACAAAGGGATCCTATATGCATATGACATTTTTTCTGTTATTTTTGCTGATCAGTGTGTAAGGGAAATAGTTTGACAGCAACAATTTTCCTTGGAATTTGGAGTGATATGTGGGATTTGTTGGCCTGTCTGTCTGTTGTCTTGTGTCTCGGCCATTCAGTTGACCTGGAATGACTCCTGATACAGGGACATGTGAGGTTAGATTTAAAGAACAGACACTGTTAGTGTTAGCTAAACAAGAAGAGCAGAGCTATCGCAGGGGATGAGCTGGAGAGAAACGAGCAATAAACAAGGACAAGTGAGCAAGAGATGAAGAGAATCAGATAAAGATGAGTGAGTGGGACACAGAGATAATTAATGGCGTTCTCTAAGAAGAGAAAAGTGGATTTTTTATGTTTGCCAGAAACAGACTTTAAGCAGTGTCAAGACCCAATCTAACCTGTCCCCCAGGATCCTGACAGACAAGCGTTCTATCATCTGTTCGCTCTTACTCTCTTCCAGACTAGCACAAGAGCAGACACTTCAGCTAAAATAGCTGCAGCTGCACTTTTTTTTCTAAATATAAGCACTTTTTTTAGTTGCACTATTTTTCAAAAGCTTGCAACGATTTTTGGAATTAATTTGAGTGTTTTGTTGTGGACGATTAAAAAAAAATGTGCCCACATGAGCTTCCGTAGCGTTAGCTGTGCCAGAGGAACTCAACAACAGCAAACAAACTCCCGCTAAAAACCCCAAAACAGTTTACTATGTTGGATGTATGGAGGAGTCATTTACACAAGGAAGCACGTATGACAAGAAAGGGGCACAATCAGAGCGAGCACCAAAGCGGACACGTTGCACCTCGCTAATGATATGGCACCCATGCGTACAGTGACGAAGACTCGATTTCACCACTTGCTGAAAACGTTAGAACCCAGGTATGTGCTACTGCTACCTAGCCGCAAGTATATTGCTCAAGTTGCCCCACGCCATTTGTTTAGGCAGTGGTTATGTTGCCATGACTGGCAACTCAAATGCTAGCGATATTTTTGCTCTGAACGGCTCCAATATTGGTCAATCGCCGGAGCGAGGAAATCTTTAGCCTGCTGTAAATTTTATATTTTATACTAATTGCTTATAGACATTTACAAGCTTATGCGAATAATAGCACAAATGTGCACGTCGCATGGTCGCAAAAAATGTACGCTATCTCATCAAGAGTCAAAACGGACTCGCCTTGAAAGCACTTACCAATATGACAGACAAGCTTACTTTCACTCGCCGTGCCCGTGTCGTCTGCGACATAAAATCCTTATGAAATGTAGTATAGTGGGCTGGTAATGCTGATAACAGCCTATTTTCAGTGATAAAACAAATTGAAAAGTGAAAGGAGATCTATAGAGGGGGTTAACTTGGTGAAAAGGACTAATCACGGTAAAATAGCCGATTTACGGCAGGCCAAGACTTTCTTACTCCGGGGACTGGCCAATCAAATAACTCTAAAAGGAAATATGCCAGTCATGGCAAAACAGCCACCTCAATTTACATAACAGTACCTGTACTTGTAAAATCAGCAGATAGTTGGAGGGGATGACAAGCTCAGACCTCGGATCCTACATTAAAGCCAAAATGTGATGTTTATTCTTGTCATATTGAGGGACACAAGTAGCACTGTTAAGCTTTTAAAACAAATTTGACAATAAAGTTTTACTTTTCTACTTTATCAACAACACATAGAATTACATTTCCAGAAGTATTTGATTCAAGGTAGAAGTTTTGCACATTGATTCCAAGAGAAGATGTACGGTTACTTTTGTTAACTGATCAAATAAAAGCAAAACTTTTTAAGTTCTTGGTTTATATAAAAAAATATATAATAAGAATAATATTAATAAGAATTATATTAATAATAATAATAATAATATGAAATCGGAAAAAAATCGAGAAAAATCTGGAAAAAATCGTAAATCTATTTTTTTTGTTAAAAATCTGAGATTTTATTTTTAACCCTACTTGCAACAATTTTACTGAATAAGATACTCATTATGCATATCTACAGTACTATATCATATGCACGCATAAGATCATAGTTTAAGAAAAGACGTTTCAGTTTTTTCGCAATTTCAAACAATTCCCAGGCCTGTTAAAAACATGTCTTCTTCAACTTCTTCAGAGATGAATCACGTCAGTGCTGCATTGTGTCATTTAACCAACCCCAACATGCCACACACACAATTAAAACGAGTGCCCAATGAGATCCCATTGGATTGTTAGTCATAAATGCCCAATTTTATCACCATTGATAGCCCAATGGTGCTAGCTTAGCAGAACATTATCATAACATTGTAACTTCAACGTTCACATCAAAAAGGTCCTTTCGCTCTATAACGTCAATATTAACATGTTGTCATTAGCTGAGCCACTCAAGTGTGGAGGTGGTGTACTGGTTAGGATGTAAATTAGACCTACTGTCTCTCAGTGGAAGAGCAAAACTTGTAGCTCACAGGCACAATTTCAGAAAAAGACAGATAAGTACAAATGTTCTTGGTTGTTTAAAGCTGCAGCTGCCTTCTGTTGCCCCCCTTAGGCTGCATTTGCAACAACAGCGTCAGAGCTTTGATATGATATAGGCAATGTGTATCCTCCACCTCCCCACCGTGTGATTTTAAAATGTTTTAAAATCAGTCGCCACTATTCCGAGGGCCATTTGTTAGACTTTTTACTTCAGTCCTCACGGTAGCCTATGAGTGATCTGTGTGGCGGCTGCCTTGACTTGGTGGTAAACAAGGTTATTTTAACAAACAAAAACTAACAAAAAAAACTCAAATTAAATTTAAAAAAATGCGTTAACTAAAGAAAATAAAAACGAAAATGCTTTTAAAAAATTAAAATAACTGAAACGACTTTTTATGTTTACAAAAACTAATTATCGAGAAAATGTCCTTCGTTTTAGTCTTTGGTAATTAGTTTAATACGTTTGCTTTGGGGATGATATTAAATGAGATTTGAAGTATATTTATTTAGATATTAGCCGGAATAAAGACATTTGAAAGTGCGTCACAAAGAAATGATGTCATCCAGCAGCAGCCAATAGAAAAGCACCTTCAGATGATGTCGTTAATTTGCGTCCTTGACTTTTGGCTCCAATGTCTCGGCTCGCCTGCTTTTTCATTTTACTCTGCCGAAATGCAACGCGAGGTAAGTGTGTTACTTTTTTCATTTGACCATGGTGTTTATTAAATATTGCGCATGAGAAATACACGTTTAAAAAAAACAAAAAACAAAAACGAATACTGAATCTAACTAAAATTAAGCTTTTTTTTTTTTACGAAAACTAATAAAAACAAACAGAACCACCCTGAAAATGAACTAATGTATTTTTATAAAGCAATAAGCTGGCACTTGTACAGTCATGATATATACTGAAATTAGGTAATAAAAATGAAAATAAAAACTGGTGAGAAAACGTCAGTCACATTAAAAGGACATAAGACTTATTAACATTACAGTAATTCACTATTTCATCAACACAACACAAAAAACATGTTCACAGTTTCCATATTTGTTCCTGTAAAGTGTGCTGCCATTATGAGGACAAACCCTGATTAGCCATTCTTAGGACCAAATTATTACCATGGAAAATGACCCTTAACCCTCCACCATGCAGGAAAAAAAGATTATTACTAACATGAGGACAACAGCTCGGCATTGATGCTATTCAGTTTTTTTTCTTTTTCTTTTTTTTATAGTTGCTGCAATGGTCAGGGAATGTCCACCTGTTCTTGTCAGCCCCGACCCTTCCCAATCAGCTCCCACAGCCACTTATGTCTTCATGTCTCCTCCGACAGCCCTTTTAAAAATATGTCATCAACATTGTGTCTTCTTTTGTAGTAACTTATGTGAAAATCTACGGATGGCAAATTTAATGTCACACTTCAAGGGTGGGCAGGCACTCCAAACACCCAAGCATTTCTACACACACACGAGAAAAAAAGAAAAGAAAAAAAAACATTTCACGTAATAAGTCCCCTCTAAGTTAATTTAAGACAATAAATAATTGCTAAATCTTTTTTAGTTACACATTGTTATATGATAGTAGGGCTGGGTTTAGAAAATGGAATAATCGATATCAAATAAATTTTCCTTTCCAAGCCCAATATTGATTCACAAAACCATGAATCGATGTTTAAATCTCTTTTTTTCCCCCAAATTCTTATGAAAATAGAATTTGAAAGGACATTTGTTCTTGAAATTTACTGTTCACCTGAATTTAAAAGTATATTTTTCACATTTATGGAAGACCTGACCTTTTGCACTTTAAGACAATTCAGAATTGTTTTAGTTTATATTTACAATTATTGAATTAGAATTGTGAAAACATTTGCATCTTATCCTTGCTGATGTCAATGTTTGTGTAACACTTAAATGATAATAACATATTACTTTAATTAATAAACTAAATCATTTGACCAATCACTGCCTCCGCAAAATGTACTTTATTATTAAAATGTAATATTTGTGGAGTTTTTAATCATGGCCTTGACATTCAAGAAGAATGCATGTTCCATAATCAATCGATATCGGATTGAACTGAAGTGAATCGAATCAAATCGGGAAAAATCTATCGAATCGAACCGAACTCCTTTTAAACAAAATCGAACCGATTGAGGAAATTAGAATTGATACCCAGCCCTATATGATAGTTCCATATATATCACATTAATCATACCATCTCTATAGAATTGTTGTTGTGTTTTGTTAGCCAAGATCTAAGCTTTCTCTGAAGTTTTAATATACAGGGGGCATTTTCATTCATAATCTGTGCATTGTCATTTCACAAGTTGTTTGGGTAGACACACCAGTGTATACATCACCAATGCCAAATCAAAGAAATCAGTATCCGCAGATATCCAATTCCAAAGCTGCCAAGCTATAGAAATTAACTTCCAGAACAATTTATCTGTATTTCCATCCATCCATTCTCCGAACCACTTATCCTCAGTTGGGTTGTGGGTGTGCTGGAGCCTATCCCAGCTGTCTTTGGGAGTGAGACAAGCTACAGCGTGCATTCAATGAATCACAGGGCACAAATAGGCAAACAACCATTTACCCTCAGTCATGCCTATGGACAATTTTGAGTATCCAGTAAATCTAAATGTACCATGAATATTTTGGGAAAGTGGGAGGAAACTGAAGTATCTGGAGAAAACCCACACAAGCTGAGGGAGAACGTGCAAATTCCACACAGAAAAACACTGCACTGTAAGACAGATATGGTAACCAGTTATCCACCATATCTGTGTTTCCATATTTTTTAAAATATATGTCAGGAACATAATCAAAGGACTGAACCCAAGAAATTCTTCCAAAAACCCTGATAAACCTCCAATAAGTGGAGGGAGAGAGAAAAAACACACACATTATTAAACAAAAAAACGGGGCAAAATATAGGACATAAACACCCAGAATACCCCACAAATATTAGGGGGACTGTCAAAAATACTACACTGTATTAAGCACTAAAATATTAGTACAATTCACAAGTGTGGATTAACCAGAAATAGTTATTCCATCAATATTGACGACTGTCAATGTTGCATGACAGAAAACTTTGAAAATTTGACAGACTGAGCATGGCTTGATCAACGTGACCAGTGATTATTTTTTTTTTTTTATCCGGAACAATCATGTCCTGTAGAAATAGTCTTCTTGGCAAAAAGAAAACAGTAATATCGGAAATGTGGAGAATTTTAAGGTGTTCAAAGGGTAACGTGATTGGTATGCAGGTCATGAAAGAACTGGATTTTGGTGTGCAGATCCCTGCGATGGATGAAACGATGAATTGAATGGCAGCGCAATAGGCCTCACGGTCCCACGACGGCATCACTGAGCATTCCAACCGCGTCAATAACAAGGACGTGTGTTTGTTTTCGGTTGCTTATTATCATAAACTAGCAGAGTTGGCCTCTTCTTCTTACATTTTCAAGAGTACTCCACCAGCCAAGTCAATGATATGCTTTCTTTTAGGTGCAATTTGTGCCTAATACAATATAATTCAGGATTTGTCTGTCAATTAGCTCATTCACTGCCATTGACGGCTATAAACGTCAAAAATTCATTTGAACTATTTCTATTAGTTTAACATTTTTTCCCACTTTTGTTAACAAGAGTATGAAAACCTAGATTTTTTCATTGTACTTTTAGAGCAGATGTAAAATTTGTGATTAATTGTGACTTAACTCGTGAAGTCACGCGATTAATTACAATTACAAAATTTAATTGCCTGTCGCCCCAAATTTTTAATAATCTTTTCTTTTCTTTTTTAATTCATTCACTGCCATTGACGGCTATAAACGTCAAAAATTAATTTGAACTATTTCTATTAGTTTAACATTTTTCCCCACTTTTGTTAACAAGAGTATGAAATCTACATTTTTTCATTGTACATTTAGAACAGATATAAAATTTGTGATTTATCGTGAGTTAACTAGTAAAGTTATGCGATTAATTACAATTAGTCGCCCCTAATTTTTAATAATTGTTTTCTTTTATGAATTTATGGCAGTGAATGAGTTAATTCTTCAAAATGCAACATGATAGTCAGACAGTCAGGTCAAGACCCTGACAACCTCTCAACTGACCTCAGGCCAAAAAAGCGTTTTGACTGTCGATTTCTAGAAATCTCAGAGCTGAAGCCACCTGACATGGCTGACGTGATTGCACGTGATCTGAGGTTGAAAGCCTTGCTGGCTATACTGCCAAATTCTCTGACACAATGTGGGCAGAGGATGTTGGTGGTTCAATCAACATTCACTTCACAGTTCTGGCGGTGGATATTAGTGCGGTTGGCATCATGATTGCACTCGCTTTCTGATTTTGTTGCATTATGTTTCATGAAAAATGGCTCATGCAATTTTGCTTTAAATAGCAAGACTCACATACAGGCAGATGATTTTTTATTATATATTTTTTGCAGCTTATGAAGTGCTCATTTATAGAGTTCAACAAATGTCTTAACCAATTTATGGAAATATTTATTTTACTTCAATTTATTGAACTCATAAAAAAAACAAAAGGCTTTACGAGTACATTTTCGGATACGTGTCTATTACACTGTTGTTCAGCAAGTGGATTAATTTGCAGAATAAATGTTCAACAGAATTTAACAATCAAATATTTAAAAAAATATATCAAAAGTATTGCATTTACTTTGTAGGGATTACCAATGAAGTGGCATGGAATTCAGTTGAAGATTTGTACCACCATCTTCAGGTAGGTTTTTAAATTGCAATTGTAACACTGCATGGCACTATATTCACTTGTTGCCGTGTTGTTTTGAACAATGTGAAATGTCTTCTTTATCACCCTGTAACACAAGATGAAAGTGTGATATTGTGATGCTCAATACTATTTTAGGATGTGCTGAAGAAACAGTGGCTCTGATGGAAGCCATTTCATTCAGAAACACTTTAAGTTTGGCTTCTTTAACAATTTAAAATGCCTTTCTTGATTCAAATGTCATGTAAAAATGTAATTACAACTCAACTAAACTTTATCTATACAGCACTGCACAACAACCACAGCTGTAAGAAAGTGCTGTTATCTTCTATTTAATTATATGATTAAATTCATTACACAAATAATGTATCCCTTGACATAAAGCATACAGGAGGTGCATTCTTTGAAGCGCTTTTCCTCACTAGGGTCTCGGGCGTGGTGGAGCCTTTAACAGCTGTTGGATGATGCAAAGTGTTCTGGCAACAGCTGAAAAATATTCCACCCAGCAAAAATAACTGACTCACACAGTGTTAATTTTAACGATGTTTGAGGGTTTATGTCAAATTAACGATTTGGAAGTAGTTAAACGTTTAACACTTGTCAAGGGTTCCTTCTTTAACTCCCAAAACAGAGTAAAATGACCACTAAGGGGATTAGGGTAACACTGCTCAGAGTTGTTAATAATTTAGCAATCCAAATTCATGCACAGCACAGGCCATGCAGTTGCTTGGTGCAAATAAAAATAATATGAGCCATCATGTAAGCCACGAGCCATTTGTGGCCTACTGGAATTGCTTATAAGCACATCTTCAATCAAGTAGGGGGAAAATAGCACAAAGATGCCAAACACCATGTTCTTTTGGGAACGCAGATTGAAAAATGTTAACTTCATGACGATGATGTTTCGCAACCTGTTTAGCGGCTGATGTATTTGTGCCGTTATTATTGACATAATTATAAGGTAGCGAGTGTACAGAATAATTTATTTCTTTTTTTTCTTCGCACATTTGCACCATAGACAGGCGGTCTTGGTTCAAATCTCCATTGGATTGTCGATGTTTGTTTGTTGGTGTTTGCATGTTTTTGTCTGGCTACTCCAGCCGACCTCTTCTCACATTTTAAAAACATGCTTGTTAGGTTAGGGGAAGATTCTTTGTCTCATGAGGACAGGCAATAGCTGTCTCGATTGATTTTAACATTAGGCCACAACATAATGCGTTGGGGGGGACACCTGAATGGGTCCAAATTCCCAAAATGCACTTTAAATTGTTGCTCTGGGGTTTGCATTTGCTATTAGAGACTATTCTCCTCTTAAGATGTTCAACAGAATAATACATAGTAGGGGTGGGAATCTTTGAATGTCTCACCGATTTTTGGGCTGCGATTCGATTCAGAATCGACTTTCAGTTAAGAACAATTTTTGATTCAAAATCATTTGATTTGACAATGATTTTTGTTTCAATTTAAAGATGTTCAAGGAATCGTAATGATCTACTCCAGTCTGACTCGCTAATGCTACTTAGTGCTCTACTCGCGGCACTTTTATCACTCGAAAGAACGGCTCCACACTGCAAAAAAGCAACTTTTATTGCAATAACTTGATCGTGACTTTTTCCTTCTACTCTCTAATGTGGCTACAACTTAACAGTGTAACAGACTGCGTAGAACCACACTGTCCCTAAGTGGCCAAATCGGTTACAACATGAACAGCGCTCCCAATAAAGGCACACACAAACAAAGGGAAGACAGTATAAAATAATTTAAATAAAATAAATTTTGGGACACTTAAAATCGATTCTGAATCGTACTAAATGAGAATTGTGATTCTTATGAGAATCTATTTTTTGCCACACCCCTAATAGAAATTACTGTATATTCATTATTGGATGGAAAGGGTACAAAGTAAATTTACGAGGGGACAAATTGTAAACTGCATCATACATGCTTCTTGTTCTTGGTTGGGCCCACCTGTTGGAGTTTGCATATTTTCCCTGAGCTTCTGTTTTTTTTTTGTTTTGTTTTTTTTCTGGGTCGTCTAGCTTCATTCCATATCCCAAATTAGTGCTGCAACTAACAATCATTTTAAACATAGATAATTCTATTGATTGTTTTTTTTTTTATTAATTGAATAATAGGACTTGTTTTTATGTTTTCTTTTTTTCTTTTTCTTTTTTTTTTCTTCTTTTTTTTTTTATAAAGAGCTCAGTATTGTTCATTCGGAAATGTCATCATCATTGCTCTTTATTTTTTTTTTTATATATATATTTTTTTTATATATATATTTATTTATTTTATTTTTATTTTTTTGTGTGTGTGTGGGGGGGGTGAGTATGTGTATGTGTGTGCGTGCATGTGTGCGTGCGTGCGTGTATTTGTTAGCTCACCAAAAAACCTATTAGAAAAAATCTCATACCGTTCACCTAAACCGAACACCGCCGTCAGGAGACCCGAGGGGACCAAAGAAAACCAAGGAAGGTGAAATCCAGCACCGACCAGACACCACCCACCAGAACTCCTCCCCAACCCAAGAAACATCCAGACCCCGACAAATCCAAAAAACATAAAATCAGTGAGGCCTCAAGAGACCGAAGGAGAGACCGAGAAAAGGAAGGAAGGACAGACGAAGCCGAGTGAGATCCACAGACACCAGCCTCCACCGATTCAATGACCTGAGGAGGAAACAGATTGTGTCTGAGTTTCGGTAGATGCTGGTGTGGTGGATCTGGCATGCATGAAAATCTCCACCAAAGAGGGGAGCCGTCGAACCCCGCCGGAACAGAGCAAGCGCAACACCTCAGGGCCCCCCAGGCCGCGGCAGCGCCAAAGGACGACCCCGGGCCCCGCCAGGGCCACCGGCCGGAGAGCAAACCCAGGAGCAGGAGCGCCCCCCACCCCAACACGGCCCGCGCCCCCGACCCAACGCAGCAGGACGGGGCACTGCAGGCCCGCCAGGCACCCCACCGGCCCTCAACCCCCGCACCCCAAAATTGGAGGGGAGTTGTAGGGTGAAGACGGTGTTTCCACCCTACCCCACCCCCCAAAGTGTGTTATGTGCCCTATATGTCTATAAAAGTGTATTGTGCAAACCTAGTGTAGTGAGTTAAGAGGAGCGACCAGCGGGGCCCTCCCCAACCCGGCGGGGGCAGGAGGCGCACCGGCCCACCAAGCCCCCACCTACCCCACCGGGACCCCGGCGGGCATATGGGACCCGTCCGGCGGGGCGAAAGGGCTCGCCCCCCGGATACTGGGTCCCGCCCGAGGTGCCAGGACGCCCATCGTTTTATGTTTTCATTTCATCACTTTATCAAGAACATTATTTCAAATTGACAGTGGAGTAAATGCACAAACATAATTATGATTCAGTTCCTGGTTTGGTCCATAACAACAGAAAATTGGCAAAAATTGTGATCGTTGTTTTTCAAAGTAAAAGGGGTTGTTTGCAAATGTCTTATTTTGGGGGGGGGGTTAAAGACATGGAGAACTATGGAAACCGGACTATTTAATTTAAACAAGGTCACCTTCTACCTGAACGATGTGTCATAGTAAATGTGAGGATGGAATTTCTCCTACCTTAAATGTTTACACTGGATAATACGTTTTGTGCAGAACTTGGGATGATAACTGTCAGGATGAAGCTAACTGGATAAAACATTCAACTGCTAAAAAACAAGAGATTTGTTGTCCATAAATCATCTGTATTTGAGTTTGTTGTAGCTCTTACCGTATGCTAAATAACATGCCATTTTTTGGTGTTAGTATTAAAGTGTTTTGAACTTCGACCACGTCAACTTTAAGTGCCTAATTGCAATGTTGACAGCAGGTGGAAAAGTGGTGGTGAGTAGACCGCTGTCTCTAATAGAGAATTTTGCGCTTCAGTCAACTCTGATGCTTTTCACCAAGGAACATTTGGTAAGAGCACAAAAGCGCTAATTGTATTTTTGAAGTGTTACCATTGAAAGTCTTAGTGGAAAAGGAAAACAAATATTTTACTGAGTTACACAAAAGGTAGTTTTGTGTCTTATTTTACATGTCCGGAATGCAAGGCAATTTCCTTCGTGCCTTGTAGGCTATTGAGTTTAAACTGTACAGCACACCCAAAAATACTGCTGTATGAGAGGCCAGCACCAATTGCCACTGTATGCTGAAATTACTCTTTGAGATTTCGCAAGCTCAAAAACTGCAGTGCTTAATTGAACATATCTTGTGATAATTGTTGTTTCTGGCATTTCAAATTTGTTTACATAAAAAAAACAAAATTCTTCTCTTTGCTTCTAATTTTTTCCTCTCATTTGATAAACTGCTTGTGCTACATTCATTGATTGGTCTATATCCTTCCAAAACAAGTCAAATGAACTTTGCAACAATTTTGCACATTTGGCGGATACAATCGTAGGTGCGCCCAGTTATGTAATAGATGAATCAATTATTTAAATCTCAACTCCAACACCCCACCACTCACGGCATAAGTTCAAGGTCCAAGTTCAAGTCCATAAACATTCTGGTCAGCTAGCAACCACACTTGACAAATTGATGAAGATGGACGAAGTGCTACTGGGCCACTTATAGCAAACTAACAGCTGCATCATTTGAGTTTGTTACTACCAGATTGAGCCGGTGATAGCAGCAGAGAGGAAACCCCGAATTTGGCACTTTGTTCTGAGATAAATGGACTGATATAATTGCGTTTTAGAACAATAATTATCAAAGGTGAAAGTGTGTTTCTTTTCAAATGTTTATATATTTTGTGGGACCTTGCCTACGTTTTAAGCATTGCAGGAACCTGGAATCCTATTTGCCGTCTGATTAATTCTAGCAAACACCTGTAAACCTCCTACCAGTTGGTTTACTGTCAAAATCAATTCTGCTAAACCACCAAGCTAGTACTGGGCCAAGATTTACAGTACATGGCTTAAATATCAACTACAGTATATCATCTTGCCAGCCTTTTATAACAGAAAGCTAAAAGTTTCTCACCCTGTTCAGCAAGCTGTCATGCCCACAGGGGGGTGGGGGGACGGGGGCGGAGTCCAATTCCTTATTAAGACGATACTGAGGACAATGAAATATGACCCCGACTGCCTTGACAGCCTGCCACTGTGTGGATGTATTGGGAGAAGTCAGAGTAAATATGAGTGGCCCTCTAGGAACCTAAAATTAGGGAATTGGTCTAAAATACAAGCTAGTCACTTGCATAGCTCTCTTGAGAAGTCCTTGGCACATTTACAAGTATGGGGAGAGAAAGTGAGCATGGAGCGCTAAGCAGATGTCGTGCTATTTTGCTTCTCTACACCATCACTGCAGTAGAACTAGACCGTTTAACGAGAGTGATGAGACCTTAGGAAAGCTCTTTGTTTCAACTAAGCGTAGACACAATTGGAAGTCAGCAGTTCTGTCTACTCAATCACAACACTTAGCATCGCACAGCTTCGAGACTGGCAGTCAACGCTTTGTGGGGATTATGAGGGTCTTCTTACTTGGCAACAACATACTTCTAATTGCTGTTTTTTCCAGAAGAAAGAAAGATTCATGAAGCAATTAGGTAGCAGCCTAAACCTAGTAGGATAGAATACCTCAGCAATCTCACAAGATGAGCCCAGTGACTTGTCTAACATTGTTTTCACCCACGGTTTGAGTGAACCAATGTGAGATTGGAAAATGCACACATCATCGAGAGTAAGCCAAGTTAGATCACTATACAGCAGATTCAAGGTAAGCACAGATGAATAATGCATCCAGCATAAAGTAGGATTTATTATTTTTTGCAGGTCATTCTTCATTTTAGCATAGCCTATCCATTTTTATATGAAGGCTAATACCCATAAGTTTGATGTTTATACAAAATACCTGTCACCAGGGCAGCAATTAATAGGTTTTCTAAAAAGTACGTGCATGTGGAAGCATAAAGTAAAACAATCGTTTAGAACAGGGACACGCAGTCAGGTGAGGCATATATGTTTTTTTTAATTTTGTAACCCGTTTGGAACTTGCAGCAGCAAGAAGCCAGCCTTACCTCAGATTGTTCAAAAATAAAACAAAAAGCAGAAAGAGCAACACCCCCATCTACTGGTACAACTACTGTACTACTACAGAGGAGGCTATTGGCAAATGCCTGTTGTCGCTCTTCAGCTCTCCAATCTAATGTTATCAGACACTTCTGATATGCATTCATAGTCAAGCTAACCCTTTCATATTTGTCAGTTTTTTTTTTTATGGCATTAAACCTTAGATGAAGCGTGAGGGGAGGCAAACAGCAAGGGGTTAGATCTACAGTACAGGTTCACATCTGTCCTTCTCGGCCAGATGTATGAGACCCTGGTCCTCGAGAGGCTGCAGTCCTGCATGTTTGAGATGCCTCCATCCTCCAACAGAGGTGATTGTAATGATCAGCTAATCAGCAAGCTCTGGAGAAGCCTGATAACGATCCTCACCTGTGTCGGAGGAGGAAGACATCTGAGGCCCCATCTAGACGGAAGCAAAGAACAAATCTCGTACACACAGAAGCATTTCAAGACTTGTGTGTCCAAAATAAGACGCTGACGACGTTTAACGGCTGTAATGTATATGCCAAGTCTGGAGTGGCGCTGTAGCGCAGCTACAGGGAGTTAACGGAAAGCGTATAAGAAGAATCAGCGAAGAAGACGAACACTTTTTTCCCCCTAACTTTATTGCAATCTACAGAACAAACATGGCTTTGCGTGTATCAAAACAACATGAAAAAGACAAACACAGAAGAAGTAACAATGGTGGGTGATTCAAGTACAACACCGAAAATATTTTGCTGCAAAAGCATAAGCAAGCTAAGGAGGCTACACAAAACGACTACGACACAGCTATCTGCCATTGTTATTGACAGACTGACGGTTCGCGCGAGAATTGCTGCATACATCATCAATCTGCGACAATGCGTCATCACTGGTGTGGACGAACGGCCTAAACGGTAAGAAACTTGTGAGGATACATTGAAACTGACTTTCATGTGGACGGGGCCTAAAACACGGAGGAATGCGGCTCTTGAGGACCAGTGTTGCCTCCCCCCAGTTCTAGGCAGACACCATGTAAATTCAGAAACATACTGTACAGTATAGCCATTATTCATCTTTTTGGCCAAAATTGTTTTTGATTCAGTACAGTAAGTACTCCAGCTTACACTCGCTGTGCTAGTTACAACAGTGTCCTCGACAAGATCATTATCAGCATGAAAGGGACTCAAAATATTTATGCAGAACTCATCAAGGATGACTTGAATATTTTTCTGTGCAGTTCCATTTTCCATACTTTCGCAGGCCTCGAAATTTCTGAAAACAAAATTCCATACTTTTCCATATTTTCTATACTTGTGCATAGGAACCCTAGCATCTTTTTCTATTATAACATTGAAATGTATAATTGCTTGAGTGCTATTAGTTTAAGAATACCATTAGTCAATTGCTGTAGCTAAAATAAAGATTATATCACATTTTATGACTATTTTTATGCAGAAATCTAGATCATTCTAAATTATTCCCATACTATAGTGTGGAAAATTAAGTGTCAGGAAGGTTGTTACCAAAAGAGGTCATCACAACTATGAAAAAGTCATGCACACGGGTCAATATTGAGATGATATAAATGCTTATGTAAACAAAATTTTGTCAACAACGGCAATGAGTATCTTTTCACATCAGCCATGCAAATCAATATGCAAATATGTCTTTTTTTTAAAACATACGTACAGTAGAAACTATTTTGTAAACAAAGAAACGAAAATAAATGAGGTTGTCAGGACATCTGCGACATGAAACAAAACTCTTGCCAAGTCCAGTCATTTTTATATACAGCTGTTCGGGAGGAATAGGGACCAGACTTTGCATGGAATCGACACTCATTTAAATGCATTAGGCAAAATAAAACTTTTTTTAACCCCCAAAACTCTTCAAGAAGCGATGATAAACATTCATTTGGCATCTTCCATGAAAAACAGGGAAAATGTGGAGGTAAAAAACTAACTATTTTTAAAATGCTGAAAAAAATTTAATCTGTGAACATGCAAACCCACGTGTTAAATTGAAACACTGAATTGCTACTGTGCTGTGCATGTTACTTAGCAGATTATTCATAATTTACAAAAGAGCAAGTGGGTTAGCTGGCCTGTGATAAGTCAAAAGGCTGAATGTGAATCTCAGTTTTCTTCCCAGTTTATCCATGATCTATACTGTATATAACGACAGCCACCCAGCCAAAAGAAAAATGAGATGAGCCCTAAAAGCCTCTAGTTTTCAAGTTGACAGAAGAAGGCAAGGCAGTGTTTCACTTGTCAGAGGGCTGGCCACTCAATGTTTAGAGTAGTGTAGTGTACAATGGTCTGATTCTGAGACTTACCACGGTCACAGCATGTAGCATCCTTGGTTGAAATAAAGGTGGTCTGTCCAACTGATGGTTCACAACTTTTAATGAACACACCATAAGAGCTACAAAACAAATACACAGAAAATGCCATTAACAACTCAAACGGTATGTTTTGAGTTTCCTTTTGCCTTATTTAAGACATATACCATACATGAATTGCCTTAAATGATTATGTTGTATAACCTTGACCTTGAGTACAATTGACGTTGCATACAAACATTTTAACCTTGCTCTTTGCTTTTGTAATTACAATTTAAAAAAAATAAACCATACAGAAAATACAGATTCATAGGGCAACAATCTTTAACAATAAGGTGTTGCTTAATATTTACCAAGGTGTGTTAGCAGTAGCACACTCTTCTAGTGGATGAAAACTAGTTTTACTAAGCAGCAAATCGAGCAAACACTGTGAAATATAGCGAAATTCGTTGAATAATGAGACATTACTCTAATACGAACCTTGCTTCCTTCTCAACCAGGTGCTAAACAACCGTTCACTGTAAACTTGTAAACTTCAGTTTTCTCTGTTTTTACTATGCATACGTCTTCTCCGCACATCCAATATGGCGCTGCTTCTGGCGCTAAATTGGTTAATATGTCACTTCCTATCGATTTACGAAACTTTTCCTGCATCCTTCAAAATAAAAGCACAATTATCTTGTAATAGCAAAATAAAACTAAGCAATTCTGCAATGCCAAAATTAATAGCAGGGTCATTTACACGGCATTATTGTGACAATTTTGAAACCAAACTACAGCAAAATTTACAAAACCGTTCAGTGATCGAGACTGTGAGCAAAATGGTCGCAAAAGAGAGTTGCCCCACGAGTTGATTTTCAGTGGGTGAAAATGTTCATCTTTCACCTTGCATGCGGATGACAGATGTGCACATAAAACATCTGAAGGCATCAGTTAAGTATGTGTTCTACGCAAGCGCATTGGTCCACGTGTCCCTGTCAATAAAAACGTTGCATAACAGCAACAAACAACTTCCGTGTTGGTGTAATGTTGGATTGACATAATGGCAGATGTCCTCATATAAGCGGTCCTTAAGACCATTGTCATTGTTGCCTGCTCTGGCAAAAATAAATGACTGATAAATGCATACAGACATATGTGCCTGTTTCTTTTAATTGCAAACAAACTGTGTATTCACTGTAAAAATAAATAAATGTAAAAAATAATTGGAGGCAAAGTCAATCTTTGTTTTATAAGACCAGGTGAAAAGTTAATGATAAGCCCTGCCGTTACATCTATAAGTTCTACATTATAATGTGATATGTAATGTTTTACGTAATAATGTTATAAGTTATCACATTAAACCATGATAAGTTTGGCTTCCACATGCGCAGCGTAACAAAACGAAGCATATTACTTCCAGTTTTAAGTTATTTGTGAAAGGCTCCTGATGAGTTAAATAATGACTAGATAATATATCCAAGATGACTGTACTGCACTGTGTCACATGTTGATGTTGAAATTGACGTAAAAAGATGTGGCTCACACGGAAGAACAACTATCAATCCTGGCCACATACAATAATTGTGTGGTGTTGACATTAAGAGATGGTTGTGCCTGGTTTAATTTAAATGGAACAGTCCACACAGTACTGCCTCTGAGCTGTTATTGTTGATGACTAGACACAGCACATTCTTCCACACCATTTCACATAGGTGAGAGTCATCACTTCTGTTTGGAATGTGGAAAAAGCTCTCTTTATATGTGAGCCAATTGATAAAAGCCTCCTCCACACTACGCACTACACTAAGCTCTGTAGAAAGGAGTCGATTAAAATTGGATCCTGTGTGGTGAAAGGTTCTCACACTGCACCAAACACTATAAAAACTGCTTGATATTCAGCAGGGCGAGCTGTAAATTTGCAGCATACTCTGTTATAGCTCCTCATTCCTCAAATTATTGTTACCTCTGCCCTCTGTCTATGTGTTATATGGAGAATTATGCAAAAACCAGAAGGTTATGTCTTAAATGGGGCACAGAAGAGCTCAATAAAGCAGATTTTGCTATAGCATGCCTTGTATATGCAGCAACTGTATTTAAATTGTTTACGTTGTCAGAGAAAAAACATT
This sequence comes from Leptonotus elevatus, assembly GCF_054856555.1. NCBI lineage: Eukaryota > Metazoa > Chordata > Actinopteri > Syngnathiformes > Syngnathidae > Leptonotus > Leptonotus elevatus. The sequence goes on along the minus strand of NC_141241.1, from coordinate 21,148,676 downwards.
TTTATTTATTTAATAGCAAATGTAATTTATTTAAGTATTGTGTGTAGTAAACAAGACAACTGATCAGTGTGTTAAACACATCCATTAAATAAATGCTGTTCAAGATTAGACCTCATTAAACAACATTATGCATGCAAGAAGAACCTCCTGAATATTATTACAGTCAAAAGGAAACGACTGAAAATAAAACAATACAGACCTTTGAGTAAAAACAAGGTCACAGGAAATAGCCCGTGGAGGGTGGACATGGTTCATCACTTAAAACAATTACACACTTTGAACACAATCACCTCTGTGCTCACTGGCATTTTCTGTAATTTTGAGGACAGCTGTTGCCGCAGAAAGAAAAGCAAAAGTCTTGAGCAGATTCGTGCTCAAGTAGGTCACACACACTGGCGGGGGCTTTGACACGACGCTAGGGGAGTCAGCATCATGCCAGTGGAAGATGTCTCTTTGGGCTCTTTTGGGGGTCGTTCACTGAATATCTCGCACCAAACACTTTTCAACTCAATGTTGCAATATCAGCAGGGTGTAAAATCCAGAGCAGCTGAATTTGTCACATAATAAAATGAGCAGCTGAATTGCTCCTTTTATAAAGTAATAACAAATAGGATAACTGTTGGCGTACACATTCATTTTGAAGTGTATTCTATTGTCTGGTGCCTTTTTCTTTCTTTTTAAAATGAAGTTGCTGTTGCTGTGCTACTCCACAAGGTGGTTCTCTTTCACTTTCTTTACCACAGCGTTGGTACTGTACACTGTACTGTGTTTGCCAAAGAGTCCAGTAAGTAACAGTGTAAAATTTGTTTACATTGTGACCTTAAACATTCTATTTTAGTCATCACTGAGCCTTCTGAACCCCGTATGCTTCATGGTGCACTCAAAGGGTTCACTTAATTAAACATCAAGTAGGCTAATAATGAAATATCCCATCTATATCATACAATAGTGACTACCAACTTCTTACCCAGCTGCATCATTAATGCTTTTCACACAGTCACCATCTGTTCAAAACTGGGTAATTATGCACCATATTTACTAACGTTATGTTCCACACGTGTTTTTGTCTTATGCAAATAGGCAAAAAGTATTTGACATTTTAATTTCTCGGGATGTTGATGCATTACAGCAGTGCACACCTTCCTTCAACATTATGAACAGGTGGCATGGATGTGCTGTATTCTGAACCCTTGGAAGGATTTGGAGATTGAGCAATTATCACAAAAGAAATCTCAACGTGCTTTGAGATTTTACCCGAACGCCTTGCAACCTGTGGTCACGCATTCCTAATGTTTGAAACTGTTGTAAACCCATTAAAACCCTATTTTGAAACCCTAGCACATATTTAAAACCCTACTTTGAAACCCTACCCCAGTTAAAAAAAAACATTTGAAACAATACACCTTGTTTTTTCATTTTGAAACCAAAACCCTACTTGTAGTCACACATTCTGATGTTTTTGTTACAAACTTAAAAATGGTGACACTACTTTGAAACCCTACCCAAGTTTGAATATCTAATTTAAAACTCTAGACCTCATTTGAAACCCTAACTTTCATTTGAAAACCTAACCCTAGTCTGAACCCCTAATTTAAAACTCTAACCCAAATTGGAAGCTCCTAATCCTACTTTGAAACCCTTTTTTGAAACCTCACTTTAGTTTGAAACCCTAATTTGAAAACTTAATTATAGTTTGAAACCCTACTTAGAAACCCTATCCTAGATTGAAAAAACATTGCTAGTTTGAAACCTCAATCTGAAACTTTAACTTTAACTTCTAGTTTGATACCCTAACCCTAGTTTCAAACCATAATTTGAAACCCTACTCTAGCCAGTTTGAAACTGTTTTATGAAACCCTAACCCTTATTTGAAACCTGGATGGAGACAACCACTCTACCACTGAGCCATGCCGCTAATATAATTTTATAGATACCGTGAAAATGGCCTAATGGAGCACAGTTAGTCATTTTCCTTCCCCGGTGTCATGTGACTCTTTAGTGTTAAAGGGTCTCGGTGATTCAGGGAGCAAGCAATTTGGTAGCACAGCTCTCAGACTCTCTCATACTGATCACTGAAACATGGCACCTCGTGGCAAATAACTCTTTGAAGACCTGAAAAAAAAAAACTGCTGCACTGCAGGAAGATGGCCTCGGCTATAAGAAGGTTGCCAACGCTCTGGATCTGAGCTGCAGCACAAAAGTCAAGACCATCCAGCGATTTAACAGAGCAAGTTCCACTCAGAACATGCCTCGCCATGCTCGGCCAAAGAAGCTGGTTGCACCTTGCTCAGCATCTCATCCGGAGGTTGTCTTTGGAAAATAGGCGTATGAATGCGAGAGAGGTTAAAGGTGTGGTCTGATGAGACCAAGATCAACTTTTTAGGTTCAGATGGTGTCAAGCAATGTGAGGATTCCCAAACAAGTTTGTTTGGCCTACATTTAAGCATGTTAGTAGGAGTGTTGTGGTCTGGGGGCTTTATTAGGGTTTTCAGGATTGGGGAGCCACAGTTCATGCCAACGTGTACTGTGACATACTAACGTAGGCATAATTCCAACATGATTGGAATATTGAAAAATCGGGTATTGAGACTTTTTTTTCTTTTTGGCTGGGTTAAAGTGCACTGCCCACATACATACAACACACATACTGAGGGTTGCTTTTCAAACATTCCTATATAACCATACATGCGACAAATCTGAAAATTCCGACCTGATGTTTTTGGGGGGGTTTTGCGGTCAATTCATAAGATCGTCGCTCAATTCAAGCCACACCGGTTCATGAAAAGCCCTAATATATACACAATATAGACACAATAGCATTCATCTTTGTCCACCTGTAGCTTATTTAAATTGATGTCAAAGTGCGTAATCTGTCAAAACAAGTTCCACCACGATCTGATCCAGACTGCACATTTGGCAACCAATTTAAATGTAACATGGAAAATCCCCTTAAATACGTTCAAGATGTTTATACCACTGTCAAATCTCATCAGATGAAGCAGTCATTTCTCGTGACAAGGCTTGATGAGGTTTTCAGAGATGTCATGATGACGTTTGGGAGGCTAAATCCAAAGTAATTAACTCAAGACGGCTTTCATTAGGCCTAAGATATGTATTTAACTTGCAGTTCTGTATGCCTGTAATAATGGTACAGTAAATCATCCTCACGAGACCTTCTTGGTGCCTTTTGTTGCCACAGTGACACCTTTAGTATTAACCGAGAGGCAAGCCCAACATGAAATAAACAAGTCAAAATGGCTTTTCAAAGCCCTTCATGTTTTCACTTGTAGGGATGAGCGCAACCAGCGGCAGCCTCCTGTGCTGTGTGCCAGTCGCAGTGTGTGTCTTGTGTGTTAGGGGGTTTGGTAGATAGAAAAGAGGCATTTTATTTTAGAGATAATATGCCTGAAAACCAATATAGACTCATGCATGCACCTTACTGATCAGACCTGATGGAAGAAACTTTAACTCTTCACATTTTAACCATCGTAGAAGTCGCCAGCACGTCTCATATTAATGAATATTTTTCATTAATGTAAATGGGATTAACTAACCGTTTCCTTATGGTCAGTTTTCACATTTTCTAATAACCTTGTTTAGTGGTAACATTTACATCACCTACGCTTAATTACTACTGTATGTTTACAAGACTCCTTTCGATGTTGCTGTTTGTGAAATGGCCTCTAGGTAACTCTATTTTCATGCCCATTTTTTGATGTTTTGTCAAACCTGTGCAAGCCAAGAATACAAAAAACGAACATTTTGGGCTGTTGTAGGCGTGAACACAGATGACTTGATTTGCCGCCAATCAAAGCAGCTCGTCTCACGCAAATCTCACGCACAGTAGGCACGCTGATAGTGCTTGACATAGCGGACGAAGACACTGATCTGCTTACGTCCTACACAGCGGCCCTCCATAGACGGATGGTATCAAGTTGACTAGGGCATAGGTGTCAAACCTGCAGGTTTTTGAGGTTTCCCTCTTCCAACACAAGCTGATTCCAATCAGCAGGATCGTTATCAGGCTTATGCAGAGCTTGCTGATGATCATATATCAGCTGTGTTGGAGAAGGGAAACATCCAAAACATGCAGGACTGCGGCCCTCCAGGACCGCAGTTTGACACCTATGAACTAGGGAGATCACAGTTCTGCGGAATGGGCACTTGGAGACAATGATTCAGATGGTTCAATGCATGCTGTTGTCATATTGATGAATGAAATCCGATGACATCCACCACACATGTCTGCGCAGAATCTTTCTGTCTATGTCCCAAAGTCATCAAACTTGCATCAGAATACCTGCGCCAAAACTTAGACCTGGTTCTAGCAAGCCTAAATTCAGATGATTATAAGATTTTATGATTTTATAGAGCCCTAAGTACATGTAAGATATTGACGGGCTACCGTGACCCATGGGTCACCAACTCCTGTCCTTGAGGGACCCGTTGATGTTTTTGCTGTTTTCCTCCGCCAATGCACCTGATTCAAATGGTCAAGATCGTTATCATCAGGTTTCTGACCTGATAATCTGAATCTGACGTATTGGAATAGGGAGTCATCCATAACATGCTAGATAATAAATGTGTCTTCGACGACTGGATTTGGTGATCCTTGCCGTAACCCCTGAGTGTGAGATTGAACAATTCTTACTCTAAACCAGACCTCAAGCATAAGAGGTCCAAGCACCCCCAATTTTCTAATGACACCCTCCTACTCTCTCAACGACCACTTATTAGGTTTTGTTTGTTTGTTAGATTTTTTTTTAAATCTACTGAAATATTCATGATTTGTTTGATAGGAACTTAAGAAAAGGATTCAGTATTTTGTTTGTGGAAAACATATGTACATGGGTTGTTCTCAGAAAACATGATCCAACAGTGTGGCATGTGAGCCCAGAACTGTTCTTGTGCAACACCTGTTGAAAATGATATTCAGTATGCTTTAAATCAATTCTTCATGCAGTGTGCTACGAATATATAGCAATAGTTCACTCAATCCTTTGTTTGCAGGAGACTATTGAATCATGAATCATGGTTGGCCATATTATTTCATATTGGTGTGGTTATTACATGGACAGCAAACATCAAGCGCTTAAGTACAGAATTGTGTTTACACTTGAACATCTTCTTTACCTTCTTTACAAAAATATTTATTTGAATGATTTCCAAAGTAGTTCAAGCGGAAGCATACGGTTAAGTCTGAGGTAGGCCTTCCTTTTGGTCTCAAAATTATTTTCTTCTTTTTTTTCGTTTTGTCACATTATTGACAGCATGGAACCGATTAAATGGTATTATGTTGCCAGTTTATTACAAGCAGTTTTTTAAAACTGATACATTTTAATGGTATAAAGTTATCTTGCTTAGATGGGAGAATCGGCCTGCCACGAACTGCAAGTACGGTCGTCACGACGGTTAGTTTTGACTGCTTTTACTTACTCACACACAAACAACAGAAGAAATCAGTCAGGATGTTTATTTTATTTCTCCAGTAAAACAGTCAAATCTGGTGATTGTTTTTACCCATATGAGTATCCTTTTTTTTTATATCAGTTTTCATTGATTATATACTGATACTAGCAAACATTGTATTTTTTTTTATTTGCCTATATTTTAAATTAACTGTAACAAATGACACCATTCAACAGTCAAATGCTCTGCTTTCTAGGGATGGATTTAAAAAATCGAATAATCAGTATTGAATCGATTTTTATTTTCAAGTCCAATATCGATTCATAAAAACATGAATCAATGATTTAAATATCTCTTTTTTCAACCATAAAATCTTAACAAAATAGAATTTATTTATTTTTTTGTCTTATTGTTTCTTGAAATTTAAAAGTACATTTATGAAAGACCTGACTTATTGCACTTTAAGACAATTAAGAATCATTTAAGTTTATATTAACAATTGTTAAATTAAAGTTATGAAAATATTTTAATCTCATCCTTGCTGATGTCAATGTTTGTATAACACTTAAGCGATTATAACATGTGTTACTTCCATTAACAAACGAAATCATCTGACCAGTTACTGCCTCCGCAAAATTTACTTTGGAATTTAATATTTGTGGAGTTTTTTTTAATCATGTCCGTGACATTTAAGAAGAATTGATGTTCCGTAATTAATCGATATCAGATTGAACTGAACTCTTGCGAATCAAATCGGGAAAAATTGAAATTGAATCGAACTGAACTCTTGTGAATCAAAATGTAATCGATTGAGGAAATTAGAATCGATACCCAGCCCTATTTCTGTTCATAGGGTCACATGACTCATTCATAAACATGAAGCTGCTCATGTTCACTTCACTAAATCCTCTGCCACATAATATCCCATAAAAACTCCCTGATGAAGCTTCCTTGGCCCTGGCAGCTTTTGTGCTCCTACACCAGCAATTAGTACGGTTAAGCCTGTGCATCTAACACCTTACAATGCACTCAAAACAAACGTGGTTTTCACTGATGATGATGACCTTAATTGGAATGCAACCCATAAGTGCCCTTGTCCATCTTATCTACACTGTACAATCGTTGCCATTTATTGAGTTTAATTGGCTGTTTATTCTCCAATGACAGCATGTCCTCTTAGCTGCCATAATCTCTTCTCACCTTCTTATCTTCACCCCGCTGCTACTTGCGCCCCTCACTACTGCCAATTCACGCACGCACACACACGCACACACACGCACACACACACACACACACACACCAACTACATTATCAGTTTACTATAGCAAAAAGAAATCCCTGCATGAAAAGAAAGAGCACCCAATCAGATGCTGCTGCTGCCAGGGCAATGAGAGGACAGTTCTCTCTGTTTCTTTTCAACTCCCTTCATGTGTCCTCTCATTCTTCCAGGGCACTGCAGCTCCTCCTTCCACCTCTCTCATCCATCGCCACCCCTCCTTCCTCCTCTGGCTCTCCGCTAGGTGCAGCGTGTATGTGAGCGTGTGCGAAGCAGCAGAGCCGCCCGTGTGTTTACATATCAGCCTATCGGTGCTGCTGGATTTAGCGCATCTGTAGAGGACGAAAGCATTTTGCGGATGCCCCAACTAACAAGGGAATCTCATCGCTACATTCATCCGCCTTTAGCTTCTAGATCTGATCCCGTCTTGTTTGCTGCATCCCCGTCTCCATGCTTTTGGAGGCATTTTGAATTTCCTTGGCAACATGGAGCTGCTTGAATTAGAATTCTCTGCATGACAGTCCTGGTAAGTACTCGGTCTCTTTGGTGGGCTTTGATCTCAGAGGTATTGGATCAGGTTTAATATGGCGCAGTGGTGGTGCCATGTGATAGCCAGTGAGCAAATTGATCTCAGGAATAAAATTAGTAGGTAGCAGCGGAGATGGGAGGGAGGATGGTCCACTGAGGGGGGTTTCATGTCTCATTTGTGCTTTGTCATCCAAATGGGTTTCATTTGTTTTGCACTGTATACAACATGCACAACACACACTTGTGTGGTCTCAGAGCGAGGGTCCAAATAATGGTATGCATTATTATAATTTAAGTATTATTTACATACAGGGATGCCTACAGTATCCTGTTTTTTTACAATCACAATTGAAGTTGTAAGGCTGAGCAATATCTGTTTTGTTTCCTTTTGCCTCGTACCAGAGGTTGTTGATGCTTGCTAAGCTGCCATCTCATTAACATTCATGTTCCTTCAAATGCCAGTAAACTCTGCCAGAATCACACTTCATTTATTCAGTGCTACCTTTTGCTGTCGGCTGATTTGCCACAGGCCATATCAATGGGTGGCGGTGGAGGTGGGGAGCATCATCTTAGGGGAAAGGGGGATAGACGTTGATGATTTATGCAGGCCAAACGAATGATCCCTCACATTTTAAATCCTATACTGCACATCAAATTTGCATAACCATAAATGTGGCTGCAAAGCTCCAGCAGGGTGGCAGCTATACGCTTCCTTTTTTTAATATTTGGTAATAACCCATGCAGACGCGACAAATGTCTGCTCTTGTCAAAGCAGAGTTCTTGTCATTAATTGCGATGACTGCTTTGGATAATCCCGATGTAAATTATTTATACTGGTCGCAAGTTCCACGTCTGCTGCTTATTATGATTTCAGTGAACGATTATGAGCAACATAGGTTTTGCCTGGCAATCGTAGTTTGTTATATTACCAAGGCAAATGTATTCCCTAGTCTTCCCTGATTGACAATAAAGATCAGCATTCCCTTATTGGTAAAAATGGATACATTTAGGGCCCTAAATAAAAGTGGACATCATGAGGGGGAACCAAAGGCTTGCGAAACCATTGCCTTTTACTATGTGTGAGTGACAAGAGGACACATGGTGAAATCAAATAGATATCCAATATGACAACATGTACATTCTGAAGAATCACATTTGTTTTTAAATAGTATATAAAGTGGTAGAATTGAATTTATTTTTCGTGAGTGGATTCAATTTTGAAAATGAAATGAATATTGACATCACTTAATATCAATCACTTTTTCGTGAGCTAGGAAGTGCAAACATAATTATTTATTCAACACCCAAAAATTAGAGATGTTGGATAACCTTTTTTTTTCCAGACCAATTTAATCACCGATAACAATACCAAGTACCGATACCACGAGTACTTTTGATACATAAAATCCACCCCCTCCCAAAAAAGAAAGACCTATATCTTCCAGTATATCATTATTTTTTTCCTGAAAATATCATGACATTAATGTCATTGTTCTATTAAGCGCTAATTTGTATACAGTTCCTGACCGTCGGCCACAAGAGGGCGGCCAATACTGGTATCAGCTGGCATCCTTTGTACCGATACCTTGAAATAAGGCCTGGTATTGGTACTCTCCCATCCCTACAAAAAATATTTACACTTAATATATAGCAATAATTTAATACCTAAACTGTCACTGACGTGGCGTACATGTTACAGTACATTGGGTACTGTAACATGTACGCCACTGGTCTACAGAGTATTATGAGCAGTTGAGCACAGAGCACAGAATGCAATAAAGAATACAGGATTGAACAACGAAACAGAAAAGAACCCATTGAGCACAATTGTGTGTTTTTAACAATGCTTGTTAAAGTCTAATGTAACATTTCAAAGGATTCTGAACAATAGTTTACTTTGATTTAGTAAGATCAAACATGTATAATTAGCGACAGCATACTGCAATGCTTTTCAAAGATTCTCATGGCCCATTAGGGAAAAACTACAAATTGAGATAAATCATATCTGATTTATGCTTTTTAAATTAAATTATTTATGCATTTTAAATTATTTTTCAATGAATGGAGGTGTAGAGAAAAAAATGCCCAAAAATATCTTTACAATAGCCTTTTTATTTGACCATTTATGACTGAAACATCTTTGTAATTATTTGCTGTTCATAATGGGAACTCCTGCAAGCCTCTGGCCAAAAGTTTTCAGACTGGATTCGGGTTCGAATTTGCCGCCCTCTGTCCGTGAACGTGACAGGTGGCAGTCGTGATTCGAAATTCAATTTTCTGCTTTAAGTTATAGCCTACACATATTTATTTTTGTTTTCTGACTGCCTTGAATAATCACACTAGAATATCCTACCTGGTGTCTTCAGCATCTTTGCCATTTCTTATAGAGCCAGTGCAGTGCAATTCTACCGACGGAAGCCCCCCAGGAACACATGTAATATTGAATGCAATCACCCATTAATTTATGCCCTAATACGTTTTCAGCATCCCACTTAGCCTCCTTAAATCACCTCTCCCGGCTCCAAAATGGAGAACATCCTGGAGTGTATCCTCATGTTATGTTAACATTAGCCATCTGAAAGGCATGCTATGTGCGCAGTGTTGCTATGGCGAGGTGACCATGAAGCGAGAACTGCCACTGGATACACAAACGTGCGTTCAATGAATTCAGAGAGTCAAATTGCTGCTGTTCAGTGGCAACTTTCTTGACACCAAATATGAATGTCAAAGGTCAGTAAAAGGAAGAGTATAGATTTCAAATGTCTCATATTATGGCTTTTTTTTTTTACTATAATCACAATATTGCACATCTGAATTGACAATACAATATGGCTTGATTTCGTCGTTTTCTGTCGACATCAATGTATGTGGCTATTGTATACCATAATTCTGTACATCTGGCGCTACTGCCCTAGTTTCCATCAGTTGAGAAAAAAAAGAATGATTAATTAATTAATGTGTTGTATTTCCATATTCCCCAATCTAGGCTGGGCCAACAACTAATTAAAGCTGCCCAGTGAAATCTTGGTGGAGTGATTCTCTCTTAACACCCAATCTGTATTCTCAAAATACACAATTGTCTTACAATTATACGATTGTACATTTTGAACATTTTGATTTTGTTAACACATATAAAATCATTCATACACAAACGACAAATTTTGAGTATTCGATTAACCTCAGCCTCAAGCATATTCTGCTCATGTAATGTGGGTGGAAGTAACTTGATAATAAAAACCCTCACAAATAGGAAGCTGAGATTCGAATTCAGGACCAACTGAGAGGTAGACATGCTCACCACTTGCCCACCATTCTGCCTACTAGTACTGCATGTCAAATAATACTTTGTATTGTAAAAGTGATAGCAGTGCTGCTGATTGTGAGTGTAAAGTGTTTATAACCCTGTTTGCAGGTTCCAGCCTCTTATTTCAGTCAGGTTGAGTCCCTCTAGCTCTCACTGGCGCCACCATATAAAACCATTGGCAGCACAAAAGCTTCCATCATGGCCCACTTATTAGATCTCTGCGTTTCCATTGTGAAGGAACGTAGTAGCCAGAATTGTGTTGCATTTGGTTAGAAACACACCATTTCCTACATCCTAAAAAATAGTCCAATTCAGGGTGGTTTTAAAAGAACCTTGTTACATACGGTATGTATCTGCATTTATTTTCGCAATAACTTTAATAACCTGTCTAGGACATGCCTTCATTGATATCACACTTTTCCATTCTCACTGTCACCTCTCATTTTGCCCGCACTCCCTCACACAGTGGTACCTTTGGCATTTGCTTTTCAGACATGGTATTATTCTAAGACACAAAAACAAGGCATCAAGATTAGCTCCAGGTTTGATAACATGCTTTGCAAGTGCTAAATTAATCTCTTTGCATGTTCCGTACCTCCCAGGATGCACTAGATTTATTCGGCAGACACAGGGTGGGTGCTCTCGGGTTAGTCGATCAACTTGATCTGTTTGCATGAGAAGTCACGCTTGTACGTACAAAGATTAAGTAATTTGGGCACGGGTTCACTGAAGACTTTAATTTGACCATGGGAGTGAATGTGGGCAATAAGGACAAATGCTATATAAAATGGATGATGGATGGATGGATGGATGGATGGATGGATGGATGGATGGATGGATGGATGGATGGATGGATGGATGGATGGATGGATGGATGGATGGATGGATGGATGGAAACTATGGAAGCTCCAAAGCTTAGTAAGGATGGGTCACGTTGTCGGTGGACAGCAGTCTATTACAGTAATTAAGTTGAGTAGCAGTGATTAAAATCCACAGGGTTTCTTTGATTCTGCACATAGTTTAGTTACCATAGCTGCGGTGAAGAATCATTACACTCAATCCATGTGTTCTGCTGATACACGCTTGCTGCCTGCACAGTTAAAGCTGAAGCAAATGAGGATCTGTGCTGAGCATAAGCAAAGCAAATGAACAAGCGAATAACAAATATACCTACGTAGGTATCTCGTACCTACCTATCTAGCTACTTAGTTCTATTTTCTTGGTCAACCTCTGTTTTTGATAAGATGTGTTTAGTTTCCCACTGAAAAATAATGGAAATGGAAGAATGCTTCCTTGGGTCAAACTGTTCCCATCATAAAATCCTTATTTACTGTACAAGCATTGTTTGTTTTTACATAATGAGCAGTTAACATCTGGAAAACGTAACAACAAGAACTAGCCCATAATAACAAATAACACGAAAGGTTAAAAGAAAAAACTTTGTCTGATTGTTTTTTTTTTTATGTGAGTCTGTTTACTTCACGTAACTTCCTGAGCTCTATTTTTGTAGACTGGCACGTGCGCTCAGCGTAAAAACTGGACACCTTGATTTTTATGCAAGGGCCAGTCTAGTTTATCGTATTTGGGAATTTGGCAGACCCTGCTGCGCCATGCTAGTGTTTTGTTTTCATACCGCCGCGCACATGCCAATTAAAGTGACAGAAAGTAGACAGGACCTTAGACTGGCTAAAAGTGGGTCTAAGTTGTGGTGTAGATGGTGCAATGTGAATTTGGTGTATTTAATCGTAGCGAAGGCAGATTCTTTGATATGTGTGGTGGATGTCATCATATTTCATTCATAAATATGGCAGCAGTCCTCTGAATCTTTGTAGAAATAATTTAATTGAATGCATTATTATTATTATTATTATTATTATTGTCATCGTCTTTAACTCATTTACTGCCATAATTTCATTAAAAAAAAGATTATTAAAAATTTGGGCGGTTATAATTTTTTGTCGTAATTAATCACGACTATACTAGTTAACTCACAATTAATCACAAATTTGATATCTGTTCTAAATATACTATAAATAAAATCTAGGTTTTCATACTCTTGTTAACAAAAGTGAAAAAAAAATTAAACTAATAGAAATAGTTAAAATCATTTTTTGACGTTTATAGCCATCAATGGCAATGAATGAGTTAATATTTATGTATTTTATATATTATGTTTATATGTTATTAATTATTATTAATTAACATTTACAAAAAAGACGGTGACAATATTTTCCCCCCACTAGCCATTGTGCTTGGTATCCCAGATCATTACCAGTGCAAATTCCTCTCACTGTGCAAGAAATTAAATTGCTGCAGGTCACTGCTTTTGTTTGCTTGCACCGCTCACACACTACATATCAAAATAAAACAACGCATACTGCACTTTTATTTTGACATCATCAAGGCTGCAGAGAATACGGATGGGCTGGATGTGGCTCGCAGGCCTTACCTTGCCCAGATGTGGATGTTCATCCCCGAGGTCAGTGCATTTGAGAACCACTCCCAAAATGTTATGTGCGCTCCTGCTTATAAACATATATTTTTTTTAAATCTTCCCGCCTCCCCCCAAAAAAAGATAACTCCACCATGTGCCCAGTTAGACTGCACGTTACACTTGACTTGTTCTGGGCACGAAATTAGGGCCCCTTTAAGGTTTAATCTTTCTGAGCTGACAAATGGATTCCCTCTTCTTTTTTTCCACAGGTCACAAGGAAACAAAGAAGAGTTAAAAAATTATGAAAACATAGAAAGTGGTTAGAGGGCAATATTCTGGATATATAAATATTCTTTGATGCCGTTGTGGAAATTATGATCCTTTCCAGCAAGAAACCCAATGAAAGTAGCAGTGATATATGCTCTGCGTCAATATAACAGCTTTTGGTATGAAGGACTCTGATGTGTGATTTCCCAGCTGCTTTCTTAAGGGCATTTGTGTGCTAATTAACAACTAATGAATGATGATTATTCATTATTACATATATTTTGAATAAACTACTGGTTATTCCATCGCTTTATATTGCTCTGTGGAATACGAACACAATATTTAGATGCTATGTCTGCCTGGTTTCTGTTAAGGGCATTCAGTGCTGAAGGAGTATTGGATGTCCGTAAATCATCCTAATTACAATTCTTTGGATGAATTTCATATGTGCTTTTAACGAGTGAATTGTAGAGATTCCTCTCACTATTGATTATTATTAGTATATGCTGCTTTTCTGTGTTATTTAGTAATACTATGTTTTGCCAGTTAATTTGAAGGAGATGATAGAAAGGCACTCCTAATTAACTAGTTTGCCTGTATTCTGTGGCTGCTTTTTCCAGTGCTGCGGGGCACACTGGAGTTCTGTGTTGTGCGTATATGAAATCAACGGTGAAAAGGAAGCTGCAATTCCGTTGTAACATCTCATCCTTATAAGGTCTGAATGAAGCATAATCTTCCTTGCCCTGAGCATTTTGAAATTTGAATTTTAAAATCTATAAGCAGGATGGTATATATCCAAAGGATCTGAAAAACGCTTCATAGTGTACAGTATGTACAGTAGGGGGGGAAAAGTCTACACACCCCTGGTTAAATGCCAAGTTTGGTGATAATAAAAAATAAAAAAATGAGACAAGGCAAAATAGTTTTTTCCTTTCAGGCTTCTTCCCATCTTTTCATCAATTTTAGAGAGGCATCCAGTTCTTGATAATGTCACTATTGTGCCATATTTTCTGCACTCGACTGTCTTCACTTCATTTGTAGTTTTCTCCTGATCAATGAGATTTATCTGATGCAATATAAGCTCTCTGGATCATTGAGTAACATATATTTGAACTTATATGTGCAAAGATACTTCATGATACTCTGAAGAACTACTGATATTGGTGTGGCTTAGTTGTACTGTCTCCATGTACTGTGAATCTGTATGGCTGCATTGCAGACCAGCATCCATTGAATTGAAGCAAAAAACTGTAGAAAGTTTCAGTATGTATGTCTTTACTGTATGTTGTTGTGAATTGAACGTTTGCATGGTGCTATTGAATAAAACACATTACAAAATCATTTGGTGGATTTTTTTTTTGGGGGGGTGCCATTTCCATTCATTTCAATGGGGAAAGATGATTTGAGCTACAAGTATGTGACGTCACGGAACACATGAAAATCTAAACACTGTAAACACTAGCAGAATGTAGTTTCTAGTTTAATATTCAGTTACATAATTCACCACTCATCATTCATATTTTCATTGTTGATATTAAAATCTCAATTTAATTTGTTCCAATTTCCTGATGCAGTTGGGTTTATTCTGTTGCTTTGCGATTATGTCACACATGTCGCACATAAAAAAAGACAACAACAAAAAACCCTGATGTAAACAGAGCTCTTGTTTTTTTTGTTTCCCTGTACTAGAAAAAACTTCTTTTTTTTTTACAAATTGACCTAAATCCTCAAATAGCTTTATTAAAGTACCAATGCGAGAAATGAGCATTGTTATTAAACAGCAATAAGCCAGTGGCATTTGTCCACTAGGCAAAATAAAAATAAAAATACTTGCTCTGAACACATGCAAGACAAAATGATAGAGCAACAATCCATTTTTATGCTTGGAGTTGAATCACTTTTTATTATTCTGATTACTTTACTTGTCTCCTTTGTCTTTTTCTGTATACATCTTAATAGTACTAGAAACCAAAACTATGGTGAAACATACCACATAAATGGTGACTAAAAGATTAATTAATGCTGACTTTATTTGTACAGTAGTAGTGAACCAAGGACGGAAGAGACTTTAGCATGGAAAATATCTACTGATATTCTTCCCCTGTATGTCCATTTCAAAGAAAGAGAAACTAAGTATTGACGTATTGAAGGAGATAATGAGAGCTGACATTGATTTCCTCTCACTAGGTAGAAAAAAATCGCAATGCTTATACGAGCCATTTTAAAATGCATGACGGCCGCTTGTGAAGAGCTTGGTCCTATTTGTGAGGTGTTATTTGCTGAATTTCTTTTTCAAAGCTGTGGCTCAAGGTCACAACAAAGTGGTGTTATTGTGAGATATGTGCTGTAAGGCCAGATTGCACAGATAGCTCCCCGCTCCTTATAACACTCTGCATCATAAATCATGCATGTGCTCTGGTAAGGAAATCACCAGAGCTTTTGCATTCATTTGCTTTGGATTAGCAAAGGCAGGGGGCTTGTCATGCTCATTCATATTTCTCTCTTGACACAATAAAATCACAACGTGTCTGCAATATAAACATGTCACTGGCTTTATGCACGCATTAGCTCAGCAATATGATTTTTCATCTCAGGCCTTATTCATTAATAAGCGCTCAATGTGTTTAGTGGAATAATGGCGTTTTGCTGCTTATTTAAGTAAAATTTCCGCTTGTCAGTTATTTTAAAGGAGAACTGGCATTTATTTTGAACTCGATTGCCTGTATTTTTTTTACAACTGTTTTAACAGTGCCACATACACACTAAAATCAACGGCAGCTTCTATTCTAATATTACATTTGTGGAAAATGAGTTATGAAGCCAAATCCAGCCATTTTTATCCATCTCTGGAGGCGGCCATTTTGCTACTTGATGTCGACTGAAGAGGACATCAATGTCGCTCAGGTCTCAGGTGACAACCAATCACAGCTCAGCTTCAGAAAACAGGTGAGCTGTGATTGGTCGTTGCCTGAACTCTGAACAACATTGATGTCATCTTTAGTTGACAGCAAGTGGTAAAATGGATGCCTCCTAAAAACAGCTGGATTTTGCTGCTTAACTCATATTCTACTAACAGGATGTTAACCAGAATACCATATTCAGACCAGTGGGACTGTATAAGAAATATTATTGTCAAAAAACTTTTTGGGTGTTGACTGTCCTTTTAAAGTAAATCACCACTTAGTACAGTACATTACTTTGAAACACTCACATAATGTGGTTTATTCTCAGCTTGAAAGCTGAGCCACATGGCCCATTCCTGTGATTCATACTTTTATTAAAATATCCAATTTGTTCCAATTTCCAGATACATTTGCCTCACATAGTGCTTTTCTATTCCTAATGTGATGCCTTAAGATGGTGCCGCACGGTTATAACCAGAGGTAACTGATGTCATACCTGACCAAATTGTGGCCCCAAGCAAGATTCATTATGGGGCCCGCCCAACCGCCCTATTTTAAGGCCCGAAAATCGAGATAGTTTTTCCTTACATTGGTCAGATGTCCCAATGTGTCCCCTTGCGCAACAAATAAATATTAATAATTAGATAAATAATTCAACCAATTCAGGGTGTACCCCGCCTACTGCCCGAAGCTATTTGGGATAAGCTCCAGCGGCCCCCGCGACCCTTGTGAGGACAAGCGGTTATGAAAATGGATGGATAGATAAATAATTGCAAAGCACTGCTTCAAGTGAAAAATTTAATCACTCCCCTGTACTCATTATTTTAACTATTGGAAGAACTCTATTATAATATATTCCTCCCGGTTCGGAATCTTTTTTGAGCAGTTCCCAGGTGTCTTAATAAAAGTTATTTGACATGCTTTGGTTAAAATACACAAAGAATCAAGAATTACAGCACACTCAGAATCTAATTTTAACACCTTTGCATATTAATTCTGAGTTTATTTCTATCCACGTCCATACCTAAACTAAACGTCTTTCTTTTTTTTTTTATATATTTCTCCGTAGGTTCGCAGTAGGATGGTCTCTGCTGAGGCAGGGGGGCACAGCTACTTAGTGGCGTGCTGGCAGCCCATCCTGGTCCTGATGCTGGGTACCGTCCTCTCTGGCTCAACCACCGGCTGCCCTTCCCGATGCGACTGCAATGCCCAAGAGCGATCGGTCGTGTGCCATCGAAGACGACTGGCCGCTTTCCCCGAGGGCATCCCGACTGAAACAAAGCTCCTCGATCTGAGCAAGAATCGTCTCAAACTTCTTGGGCCAGAGGAATTTATCGACTACCCACAGCTGGAGGAGCTCCAGCTGAACGAAAACATCATTTCGTCAATCGAGTCCGGGGCGTTTAGCAACCTCATGAATCTACGGAGTCTCGGGTTGCGCAACAACCAGCTGAAGCTTATTCAGCTAGGGGTGTTCACAGGCCTTAACAACCTCACCCAGCTGGATATTAGCGAGAACAAAATTGTCATTCTGCTGGACTACATGTTCCAGGAGCTCTACAACTTGAGGGTACTGGAGGTGGGTGACAATGACCTCGTTTTCATCTCACCGCGATCGTTTCATGGCCTCAGCAATCTTGAAACCCTCAACATTGAGGGTTACAAGCTGTCCTCGGTGCCCACTGATGCCCTGAGCCATCTGCACAACCTGCTGTCACTTCGATTGCGCTATCTGAACATCACTGCCATTAGGGATTACTCATTTAAGCGGCTGTATAGGCTTCGAGTATTAGAAATATCACAGATGCCTTCCCTGGATACCATGACCCCAAAATGCTTGTTTGGAATCAACCTGACATCTTTAGCAATCACAAATTGTAACCTGACTGCCATCCCTTACCAAGCTATCAGTCATCTTAGATATTTACGTTTTCTAAACCTGTCGTTTAATCCCATTCTTATTGTTGAAGGGAACCAACTTCACAATCTGCAAAAGCTACAGGCTTTTCATTTGGCTGGTGGCAGGTTAATCGCCATTGAGCCTTACTCTTTCCGAGGACTAAATCATCTGCACATTCTCAATGTTTCTAGTAATAGTTTGAACACCCTGGAGGAGTCTGTCTTCCACTCGGTGGGCAATTTGGAAACTCTGGCTTTGCATGACAACCCTTTGGCCTGCGACTGTCGCTTGCTCTGGGTTTTCCGCCGGCGGTGGAGGTTAAACTTTAATAGGCAGCAGCCCATCTGTGCGTCACCTGGTGTGGTGCAGGGAAAGGAGTTTAAGGACTTCCCAGATATCCTGCCTTCTGATTATTTCATCTGCCAGAAATCGAAGATTGTGGATAACAAGGCTCAAGAAAGCCATGTGGATGAAGGAACCACCGTCAGTTTTACTTGCCAAGCTGAGGGCGAGCCAGTCCCTGTCATCATGTGGCTTTCTCCTAAGAAGGAATACATCACCACCAAAACCGTGGGGTCAAGACTTTCTGTGTCTGACGATGGCAGGCTCGAGGTTCGTTATGCCCAAATCCAAGACAACGGGACCTACTTGTGCATTGCAAGCAATGCAGCGGGCAATGACACCAAAGTTGCTCATCTTTTTGTACATAGCTACTCTCCTAATTGGCCTCATCAACCAAACAAGACATTTGCCTTCATTTTCAACCAACCCAGCGACGAAGGTGCGAATGTGACCCGGACCACAATTCCGTTTCCATTCGATGTCAAGACTCTCATCATTGCAACCACAATGGGGTTCATCTCGTTCCTTGGCGTTGTACTCTTCTGTCTTGTAATCCTGTTCCTCTGGAGCAGAGGGAAGGGCAACTCGAAGACAAGTATAGAGGTTGAGTATGTGCCCCGCAAAGAAGAAACAGAAGAGGCTAGTCCACCTGAGACGCCCATACAATTCAACATGAAAATCATGTGAACCATAAACGTACTCCACACACGATCTTTGCTTCGATTGTGTACTTGAGAGATAGCAAATACACACTTGCAAAAGCATCTTGACCATATGTACTGTTTTATTTTTATTTTTACAAAGAGCCTTTAAAAGAAAACATTGCATCACAATAAACATTATACGGGCAATACTCTAGTATGTCAACATGCACACATATATTGGATGCCAAATAACGGTAGTTGACAATGAGAAGCACAAGTCTCCAGACAAATTAACTAAATTAAGAAGAGAGTCGGATTAATCAGCAAAAAGTCATTGATGATAGGGGAAAGCTATTTTTATGAGCACAAATTAAGCAAATATAAGCACTTAGATTTATAAAGCACAATAAACCTACACAGTAAATTTGCCTCTATTAGAAGTAAATTTGACTCTATTTGGAGTGGGACCAAATAGACTCAAGTAATGTTTACACTTGGGAGAGAGTAAAATAAAGAATTGAAAGAACTCACGACTTTCATCTTCCTACTGTTTACTTATATCCAAGAGACCAAAAACATTGTCTTGGAGTTACAAAGATTCCAGCTGACTCGAGCAATATACTAACACACAGCAGGAGCTGCGTGGCACAGGGCGTAGATTGGCTGTCTCCCAAGCAGAAGGACGTGAGTTTGTTCCTCAACCCTTGAGTGACTTTATTTTATTGTTTTCCATTCTTTATTTTACGCTCTTCCAAGTTTGAATATTACTCTAAAACTGAGTCTATTTGGCCCCTCTCTAAATAGTCAACATTTACTGTGCATTCAACCTCGTTGTATGCTTAAATGTGTCTACTGTCCCATAACAAGTACCAATTAATTTAATGACATAGTGGTATTGTTTCATGAAGTAAGTGTATTGCATTTATGAATTCTTAATTTGAGATTAAACCCATGTCATTTGAAAGATTAGGTGTATTATTTAAAAATTGTCACCTAATGTCATTTGGTTGTTTGGTTGTTGGCAGTGGCACATCATTAAGTTGTTTATGTCTAACAACCATGTGTATTTGTTTGTTTGTTTGTTTGTAATTTGTCTTAACTTTTGAACAGATAATCGAAGATGTATCTGGAGGTAAGATCAATTGTTGCACTGTGTTACACTTATTCCGCTTTAATGGTTAAGGGTGATAAATACAATGGTCATTTTCCTTAATCTGGTGACAATAAATTATATTAAATAGTGTGCATGTTAACACACTATGAAGAATAAGAGGCCAGAATGTGATCTTTTCTGACAGCAAAGAAAATATATCATATATTTTGACATATTGCGCTAAATGTTTTTTTTCTTTTTTTTAATATAAATATTTTATTCTTTCTTTGCGATGCTTTTCATGGATGGGATTAAGCAAATTATATAATCTTAAAAAAAGATTATGTATACAAAAAATACATTTGTTGTGCCCTTTTCAAAAGAGAAAAAGTTATATTGTTTATTGAGTATGTAAGAGTTGTTTAAACAGCAGCAAATGGGTAGTGCAGTATATAATCAATTTGAAAATAATTATAATTTAGTGATATCGTTATATTGGGAACAATAACTGTGTGTTTTTCAAAAAAGTGAAGAAATCTTAAATCCTTACAGTTGCTATTATATCTGAATGCAAATGTATTGGGCAAACTACATGTAACAAGAAAACAATTTTGTTTTTAAAGTATAATATTTTTGGCAGTATATTGGGTTCCAAACTATTGTACAGTACAAAGTGTATATACACATTGGGCGGAATCCTCATATCTCCAAAATTATGACTTTTCATGAAACCCCCAAAAAATGTTCATGCCATCATTGTAAATGAGAAATGGTTCTCAACTGACCAACCTGGTTAAATAAAGGATTGGGGGAAAACATGTTGAGCCATTAACATTGCATCGCAAGCCATTATTTGTAAAAACGTGAGGACTGACCAAGGATATTTGTGAAAAAATAAGAAATTGACCAAAGATGGACATGGGAGATTTCCATCCGACACTAAGGATATACTGTATGACTAAATAAAATAAACATTTGTTAGTTTTAGTTTCTGCGGGGGAAGTTTTTGCATAATGTTGCTTCACTGATAGCAATCATGGAGGAGATTGATAATTCGTTTATCAAGTGATCTTCATTTAGGGGAAATTACTAAAAGGGGTTTATTTCACCTTGTTAAGCAAATCACAGTCATGCATAAAATGCAGAATAAACTAATGCCTTGAAGAAGGAATGAAAACACTGGACATTTAAAAACCATCATTGTATTGTACTGTTAAATAATTTGTGTGCGACTCAGAGGGCAAACGGGTTTGTTCCGATAAAGGCATATGATGGAATCTTTCTGTCAGGCAAATGCATCTTATTAAGAGAGCAGATGTTAAAAATTCACTTGTGAGCAGCAAGCAGGTATTCGAAGTGGCTGGTGTCTCTGGAGTCTCAAGAACCTCTCTTTGCAGGAGCCTCCAAAGTCTTGCAGTTATGCATAAATCATTATTTTTCGGCCACCCCTAACCAATCTCACAAGCTGAAAAGTTTGCAGTAGGCTCAAAAATACAGTATATAAAAACTCATTTTCAAATATTTGTACTCAATGATGAATACTGTGCAACATTGAATTGTCCAGATGGATGACATTCGGGATGGTTAGTGGGTGGACGACTGCCATGTCCCCAAGGCTGGAACATCAGCGAGGAGGTGGCGCAGTGATGTTTTGAGGTGGAATAATGGGACCTAAAAGTGTCAAAATGACCTCAGCAAAAAATGTGATATTTCTAGCTGTCCATTTTCTGTGTAGAAAAACCGTGCCCTGGGTGGAAAAATTGCCACTGAAGCTGTGGTCGTTATTGGTATTAAGGGAGAAAAAACTAAAGGTGTGGACACCTGACTGACCTCAATGCTTTTGGGACTCTGTGGAACATCTATAATCTATGAAGGGTAATGGCAGTATACCATCCAAACTGCAACCGTTCGTGTGATTTAGTGGGATTACGGTTCACTCCAATATGGTAATGCTCAGGACTATGATGTAATAACTAATATTATATCATAATACTAATGAACTTCTCAGTGATATATCTGCTGTCAATGAGAAAAGAAGGCAGAGACCTTTTTTTTTTTTGCAAGCCACGTCAGCATACAACGAAAAGACCACTGCGGCTTTTGTAAAAACATGGAGAGGCCCAGTAGCGTTGTGATGCTGCATTGCTGCATCTGGCTCGAGGTATCTTTAAACTGTGTAGGGTGCAATAAAATTCCAAGACTATAAACTAGGCATTCTGGAACAAAATGTGCTGACTAATGAAAGAAAGCTTTAGCTCAGCAGGTCATGGGTCGTCAGGGCTGGACTGGCCATCTGCCATTCAGGGCAGATGCCCGGTGGGCTGGCATTTTTGGGGGACCAATGCAGTGCTTTTTAATGATTATTTTCCTCCATTTTACCCCAAGAGACTGGCCCTCAATTTAGAGGGAGTAATTCATTAATTCATTTGGAATACAGACAGCAAACTGAACCAACATCAGTCAATATCAGTGGCAGAACTGTGTTAGGCAGGGGTGGTCAAGGGTCGTGCCAGTAGGTGTAAATCAAAATGCCTGGGCCGATTTATGTATTTATTTATTTTTGGTGCTAGTCCAGCTCTTTGGGTCGTCCAACTGGATAGTGACCCAGATGCACGGCTAAAAATACCAAGCCAGAATGGCTAGTGACAAAACATCAGGTTATATTGAAGAGCCCTGACCTAACTCCCCTCTAGCATTTGTGGAAGGAGCTGCAGTATGACGATGGCAACTTTCAAAACTGAGACAGATTGAGCAGTTTGCTCATGAGCAGTCGGCCATATTAAATGTCAACAGGTGCATTTCTTGAAGACTTGTGAAGCAAAGTAATCAGCAAATAGCCCCTGCAAAATGCCATTGTTGAAAAAACGACAAAATGTCTGACGAGGAATGTTTTCTGAGCTGCTAACAGTAAATTTGTTATTTGGGTAATTTGCCAGAAGACCTGCATTCACTGAATTCAAGCCACAGTACACTGTGCAGATAACCTAGTTTATAGTATGGTTGGTTATTAGATACCAGTGATCGTCCATTTGAGAACACTTGAGAGTCTGACAATAAAACTAATGTTGCCTTAATCAGTAGATGAGATGCCCTTGAAATGGATGTTTAAAAAACTGCCCCGAAAAACAACAGCAAGAAACCAGCATTTTGGCTAAACTGTTGTTTCCAAAATGAAACTAAGACAGGCAAAGGAACTGTGGAATGTAGACGGATTGTCCCGAGTTGCAATATCAGTCATGCAACATAGATATGAAGCACTTCTCAGAAACAGAGATTGTACAACTAAATTAGAACTTCCCACTATTTCCCTTTGTTCCCTTTCTGTAAAGAATGTGATGTCATGCTTTGATCTGGTATAGAATGTGCAGTGTTGCCAATGCCTTTGCGTGTACAGAAATAAAAGTTACTATGAGGATTCTGCGCTTCACTCACTTTTGTAAACATGCTGTTATTCTAAATAGAACTATATCCAATTTACCCTGCAACCAAGTCTTGAGGTTATATAGAGTATTGCCTCAAATAAACTATTTCAATCTCATAAGAGTAGTTTACATCAACAGGCTGCAGTAATCTGGAAGATACGGTTATGTTCATGAACTCCCTAATGTGTTTTAAATGGAATAGGAAGATGAGAACAAGTTCTAATCAATAAATACCGTATTATTATTTTGGTGCATCGTTTCCATTCTTACAAAAGGTGATTATAAACATCTATAGTCTTACTTCAAGCACTGTAATACGGTAAAATGTACTTTCAAGCAACCAGCATAGCATGCATGGATTACCACGTCTAAAAATAAAAATAAATTGAATTACAGCCCACAGACATGCTTTGGGTGAGAAGGTCCTTTTCATAACATTCATTAAAAGGGAACCGTTCTGTAGTAACCGCTGCATTAGTTTTCATTCAACCAGTTCCACTCAATTTTGATGAGGTCAAGATCTCAAGCTCCACAAGTGGTTTTAAAAATGTTTATTGCTCCTTAAATCTACACAACCTTAAAATTGCGGGGTTAAAAATAAACCTGTCATTAGTTTAACAAGTAAACGTGAGTATGGTTTGGTAATGCAAAATTAGAATACATATATAAAATACTGCACTGTTCTCACACAATGTTTTTTCCCCCTTATACTGTATGATTGGCAAAAGTGTGTGTTCACACCCACTAGTGACATTTTGCACACTGCAGCTGGCCAAATCATCAATTCACCATGCTCTGCTAGGTATTATTTGGCCTCATCAGATCCTCATTAGCGGTAGACCCTCCCCTCTGATTCGGAATTGTGGTCACACAAGGTCAAATAAAGAAATGTGTGACTGACAAAAACATAAAATATCTGATGACGTATAAAATGTAGATAATGTTTTTTCTTCTTCTTTCATATTAAAGTGAGTGCTGTGTCTTTTCCCAAGCTGACCATTTAAAGACTGGGCAAAAGAGAAACAACAAACTTTTATTGGGCAATCTGGGACCAAGAGTCAGCACAAAAGCGATATTGAACGTTAAACGTAGCACGATGTGCTAATTCATTACTCTTGTTGCAACATGGTGGTTTATTAAAGTGTCCACTGAAAGGAAAATTGGTAGTTGGGGACTGAGGGGCAGTGTTTCTCCCTATGTGGCTAGAAATACTTGGGAGTCAAGGACAGTGTCCCTTCTGTTATTTCTGGAGTTTGTCAGGCAGGAAACAAGGTAGTCCATTGGTTCAAAAACCACTTACACTTTAAATTAAAAAAGCAAATCTAATTGTTACCAAAATGTACTGTTATACAAATAAATAAATAAAAAATAGTAACAACTTTTATTGTTTCTTGATGAGTTTTTTCTGATTGAATGTTGCATTGTGCTTCATTCATTTCTGACTTCTTAGAAAAGCCCAAGGTGAGATAGCTCAAATTTGGGTATAAAAAATTCAATTAACTTTGAAATTGATTGTTCCTATGATTCAGTCAGAATGTGATGCGCGCCCGATTTTGGAAGCTGTGGATGAAATCATAATCCAAAAATGCCGCCAAAAAGAAACAAAAGAAAGACATTTATTTTTCAGTGCTTGCCGAAGTGTTCCCAATGTGATCATTGAAGCAAATACCTATAGAAAGAATTGCATTGTCTGAATGTTTAAAGTTGATAGTAAAAGCCATTTTCAATGACTTGCGAGTTTTTTTTTTTTACCGCTCCAACTACACCATAGCTCCATCAAATGAACAGCAGCTGTCAAAGGCCCCAATGACAACAGTGATGTTTAGAGTGTTGAAAGGATATATAATCATATTTATACCCTGTCAACAAGAGAAGTGAGCCGGACACGCTTTCGGCTGATAGAGGCACTCACACTCATAAAGCTATTGGACCGTGCTGAGCCAAGTTACCCTGAAAAAGTTAAAAGTGTGGAAAATCTCCAAAAGCACTCCACGATAAAAGCTATAAAGAGTTATAACCTTGTGCTGTCGTCAGTACAAAATGTGCACACCAATTTCCAAAACGCATCACCTCTCAACATTCTTTTGAACAAATTGATGATGCGATTTGGGGTTGTGAAACTAATCTTTCTACAGATATTTTCAATCTTCCAAGGTTGGACTCAAAAGTTGACTTTTAAACAGATTTTGGTGAAGACATTCAGATAGGTGCCAATGCCAAGAAATAACCTCAGGGTAAAAAACTCAAGTATGAATAACGGAGCAGGAAAAGCACATCTGCCTGGGGTCTTTTGACGGGTGAGTTGAGGGCTCCAGTTTCTTTGCGAGCGAGTAGCCAGACACCAGCAAAACACTCGTTTAAGACATTTGTACTAATAGGGCCCAAATGATTAAAAGGCTAAGTATTCCAAACCTAATCTTTTGATTTATCTTTTAATCTTTTAAATCTTTAAAGGCCAACTTACACTTGTCACCTCTTGCGTCTCCATTCCAGATCAAATCTGCTTATGATTGAAGACATACATTGGGAATTAGCCAGATAAGGAATCCAATTTCCAGCTTTCATGCTTGATGTATCTGGCCCTAATGTGCTACCGTTCAGACAAATCACCTTAAGATGTAGAAGACAAAAGAGGATAACTGCTAGCCTAATTCCCTATTTCGATGTGATTGTGCAGCTGCTGAATGATGAATGAGGACAAGCTAAATGGTCGATTTCAACTACAAGGCTATTCTAACGCTGGTGAAATAGCACTGCTTTGTACCTGTATACACTTGTGCACTTATCTTACAAAATGGAAATATTTTATTTGTTGAACTTGTTTTGTGAAGTGTTTAGCCCAAAAACGCTTGCTGCCAAAACGCTTAGGTCACAAGGTTTTACACAAAGGGAAGTCAACCCCCAAAAATGTTTTGGGACAATAACATGTTCTATGCAGCCCGACTAGTCTAAATATGGTATTCTGGTTAATATTGTGTTAGTGGAATATGAGTTAAGCGGAAAAAAACTTTTATCCATCTCAGTGGGCGGAAGAGCTCACCTGTTTTCTGAAGCTGTGCTGTGATTGGTTGTTACCTGAGACCTGATCAACATTGATGTCATCTTCAGTCGACAGCAAGTGGCAAAATGGCCGCCCCCTGAGATGGATAAAAACGGCTGGATTTTGCTTTATAACTCATTTTCCACAAATGTAATATTAATCAGAATGTCATGTTTAGACTAGTGAGGTCACATATAACATATTATTGTCAAAAAATGTTTAAGGTTGAAAAAAGCACAAACATCTTTACTGGCTAAAAATGCACGAAGCACCTCTTGCTGTTCAACATTCAACAAGGAAACGGTGAGTAATTCTGCAAGAACAGAATTAATTGCAGCATCCATTCGACAATGTTACGTTTGTTTGTTTTTCACAGCATCGGCGCTTCCTGGTTCAAAAAGTGTACGGATTAGTGAAAATCAGCCGGCTCGGTACAAGATGGATTCTCGGGAGTTTGTGAACTTACAAATACCGCGAGAATTCAGCTTACATAGCAAAGTTAAATTTCATCATGAGGCACAGATTGAATTTCCATAGTTGTAGCTGATTGTGGTGAGCAGCTGTATGTATCTGTCTCACTGGACGCCCTTTTTAACAGCATTTTAGACATCAAGAGAGAACTATCTCCAGCTTTACCAGGACAAAAGTGAAGTTTTAATCAATAGTGCTTGCATACTGCTAATTGCTGTCTGTCGACTGACACTGACATCACGGTGCCTTCAGGCTCAGCTTGCGAATGTCACAGCTCGGCATATTTTCTGGGTTTGGTCACATGACATCACCATGCAGCAAATGATGATTAATGAAATAAAAATATAGAATCTTTCTTTTATTAACATACACACATTTACATGTACATTTTAATCTATTTTTAATACCTCATCTACATCATGAATGACCAAACCTATCTATTTGCTCTAGGCAGCTAAGAGACACTGTATGTCATTGTTTCATATCAGTTATGTCCATTGCCTTGCATTGTTAATGAAGTTGCTATGTGAAAAACACTTATTATCATATTATTATTTATTTTTTTAACGTCTTTACGTGTTTTTAAATGTCTGCATCCAGTTTCATCCCAAAAACATAAAAATGTAAATAATGACAAAAAGTGTTTGTTTTTTTACATAGCAGCGCCGATATTGTGTCCAACAATGCTTTCATCTTGGGCATTGTGGGAGGAAAAGGCACAGTCAGGCAATGTTGAGCTATGGAGACGCACAGTTTTCTTACTGTATGTTTAATATCTGTTTGTTTGCTAGTGATTAAAGTAGTCTCAAAAGCATGAAAGGACTCAAGTGGATTACTAACAACCTGGATAAAACACAGTCGGTGCACGTAAGCCAGAATTTTAAAACAAACTGCGCTGACATACAGCTTATCAGCATGTCAGTGTGGTCTGCCTGCTTTCACATTTTAAGCTATCTCTTCCTCTCAAAGGCAATGATGTAACACACGTACCAGTAAAAGGTATGCCAAAACTGCTTGAAATAAAAGAAGTCCCAAAGCAGAAATAAACAGGAAATGTGAAAGCAGAAATAAACAGGAAATGTGATTCCATGGAACAAAAATAAGATCTGAAGGAAGCAGAGCATGTAGGTGTTTGGAGTTGGTAGGAATTTTGGAGCATCGTGTCAACTCTTCTGTTTAGACGTAGTAACAGTCATATGTGCTTACTTACTCAATTGAAACCTCTATTGGTTAACAATTCACAGTATAACATATAAAACGATTAAGTCTAGACTTTTTCATGTAATGTACATAAGGGTGCATCCAAAAATAATTGTTTTGATTTTTTTCTCCAATATATGATGGTTTATGGGTGCTACCATATATATATATATTTTTTTATTTTATTTTATTTTTTTATTTTTACTATTAGTAAATTGTGGTCAATGGGTGCCAAAGCGATGTGAGGTAAAACAAAAGACTGCTTCTCAAGAAACTGAACTGACCTTCATTGTTTCAGTTGGGTATGTATAGTCTTATGACATTTTACTATCATATATGTTGTGTGTTTTTAATTTGTACTTTTACAGTCATAGAGGCCTATATAGTTACTTTGTGTTCATTGCATAAAGCTAACATCAGCTAACAAACGTTTGCTAACCACAGTTAGGCTAGTTCAACCAACCTATTCAACAATTGTTACATCATAACATGTTAAGATGGACCAGTAGGTTTTTCTTACAGTACAATAAACCTTGATTGATATTAAATTATAAATGATTGACTGTTAAAGGAAACAAAACTGTTTTACAGCTAAAATGGCACAGAATAGCTACTGACCCAATTATTGTTGAGTACATCATATCTGTAATTTTGTGTTGTTGTTGTTGTTGTTGGTTTTGCTTTTACAGTCATTTAGGTCTTTACATAGTTATTTTGTGTTCCTTACATAAAGCTAACTAAGCTAACAAAGGTTTGCTAACCACAGTTAGTTCGTTAGTTCGTTAGTTAGTTAGTTAGTTAGTTAGTTTAGTTAGTTAGTTAGTTAGTTAACCTATTGTATAGAAGGTTACATCATAACGTGTTAAGCTGGACCAATTGGTTTTACCTTTTATATATATAATGAACACTGTTTGATATTAAATGAAAAATAATCTTGAAATATATATTTTTTTAAGGCTGATATGGCACCACAGCTAATAAAAATGACCCAATTATTGTTAGCAATCTGATCTTTAGTATCAGGTGCGTTGGTAAGCAAAAACATGTACAACCTGCAGGACTGGAATTGGTGAACCCTGGTTTAGTTAATACACACTTTTATTAATTCTATTAGTTAGTCACTAACGAGAGATTGTTCCTCTATGTGTGTCAGTATTGCTCCTTGTGTGTAACAATAAAATCTATTCAGCTTTATATGTGTCTAATTTCCATCATTACTTCAAAAAATGTCCACACAAACATGCCCCATTGACATTCATTCATTATGTCCACAGGACGAATGAATGTAGAGTTTTTCAGGTTGAGTTTTGAGAAATGTCCAAGTTCCTTCTAAGGGTAAACAAACTAAATGAACTTTGATGACCCAAGAGAATATTGTACTGTTAAAAACTGTACTATATTTCCCAGTAAACTTTGGACAATTACACTAAAAATATTTTTAAAAAAATTAAAATTCACAAAACGTTTGTGTGCTTGGTGGCACCCTTAAATTTCAATCGATTTTCTCAAATTTTTGTTAAAGTCATTTTTTTTGATAATTGGAACAAAATGCAATGCCAGCCGAATTCATATTTTCACATTAAAAATTCCCATTAAAATTTGATGAACCCTAATGTACATGACATTTATACTTCAGAACTACATTAAGCTATCTAAAGATGCATAGCATGATTGTCCAAGTGTAAGAACAATAGGCTTTTTTTTTCTCAGAAAAAGCATGTATCTCTATCCTCTCCGTCCATTTAGTCAGTGCAGTGGATTGGCATAATTTTTAAGGAAAAGGATTAGTTAGGTATGAGGGATTTGGAAATGCATGAATATGCATTCATTCATTATCCTTAACAGCAAAACATTTTTTAATCTAAATGCATGCTTTAACTTTCCTTATTATTTTTATTTATTGGACATTTTTGAATAAATACTATAGTCATGACTTTAATATTTTCTATACCAAACCATGCCTACGGCCGAACATGTGAGTGAAGAGACCAAGGAGTGATTACTCCATTTAGGGATGTGGGTATAATAAGAATTGAGGGGATGGGGGAGACAAGATAAGTCTTTCCCTCTGCAATGCACCTGATTCCTAATATTTTCATGAGTTGTTGCATAAGTCCCCTGCGGCTGAACTGTGTTACTAATAGTGTGTGTGTGTGTGGGGGGGGGGGGTGCGCGGGGGGGTGCGTGTGTGTGCGTGTGTGTGTGTGATTGCTGCTGTGCCCATATTGTGATGGGGTCATCAGAAGTAAAATTTCCTCTTAAATTAATTTGACTTGCTTTGAGGACATGTCAGATTACACTCGTAATAAACACAAGTATGTTTAGATGGCTTTGGGTTTTAGGGAAGCAAGAAATACCAACATTTTTCTCACCACACATTAAGTAACTTTGTGATGATGCATACCGGTAACTCTATTGTACTAGATTAGACAGTTTTAGGAAAGACAGTGTTTAGCACATTTCATACACAGGGCAACTCTGTGCGTTACACAAGCAAAGACACAACAGACTACAAGTGTCCAAAAATACAACAGTTAACAACATTCAGAAGCAAACCAGAGAAAACAAAAGTGCAATTATTAAACTAACTTACCATGACAATGTTAAAACATTAACAGAAAACTTTACAAACTTTACAAACTCAACTTTAGAAGAAAAAAAGAAAAGAAAACTTTACAAACATTTCAGAGTAAAGTAAAGAAATGAGACACATTTTATTAAGTAACGAAAAGGAAAAAAAAACACTATGTAAAATGTTTAGAAGACAAAGGTATAGGAAAAAATCAGTTTTTAACCTGGATTTAAAAGCATTTACACACGGGGCTGACTGCACTTCTGTTGGCAACTTATTCCATTTGTGTGCAGCATAACAGCTAAATGCAGCTTCACCATGTTTACTTTGAAATCTGGGTTCTACTAATTGACCCAAGTCTGTAGAACCTCAGAGCCCTGCTGGGTTTATATTCAGTCAGCATTTATTGAAAGCATTCAATGATTTATAGACCAGTAGCAACATTTTGAAATCTATTCTACGTCTGACTGTTAGCCAGTGTAAAGCCTCCAGGACTGGAATGATGTGTTCTGATCTCGTATTTATCTTTGGACTGGATTTCTCAAAGAGCATCCTGTTTGATGCTATTTGAGAAATCCAGTCCAAAGATAAAAGCATGAATAAGCTTCTCTTGGTCTGCATGGCGTGCATGCAGACATTTGTAAAAATCTTCTGCCTCTTATGCAGAACATGATCATTGCAAGAGAAATGGGTATTCACATTATCCTCTACATTCAAACATAGCCAATCTCAGATTATTTGTTTAAGTCGTACTAAAGACATTATTAATGTAATGTTATTTCAGGTAAGGATTATTAAATAGCAGTAAAGCTTCATTCATATACGTTACCACTTTGTGTTATTCTACCAACAGGCTATTGACACTACACACTTATTTCTGAAGAGTAAATTTGACTCTATTTAGAGTTGGACCAAATAGACTCGGTTTTAAAGTCATATGTACACTTGGAAGAGAGTAAAAAAAAGAATTGAAAAAAATAAATATATGAAAGTCACTCAAGGGTTGAGGAACAAACAGCCGATCTACTCCTCTTAGTATATTGCTCATGGCAGCTGGAATATTCCTCACTCCAAGTCTCTTGGAGATAAGCGAACAGTTGAAGGGGCATATCTCAGCTCAAGCTGAAGGTCGTGAGTTCGTTCTTCAACCCTTGAGTGACTTTTATTTTTCAATTCTTTATTTTACTCTCTATCAAGTGTTAATATTAGCCTACTCTAAAACGGAGTCTATTTGGTCCAACTCTAAATAGAGTCAAATTTACTCTACACAATTTGCTGTGTCGTTTACAGTACTTTGCAGGGGAAATCACAAACATTGTAATCATACGTGGGAACAGATTGTAATGAATTTGTTATGTTTCTATGGCGTAACTAGAACCACAGCAGTGGGTAATTCTGAGCATTCGCTCTCAACGCCCTACAGCAAAAATGGAAGCATTGCTCTTTTATCATAATAGAGCAGTATATCGTAATCTGGCGGCGGGAGTTTAGCTGCAGCATAAATGGTTCCTCTTGACTGCACAACATCCTGTTGGGTTTAACAAGTCTTATAACAGAGGGGAGTGGGTGGTATGTGATTCGGAATGAAACAAACAGATATGTCCAGAGCCAGAGCTGTGCTGTAAGGTTGGTGTTAGGACAAATCCACTCACGTTAAAGCTTAATCTGATCGAAACAATTTGTGGTTATTGTGCGACTCCCCTCACTCACTCGTCTTGTGCTAGCGTAACTTGCATGACTTCCTTTTTACAAATATATTGACTTTTGAAAAATATGAATGTGTCTTTAATTATTGTCAATATCTTATAATGTATATTACAGTGGCAAGCTGCTTCGAATGAGCAAAAATTGGCCATTTAAAATAGGAAGAGATGAAAACTATAACATTTGGAAATACAAAGCAGCTAACGTTGGTTCATGCCAACATGTGCCATAAATATGATTAATTAAGAGAGCTAATTGTTTAGAAATGAAACCAAAACTAATGCAATTGAGGATCTCATCGTGTGAAGAAGAAAGAAAAGAAGATCAAACTGAATAGAGGCGTCCATAGTGATTGCTGTATGTCTGTCAAGACAGTATTTTCAGAACAGAGAATTTAAGAAATGTGCTAGAATGATGTTTTCTTTCTTTTGAAAATGTTTTGATTATGACATGAGTTTTCAAATAAAACATACTTCTAAAAGAATGCTTGATGCACTGGTGTCATCCAGCCACCGTTTGTTGTCTTCAAAAGCACAACATTTCAAATCATGCTGTATGACTAATCACTGTCTCTGCAAGTATTAGACACATTTGTGCTGATGAAGCCAGAACTGCCAACTCGCCACATTCAATGTTTGTAATTTGCAAAAGCCACAACAGGTAAAAGAGGTGAAGTATAAAACACAAAGTAGATATACAGTTTATATTTGATATTGCTGTTTAACTGTGCTTCTGAGTGTACAATCCAAGCGGCCTTAAAAGCAAATTATGTATTTTTGTTCTTACTGACAAAAAGATGTATGCATGCAAAGAATTCACATTAACTTCCTTGCTTCTTTTACATGCAACAGAGGAATTCTGAGAGAGATGCACACATTCTACAGCAACTGTAACTGTGGTGCTTTTCCCCCCTCCACTTTATGGTTGTTTTGTGTCTTCTTCCCCGCATGAGCTGCAGTGCTAACTACATAAACTGAGTGGTTTGTTTGACAAAAGGTTGAGAGAGACTGTAGGGATTATTAGTCTATAAACTAGAGGTGTCAGTTGATTAACATTTTTCTTTTTTCAATAATTAACTCTCGACTAATCGCATATTAATTGCACATTTTATATCCCAATTTATATCTAAATTTACAATTAAATGTATAATATTTTTTCAAATTTTTCATACTCTTAACATAAAGTTGGGAAGAAATGTTAACCTAATGGAAACATGGTTGCATTTTTTTTTTGTCATTGATACAGTAATTTCATAACAATTCATAAAAAAATTGTAAATGAAAAATATGTACTGTA
Organism: Leptonotus elevatus; assembly: GCF_054856555.1. Lineage (NCBI taxonomy): Eukaryota > Metazoa > Chordata > Actinopteri > Syngnathiformes > Syngnathidae > Leptonotus > Leptonotus elevatus. The sequence continues at coordinate 21,114,871 of NC_141241.1, read as the reverse complement.
CTGTAAAAAAACGAGTGTAACATTTGTGTTGGTCATTTTTCTGTAACTACATGGCATAATGGCCTTTGTAAGACTATGGTAACAGTCCAGTGCATTTTTCTTTTCACATTAAGAGCTACCTATTTATTTTTTAATGAAGTAACTTGTGAAATTCTGCACATTTTTAAAATTGTAAAAAATAAAAATAAAAATAAACTTGACCCCAGTCCCCACAAATATATGCCTTGTTGTTTAATTTATTACTGCTAAATTGTGTTACGATGACTCCTTTGCACAACTTGAATGTTTTTATTTTGTTAAGTTGAATACGGATGTGCATTGTAAAATGACCACAACTTTACAGCATGACGAACCAGACAAAGTCGGTGTGTTCTTTTCATATTAAGAGCTCACAATTTTTTTTAACATGAATTATCTTGCGAACTTCTGCACATTTTTAAATTGGTAAAATACAACTTGACGCCAGTCCCTAGAAATATATGCATTATTATTTAATTTACTACTGCTAAATTGTGTTATAGTGACTCCTTTAATGACGTTGAATGCTTTTATTTTGTTAAGTTCTCGGATGCGCATTGTATAGTGACGCTCATGCTTTATTGCAACGAAGAGACGATATTGATGTTACACTTAACGAGCTATTTTCTGGAGTTGCTGAATAAATTACGCCTCACATCAAAAGATCAAGACACGGCATCCATTCGGCTGCCTCTTGGCTCTCACAGGAGTTGAGAGTGGACACGTCTTGGAGAGCTGTAGCGACCTAGCTCTCTGCTAATCGCTCACACCGGCGCTTACCGAGTGCGTTCTGTCAAAGCGGGGAAGGTGAAAATGCTACACAGTCCAAATGGCTTCTCTACTCGAACATTGTGCCCCTTACATTGTGTATTGTAGCTCCACTGCAGTACAGTGCATTTCTATTGGGTAATTTTGACGTGGATGTTTCTGCTGCGTTGTGAATGGAATTCCCTTAAAAGTAGAGGCTTTCCAAATAAGGAGCGGTCACTTTAAGTTAATGAGATATTACCTTACTATAAACATTAGGGAGTTGATGGAGAAGAGTAAGCTACATACTGCAAGTAATGATAACAAGCAATTTATTGTCAAAACTTAATTTCTTGACCTTATACATTCAAATTTTATATCAATAAGTTAAGTAATTATGTATTATAGTGTGATTTTATTTTAAACATCTATTTAAGATTACATGGGATTTGTCATGATTTCGGGGTGGCCCGCGGCCCTGCGTTCCACTTGAATAGAGTCGCCCCTGCTCTGAGCACATCTCCACATTCAGAGCCAGTAATCGGTAATAAAGCGACAACAAAAAGTGGAGGAAAGCATGTTTGCTTCTGAAACTGTAATATCTTACTTCATGAGGCATTATAAAGAGAACTGCTGTGACTTGTTGTGTACAGATGCACGCATGGACGACAATGAAAGCAGATGAGCGACTTAAGAAAGTGTTCAATAAGATGACCGTCAGCCTTTGGCTGAAATTTGTGTGACAGAGGCTTGCAGAAACAGAAGCTTAGTTGTATTGATGTGAACATGTTATGAATCTTCCATTCTTTGAGTTCCAGTGTTTATCTAACGCGTCTGCAAATAGGCGGCTTGTGATGAAGAATCTTGTTTAAATCAACTTTGGGTTTCTCCAGCTGTCAATATTTGACAGGCATTAAGATGTGACTGGACTGTAGGTTTCCAAGTAAACATGTTTACATCCCTCAGGCTAATTAATACGGCTGGAGGAAACTGATACTACACTCTCCAACAACAACAAAAACACAAAAAGAAATATGCCGATGAATGAACAATAGTTTCAAAATTGCACAGAATGCATTTATAAAGGGAGAGTTTGAAAATTGAATAGAAAAATAATTTGTTAAAACTGTCAGTATGCCCTGACAATGGTATGTGACTAAAATGATCTGTGAGAAAATCATCTGTTAACCTCTAATTTGAGTTGCAAGAAACCACTGCAACTGCATAAGCGTTGTGCCTCATTTGTTCCTTACAAGGGTCGCGGGGGTGCTGGAGCCTATCCCAGCCGGCTTTGGGCAGTAGGCGGGGTACGCCCTGAACTGGTTGCCAGCCAATCGCAGGGCACACATAGACAAACAATCATCCACACTCAGGGGCAGTTTAGACACTTCAACACACCTACCATGCAGGTTTTTCGGAATGTGGGAGGAAACTGGAGTACCCGGAGAAAACCCACGCAGGCACGGGGAAGAACATGCAAACTCCACCCAGGGAAGGCCGAAGCCCGGACTCGATCTCACGTCCCCAGCGGCCCTAGATGGGGAAAATAATAAAAACAAAAAATTGTTAGGAAAAAATACCTGTGTCTTAAACGTCAGGTCAAAAATAAAAGACAGTAGCTGACCAAAAAATAAATAAATAAATAAATACAGATATTCTGCATCGAAAGAGACTCTTAGTCAAATGATCTTTTTGTCCCAGAATTCAAAGCCTATTCAAGGATTTATTTATTTATTTATTTTCATTCACTGACCTTCATGACTATTTGCCAAATCATTCCAAAGAGGCACGATTCTCGTATCCTCTCACTGCTCTGTTGCATGGTGAATGACCAGAATATTTAAATATTGTGCGGTCATAATGGTACATACATATTTGGTCCTGTGTTTCTATGGATGGGAAACGTGCAAAAATATTCTTACAATTGTTTTTACCAGTTAGAGCACTACCAGATAAAGTACTGCATTATTTACATTATGCAACATACTACATCTTTGTCTCGCAACTTCTGCCACACGCTCCACCAACAAAGGTTGACATTAGTTACCGTCATCATAGCCAGCGGGGGGGCTGCAGCTGGGTTGACAGGGATGTCTGCTGTCCAGTCTTTTCAGGGGCATAAAATAGAATATTGTTTACTCTGAATTTCATTTTCAGGCTTCAGTGTAACACACTGCTATCAGTCTTTGTCACACTCTCACGTGGTGCTTTTCACACACCTGAAGGTAGAGCAAAGAAAATAGTACATTTAAATGACTGGTTAAGTTGGTGAAGCGCCTGACCCAGTGTCAAACTGCACTGTCAATCTGTGACCACACACCATCTGATTTACTCTCATTGCCAACCTTCTCAAGGTCACCCTTGAAGCGTTTGTGCCGTTCAAAGCCTGACAGCAGTGGCATTCCATCTCAAGCCTCTTGAAAGAGTTTGAAAAACTCAGTTGTGCCTTTTTCCAACTTAACAAGGAAATTCAAATTGATTCTTTGTTCCAGGTTCGCATCGCCTCCTGTTGTGTGACAGCAGCCTGCGACCTAATAACTTTAAAAATAGAGAAGTAAACACTATTGTTGGAGAATAGTGGCATCCCTGAGTCACGTTTAGGGGGGATTACAATTTGTAATTGTAATTAATTGCATGGCTTTAACAGTTAACTCACGACTAATCGCAAATTTGATATTTGTTCTAAATGTACAGTCAAATGTAAAAATAAATAAATAAATCATACTCTTGTTAACATAAATGTGGAAAAAATGTTAAACTAATAGAAATATGGTTGCATCTTTTAGTTATTGATACATAATAAAATTGGGTTAAAATTTTAAAAGATGTACTGTCAAAAATGAGTGTGATATTGTGAAATTCCGCACATCTTTAAAATTGTAAAATACAACTTGAACCCAGTCTCCACAAATATATGCATTATTATTAAATGTATTATTGCTAAATTCCCTCCACCGACAACATTAGTATCAACACATTTGGTTTCTCGACCATATATGAATACATTTGATGTGATTACAGTAATTTCTGGACGACAAGGCGCACATGACTATAAGCCGCGCTAGCTAAATTTGGGGAATACTCGAGTTTGTCACACATACAAGCCGCACCTGACTGTAAGCCGCAGGTGTTTTAATGTTACCGCACCGGGTTCCCGCTACTTTCTGTTCCATAATGAGGGTGCAAATTGTCTTGCTCTCGTTCTGTCTCTCCTACTGTATTTGGGCTCACTTGGTTTGTTTTGCTCGGCCTGATGCTCTTGCGCTTCCTTTATAGTGCGCCCCCTTGTGATCTGATGGATAAGCCGCACCTTTGTATTAGCCGCATGGTCGAATGCAAGTGAAAAAAGTAGTGGCTTGTAGTCCAGAAATTACTCTACCTGAAATTTCAACATCAGAATTGTGTCTTAAATATATTTTTAGCATATGTGCAGCATATTCATCCCCACCCAACATGCCATGTAGTTTATATCAATAATTAAAATTTTCTAAGGCCACAGCAGCATGAACAACAGCTTTCTTTTTCTTTTTCTTTTTTAGATTGTTGGCTTTGTCAAAATTAATCTCTGCCATGAGGAATACATCATTGATGCCTTACACAATGTAGATTCACTCAGGCTGTAAAATATTCAAGACAGTTAAATCTGTATGGAGATTATCAAGGTTGGTCTATGATTCACTCGAGCTCGTTCCAAATTGTTGAGCAGGGCGTAATAGCGCAATCACAAACAAAACACGTGAGTCACGTTGCCTCATCATTTTGCTGTCCTTTTTTGAAACATTCTCACCTTGCTACTTCCATTTCTTTCCTCCTACTCTTCTGTGGTTCTCATTTTCTGCGTCCTCATAAGCCTCCCTGCTCATCTGCCACCCTTGAGGCCTTGCAGTGTGATCTCAGAAGGCACAGGAAGGGACAGCTTCTGCTTCATGGCATAAGACAAGACATGATGCACATCTCAGAGTGCTGCTGTGGATAATGGCGTGAGGGGCTAAGGACGACAATTTAACGTATTACACAGGCCAAGTAGCAAAGATATGTATTGCTTTATTTTCTCTCACAAAGAAAAAAGTAAAATCCCTCTAGAGTAAACTCACAATAATTCCGTAAGACTTCAAACGGCACACAATGCTAGATCTTCGAGTAAACAAAGCACAGCTGAAAAATGAATCTGTCAGAACACAAGGCTAAGGCTATACTGGCCACCTTTCTTAAATCATGGCTTCTGCAAATATCACAAAAAACAACAACCTTACAATTCCCTACTCACAACTGCTTTAAAATAATGGCAAAACAAAAATGAAGATTTGCTTTAAGTGTTTTACAGTGCATACTTGAAATAGCTTACGCCCAATTCATTCATACTGACTGCGGAACGGACGCGGTGCATTTTCTGTACGGGCCGCCCCAATTCAATTGTCAATTCACAGCAGCTGCAGTGCGGTGCGTATGCGGTGCGGAAGGGATGCGGCGCTGCGGAAGGTCTCCACAAGCGTTTTATTTTTTTACTGACGACGCTTGCGGATTTTCATGAAGCTGAAGAAATTACACAAGCTGGGCAGGTGTCGGTACCAGATGTGATCGGGCTGCCAGATTGCATCGGGGTCACCTACCGATGGCGTCACGCTACAGGATTGACTGGAGATTATCCGTTTACAATTGTTCAATAAAGTTATTTGGGAAAAAATCCGGTTGGCTTCAAAACATTGGAAAGAAAATATTAAAGATGTAATTTAAATAACAAAATGTATGGACTAAAATTGTCAAAATGTAAATAAACCTAAGGATATAAAAGCAAGATACTTGAAGATTTAAGAAAAATAAAAAAAAATAGATTGAAGCGCCGTCGAGCTTGCCAATGACGTCAGTACAGCAGCGCTAACGAAATGCGCGATTCAGACATATTCACTTCGGTTTGGTTTCTTTTTTAGCAGTTCACAATACACAATAAATCACAAAAATAGTCTTAATGATAATAGGACCACATTAGAAATCTAAACTGACAATATTTCTCACATCTCAGGCAATTAATTTGTGTATTTATCATTTATTCAATCTATTTTATTACTTATTCATTACATATTACTTTTATATTCTTATGTTTATTTACATTTTTACAATTTCAGCCGGTACATTTTATTTAAATTACATATCTAATATTCTCTTTCCAATGTTTGTCGTTCATTGGATAATTTCTAGCCAATCCTGTAGCGTGACGTGTTCGTTAGGCGACCCCGATACGATCTGGCAGGCCGGTCACAAACCTGGTACCGACACCAGTATATTTCAAAATCAAACCGTTTGTGAACTCATTTTTGGGGGGAGGGAAGCTAGTTAACTACATAGCATGACATGAGTCGGACATTTAAGACAGAAAACGAGCTCTGAATGAATTAAACATGACAAAATAACAGAAATAATGTCCAGAAGCATATCGATGTGACAACAGGCAAGTGTGGCTATTGTTTACCAAGAGGACTGTAGGATATACACGGTTGTTATTCCCGTGAACTCAACTCTCCTGCGTGAACCTCAGGGATCTTGTGGTCTCGCGGGTGCATTTTTCCGGACACGGACAACTCACGCAACGCACGCGGTGTGAATTGCAGTCCGTGCGGATGCTGTTTGGACACACATATGATTTTCTAAAATACTGAATATAAAGCAATTGAATTTTTTTCAATAATTAATCACACAATTTTCCATAATTAATAGCAATTAATCACGTTTCTACTTCTCCTTCTACTTTTTTTCTACAAAGCTTGTAACAGATATCGAGTAGAATCTTGGAATTAATATAAAATAATAATCAAATAGAACGAATATCCAGAATCAAAGACTGTTCTAATAGCTTTCTTTAATCCTTGAATATAATTCATCTCATGTAAAATTCAACTGTTAAACAATATGATCACAACGGACTCAGCTTTACAAAACACCTTTTTTTTTTCTCATAGAACCAATTCTGAAAACTTCTCGCTTCCAGATTTAGCTGTGCCCACAAGCAGCACACTTCAGAAGGGTTGACTTGTGTGGCCCCGTGGAGGAAACTTGAGCAGGGTATTTTGCTCTCAGATGATATGCCACAGATGTACAGTAAAACCAATATGATATTTGAATTTGGCTTTGTGCACATATTACTTGATATTTTTCCAACACGCATCAAGCAAGTAAAACTGAAAGTAAAACTACTTATAGTCCGTGTTTTGCACTAGTGGCCGCAACAGGAAGTAAATAAAACTGAGTTAACTTGTCATTTAAACTTAAAAAAAAATGAATGCCTTAACATTTTTTAATTAATCTCTAGATTTAACGCTTTAATTTTGTGCTTGGTGCATAGACCCATCTAGTGCAATGAGATGTCATAGGGTCATGTTATTAACGTTGGCACTGAGTACCGGTAGTTCCTTTCTTCTGGTTTAATTAGTGGCTAAAGGTCACATCATACAATCATAGCAGAGTACTCTAAATATAAAGAGTCATGCTTGATCAGCTTTTGAGCAGCACATTGGAAGAAAAATTCATATATAGATTCATCTTTTATCATGATACACTCAGGTATAATTATGTTATTTTGTCTCTGTTACACACACAGATGAATGCTATAGTGCCATTTTGATTAGATTAATCTTGCCTGCACTTTGTCAATTGTTAATGAATTGCTGGTATTATTGAAAATAACTGCATGATGGTATGAGATTGGATTGCAGTAGTTGACAGATCGCTCGTCATGCTTGAGCCAATTTGGCGGCAGAAAAATGCACTTCTTTAATTCCTCGCATCCTCGAGCGCAAATCCCCACACAGTGCTCTTTTAATTGGCTATGAGTCATTGCATTGCACAATATCAACCATTATTCAGTATTTAACTGGTCTGGAGGAATTGTACTCAATGCAAAACAAAATACAATGTATTTTTGTTTGAGTGAATGCTCTTGCAGTGTGAGGAAAAACTAAATGAATCCTTAGAAATGTCTTGAATTTGTCCATAGACTGGTCATAAAATGTGGTCTGATCTTCTGAACCCTATTTTCCTATGTTCCCTATTTTTATTATTTAAAATAGCACAAAGTGGAGTCTATGTGCGCATGGGTGGAGTTTTGGTATTTTGCTTGACTCGCGCACGAGCATTTGCTCCACTCTGCGCTGTTGTGGGAGGGAATGCAGCCGACTCACAGCCAATGGAAGCCTCATTAATAAATGTAAATTCAGCAGGAGGAGGCATTCGGATGATAAAAAGTAAGTATGTAAGCAAAGTACGATTGGAAGGAACTGAAGATCTCCATTTGGGGATGATGTAAAGTTGGCTGCTGCAAAGCCTTTCACCCCTGATTGTGTGACTACAGAGTAAACTAGGCTTAATGAAGATGCATCTGGGTTTTTTACGCTGAGCATATATATATGCACCTGTCTACGAAAAGAAGGCTCAAAGTGTGGAGAAAAAAATGGCACATCTCGCTAACATCAAAACCTTATTCCAAATGTGAATATTGCTACAGAGAGTGTTATCGTATAAGTAGGTGTGCTTTGTTTCTTCAGGGCTTGGACGATGTGCATTCATCAATAGAAAAATTTATTTTGAAAGATTACTTGTAGAAGAAATTGAGGGGCGTCTGTAATGTTCCAAAACACATGAGCAAATCAACAACAGAATTGCTTCAGAAGAACAGAATATGTGTTCATGTCTTATCTGCAACCACAGAAACATTTGCCAAAGTGGGCAAGGCAAGTTATTAAATCCAATTGCAATTTTTCCTCCTTGCCCTGTGAATGTTTGCAAGTTATTTTCAATTAAAATATGAAAACATAATAATTTGTGTGGAGTTAGTTTAATCACACTCTCTTTGTTTATTCTTGTGAATTAGATGATCAGACGACATTTTATTACCAATTTATGCAGAAATTTGAGAATTTCCAAAGAGTTCACATTATTTTTCTTCCCGCTGGGATATTCAAGCCAAATTGTCTGCAGATAAAGCAGACTCAACAGAGAAAATTAGAATTAAAAAGATGAAATCCACTGCAAAAAAACAATCATAACTGCATAGTGACACATTTTACAGAGCAACAGTATAGTATAGTATACAGATTGAAAGACTGGCTCCAGTGTTTCGCTTAGGTGCAGGAAAGAAAAGACTGCTTTGACTTGGGGGTGTGGGGGGATTGTTTAGGGGCTTCTGGATTTCGACTTTACTGTAAATTCCCTTCAGACACAACCTAGCAAGGCTCCATTTTGCCAAGGATTTACAACTTTCCCTGATGCCTGGAGCTCATCATTTCCTCAAGTCAGCTGTAACAATATGTTTTCACAATGCTTTACCACCTGAAGAACCTTAAAGCTGATGCTCTTTACCTTTTCTTTGGATGCCACACAGCACTGGTTGCATACAATTTTTGGGAAGGCAACAGCGGAAATTACATTTTAGAGTCACTGTTTGAAAAACAAAAAAGCTGCATTCTAAATGATATGCATTTTGAATAAAGAAATTGCTTTCTGAGGCACTGTGTGCAAATTAGACAGCTTCAAGTTTAAGTGTGGAATGTTGAGTCATAACTCGAAATATAAACATATAAACACAACCGTTACATATTCTGTTAGCCTGATATGAATATGAAGTTGTCATTTTAGAGCTATTTTTAGTTCATTATTATTTGTTTTTATTTACTGACTATTTTTAGTATTTTTAGTTACCTGTTTTGGGTCACTAATACATTATCATTGATAGTGCTGGGAATTCCGTTTCTTGGCGAACCGGCTCTTTTCACTTAAAATAATGTTGGCTTCTAAATGTCTAAATTGATTCAATTAATTTATAGATGAGGAGAGGTGACATCCAAACTGTAGAATCTGGAGAGCGTTGTTTTTCCTACCGATTTTTTTATGTTGTGTTATTGAAAAAGTACAAGTTTTTGAAAATATATATATATGTCCCTCAAACGTTTTCCATGTTTCTCTCGACTAACACACCTGATTCATGATCAGGATCGTTATCAGGCTTCTGCAAAGCTTGCCGATTAGCTGATCATTAGATTCAGCTGTGCTGCAGGAGGGAAACATGGACAACAGGCTGGATGGGGGCTCTCGAGGACCGAACTTGAGCACCCCTGGTGTAGGCTATAAAATAAAACGTTGACCTTTCTGATGACTGTACAGTTTCTCGTAATGAGAGGGAAAGCATAGCATACAAAGGGTGTTTTCAAACAACAAGAACCATGAGGTGTGTTTCATTTCTTCTGGGCAACAGAACCTGTCATCACATGGATTTTTATCATCTTATTAAAATAGGCTGCAGTCAACAGTGGCTCAGCTCAGCCAATCTCGAAAACAGAAATGTGTAGAGTGACCTTGTCAAAATAATCCGTAAGTCTCCCCTGAGCGTCCATTGTAACAATCTAGTTGCAAACACTTTTGACCTGCAAGCACTTCCAACTTTGTGGCTGGTGGTGATTTTCCATATCCAGACTTTTCACTGTGTTATGAGCTAAGGGCTGCTGCCGGCTGCGTGATAAATGTTTGTGTTTATGTTTGCCTATGCAGGGAAAGCTGTGTGTCATATAGAAACTCTCGGTGCAGAAAAGTGAAAATTAACTGCGATGGCAGAGTGTTGACAAATGTGAGCTATTGCTTCAGTGAAAAAAAAGTCATGTAAGAATTACCTACCACTGTTGGTAACCTGTCAGGCTCAATATGAACCCTACGTGTCCAAGAATAGATGGTGGCAATAGCAACGCAACACAAGAAAACACAAACAGCAGAGCTACTCAACTACAAATGAATGAATAATAAACAAGACAAATAATCCAACTTTTTAAAACTATGATTTTAAAGACAAATTCAACATTTGCTACATTAGAGGTATACTTGCTTGCTTGTGGAGTTATTTACAAGCAGTTTTGATCACTAAGCATGTGGGGTGTCTGATGTATATGAATGTAAACACGATCAGGTCGGATGTGTGACTTGAAAAGTTACTAGGCTGTCGGTGCTAGTAAGCAACAGGTGTGACGTGGTGATTAGCAGGCAGCTGTTCTGGGAAAAAAAAACATAATAGGTGTGTAAACAAAACAAGAAAACAATTCAACGTGAGATATTGCACGTGATTTTTTTTATTTTATTACAGTAAAATTATGAATTATAAAAACAAATCACAAATGCATGATTATACTTCAACATTAATTTCTATAGATTATTCTGAAAGGTTCAAATGAATAGAAATTGAGAAAGAAAATAAACATTTATTAAAAATAGACTCATAGAAAGTCGGTTATCACATTCTCTGCATTCTGCTGTGCTGTTGACATAACTGTAAATCATTGTCACTGTGACGTCAAGTCAAAGTTGTCAGTAGGCAAGTTTTGGAAAACAACTGTGATAACGAGAATACTGATGATTTCATGAGTGGATGGTTTATAGTGTGTTAAAGTGTGACATTTGCAACACAAATTCGTATATTTATGAATCTAAAAGTGATGCGATATCCTGTAATATGACGACAAGCTTCATTCGATTTGTTTTCCATTTCCATGCTGTAATATAATGCTGTTTATTGTTTTAGGCAGATTTGCTTTCTTTCTTTCTTTCTTTCTTTCTTTCTTTCTTTCTTTCTTTCTTTCTTACTTTCTTTCGTTCTTTCTTTGTGTGTGTTTTGCATTTGGAGCACAGCACCCAGGAAAATTATTATTATCATTATTATTATTATTACACATATATCTATATATTCCTATCCATTTCCTGCAATTCTGTGGCAAACACAAAGGAATGTTTGAGGGAAAGAGGGAAGCCTCCCCCGCCCCCTTGATCCGGAGCGGGGAAGATGTTTGCATGTTGTTCCCAAGAGTAGATGTTGCGCAATAGAGGGTGTACAGCTGTATTCAACTACTGACCGAAAACTAACAGAGGGAAAAGTAAACCAAGCGGTGAAAGAACATTGAAAGAACACAGAGAAGACGCGTCGCGCTTCCGAGTGCCAACAATTGCACAATGTCGAAGTTTGCGCACTCTCAGGGGACCGCACGGAAGTCTCCAAATGAGTCCCCGGAAAAGAGACCATCGGACTGGGAGCTTTCAGAGACCAATCTCGGCGCGTCAGACAGGCACCGATCAACCATGGAGGCACAACAAATTCATCTTCAACCCTACTTACTTCAGCCCCGCATGTCGGGGCGCATGTCGGTGTACAGCAGCAGAGTCCGACCTGTCCTCACTCACGCCTACATTCAAGGACGCGTCTATAACTTTTTGGAAAGGCCGTCCGGCTGGAAGTGCTTCGTTTATCACTTCACTGTGTGAGTGTTATCAAAATTATCATCTACGAATCAGCTGATACAGCAACTGTGTACGGCAATGCACTTATAACTAACTGTATTGCACGCATGCCTCCCCTCAATTCAAAGCACTCATATAGACAATTTTAGTGAGCAATAGATGTGCGCAGTTAATATAGCCTACAGTACACCCCATATCAGATAGATACATAGATAGATAGATAGATCCATCGATTGATTGATTGCACCTGGCTAATTAAATTAACCCCGACTGCACACCCAAAAGTCCAGCAAGTGACCTTTGTGGTCCTTGCTTTGTGCACTAGGGCACTGACAACCATGCTTGTACAGAAAAAAAAGCCCAACACAAAAATGTTAATGTTAGAGGTTATCCAAAAGTTCTTACTCGTAAGTGTAAAAAGTTCATATACAGATATACATATGGAATTAAGTATATTTAAAAGTGAGGTTTCTAAACCCTGAAAGCCTCTGTCACCCTCCCCAGTCTCCTCAGTTAAGTATTTACCATCTAATATATAACAATATAGTAACATGAATGTTTTATAACAGCTTATTTTGAAGAGTTATAAAGCCAAACACGTGTATGCATTAATTTAGTCAAGAACAAATGAAGGATTCAGACTTGTCAAAGAATGCTTCTTTTTTCTCTCTTTTTTTATGCCTCTCTCGCACAAGTGCAATTTAAAGCCTCGTGTATGGTGGATTTTATGTTTCAGTATGCAAAATCAATATGACACTTAAATCAGGTACATTCATACATACATTTTTTCATGATATCATTGTAAGTGGTAAATGTTTGCGTATCCTCGGGTGTGTGGCAAGTGAGCTTAGACAGGCTTTCAGTTCCAGTGTGTATCACGATCACACATACTGTATTTGGGAGGCTCGACAGTCAATTGGAACCAGACTTGGAAGTCGTCAGGAATGTTGTATATAATCCTCCAGCTCACCCCAATATGCGTGCTGTGCACAGATAATGAACATCTAAAATTTGGAAGTCTGTGTGTGTTCACTACAAACAGTATGCTGGAGGCAAGGTGAACCAGTGATGGACGAGGCAGAGTTGGATATTCTTTGAACAGGTTAACATCGATGTGATCTCAAATACCAAAAGATATCGGACACTGTATGTAAACAATACAGGCTTTTTTGTTTGTTTGAGAGTATTTTAAACATAGGTTAGCATATCAGTGATAGGTGGTTTTATTATGGAGAGGAAGGCTGACAGATCTTGCATGGTTGTCTGCTGCTGTATCATAAGCAGTTCAGAAAATGGCTAAATTAATGAATCACACTTAGAGCTGTCAAAATTAATCAATTAATTGATAGGTAATCGATTACCTAATTAATCGTCAACTATTTTATTAATCGAGTAATCATTTGGAGCCTTTTTTTTATTTCAAATTGTCCAAATGCTCTGATTTCAGCATATCAACAGTAATTCTTAACTGATTTCTGTAGTCCTTCATGAAAGAAGATTATCTTCTGGGTTTAATCAAAATAAGATGAATAAAACACCTGTTTTTACTTTGGAAAGCAATGACCGGTAACATAGTACAACATCAATCCCCCCTTTTTTTTTTAAACACTATACGAATATGAAGTACGAAATAAACACCAATAGATGGTTAATGAACAGTAATGAGCGAAAATAAATGTTTTTGTAATACACTTTAATGCAAAATGAAAATGAATCCAACTAGTCGAATAATCGATTGAATAATCAATAGATTAATCGATTCTAAAAATATTCGATAGTGACAGCACTAATCACACTCACACAGTTATAAATAACATTAAAAAAAATAACATTAGGGTGACCATATTTTGTGTTCCAAGAAAAAAGACACTCAGCTCAGCCTTGCATTTTTACCAGATAAAAATGCACGAAACACCTCCCGCTGTTCAAATCCAACAAGGAAACGGTGAGTAATTCTGCGAGAACATAATTAATTGCAGCATCCATTCGTCCCTTAGGTTTGTTTGTTCCCCCCTACCCCCCGCCATCGGCGCTGATTGGTTTCGTCCTGCTTAAACAACGCCTTATTGGTCAAACCTAAAAAAAGTCGGCTGCAAACGTATCATCGGGAGCGGTACAAGATGTATTCCCCGGAGTTTGTTAACTCACAAATACCGCGAGAATTCATCTAGCTGGCAAGGATACCAGCAAGACACAAGATGCTGCATCTTAAGTCCTATATTGACTGACAGTCACCTATACAGTACAATCAATTTGGTACATCTGATTGGGGAAGTTTATTTATTGTGAAAACCAATCCACAAGCACGAAAAGGTTCATGCCGCTCATGCTGTGGAATTAGAAGATAAGAGTCCTCTGAGTCCTGACTGTAAAAACTAGACCTCCCTCTGATGTAGTTTCAATCACATCCGCTCATATACTGTAAGACTAGTAGAGTTTTAAGGGCTGTTGAAAAATAGTCAAAATGCTATCAGCCTTGTGGCAATATAGCTTTTAGCACACGAGACTGCGTTTCCAAGATAAGCCATTCCAATGTGCCCCAGGACTACAGAAAGCTACTGAACTGTCATCAGTGAGAACCAATTTAATGTGCTCCTTCTGACAATACTTCTTTATATCACAGAGAAGAAAACAAAACAATTATATGTGGGGAATTGACAGTTGTTCAAATAATTTAATCATAGCTAGCTACCTTGTCTTTCGTTTTTATTTGATTTTCTACGAGGATAAAGTGGATCAAAGGAGGGAGGATTGGCATAAAAAACAACGGTACTGCAAATAATACTGTGAAATCATTGGATCAACATATCACAGGTGTCACACAAAAAATATACTTTAATTTTTTATTTTATTTTTATAAATCTTGTGATGTACTTAGACCCATTAGTAGTGATGTAACCTGATCATTGGGTGTTTCGGTCGACACAGCCTCAGCCACAGCCTTCGTGAGGCCTATTCGGCGACATCAGTTATGTACCTGATGGCATCCTAAAATGCCCAAGCGATGGTCGGCTTTGCGGAGTGTCCGACCAGTAGACCCGTGTAGACAAATTCAGAGTGCAGGCAACAAGTCTTCCACCCCTGACTATGCGGCAATCATCCACCAGTGAAAGCTCTCTTCTGACCAGCTGTTCTATTAGCCCATGGAACAGTTAGCACCAGCATAGCATGACCACCTGTTTTGGTCCTTCCGACCATTTGAGGACCATGTAAACATCTCAGAGATGTTTTTCTTATCGTGTGAGGACTGGAGTTGCTTCAACAAATTAACTACCAGCTTGCAGTATGGTTGGCTGTTTCAAACAGATGAGTAAACTGTACAAAAATCGCCACTGTGCACTAACTACAAACAAAAAAAAAATTTCTGGCAAGCTTATTTTTCCATTTCACCTTCTTAGAATTCATCTTGTGCTTTTCTTCCAGTGTCACCTTGACAACTGTGCCACTGATTGCTGTTTGTTTTTCTCTTCCTTTTTGAGGTTCTGTTGTCTGTCTTTTATGCTAAAGTTCAGCTAAGTCAGTGTTTCATCAGTAGAGACTGCATTTTTTTTTTTTTTTGTGTGTGTGGCTTGGTTCATACATACCTGGAGCAGACGTTAGTTGGTAGTCAGACCTGAAGCCTGGAAGGTAGCTGGCAGAGGCTTGGTGCACAATTAACCTTGGTTGGTTAAGCTTGACGTGGATTTTGTACGGCCAATTGTTTTCCAACAAAAATCTAATCTGTACAGATTCATTCAAGTCAAATTTAGCTTGTGGTAAATTGGCTCTAAAAACTTGATAAACTTTTCAACTTACAAGCAAGTTTGTTCAAACGATCCGGGTGCATTAGCAATGAGATAGCTTGGCTTAGCGCTAACAGCTCGAACATTGTCACAAACAATCTCAATGAAATATCGCTAAAGCACATAATCAACATGTGTTTAATGAGTTCAACTACAAGGCAGGCAAAAACAATTTGAGAAAACAAAAACTTTATGAACTCAAAAATGTTTCCCTCACAGTTTTTTCTGTCTGCTTCACGACTGTTCTCTTTCCCGTGCGGACTAAGGAGTAAACTAAGCATGTGCAAGGTGAATCAGATGATTCCTAACCTTTTCCTGGTTGAAGCAATTGCGAGGGTTATAACCGACCCATATTACTGTCCTCTGTCTCCCCATTATTTTAGTTCCATGTTTGATTTGTACTTAAATTCACCACTTTGTTTCAGCTGAAGTGCTCTATAAATAAAATTGTTAGTAACTCATTTGTAACTTGCATTATTGTCCTAAATGTTTGTTTGCAGGATCCTCGAGGGTGCGTGGGAGTTCGCCCAACCAGTCCACATGTGCTTTGTGGACTTGGAGAAGGCGTTTGACCGTGTCCCTCGGGGAGTCCTGTGGGTGGTGCTTCGGGAGTATGGGGTACCGGGCCCCCTGATACGGGCTATTCGGTCCCTGTACGACCGATGTCAGAGTTTGGTCCGCATTGCCGGCAGTAAGTCGAATTTGTTTCCTGTGAGGGTTGGACTCAGCCAAGGTTGCCCTTTGTCACCGATTCTGTTCATAACTTTTGTGGACAGAATTTCTAGGCGTAGCCGAGGCGTTGAGGGGGTCCGGTTTGGTGGCCTCAACATTGCATCTCTGCTTTTTGCAGATGATGTGGTGCTGTTGATCTCCAGCTCTCACTGGAGCGGTTCGCGGCCGAGTGTGAAGCGGTTGGGATGAGGATCAGCACCTCCAAATCCGAGACCATGGTCCTCAGTCGGAAAAGGGTGGAGTGCTTTCTCCAGGTCGGGGATGAGATCCTGCCCCGAGGTGAGGAGTTCAAGTATCTTGGGGTCTTGTTCACGAGTGAGGGTAGGTTAGAGCGGGAGATCGACAGGCGGATCGGTGCAGCGTCTGCAGTGATGCGGACGTTGTATCGGTCCGTTGTGGTGAAGAAGGAGCTGAGCTGAAAGGCAAAGCTCTCGATTTACCGGTCGATCTACGTTCCTGCCCTCACCTACGGTCACGAGCTGTGGGTCGTGACCGAAAGAACAAGATCCCGGATACAAGCGGCCGAAATGAGTTTCCTCCGCACGGTGTCCGGTCTCTCCCTTAGAGATAGGGTGAGATGTTCGGTCATCCGAGAGGGACTCAGCGTCGAGCCGCTACTCCTCTGCATTGAGAGGAACCAGTTGAGGTGGCTCGGGCATCTGGTTCGGATGCCTCCTGGACGCCTCCCTGGGGAGGTGTTCCGGGCATGTCCCACCGGCGGGAGGCCCCGGGGACGACCCAGGACATGCTGGAGAGACTACGTCTCTTGGCTGGCCTGGGAACGCCTTGGGATCCCGTCGGAGGAGCTGGCTGAAGTGGCTGGGGAGAGGGAAGTCTGGCTTCCCTGCTAAAGCTGCTGCCCCCGCGACCCGACCCCGGATAAGCGCTAGATGATGGATGGATGGATGGATGGATGGATGGATGGATGGATGTTTGTTTCTTTGGCAATTCTAAGAATTCAGTATAGGCCTAATTGAAATGTATTATAAAAAATAAATCTATTTTTGATCTGATCATTTATATTCATCCATCGCAAAGTTGCTCACTGGAACAGCCACTCGCAAGTGGAATTGCCTTCTATTCATTAGTGTCTGACTGTAGTAACCTTTGCCGTAAAAGAGGACTTTCAAACGTGCACTGCTATACACAAACCCAATCACCTCACCCCAGGTAGGAGAGGAAATGCTGTAATAATAGATCTAAAAACAACTGCTCACATTAATAGGCATTAATCCTGGATGCGTTACGTGAGGGAATGGTTCATTACCTATCTATTGTATACATTACTGTAGCTGCATGTTATGTGCATGTGAAGTTATGACTCACCACACAACACAACTGAAGTGTTTTTGAAAATGCAATGTCTTCAAGAATGGGATGAAAACACATAGAACTGCTCAGCTGCATATATATATATATATTTATATATATATATATATTTATATATATACACGGGTTCCCACCAGGACCAGTCAAAACGTTTGTCATCTTATTGTCTGGTTGTAGGAAAGCCTTTCTCTGAGTGACTTCATAGGATAGTGCCTCAATAAAGTCTCATATGAGACTTGTTTGTTCTCAACGTGTGTACCCACCCCTTCTCGCTTCCTGGTTACCCATCATTCACTGACCTTCAGAATTTAGAAACACTGATATGAACAAAAAATTAATGGTCTGACCAACATTCACTGGTCCATTAACTGTCACGGATAACCTTTTGCTTCATGGAGAATGCTTCATCTGAAGAGTCTGAACAACAAAAACAAAAAACAAACAAAAAAGTAAGGGAGATTTGTGATCCACAGTATGGCAGGGGACTGCAATAATAATAATAATAATAATAGTAACGTTTACAAAATAATGAGAAGGGGAAAATACATGACAAATATGTCGTCCTAAACAGCTGTGATGCAGCAATTTTTAAAGATAAAAATATAGAATACAAGATTTAAATTGCTTAGCTAATATTCACCTACACTGCTAGATTAAAATTTGATGTATTATTATTATTATTATTATTAATAAAATAAAGTGAAGAATGTCCAAGTTGCTATGGCTTCATTTGATTCTTCTATATACAGTATGCAGCACACACACACACACACACACACACACACACACACACGCACCCCCCCACACACACACAGACACACACACCCCGTACTCTTAACATTTTCGTGTTTAAATCAAATGTAACCTAACTTTCACCCTTCTACTTTTTTTTAACGCATCAGGACCGTGGGGTGATTGACTTTTTCCTATTTGAGGTTTGATCTCATCAAATTGATCTATCATATGTGAAGTGTTTTTGGACAATAGTAGTGTGTCCTTATTTTAACTCAAATATGAGATCCTTTATAGTAGGGACAATGTTCAGGAGTTATTTATGTTGATTGACACTTTTGTATTGGTGTGTTAATACCTATTTATATATTGTCATTCATTTTTAAACCTGGGCTGTCCTTGGATTTTGGCTCTACAGTAATAGAAAACTCATGGCAACAATGTAAAAATACGACTGTAATAATTCTGTCCTGTTCTACGTGCAAAATGAGGAAAAAAATACCGAAATAACAAGCAACTTTCATTAAGACAATAAAAACAGTTTCACTGTTTTCCTCTTTGTATCCCTCTTTTTCAGGTTCCTCATAGTTATCGCTTGCCTGATTCTCAGCATTCTCTCAACCTTCCCCATGCATGACAAATTGGCTTTCTCGGTGCTCTACTGGGTGGTGAGTGTTTATTTTGATTGTCAAATGGAGACTGTCCTAATGAATCAGATGGGCACGGTAGAAGCTGTTAATGTAAATAATGCAATGTTAATGTGAAGTTTCAAACCAAAACAAGTCAAACTTTGACCATATAAATTTTCTTTGGGTTCCGACATTTGAGCTGCATAAATTATTTAGGTGAGAAGCACAGACTCTGAACCTGATCAATGTTCCATCTTAAGACTTAGTATTGTGTTGGATTGTGACCTCACAGTGCGGTGAATTTATATCACCACCACACCGAGTTTCTTGTGCATGACTTGGTAGTAATTTCGTAAAGACTTTGAAAAAGAAGGTGTGCTATAATTCTTGATCTTTGGGGTATTTTTGACAAAAGCATGCCCCAATGCTTTAATGACACCTGAGAACTGTTGTGTTAAAATTCATTCTACCTCTAAGGAACACGATTCCTTACTGCCATCAAATTATAAGTCAAAGTTTCTAACTCGTATAATGTCGAAGTGACACTGAAATACAAAGTAATTGAACTCAGTTGGCGTCTTACTGGACTGTCTGAGTCCATTAATGTCACGGCAATATCCTTCGGATATTTATTTTCTTCTCTGAACATCCTGCTAAGAGAAGGTCCTTCTTTCAGAAAAAGCATCACAAAAAGTTCATATTTTGATGACTTCTTCCAAGTTCACCAATGCCTGAACATAACACTCAAATATTCCCATGCAGTAACAAAACTTGATTTTTGCAACAATGCCCCCAAAAAATTGTCATCATAAGAAAATTGTATAAGCTTTGAATGCAAATTACTTTGGTAGAATGACAGCGTGGGTGGATGAGGATTGGGAATATCACCATGAAAGTGGTTACGTTTGAAGCATGGAGTGAACAAATATAACAAGCATAAACAGGAAATTCACTGACTCTCAGGGATGCAAACGTTTGTATTCCAGCATACAATAGGTTGTAAATTGGACTTTTCTTATGTATTCTGTCATGGTCTGTATTGTTTGGTTTGGTTGTCACGTTTTCCTCGTGTCTCCCTTTGTCAATTTCTGAATGCACTTGGCTAAATGATCAATATTCCAGTACCTTCTGCACAACTTGCTGTTCTCTAATAAGGATCTGAGTAGCAAAATTTACACCAGATGTTTGATTCATGAATTGTCCAATACATTTCCAAAGATGTTAACTTGTATGCCTTTCTGTGACTCTTACATAAGTCTCTCATGATCTTTCTTGCAACCTGCTGATGACACTCTCACATCAAGTAGCAATGGACTCTTTGCACAGATCCACTATTTCCTGAACTCAATGCCACTCCTTCATTTCCTTTCTTTCATGAATGGGCAAGATGAATAATTCGGGTGTGCCTGACTTCAGTAACCACGACGACAATGGCCAGACACACCTGGATTAATCAATTTGTCCACTCGTTAAAGGCAGGAAACAAAGGAGTGGTATTAATGCTGCATTCGGACTTTTCGGAGTTCAAACCAGTAAGTGTGTACGGGAACGCCTCCTTAAACTCGGATATTCCACTTGCAAAGTCGGGGAAAAAAGTATCCCGACTTCACAGACTGACTAAATATTATATATAAAATATATATAAATATAATATATATATTGAGGCACTTGGTTGCTAATGCAAGCACATATTGAGTCCCTACACATTTTAAACATAGAAAGGCCAAAACATGCCTTGTGAAAAGTTAACTGCACTAAAAAACTTGCCACCATATGGTGCTAGAACTGAACAAATGGAAATTAACCCAACTTTTTTTAACAGATGTTCTGCTTTTAATATTGTGACATGACAACGACGATATATTGTGGCAGCTTTAATATCGCAATGTCACGATATTGCCATTATCATTACCTCCCTACACTCTACAATGGCGACCCTTTTGGAAACACAGACCGTGAATGGTAAAACAAAATTTACTCGAGTATAAAACTAGATAGCTTTCTTCATTCATAAATATTCAACATAACTTCACTTAACACAACGGACAAGACAGTATGCTGCTATCTCCCTGCATGAAATTATACGGTGAACTACTGAACAGTATGGAATGCTTGTGAAATATGATAAGTACATAAATGAAGCCAAATTGCGAGAAGGCAAGTTTGCTGGAGGTCAAAATGAGTTAGATGTTTCTGGGGTTGGTGAAGGACTCTGGTTGGGGGCCCGGTGGGTGGTGGGTGGTGTCTGGTCGGTGATGGATTTCACTTTCCTTTCTTTTCTTTGGTCCTTCCTCGGGTCTCCTGACGGCCTCACGACTCTGACTGGATTCTGAAGTGTTCGGTTTAGATGAACGGTATGGAATTTTTTAATAGGTTTTAGGTGAACTAATACAAACACACGCACGCACACACGCACATGCACATACACACCCACATACAAAATAAAAATGTATTTTAAAAAAAATTACCGAATGAACTGAGCTCTAAGGAAGAAAAAAAAAGGGAAAAAAAAAAGAGTTTCGAGGACCAAAATAAAAAACTATTTATCACTATCCGGCATTTTGGTTATTGACATTCGCCTCGAACGCTTTTAGGTCGGAACTGGGAAAAAGCAACTTGGATATATCCGACTTCCGACCATCCTCGAATGCAGCATTAGTGCAGGAAGTCGTCGAGCTGTGCAAAGAGCCCATTCCTTCCTGAGAACATTTTGTTTAAAGCTTAACCGTGGTGAGGTGCTGTTGATTGTGTTGGTTTCAAGATGTCTTCAAAGTGATGACGACTGTTTACATACAAATTCCAATTAAACCAGGAAATATGTTATTTGATTCAAGGATCAAACACCTGTTGTGCATTTCCACATGTTGGTGTAATTATTTGACTTAATTTATCTTTTTTCCAATCCATTTGTTCTTTGGCACTCCACCGGAGAAAAAGTTCTTGTTTTATATAGTGATTGTTTTTTCATCTCTATCGTCATATTTATACTTTGCTAATATATTGTGCAAAGTGAAGAAGACAATGCTGTCTATGTTTTAATAGACATTATTATAAATTATCAAAGTTTTTTTTTTATTGCATTGATGACTTAAATGCCCCCAATAAGTGCTTTTACTAACACAAATACACACAAAAGGCCTTTTAAATATCAAGAAGTCACACTTTGGTAAAGAAAAACAAACTTGCTTATTATCTTTGTACCTTCAAGGTTTCATGTGTGGATAGCAGTGATTTATTTACACAGATGTTTAGGAACTGCATTTGCATTTCAACACACATTGCCCACCATCATTCTGAATGGCTCTCCTTTACGAGAAATGATGGCAATCACGACAAGCACAGTACCGGTACATTGGAAGTCTTTTGGAAGACTTTATCTTGCCAGGTTTTTCATTGTACACCTCAAAACGTGCGTAGAATAGTTCATTATTTTCTCAAAAGATAACAGACTCCTTGTTAGTATGCTACATAGTTCATCTTTCAGAAACGCCCTCAACACCAAGGCCTAAATTCTCTCATGTGCTTAGGAGGCAAAAATAACGCAGTTGCACACTTATCTGAAGTTGGGACAATGTGTAAAAACTTTAATAAAAATACAATACAATGATTTGCAAAACCTTTTCAACCTATAATCAATTGAATAGACTGCAAAGTCAAGATATTTAATGTTCAAACGAATTAACGTGCTTGTTTTTTGGCAAATATTCTCTCATTTTGAATGTGATTCAAGCTGTTCCCCCAAAAAATAAAAGAGTTGAAAATGATTTGCAAGTCATTATATTCTGTTCTTATTTACATCACACAACATCCCAACTTCATTTGAATTGTGGTTTGTAGTTCAGGATTACTGTATAGGAATGAAAAGTAACTCATGGAATTAAAATCTAATCTGAGAATTCAACAAAATGATGTGTTTGTCTGGATTTACTTTATTCATCAACTCATTGTAAAAATCCGTATTATAGCACCGTGCCACATGGTGGCGCCTCTTTGTTTTAGGAGAATTTACTATAGAGCTCTCTAAAAGGATGGCAAGTACGATCATGTTTCTGTTTTACATTTTTGCCCATTTTTAATTAAATGTATTATCTTCCTTTACAGGAGATTTTCTTTGTGGTCTTCTTGGGGTTGGAATATATTGTCCGGCTTTGGTCAGCAGGTTGTCGCAGTATATATGTTGGCTTCTGTGGACGACTACGATTTGCAAGGAAGCCAATAATTATTATAGGTTTGAGCTTTGTACGCACGCACACAAACACACACTTACACACAAATGTGCCATAACAATAAACAAGCAAATACAAATCCAGTGCAATTAGTGTAATGTTTTTCTCTCTCAACCCAATTTTTTTTCTTGACAATGATATATTCTATGTAGCCCCACTAGTCTAAATAAGATATTCTGGTTAATATTGTGTTAGAGATGAGATATGAGTTAAGCAGCAAAATAAATAAATAAATAAATAAATAAATATCAGAAGGCGGACATTTTGCCACTTAGTTGTCGAGTGAAAATGACATGACAGTTATTCAGGTCTCAGGTAACAACCAATCACAGCTCAGCTTCAGAAAACAGGTGAGCTGTGTTTGGTTGTTGCCTGAGCCCTGAGCAACTGTGATGTCATCTTCAGTCGACAGCATGTGGCAAAATGGCCGCCCCTGAGATGGATAATAACGGGTGGATCTTGCCGCATAACTCATAGTCCACAAATGTAACATCAATCAGAATGTCATGTTTGGATTAGTGAGGTCACGTATAACATATTATTGTCAAGAAATGTTCATGGTTGACTTCCCCTTTAATGTCATAAAATGAAGCTTTAATAACTGACTGTATTGGTTGATTTTATTATTTAAAAAGTAATTTATTGAATTCTCTTCTTAAACTTTTCAGTATCTTATTTTTAGTCTAATCAGTCCTGTTATATTGTACTTTTCAACCAACCATTTTTTTCAAAGCTTTGATTCTCATTTCTCTGCACAGATCTGATTGTTGTGGTTGCTTCAATAATCGTGCTGGCAATTGGCTCCAAAGGACAGGTGTTTGCAACCTCAGCTGTGAGGTGAGACTGCATGCATATTAGATGTGTTTTTGATACAACACTATATCCGTAGCTGTTTTCTTCATTTGAACTCATGGGTGTTGACAATTAATGGGTTTCATTGAAATGTTCCTAAAAGGATGCACTTCTGCCATTTGTTTCTGTTGTACGTATACACAGAATTGTAATATTCTCAGTGTTGCTCTGTATTTTCTTATTCGAAATATTACCATGGATGTATAAATATATATATATATATATATATATATATACTGTGTGGGTGTGTGTGTAAATGTTTTATGAAAAATAACGACAGTCTATTCTTGACTTTAAAATACTGTTTAAAAAAATGGACATCTTTCTTGATCTGACGTGAGATAAAAAGGCTACTTCTTTTAATGAAAAATAGTCTTTCTAGACTTCACTTAATGTATAGCAAATCCTGTATTTTTTCATCAAACATAAAATGTTCTTTTTTGACCTGACATGTTTAATTGCTATTACTGTATTGGCATTTTTTTTTTTTACAACTAACATTTATGTTCTTTGTTTATAAATATAACCATTAAAATCTTGTTAACATGTTTTATAAACACTGAATCGGTTGCTAATGTTTATAGCTTAAGCACGGAAAGGAGTGATTTTCAAAAGCAATTGGCCATATATATATATATATTTATTTATTTATTTTATTCGAGGGTTCTATATTATTTTTTCATTCAACGACAGGCTGAAGTTTCTTCCACTCTGGAGTTCCCCAGGCTGAGAGGCCCAAGGCTTTTTGTTTGTACATTGGGGTTCACCCCGTTGGACAAAAGGGTAGTTTCTCTCCGCCTTCAGGTGGTGGAACGGAGTCATGACAGTTGTCAACACTTCAGAGTTACCAACCCTTTTCGAGGGTGACCCCTGGGTATTTATATTTATTTATATTAATTATTATTTTCCACAATCAAATAAAAAAAAATCTGTGATGTGGCAGGGTCGCGATAGGAGAACCATGTTATAGCAGGGGAACACTGTGATGTGTGCATTATCCAGTCTTGTATAAAGTACCTGAAAGTGATACTTGAACAAAAGTACAAGTATTGTAACAGAAAGTTGAATAGTTGTAGAATGCTGCTTGAGTAAAAGTCTCGAAGTAACACATTTGCTGTATCAAAAGTAAGTATTCAATGTAAACTGTTGCCACCTTTTAAACATACATGGCATTACGTTCTCATTCTAGGGGAATCTGTTTCTTACAAATACTGCGTATGCTCCACGTAGACCGCCGGGGAGGAACATGGCGTCTCCTGGGGTCTGTTGTCTATGCCCATCGCCAGGTAATTCCTGTTCCAAAACTCTCTCATTTTCATAAATATTTGTGTTAATTATTTGACTGATATTATCAAACATTAGACTTGCAAAATCTCAATGTACAAAAACACTTTACAGACAAGAATATTGAAAGAAGGGCAAAACAAAAACAAAAAAAGCTACTGTGAAGAATGTTTAAGGCTTTCTTCCTGGTTTTAATCAACTGAGAGAGATGACTATGATTAGCTGTCTTCACTACAGTAGTTTCACTTTTCAATGTCCATTTTTTCCTAATGGACTTGGAGCCTGCCGAGTGTCTAGCGCCAGCTGATGACCAATTTGCTCCCGAGTAAGGATAGTCATATACAGCAACTGCCATCAGTCGTAAGAAAACAAAGTGCCCTGTCATTGCCACTTTCTCTGAAACTTTTTGAGACATGATTTGCTGCAACTACTTACAGTAATACAACAATGAGAATGGTACAGAGAATGGATGGATGGCTAATAAACTTACTGATCAGTTCATTAGTTCTTGATCTTGAACTTAATCTAATGAGATATAGTAATACAGGGTGACCATATTTTCATTGTCAAAGAAGACATTCAGCCTGGCTTTGAGATACTTAAAAAAAAAATGCCATAGCCTACATTATAACTATTTTAACGTATTCTTCTCTCTGTGGGTAGAAGATAAAACAAAACTCTTTTGCTGTCTTATTTATATATACATGTACAGTATATACTGAGAGAAGAATATGTTAAAATATATATAATAATAATAATATAATTATATATATATACTACGCTGACCTACTTTTTATAATTTAAATAAGAATAACGTACTTTTTTTTAATATAAAACAATAATAACACATACGCAAAACCTCGCGATCGACTAGGGAGCAGTCTGCGGTCTACCAGTCGCAGAAAAAACGCATTGCCCGCCTCCTATTTGGGGTTCGGGCTCAATGAAAACCGGATATTTAACGAGATATGTTCGTTAATTTCTAAAAGAAAAAATATATAAAATTGGATGCCCCAAGAGGATGTTAAAAAGTGGACATATCCGGGCAAAAGAGGATATTCGGTCACCCTATAATAAAAGTGTTTAAAATTGGATTTTTCAAAGATCGGTTCTGACAATTAGGTACTATTAAAATATTTTGCATGTTTAAAGCTGCTTAATGCAAAGTGCAGGGAATTGCATTTCAAATCACTACTGCCACGTGTGGCTGGAATATGAAACTGCACACTCCCTTCTACCTGTACGTAATGCACGTACGATGTCACATCTGCAGACAGAGGGTGGAAAATTCGAACCCGATTCCTGCCTGAAAACTATTGGAAAGAGGCTTGCAGGAGTGCCCACTGTGAACAGCTAATGTGTCAATCTGCTAATTACAAGATACATGGTCAAATAAAAAGGCTATTAAGTTATTTTTGGGCACGTTTCTACATCGAGCAGACAGAATTCTAGGTAAAGTATTCACAACATGTCTTAGTAAATTGTGTGTAGTGCTAAAGTGCTGCTTGCTTTTGATTTGAGCCATGCTGCACATTGTGCCATTAATTCCACTATGCAAGGACACTTGCCGCCTCAGGTAAAAGTTAGGTGCTGCATAGTCACACTGACCTACATTATGGCCGAGCCGTCATGCAAATGACAAGGTTATATAAAAGAGTGAATGGGAAATTGTCATGCCAAATGTGTCTAAACCATACACATGTTTTGTGCCATTTCTGTAATATCACACTGTAGTGGGAGATGTATTATATTGTTTAGTATCACACAGCTGCAATTCAATACACGTAAGTACTGGAAGTCACTTTGCATTTCATTATGTGGACATGCTGCATTGTATCCTCAATGTGTGTTTTTTTGCAAGGGGGGTTGTTTTCACGCTGATGGTTAGCCAAACAACCTTCTGTGGTAACATCTGGGGGTTTCAAATTCAAATTCAGTTTAGTTTCATTTACTCTAATTACTATCCAGTCTTAATTGTATAACCTAATTTAAATTCTCACTAAATAGCATTCTTATACGTCTGGCTTGTAAACACACTTTGCACCATTGCTCCTCACTGGCGCAGGAGCAGATGGGTAGCACTGCCTCATAAATGGGGTTGCCGGTTCTGCTAAACTTTTGGTAATGACTCCAGGAAGACATGCATGGATGCAGTAAAAGATGTCTGAAGTTGAAAGCAGAGGGTAGGATGTGAAGGAGTTACTGGATTTAATGCCAAGGGTCCAGCGAATAAGACCATAATTATCTTCTTGTCCACAAAATATAAACTCGCTAGATAGATTCCAGTATATTCCATTGTATTTCTATGGTATTGTTAGAGTATATTTGCCTGATGAATGTCAAAGCTACTCCACTGGGTGCCATGTTCCTTTCTTTAACAATGAATAAGTCAATGTCCCACGTATGTACTTTCAATTGTTAATACTTAATACTACGTTATTGTGTATTATGTGTTGCATAATCTGCTCCACATCACTGGGACACCCCTCCCATTTCTTGATGAAAATAATTTTAAAGTGGCTGGGCAAATAAAAAGTACATTTTATACCCAGACTTGTCTTGTCCTTAAATGATGGGATTTTTAATAATAATCATACAGTTATTTGTACATCACAAAGAAAATAACACAATACTAAATGTTTTCCAACTATTCCTCGACTTTTTGTGTGTATTTCAGGAGTTGATCACGACCCTGTACATTGGCTTTCTGTGCCTGATCCTCGCCTCATATTTGGTCTACCTGGCAGAAAAAGAAACCGACATGTTTGATACATACGCTGATGCTCTGTGGTGGGGAGTGGTAAGAATAGTGTTACATCATGATCGGGTGCAATGCTACTTGTAAATGGGCCTTTTTGTATCAAACCTTGGGCAAATCCAGTGGGTCCCAAATGAAATAAGCAAGCCTAGCATTTTTTTCAAGCGATCACATTTGAGTTTTTGTTGTGTTAATCATGTGATTTACAAAACAGCCTCCAATCTCATGTGTTTGTAAAAGATAACAGTGACGACCATTGGCTATGGAGACCTCATACCTCAGACGTGGCTTGGGAAGATGATTGCATCTTGTTTCTCTGTCCTTGCCATATCTTTCTTTGCACTCCCTGCAGTAAGTGGAAACTGGCACGGCAACAAACACTAGGCTCAAATGCCTCTACTCTTAGTTTCATTGTGTTTTTGAAAAAATATATATTATTCAAGTAATTTGTAAATTTAGCTTTATGTACTTTTGTAATGAGCTAATTAGACACATTCTTTATTAGACAGGCGTTGTTGGCCATGTCTGAGCTATTTTGGGCAACACTTTGAACTGTTGGACTTTTTTCTTCACAGGGAATTTTAGGGTCAGGCTTTGCACTAGCAGTGCAGCAAAAGCAAAGACGGAAACATTTTAACAGACAAATCCCTGCTGCAGCAAGTGTCATCCAGGTATGTGACCGTATAATATGACCAAGACAGTAATTAGTTGTAACATGGTGTGACCGTGGCTCTTCCTTGTACAACTGATACTGTACATTAAATGGGTTTCAACTATTATATTTCTCCTGTCTGTCCTCCCCAGACATCATGGAGATGTTTTGCAGTGGAAAACTGTGATTCGGCCACATTTAAGATGTTTTTGAGAAAGAGATCCAACACCCTTAACTCTTCACTGTCAACCCCAACACCTAAGAAATCGGTTGGTACTTCTTTTTATATATATATCTTTACCAGTGCATATCCTCCTTAGTGTCACATGCAGGTGAGCTAGAATTTATCCCATCTGAATTTGGTTAAAGGTTCACTCTGGACTTGTCACCCGTTGATCGCAGATAGCACAGATTGACAACAACCATTCACACTCACATTTACATACAGTATATGGACAATTTACAGTCCTCAATTAACCGAACATGATGGCTTTTGAAATAAAAACCCATGTAAAAATTATGAAACACAAACTTCACACAGGAAGGCAGACGTGCTAGCCACTATCCCACCATAGGGCCCCTAAAGTTACCAATTTAAATGATCTTATTTTTGTTTCAAAGAGTCGCTTTTTCTCTTGAAGTAGGTATTGGTGAAAAATTATGTTGGAAGTCACGTCAAAAGGAAAATGTCAAAAATCATAGGGATACTCTAAAACGTAGGATATCCTGAATAAGAAATCATTATACACATTATACTATTCATTATTAATACCATATCTGACCTAATGTGGGGAAATCTGGGGGAACTCATATGAAACAAATACCGACCCTGTTTTCAAACTGCAAAAATCGATCAAACTGTACAGAACCAACCAGGGTTATTTTAACCCTAAACGAAAATTAACTGAAACTACATTTTATGTTTACAAATCTAACTAAAACTAACCATAATTATACCAAAAATGTCCTTCGTTTTAGTCTTTGGTAATCAATTTAATGCATGAGCCTTTGGGTATGATTTATTTTGATATTAATCGGAATAAGGTCATCTAGCAGCACCCAATAGAAAAGCACCTTCAGATGACGTTGCTCCCATGGTGTTTTTTAAATTTTGCGCACAAGTAATATACACTTTAAAAAAAAAAAACTAAAACTAATACTGAAACTAACTAAAACTAAGCATTTATGAAATAACTAAAACTAATAAAAACTAACAGAACCACCCTGAAAACTAATTAAAACTAACTAAATTTAAAAAACAAAACTCAAAACGAAATAAAAACTTACTAAAATGAAAAATTCCAAAACTATGATAACCCTGGATCCAACACATTTACTATTTATTAAATCAAATGCAATGAAATTTTATGACTTAGTTGAATTTAAAATAGCACAAATAATGTACAAAGTACACAACAATCTTCTCTGCCACAGTACTCAGAAGCTGTTTGAAATTAGAGAGAGTACTTATAACATAAGGGGTACAAGTGTATACAAAAAAAACAAGAACAAATATTAAGCAAAGGTGTGTTTCTGTAAAAGGTGTTAATTTGTGGAATAATTTTGGAACTGGCCTGGGCAGATGTGAGTCACTTGCTGAATTTAAAACATTGTTTAAAAGCAAAGTAATGTATTTTTTTTTTCAATGTATCAGTATGAGTAAAATGAAAATTGTATAAATGTATTATGGGATATGCCAGTGACGAACGTTTTTTTTATCTTTACTTTATTTTTCTGCTACTTGTTTATATGTTCACTAAACAAAATCAATCAAACAAAAATCAATCAATCAACAAATCGTAGGCAACTGTGATTAGCCCAAAATTTGACATATTTTGTCTGCTATTTGAACATTGTATACAATCAAATGCAATATAGAATCCAATAGCGTGTTCACCATGTTGTAGTTGGTCATGTATTACTTTGCTACTCGCTGAGGAGATTTTGTTGGGTTGATTTGTTTGCGTTTCATTAACAGGAGAAGAAGATGAACCAGGATCCTGGCTCAAGTTGTCTTACAGTTCCTAGCGTTGTCTCTGTCTCTGCTTATGACAGTGATAGGAACAACTTTTTGAGCTCTGATGCGTGTAACACTAAGGACACAGGTAAGACCAGATTCTCCCAGAATGTTTCCTGTCTAGCGTAAGCAATGGATGAGTCTCTTTAATGATTAATCGTTGATCTAAATAACATATTCATTAGGGTGAAAACAAATTTAGTGTGGAAAAAAAATCACTCCACTAAGGATATACCGTAATGAAGCAGCGTTGATGAAGAAGTGGTGAGAAGAAAGCAACGCAAATTATGTATGCATTCTTTCAGTGTCAGCTGAGGGAGTGAGTTGTGCACTCTGCACGCAACAATCATGTCCTCTTACATTTTTGAGAAAGAGAAAAATAATTCATGACTGTTTTTTCACATCTTAATCTGTTAATCTGCTACTCATGTATTTTTGTAGTTTTTTTTATGGGAGGGATTTTTAATTACATGGAGTAAAAGTGTTTTTTATTAAGTATGTACTAACAGAGTAAATAGATAAGTACTGTAAAATCGTTAAACCTAATGTTCTCATTCCACCATGGAGATGCTTTATCACGAGTCTTACTTTAAAAGAGCCCTCACAACTCTGTAGCTTAGTCAAACCTTAATACACTTAAAATACAGTGCTTCCGTTTTGTTTTCCAGTTAGCATCACTAGGGTCGCTGGTGGGCTGGAGCCTATCCCATCTGACTTTGGCTGGGGTTCACCCTGAAGTGGTCACCAGCACACCACTGAGCACATATAGACACACATCGTAACATTTAGAGCGTCAATAAACTTAACATGTTAACATAACCCAACATGTGAAAGGTTGCAATGTATTCCTGGAGAGAAGTACCTGAATAAAAACCCATGCAAGCTTGGGGAGAACATGCAAATTCCACGCAGGAAGGCCGAATGTTAATTTGAACCCAAACCTCAGAAATGTGAGGCGGGTCAGATCATGCTTTTCACCCTTTGTCCAGAGATGGGCACGGCAATGAATTTTGAGTGGCTGCCATTTAGCAATCGTCAATATTCGGGTGTAATCGTCAGCCCGTCAACGTTCCGTCACTGCTAAATTACAGCCGCTATTTTAGGACCAACAGTAAATTTCATGGGTGCATTCTGTCAATCGTCAGTGCGTCACCGTTATTTTAATCACGCTTCTGTCATGCTAAAATACATTTTTAATTTTAATTAAAAAAAAAAAACCTCATTACTTCCCCTTTTTAGGATCCATATCTGTTTAATAATGTGCCTGAGGCAAAATGGAGCAACAAATGACCCTTTAGCTGTCTAGAAACGTGCCTGATGTAAAATAAACTAACTAAGCACTAAATGGATGCATGCATAAACACAGACTTTAAAAGGAGCCCTGACTGTAATGGTAAGTTTGCGCTACATGATTTATTTGGTTGTTGCTAACATAACTATGAGATTCATTTTTCAAAAATCATTTCCATTGTTGTTTACGTTTTGTAGAAACGTTATTTGCACGTACGCCACCATTGTTGTTTACGTCGCGCAACACATTCTGCGCAGTGACGTAGAATGGCCACTCGCTCTCAGCGAAACGGGTATCACGAAAGCGAGGTAAGCCTCGTTACGTTCCTAAAGAAAGAAAGATCTCGACAGCACAGCGTGGTGGAGGGTGACTCTCCGATCGCATTCCCGTCAATTTCCCATCATTCGTTAATCGTCAACAGTACATTGACAGACCTTCTGTCAATATTGACAGAATGGCGACTTCTTCCTTTGTCAATATCTTTCATGAATGTATGCACTGATTTTTGTCATTCCAGGGTTTAACCCACCTCTCACCCATATTCACCTACGGCCATGAGGATAAGCAGAATGGACTTGCATTTGTTATGGCACTTGATGAGAAAATGTCAAGTGCACCAGGGGGGAAAACTAGCAGTGATACTGATGTCATGTTAAAAGATATTGTCCATCAATAGATCTATTTAACACATATTGATAGTTGTTTGGCAGAATTAGCTCATCTGTAAGGACTTGGGCTTAAGAACCTGACAGTCACGGTCAAATTTGTACAAATAACATTTGAATAAGCATTAATTATTGTCTTTATTATATAAACATTTAAGACTTTAAATCGAAGGAAGTAATATATATACTGTCTTTTCTACAGTTTCAAATGCAATTTCATTTGTCACTTATACACACAGTTTGTCACGCCATCCTCAGTCCAGTGACAGTCACGCCTTCTTCAGATTAATTTTTTATTTTTTGGGGTTCACACATCCCACACACTTTCACAAACAGATTCACGGCACTCACTCCCAGAGCATTTGTTGTTTTTCTTAAGGCCACATTGGCAGTGCTCAGGAAACTAGCAGGCATCTCTCCATCAACCATTTTGTGAGTTTAGTCCTACGAAGGTATCCAATCTGTGACCCGCACTCCACAAGACAAACTCGTCAGGCAGGTGGTAATGGTCTTATTAGCTGGTATTCGTGTTGTTGGTTTGAGTATTCACTTCAAAAACCAAATACAAATCACACAGAGGCTCCTGCACTTGTTGTTGCTAATGCATGTTTTTTTGTTCGTTTTTGTTTTTACCGCAAACGTAATAAAGGCTTTTTTTTTCCAGTTTAAAATTGCCACTCTGTTGTTCTACAGGTACAATAGTTGCTATTAACTCAATTTTGTCTGTTTGAAATAACATCCGCTATCCAAATTATAGCTGAGAACATACAGCCCCAAATGAAAGGAACCTGCTAATGTGGTACTCACTCAAATTCCAAGGAAAATGATGAGACAATTTCAGATGACAGCACTATTTTCAGCCTTACAACATAAAAAAACATTTGTTAGGCTATTATTATGATAATCACCGCAGAGTTCTTTTTTGTGACAATCCTCATTTGCCAATTCCGTTGGAGTAATGTACTTCTCAAAGGTCAATTTTGATGTTCATCATCATCCTATTTTATTATAAATAGAACAAAAATAAAATTGTCTAAGAGCCATCTATTAGCTATCACTTGAAACCATTATCCAAAATGTCAATGTTTGAAAATGTGTCACACCCTGAGGCCGCACAACATGAATCATCAGATGTTGTATTACCTTGATAAGAAATCTATCATATACAGAATGGAAGTCCAGTTTAAAATATGGTTGTATATTTTCAGAGAAAAGCCCTGGCCTTGTGGATAATAATTCCTCCAATGGCCTGAAGAGGAACTGCAGTTTTGCAGACAACCTGGAGCAGGAGTCTGAGCGAGACAGTGCATTGACTGCAGCTACCTCCATATCACAGTGAGTTTAGTCTTAGTCACACACTGCAATTTGTCCATGTAAGAATGTGGAAATTGGCAGGAACAATTACTATTTAATGTAAAATGCTGTTAAATGAATAAAGTGTTGTTGTTATACCCATATCTTGGAGGGGCAATCATTAAGCCTTTTAGACTGGTGACCTTATCATGTCATTATAAATCAAGTTGTGGTGACCCTGTCAGAACTAATACTCTTCCCATATATTCATCATATAATAGGATACACCTAAATGATTTTCATATTTTGTGTCTTATACTGTATAAGTATTTTTAAGATTATATTGCTTCTATGTAGTTAGCTGTTTTGCATGTAATGCCTTTTTCCCCCTGGGTATAATAAAATATCATTGAATATTTAACATTTGACATCCCAGCCACTAAAAATGTTTTGTTACGTATTGTAACAAGTCATGGGCTGATATTAGATTCTGAAAGTATGGTAACCGTTTAAGTAGTTGGGTAAATAAAAAACTATTGCACTGTGAAAAAAAAAATCCCCATTGAACGCAATCCGTTAAATTTTTAAACAATATATAGAACATGTAGGCTACCATGTTAAGTTTAAATAAATAAATGCAAAAATGTTCTTAGTAAGCTACAGTGTTCCATCACTGCTGAGCTATTTTTGGAAGAGACCCGTGGGGTATTCATGTTGTCCTTGGGGCTAACTAGTAGTACCCATTTAAGCAAAAAGGCATCCATCCGGGTAAGTAATGCAGCATCTCTCTTTCGTCTTTTTCCCTGCTCCCCTACTCCCTCCTGTGTCTGTTCGCCGAGAAAAAAAAGCAACTTGCCTCCAATTAATCTCAAGAAGTGGCTTGTTTACTCAACTCCGCAAGCAGCCAATTATATTGCAATCTGGTTAGGTGTCCCCTCAAAAAAAAAAAGAGGACATCATTACCGGTGGCGGACATTATTAGTGGTTATTGAAACTTTGAATTTTTAAAACCATGGTATACGGCAAACCAGTAATTGGCCCATGCCTAATTGCGAATTAAGTGATTAGATGGATGTTGATTGGAATTAAGTAGAATAACAAAGAACTTTCACTCCCATCAGTCTTCTTGTTATATGTTATGTTATACAACCATTTTTGCCATGTTGATAAACTTTTGTCTCTGCGTAAAGTCTACCAGCCCGCTGTACTGGCTGAACCAGACTCAACTCTCGCCTAGTGCTTGCCAACTTATTGTTATGACATGGCCAACAGTCAGTCGCTTGTTTTGCAGCTATTCAAAATTCGGATCACGATGCAAAGTGTTGTAATGATGCAGAGGTAACAGCTATTCAAAATGCACATGAGCTTTCACCCACAAAAAAA
This sequence comes from Leptonotus elevatus, assembly GCF_054856555.1. Lineage (NCBI taxonomy): Eukaryota > Metazoa > Chordata > Actinopteri > Syngnathiformes > Syngnathidae > Leptonotus > Leptonotus elevatus. The sequence goes on along the minus strand of NC_141241.1, from coordinate 21,079,219 downwards.
ACAAACATGTTTTTGGGGTTGTAAGCTAGCGAGACACTGCAAAATACTGTTCATAGGGCCTAAGGTTACATATACTGTTTTACAATATTTTATTATATTTATAATTTTATATGTACCTCTGAAATTGTTTAAAGTCAATGAATGGGCAGGAGGCATACTCAGCCACACCCACTCCTTTTAAAAAAGCAAACTGTTAAGTTAGCTGGCTATGAATGTGGAAAAGCACAGATCCAAATCCAGCCTTGGACATTTATTTTTGACATGCACCAAAAAAATGGATGCAGGACTGTAAAATGGTTCGATGGATTTAAATGGATCAAACTCAAATTATTTGGGGTAAAAAGCAAGAATAATTTGATTTCACCATATTTATTTAATAAGTTTGTACTGGTCTGGCGGGGCCAGCGTGTGTTAGTTAAGTGGTGACCCAACAGTGCCATTACTGGCCGAGGGCCTTCAAGCCACCGTTAATGTCGGATTTTGTCGTGTCTTGACTCTCAAATTGTGTGTGTTCCAAATGCAGTGTCTTTTAAATGTATGTGATGCCTACAATTAACATGTATGATGTTATCATCCTATGAGCATTGCTGTGGTGATTGTCTATTACGGAAAGTGGCACTTTTGTGAGGTGGCTAAAACACTTGAACAATGAGAGGCCGAGTCTAATCATAGGAAATAAATGTAGTAAGTAACTGCACTATAATGTAAGAGCTTACACTAATTGAAACAAATGAGGTCTACAGTTTTGACCCATTGGACTTCCTTTCTAAATTGTGGGGTAATGATGCAGAGCTGAAATTGCTTGCAGCATTTTTGGGAAAGATCACTGCTGTTGCTGTGCTGACTTCAACTTGTGAAACTATCCATCCAATTGTCTTACGTTTATCTAAAAATATTTAACAAGCAGTGCCACCCAAAATTGAACGCCTGTTTCATGATAAAATACCAACGTGTGAAATGCCGAAAAAATTGTCTTCCTAATCAGCTTTTAAAATAAGGAATTTTTTTGGTATGGTGATTTACTGAAATCCCTCATATGTGTTTTACATTACCTTCACCTTAATTTTGCCTTGCTTCAATAGTTAGTTAATATGATTAATTAATAATTAATATGATTTTGGGTCAAGGAAGAACCCCAACAATTCTCAGGTTTTTCACTCAGTTTACGCAGATCTGTGGTAAAAAACAAAACAACATTTTTGCTAGTGTTTGTGCATGGTAGATGGCACCCACTTTATAATATACTTTACTGCCACCTACAGGAAGGGGGTGGAACAACGGGCATATAAAAAAAACACAAAAAATTGTACACTCCTTCTGTAGACAGTCAGGGCCAGGATTCAAACCACTGGATGACCCGCGCTACCAACTGAGCCACAGCTGCCTCCCCATATCATAATCTGTCTTTAAGGATGTATGTAGGGCTTTCTATTGAATAAGGTTTGTTTGACATGCTCGTCTTAAAGATATACAGGTAGATGAGATAATGATGTTTTTTATTCTTTGTCGTAAGCCTATTAAGCTTTTTCTTGCCCGAACCCAAAAGACCTATATAAGCATTACAGCCTTACTATTCACTTTCCAATAACACACATTTACTGCATATCTGCAATTGTCTCATTGTTAGTTGTAAATCCCCAGATTTGGATTAGGATTTAGATGCTTTGTTCATGATAAACAATAATTTAATATTTTTCCAATTCAGTCTTCACCATCAGTATTTTGATATTGTCCAAGTATACAAAGCACATTATTCATGACTTAATCCTATTTCTAGTTTGGCAGTTGACTACATGTCCAGATGAAGCCAAAAGAACTCCCCATTATAAAATACACAATGCCGTTCTTTCCACTTACCCATTCATTTGTTTTTGCAGTGTAATGAGCCCTGGTGGGAAGCAATAGTTCATCATAATAGCTGTTGCTAAATGTGCTACAATCTCTTTGGGACTTTGTTTATGAGAGTGTCACAAAACAGCCAAATTCCCAAATATGTTGCTCTGCTTACAGCAGCTAAATCTGAAGTATTTCAGTTTAGCTTTTATTGTTTATTTTTCCACCAGGATTATTATTATTTTTTTTACATCTTTTGCTTTATTGTTCATCAGCATGCTAGTGTAAAAAGGACTAAACAATACCATTCTAAATCCTTCTGTCTAGGCTTATAACGTGTTTCCAGGTTGAACATCTTACATTTGAATTCAGTTCATTTTTATAGTCGTACATGCCAAATGTATTTACGTGGAGCTGTAAAATGTCTTCACTTTAAATCACCACAGGTTTTATTGGAAAGCTAGCCATAATAATTTAAAGGGTGGTGAGCCAGATGCATCATCTGTTTGCCTTCTTGCCGCCTTTTATACATGTATATTTTGTGCAAAAAAAAAAAAAATGGGCACAATGATAATATTTTTCCCATGGCAGGTGTTCAATAATGAATAGTGTGTGGCTGATTGATTGTCCCCCCAACTTGAACGACTTTATCACATGATTTTCATTTCAAAATATTTTAACAGACTAACCCAGTCCCACAGACGAGCCATCCGTGTGATCCAAAAAATGCGCTATTTTGTGGCTAAGAGCAAGTTCCAGGTCAGTACATCATTTTCTGTCATGAAGGACATCTATTTTTAAGAGTTAGGGGGAATTGTTTATTTATTTCAAAGAAAAGGTTTAAGGTGGCACTTTGAGAGTGGTATACATTTGATGGTATATAATTGCAGTTGCAAATTGCAGTGGTGTATAATTACAAGTGTTTTTAATTGAAATTGAAATGTATGTTTATTCATTTCAATTTCAATTAAAAACACTTGTTTTGCAATAAAATGCAGCTTTGATGATATATGAATATTGCACACAGAATTCCATATTACAGTAGACAGTATTTAATTCGGTCTGTCTAAACAGTGCAACAAGTAAGTTAAATAATTTGAAAAAGGCAGCTAAACACTTAACACTTAAAGTTTTTTTGTTTTTTGTTGTTGTTTTTTTTATATCCTAATAGCAAGCTCGTAAACCTTATGAAGTCCAAGATGTGATTGAGCAATACACTCATGGTCATCTCAACCTAATGGTGCGGATCAAGGAACTACAGAGAAGGTAAATGTGTCATTTTGGCAACTTTGTAAAGAAATACATGATAATCCCACCAACATCAGACACAAGGATTATATTAGATTAGAAATTTAAAAGAAATTGAATGTCTCATTACTTTTTGTATGCCTCCAGACTGGACCAGTCATTAGGGAAGATGACATCATTCCAGACGGGAGCAGGTAATTCATCACTTAACTGTTCTATTAAACACAAGATATTAACTGTTGGAGCAGGAACACATATACCGTTTTCTGTTGTTAGATCGAGCTAAAGACAAGGGAAACAACACTATTGGATCCCGACTAAGCAGGATGGAGGACAAGGTGGAGCATATCGTGTAATTTTTGGCATCATTTTGAGTTCTTCTTGACTTTTTGTTAGCACAGTTCATTGTTTCCTTTAAAACACACACCGAGTGTGTTTGTCGTAAAACTCCTTCAAAATGATCTCAACCCGCAACAATATGAAATGAGATTCTGTTGTCATTTCAGAATGTATCAATTGAACGTCATCAAAAATGTTTAATTGTGACTATGAGTGTAGCAGGTGCGCTGGAGCCTATCCCCGTTGACTTTTGGGTTTGAAAGGCAGCGTAAACAAGAAAATTGTAGAGCAACGAACAACCATTCACACTTGCATCATGCAAGCAAGAGAAGCACAAACTCGACACTCTGGCAGTACAGTTCTGGCTATACAGGAGCCTTTAGAATTCACTATAAAACTTTTTGTATTTCCTAACCCTCATTTGTGCTTTGCATTTACTTTTCATAGATCACACACATGGATCTGATGCTGAACCGCATTGCACACTCTCTCAGCATTCTGCCGGACCAGAGGGACGCCAGTGGGGGCGAACGTGAGGGTAGACTGAAGCCACAGCCTGGCCAAACCAGCAATATCAACCCCAGTCAGGATGGTCTGCCCAGCTATGAGCAGTTGTCCACAAAATTGGAGGACAGTGACTGATTGGTCTGTCTGTCTATCTATCTATCTATCTATCTATCTATCTATCTATCTATGACATTGTATTTTTAGCCATATCTATGCATGGATCTGTATAGCTGTTCAGGCCAAATGCCTGGGCCAAAACAAACAACTCCTAAAGTACTTTACAAAGAAGGCAAAACAAAGACATCACTGTACATGACAAATAAAACTAGGGTGATTCCCAACTTCATTCATATGCGAGTCGGGCCTTTTTTGTTTTAAGCACCTAAGGCAAATATTTAAGTATGACAGCTAAGTATAAACAGTTGACGGTAATAGGTCTGTATATAGAAAATTATGTCAGTACTAAAATTCACCTTCTTAAAAAACTCAAAGGTGATCTAAAAATTGTATTTATTTATTTATTTTGGGCTGGTGAGGCGCACACCAATTAGCCACAGACTGCTTGATTAACACATCAACCTGACGGCATCAGACAAATGGACATTTACTGTGAGCTCCTATGAGGGGAAACATATCACCTCCACAAAATCCAAATACTGTGCCAATCGCGTTTATATTTTCACAGGTCGAAATGGAGTGAGTAGCGATATGCATATGAATTTTGGTGACAAATGGAGTTTTTGGACTTTTTTTAGACACCTTAAAGCAGCCAGCCCGGGCAGCGAGCACAGCACCTGTTGGACGTGAGCCCAGGGGCAGTGAGCATGTGCACATGCTGACACTGAGGTATCCATTTTCATACAGACGACCTCCCACGCATGTACAGGAACCTCTTGTGTGTCTGGTGAGAGTGACTCGGTGAAGTGGGAAACAGCCGGTACCTTCCGATGTCACTGGATTCTGACCAACATAGAAACCAGTCCCCCTGTGGCATTTGCACTGTGGCGGTGGCGTGCAAGGACAAACTCTCGCTACAGTGCAAGACCTACAGTACAGTTTGCCAACTGCTAAGAAAAAAAAGGAAAAAAATGAAAGCTCAAGTCAAATTAACGCAGATGCTGAACTTGATTTTGTCAGTAAAACAGAGCGCATCCCCCCCCCCCCCCCGATCTATGCATTCCTGCTCTCCCGTTCCAGACTCAACTCTTGCTAGGGATTCATCTAGTCTTTTCCAACAGAAAAACAAAGGAAGACGTTGCGTAGGAGTGATCCTCAGAGAAAGACGGATACAAATATTTCAAGTGATGTTTAAATCAAAGCACTCACAGTTGTGTGCTACTGGCAAGCATTCTTAATCCCATCATGAGTCCCGCCGTCGCCATTGTGGATATGTGAAAGACAGTTATAACTGTAACTCACAACATTTGGCTCAGGGTTCAGTTCAGAGACAGGTTGAGACACATTCAATTGCATTTGCATATTTCAGAATGCTTAGAAACCTGCGTGCTCCTTGCTACAGACTAAAACGGCGAAACCATTCAAATACAGATTTAAGTAAAATAATTCACCATGGTGTGCTATGATTTGGATCATATGCATCTCAATGCACGTTATATGTACAAAACTGACAGTTTTGCTGGTTTTGTCAAAGTCCTCAAGTTTAAAATAACCACTGCAGATTAACGAGTGGTCATTGGCCACTGCCCCCTTAGATGTTCTAGTGCAAGAAACCTTAAAAAAAAAAGTTGTGTGAGATTAATTTAATGTTTACATGATAGTCATATGTCATAACTACATATCTGCTTGTAATGAACCAAACTGTGTCAAAATTGGCAAAGAATACAATAAATTTTAGTGATAATAACGGAACAATCTAAAGTCGTGAAAATGGCTTGATCCACTTGACAAAAAAATCAATTTGATTGACTTACTAACTAAATGTAATTAAACTGACGAAGAACTTGGTAACACTTTGCTATTGGCCAAATTATACTCCTATTCAAGTATAAAAGCCCACAAATGTATCAAAGGACTATGAAAATAATTATGTCCAAAAGGAAGCCAAATTTCAATGATGAAGATGTGAAGATGCTGGTGCAGCGTGTCAAAAGGCACAATGCAGTTTTGCTTAGTCACAGGCTGACTCTCAGCGGGCTCCTATCTCTGCCCAAATTGCACAAAATGTAGCTGCCCTGGGGAGATGTACAAGTGCTGAACCACAAATGTAGAGACTTGTGTGTAAAAAAACAATCTCTGCATGAGGGACTGGAGGTGGTCCACAAACACCTCTGCCTAATCTAATGCCATCCACGCTATTTGAAGTGGACGTGCTCACAGAGGAGAATAAATCAGAAATAGATTAAGTTAATTGACTGCGGTCACTACTAGCTTTCAATTTAAAGTGGAAAATGAATAGCAAGCTTAAAAACTTGAAACAGCAATCTTTTTCCTTGATTGTACATTTTACATTTGAGATAACAGCAGGGGTAATTTTTAAAATACTAATAATAATAATAATAATAATGAGATGTTGATGATAATGATAATGATAATGCAATCAATGAATTGATTTAGACAAAGACTCACACATCTGTCAGCACCTCGATCACATTCACCGAAATCCTGTTACACTCCCTGCACAAATCGATACTTAGACCAGGTTACAGTAGGCGTAAAGTTTAGTCTACTTTCAGCCACCAAACTGTCAGGTGTGCAGGAAGTATGCCAAAGGAAATGCAACATGCTAAAATCAAGATGTGGTTGATTTTTACGCTCAAACACACTTGTGTTGTTGAATAAAGAGCCCTTATTGTTATAGTAATACTCCATTATGAAAAAGTCATGCTACGAAAGTAGTAGTAGTGGCGATTGGCTAATATCTGCTTGTTTTCAAAGCTAACACTAATTTAGCATCGGTAGCTAGATATGTGTTCTCTGTGACTATTTTCATAATACCATGAATAAGAATGGTGCTTGTGCACATTAGTGGTGGGCATGGCTTTAGTCAGAGACTTGAGGGTGCCTGGGGAGGCTACAGTACATTCAACTCTTGCTAGCAGTTTTAATACTGCCAAACGCCCCCATTATTACAGCCTCTGAAACGCTTAAAAGGAAAAGCACTTACTGCAAATCGATGGGAATATAGAAAAGAAGGCTGGCTTTGACAGGAAAGGCCCACATTTTGGGGTTGCTCCATCCAGAGTATACTGAGAGTGCGTAGATGACGGAAGAATCTGTGCTGCATCATGTCAGGAGGTGGTTTAAGGTTTCGATATTTCAGCATTTTGTATATTGTTGAACAGCATTCCCTCTTAAATTTGGCGTGAATTCTGAGAAATGCTGTTGTTTAACTGAAAAGCTGAATTAAAAAAAAAAAAAAAAGACTTGAGGACAATAACCAGGTATGTTTACATAATAAAAGCATCAAATAGGAATCCCCAGATACCAATAAACATTTTCAATATCTAAGCATATCTGGAATGACATCAAAGCCATATGATTGAACACTATAAACACTAAGCGTCACGACTTGAGCTTCAGGCAGCAACTTGACATTGTCACATCATTATTTTCTGTACACCTTGTCCTTGATCTTTTTTGTACAAAAATAACAATATTTCTGTTATGATAAATTTCAGGATTGTGCAAAATAATAGTTGTTCTACTCCAAACAAGCACATTTTGTTCTTTGAGGGAGCTCAAGCCATTGGGAGTACCATTAAGTATGGTAAAAAAAGAAGCATAATAAGTTGTAATAACACTAGTGTGAATGCTTCACTTTCAGCATTCATAAAACCCTGACATAGACAAGAATGTCTGATCAGAAATGTTGATACAGCTTTTGTATGGGCCTGGTTCATCACAGTTAGTGTACCTTATTAAGTAGTCATTGATTGTATTTCTCCCCTCTGTGTTTAAAGACTTTTTCTCAGGCACTACCAGACATGGAACAATTTAACCAAGACTCCAAGATGTTAATTGCAAGCTTGCTTTAAGGTTTATCACATCTCTCTCTCTCTCTCTCTTGTCTCTGTGGCTGTAAGATGACAAACGTGACAAATTGTGTTGCCCGTCCTGTTGCCTAGCAGCATTTACAGCTTCAGTGGTGCAAGTGCAACTGGGACATCTAAGGCTCCAGAAAAATGTATCATACACTTTTGTTGATAATTATTATTTTTGTTGTTTGTCACCTGTTCCATGGTTTGTATGGTAATGCAATTTATAATGTAAATTTCAGATAGCTTGACAGCTGGTCTGCCATGGTTTTGTCACCAGCATGATATTACCACAACAATTGTGTGATGATGTTTTGAGATCACAGTAATCAGATTTCTAGCATGGGCGGGTGCCACAATTTTCTGACTGCAAATGGCCTCAGCTCAGCCATCACTCAATCATGCACTCCCATTCAGTTTGATTAGTAGCATTCAAGTGTTTCCTTCACTATCATACATCACTCTTGTTGGCAGCGGAGATTCTTTTGTCGCCGCGAGGTTGTAGTGGTGGGCTTAGGGGGGAATATGCAAATAATGAAAGCATGCGGAACACCCTGGTCTTTAGGCGAGAGACCTTTGGGCAGCAGATGGTGACCTTCTCTTTACTGGTCAATCATGGGGTGTCCAGAGATTCCTTTACACGAGTGGTCGTGTGGAGAAAAGGCCCAAGTGACCATCTGCCTCGGGTGTCTGAAACAATGGGCCACACCCACTTAAAGTGTGCTGAGTGTGGTTAGACTTTGTGCTCAGTAGAGATGATTCGGGGTTGCAAGCTTGGTAATTGGAGACATTTCGGGTATTTTCAAACAGGAAATCTTACTCTTAATCATTACTACAGCAATCCTTCTTTTTCTTTTTTCTTTTTTAAATCCAACAACAAATAATATATTTTAAACATGTTTTAAGCCATTTATCATCATTTTAATTCTTGCAAACTTTTCAGGATAAATGGCAACTCTGGCAATTTAAACAAATCATCTCAGAACTGTAGAAGAATTTGCCTACTGGTGAGGAACTGCACTGTTTGCAGAGTACCATACATATTTAAGAGGATTTAATTAAGGAGCTGAGTGGGAGGCTTTAAACCTTTGGGACTCATAGGAAACTTTAACTCTGCATCTTAAACTGAATCCAGTGAGTTAATACTTGCCATTATTGCAATAGAAACAGCTGCACTGTAAATATAACGCTTGATTTCTTCATTACTTAAACATGAATAAGAATAGTCTCCCACTGGGACAGAAACATATAAACAAACATGAAGCAAAAAGGAGAGTAAACATTCAGATCTGGGCACAAGTCGGTGATAATAAATGCTTTGAATTGTGAAAGGGAGCAAGTGAAAAGAGTAAAGATGAGGGGAGACTTGCGGGGGTTGAGGAGCTTTAAAAGCTGATTTGCAGGTGAAAAAGATGGCACACTCTTCTTTGTGGTCATTGTCCTGCTCTCTGGCCAGATGGCCTTTTGGATTTTCTCAAGCTGAAAACGCAACACTGGGAGTGTGCTCGTTTTAATTTAATTGGCCTTTGCGATGGGCTTACTTGAAAGTTGCCACTTTCACGAGTCTTCTAATTTTTCTGATTAAAAAATATTTGGTTATAAAAATATTTCAAATGTTCTTTCAGTCACTACCAAGATTTATTTTCCTGGATCATGTCATTTATTTTTGCCATTAAATCAGCAAAAGGGTGAATCATCACATCAATTTTAACCTTGTTGCATCCAGGATATTTTTTTTCACATACAGAAGTTGCCATAGGAAAAGTTTTGAACAGTTGATGGCATAATTTTTTTTTTAGACAATAGTGCTGTGAAGCGTTTGTTTTAGTGGAATGTGTAAATCTGTGAGGAGGCTGATAAAGAGCAATTTATGATAATGAGTCAACTTATTGACTCTAGGTTGAATGTGCAACGGTACCAAAACCTGGAAAATAAAGATACCGCTAAAGACTATGTTTTAAGCATACTTTCCTTTTTTTGTTCTGCAGGACAAAGCACATATGTATAGGTCCTCTGTATCTGCCTCACAAGAGTTGCGTACATGTTGAACCTCAACTGAAATCATCCATCAAGCTGCCGTTTTCTGTCAAGCTGATCGACGATCCTTAGAAGAGGCAGGGTATGCGGCTGGTATCACAAAAAGACAAGAAATATGTGGATGGATGCAAATAGATGACGTTTTTCAATAAATAGTTACTTTTTTACATAAAGTCATGCTCGTGGTGAATAAGGGAATCAGCTGGGGTTCACTTTACATCTAAGGTACAATGTGTTGCCACATAAACTGTATTTGTACTGGAGCTGTCAAATGGTTGATTTTTTTTTAAATCAGATTAATCATATTTTAGAATTCTGATTAATCACCTAATAAAAGAGGCTTTTATTATTAAATTTGAAGAGCACTGGCTATGTGTTAATTATTTTGACATTTAATGTTATGAGGACATCAACATTTTTTGATCCACTGCACATGGTCATCAATTTATTTTTCTAATCAGTTAATTCCTGCCATAATTTTAAATGGGGAAAAAAATGACCCTGATATTTTGACATGAACAAATATTCTAAATGTGGTACGCAAACATTCATGAAATGCTTTACTTTAATGCAGGAAATTATATTTATTGCTCAAACACAACCTGTGCTACCTTAAACGTAGCCATCCGCTGTCACGCTAAAGGATAATCTATGGTCAAAATTAATAGTGCGATTAATCTGTGTTTTCACGATTATTGTGATATTTTTTTGTGATTAATTAATCAACGCGTTAACTTTGTCAGCACTAATTAGTACTCAAGTTATATACCTTATTCAGGATAGATACCATGGAAAGTTTATCATTTAGGGACAAATCTGTACATATACAATTTACATTGAGGGACTTAAGACACACTGGAAAAGCTACAAATAGATACTGTGGGGGTCCAATTAATTATCTTATGAGAACAATATAAAGTTGAGCCCCTATAGTGTATGTACAGCATTGATATAGTACAATGTTGTTTCACACATTGGACCCCCAAAAAAAGAAAAAGATTTGGGCCCTAAAATAGATATATAGGCCTATCAACAGACATTGTACAACCAATAAGTTAAGACAAACGTAGAAAACACTTTTGTTTCATTTTGTGCACGCAATCATCAATACATATATCTTCTTTATATCCAAGTAGATATTTCTTAAATCAACCAAACACTGATAGTCATTTACTTTAGGAAATAATAGTTTATTAAACTTACAACTTTAGCAGGCATTTAAAACATTGCTCTGCATCTCGGTAGGCAACATTAATACTTTAGTATTTTCCTCAAGTTACAAAACAAAACAAAAACAGCATCAAATACTGAATGTAAACAATGGCACAGAACGGACAAACTGGAACACCTTTGCTCACAACGTAACGCGAAAAATGCACAGATTCATTAAATAATAATAATAATACAACGAACATAAATAAAATAAATTAGAACATAAGAAAATGGAAACAAAAGGAGAAAATAAATACCATCAAATCAAAGCAGCAACTGGTTTGGTCAGAGGAAACGTTGTCGCCATCGTAGCTTTTCACCAAAAGTGTGATCATCGTAATGCTTTGCACAAAGCTGCCTCGGTAGAACTTGTGATAACGTTAGTGCATTTGTCTTCCGTAGATCTCCTCCTCTTAACAAAAAAGTCTGCAAGGACATACATGTAAAGGTTATTTCACAGCCTTGTTTAATGAATAATCATATTTGAACGGCGACTTGTTTCTATTAGCTAACGCCGTAAGATAACAAATCAAGGTTAACAATACCTGTGATTTGTGCATCTTGTTTGGCCGTGGGGAGAGGCCTCTTCTTCCGGACAGGCGTCACTTCGGCGGGGCACATGATGAAGAAGCCGGTCCAGTTCTCCTGGTCGGTCCTGCCCTTCTCGCTCTCAGCCGGCCTGCCTTCGTCCAAAACCGGAGAAGCGGACTTCGGCTGAAGAGACTTGAGGTGAAAAGATGCGGTGCCGCCAGCGGGGCTTTCCTCCCACTCAAACCTGCCTGGCAACGGAGTGTCGGTCTGGAAGTTAAAGTTCCAGCGGCGGCAGTCATCCAGAAGTATTTCATGGAACTTGAGGTTCAACTCTCGGCGCAACGCCTCGTGATCCACCGGGCCAAACAAACACCTGCGCACGCCGCGGTTCATGTTTCCAGAGTTTTGTTTTTTCTGCACTCCGAGCATTCGGTGAATCTAATCCTCCCTTGGTGCTGCAGCCTGCAGGTTACAAAGCTCCTTTTTGTATATGGCAAACAAACTGCTGATTGGCTGCAGCGTGTAGCTCGAGGCCAAAAGGCAGCCTTTGCATAATTAATAGTGTGATGTAACAAGAAAAGGCGATGGCTATTGGCTATTCCAAATTACTCATTGTAATTCCAATACAGTACATGAGCTCGCCATTTTGTAGTATTGTAATGTTCAAATGTGTATACTTTAAAGTTGTATAGCCTTCATGTTGTACCTGTGACTGGTGTTTTACCTTTCAAGTGCAATTGTTGAGCTTTAAAATTCACTAGTCCTGCTTTCTATTATCGTCTTTCAACTTGCTGCTATTATGCATGTGCCTGCAACACTGTGTGTAAGTTGTGTAAATGATTTGTGTAGTACAGATTCAGTTCATTAAAGGTGGGGAAAGTTGAACGTTGGTGTGTAGACTTTTTTTTGTCTAATGACGTGGAGTAGTGTTCTCATAGCCTATAATATATAGTTTTGTATTCATATATTATTGGCAGGTGGTGGAGCACGTTGAAATCAACAATAAACCATAGTGTGTTATATTAGCAATTTATCACAAATCCGAGTTCACACATTTAGTTTAGTTATTTATATACTCGTACCTCCAAAATCATCACTTTTTCAGGAGACCAAGCATCATGTCTGTTCAGTCATAAGCATTGCATTGCCAAAGAAGGCCTAATGTGTAAGTATACATATTTGGTTTTAAATATATCTAAAAAAAATCCTCACTATAAATACATCCTCACCATTTACCAGAAGTGTCTACCCCTTCAGTCCTCAGCACCGACTGTACAGTTTGATCAGTTTGAGTCATATGCCGAATCTTCTGTCCATTGATGAGTCACTGCTCAATCACATCTGAGCAGAAGGCATGGTATGATGCTTCATTCAGTGTTGGCTTTGCCCCTAAAAAACAAAGAAATACATTTGTTGTGAATAGTGAACTTTAATGTTAGTGCCCTTGATATTAACCTTTGAATAAATATGTGGTACAATAGATTTGGATCTCTAAAATTATTCACTTTGCTTCTTTTATTTTGCTCAGAAAACTGTGCGTAGTTCTTTCGACCATTGCGGTGATACTTAAGCTCAGTTGCTGCAGAGTCCTAACCTTGAGTGTGTATAAAGATATTCTTTCCAACAGCATCATTCTTCACCTTAGCTGCTTCAATCAGTAGACCTGAAAATGTTTCAATAGTAAAGAATACAAAATGTAATGGCTTGTTTTGTCACATTTCATTGTCGCCTCGTGTCTGAAAACAGTGACCAATCGTCACCAAAACATGGATATTATTTATGCACATTCCTACATCTGTCCACCTCAACCTGTGAAAATATAAAAGCGATCGGCACATTCATTGGTATTTTATTGACATAATGTGAGCTTCAATGAGGAAAAAAAACTATCGCCCTCATAAAATTGAAAATATTGTGCTGATTGTTGTTTTTTTACTTTTACAGGTTAGCGTGGACAAGAGTAAGAAGCTAACCCTTTTGATCAAAATTTAATATATAATGACCTGTGAACAATTCACCTTACAAAGAGCCGCTCGGAACGCATTGTGTTCATATCTTGGGGGCTTAATACAGAAAGCAAATCTAGCATGAGAGAAACTGCATGTAAGTTGCTCATTTCCTCATTCTTTTATAAATCAGACATGGCGAAGCTAATAAAGGCTTCAGAGGTTGAAGTGGCAATACGTAGAAATATCCACTTAATTATTAGTGCAGATGAATCCCTGTTTTCAGAAGTTATTAGTGGTATATACTTTATGTACAATGATTCTGTACGTAGAATTATGTCCTGTCCTGGTTGTGACGTGTACCAGGACATTGGAAGAGAGAGGGGGGCGTGGCTAGACTTGCTACTGGGATTTTTTTTTTTTTTATGAGTTATTTATTTACTAATATTTCCAAAACAAATGGATGAAATTGAAAATGCAAGCTATTATCATTCTTCTGATTAAAAAATGCATACAGAGAATTTATGAGCGAAAAATGGGCTGCATGGCTGGAGTTTCCCTTTATCCATAATGGGAAATGTATAGTCTGATTATTAGTTACTATTATTGGGGTTGCCACCTTTCATAAATGACGGCCCCTATGATGGAGCCACCGTAGTAGCGTTACATTTTTATCTGTATCAACTGTCAATGTTTTCAATGTATTTATCATCATCATCATAAAACCTACAAAAATTAACTCTTTGCGTGTTTCTCTCCTTTAGCCCGATGTACTGGAAAAGAAGGCAGAGACTTACAGCACAATGTTTTCCACAGCTACAGTGAGATGGTTGAGCTCGCCTCACTGTATTGTGCACAATGTGCAGTTAGTTTCCTTGGAAGAAATATTTCACTTTCTTCTGTTGGTGAATACAGAGTTGTGAATTACATAATTCACATGTGTATTGTCTGAACTAAATGCTGCGACTTGATCAAATAATAAAACATATTTGTCCTGCTGTTCTATGCGAGCTACAATCCCAGCAGCGGACTCATCTACATTCTCAGTGAAATCAAGCATTTTGTTTGTGATCCCGCATTTGGGACTAAAGCAATGAACTGCAAGGGGATACATCTTCCTGTTGCTTTTATTTGAAGCATTGTTCTATACAGAGAATTGGATCGTTTTTATCTCATTTCAAGGTCTTGAGAACATCAACCACTGTTTTTGGAGCAAGGACCTCTTTAACCACTGCCTTTGCCTTTGTTCTGCCTATAGACATTTTTTAGAAGAACTTTTGAATGTGATAGAATCGTTTGATTGTGTTTATCTGTACAGTACAGTCAGACTGTGTGGTACACTTACTTCAACTGCAGTAACCTAGAGAGGAGAAAAGGATCCCAAGTGCCTCTCTTATTACATTAAAGTCATGATTTTATGAAGACACTACTCTGTTCATCCAAAATATAAAAATTTTGGCATTGAGTACGTGATATGATATGTTTAATATAGGGAACGAATATAGGCTATATATTTAGACTTTATACGGTTTCGCTTCACAATATTTAGTGTTTCCCACACCATGTTAATACTTGGGCGGGCCACCCAAGTAAACTGGCCACCACCCACCAAGTTTTCAAGAAAATTTTATAAAAATATATACCCCCTGCCCCCCACATTAAATAAAAAATAAAATGTGTCGCGACAGCATGTAACATTAATTCGCCATCGCGACGCAAGTCATACGACTGAGAACCCCACCCCCCAATCCACCCAACCGAGTAGATTTCAAATCTGTGGGAAACACTGAAATGTACTGGTGTATATTTATTAGCTGCGAATCAAAATGGGTATTTTCTAATTCTACTGCATATTCATCCATTCCATTTTATCAAACGACAAGACTCAGCTAAACTAAGCAGCAAATTTGTCCACACGCTGACTTCTTACTGTGGCAAAAGTACAAACAAATAGGTAAATACAAACCTTATTGTCTTAAAAAGAGAAACAATGACTGAGAGTAACATAATGGGCCCTTATTATTATTATTTTTGTGTGCTCAGCGCAAGTCTTGACTCGCTGGGGTCCATGACCTGGGCAATTGGAAACCGCCTTGCACCCTTGATAGTGCATGCGATGCTGATTGGACTTTATGCCAACATGACCAACAGTGACGCATATTACGTTGTCACAGTGGCTGGAAAATCATCTTTATAGTGAAATTACACAATAAAATAACTGGAAATACATGTGAAGAACCTTTGGCGGTGGAGTGCAATAGTGTACTTTGGAACGGCAAAATGTGGTGTGAGGCCTTGCTGACATACACATGAGATCATGCATTAGGACAATTTCAACTTGTAATGTATTGCGCAAAACTTAAGTGTCATATTTTTCTGCCTTTTTCTACAAGACATAAATGTGCTAAACACAACAGTGTTGATGAATAACAACCATGTTTAACCATATTCAGGCAAATACTGTAAATAAAATGTATTTTAGAGTCATAAAAAATAACAGATTGGATAAGTCATTCTCACCTTACCCCGCCCAATAAAGGGTATGGGTGGAAACGTTGCTAGTATGTCCTCGGCCTCCAGTCTTGTTATTGGCAGAGCAGTATGCAAATGAGTGATGTTGTTGGTATTGTTCCCGTGATAGATCCACACCGCTTCCTGGTAGCCAAAGTGTCTCACTCAAGCCTTGTGAGGTAAACTTCGACGCCTTCTCAGGTGTGTTTAAGCAGGAAAGGATCAGTCAGTGATGCTGGGCAGACAAGACAATTTTCTTGTGAGTACATATAACAGCTACTGTCTTACTCTCTTGTTATTAGAACAATATTTTTGCGTAAAGTACCATCTATCTATCTATCTATCTATCTATCTATCTATCTATCTATCTATCTATCTATCTATCTATCTATCTATCTATCTATCTATCCGTCCGTCCGTTCGTCAATCTATCTGTACTGCATATAATATTATATATATCTGAATTACAGGAGAGTTTTAAAAAAAGATTGGAAGCAACTTTTATTATGATGCAATAAGCTCTACAAACTAATAGAACTGCCAACTGCAACCACAGAATAATCAACACCTTTTGAAGCTACTACTTCTCTGAGGATGTCAATCAAAACTGATTTGAACTATCCTTATAGGCTACTGTAAGGGCATCATATTTGATAAAGCTTGTGTACTGAACACTTGATTGTGCTAGTGTTGTAGAATGTGTGGCTGTCAGTGGTCAGTCATAAATCCAGCTAGATTGAGTGCCATGAAATGTTGAGGAACTATTCATCCTTCAATAGATACTTCAAATGTTCAGGAGAGAGGTGTGTATGTGTGTGTGTATCGCACAGCTGGTCGTTAAGTCCCAAATGATTGCATGCAAATCGGATCATTTGCACGTCCAGTAGTCTTTATCCTCTCCCTGTAGTCAAATAATACCAGCTCCCACCACAACCAGCAATCCTACATTAAAACAGGAATGTTTTAATATACATTTATCTAAAGCATAATAAGTATGGCATAGTGTTTCATGATTTCCTTTATTAGTACAGACGACTGAACACAAACAATTCACTTTCTTTGTAACCACAAGCTCATTCCTACTCACTGATTGATACAAGGTCCCAAGGGTGTTGTAATCTTTTTTTTTTTATAAGCGTACAAATATTTGCAAATGTAAATAAGACCCAGCCAAATGGGTCCTTTAATATTTATTTCAATGTAATGAAACAATCAAAACTACTGCGACAGTGACTGTTAATTTGAAAAAAAGACATAATAACTATATCAATTGACTCAACAAAACCATCTTCGTAAATTGATCAGAGAGATTGGATTTAGTCACTGCTGGCATCCAACAATGAGCGGTGGTGCTTTGTCAGTTTCAAGTTCAAACATATGCTAAGAGCTGCTTTGCATATGGAGCGCGGATGGAAATTCTGCCAGTTTTGCATCGGCCACAAGTTTCTCAAAGAACATTTTGTTATGTGAAGTGGGTGATGAATGAGTCATAATTGGTTTAGCGGGAAGTGCATATAATATTGGCTTGTTTTCTTGTTTGTAGGAGCTGCGGCCACAGACAACATGCCTGCGATGTGGGGACATACTGGAATGGTCAGAAGAGCACCGGTGTGTTTGTGTCTGTCTGTCTGTCTATCTATCTATCTATCTATCTATCTATCTATCTATCTATCTATCTATCTATCTATCTATCTATCTATCTATCTATCTATCTATCTATCTATCTATCTATCTATCTATCTATCTATCTATCTATCTATCTATCTATCTATCTAAATTGACAGAGTTCCATAGTTTAAAAAGTTCTGATTAAGACAAGCAGCAAAAAAAAAAAAAGGATAGATAATACTGTACTAATAAAGGAAATCATGAAACACTATGCCATACTTATTGTGCTTTAGATAAATGTATGTTTAATACTGACAATTAAAATAAAATCTTTAAAAAGTGAAAAAGTATTTTAGAATTGGTTAAAAAAAATTAACCAATAGACTAAGTCAATCACAAAAATTAGACAACACAAGCATTTCTGCCTTGAAAAGTATAGTTAATGAAACCATGTTAGCAACACCCGGAAAACCAATGTCTGGCCACTTCCGTGTTACAGTGCGGACATTTGTTGCTGATAGACACGGCACGACCATCATGAATGGTCCTTAAGTAATTGTAGCGATTATTTGGGTTGCCGTAATGGCTTATGAGAAATTTAGATGGTACTGAGGGGAGTTGTAATTTCCTCAGCAACCTCTGGGGCACCACGTAGACTTTGCTTGTTTGTAGGAGCAAAATAAACGATAAAAATCCTATTATCAAGTATTCATAATCTGAAGTTGCTACTTTTAGTTTAGTCTAGTTTATCCTGGAGTTTTCTGCTTTCATAAGAGAATTACTAATCCACTCAGTAAACACAAATGATTCCGCAGAAATTGAATTTCTAGACGCTTCGCGCGCTGTGTCCCAGGTGGCCGGCAGTTTGGTCCCGCCTCTTCCGTGAGCATGAAGCAGACTTGGTCGACTGAGACCAAGCTTTTGGGATAGTATTTGATAATTTTTTGATCGGACTTGACAAGCCAGATGCTTCATTTATCATTCTGAACATATTTCAAACATTACCGCAATCATAAAATTATTGAATCCGCTAAGTTTACTAATTAGCAAAATTTAGGTGGCTACAGAAATTACACACAAATTATGTAAACTTCAGATTCATTAGGAGCGGCAGGATTCTTGAGGATAACTAATAGTGACCGCTAGAGGGCACTGTTGTACCATTTAACTTTATAACCAACAGCACATGGCTAATTCCTGTGGATAGACCAGACTATAAAAGATGGTCTGGGGACTGATAAGCAGTTTTATCGCTAGTTTGCTTGCTTCAGGTCTGTAGGAGCCGTGGTATGCGTTTCCCGGGGGGTTGTAAAATATTTGTTACATCATATTTTATTTTATTTAGCTGTTAATAAATGATAAACCGATTTGATTTTTTCAGGGCCGATACCAATACAGATTATTGTTAGTCAAGGAGGGCGATAACCGATATTTCAAGTCAATAATCATTTGCAGTAAAAAAGAAAATATTAGCATCATTTTTTTTTCTGTATAGGTTTCTTGAAACTGAGATGACATTTTCAAAATACCTTGGATAAATCCCAAAACTACCATACAATTGGTCTCAACTGAATGGCATTTCTCATCGCTTTCATTCAAATTGCCATTGTCGTGGTACATGTCTTAATTGCCTCAGTGGATCTGTGCAAATGGTTGTGTACATTTAACCTTCAGTTAGCACAATGTGCCCACATTTAGCACATTTTCCAAATGGATAGATCTTGCTGATCGAACTGGATTAGTTATTTTTCAGTCTAATGGCTGTCCTCTCCAAAACATGTCAGCAGGATTTCAGTGTGTAAGTCATAATATGCAAAATCATCTGTTCGGTTGTCAAAATTAGTCAAGCATATCACAGGGGATCAGTGTAGAGGTCGTCAGTTCGTTCCTCAACCCTTGAGTGACTTTTACTTATTTATTTTTCACTTCTTTATTTTACATTCTTCCAAGTGTAAATATTACGCTAAAACAGAGACTATTTGGTCCCACTCTAAATACAGTAAAAATTTACTCGACAGAATTTACTGTGTAGTGAAAGTGTTGCGGTAGTTGGTTCTTCATTTACGCTGTGCTCTAGGAATAATTACAGTAATTAGTTTTTCATGAATATACAGATTTCGGCTTACACTTTCTTTTGTTGCACTCTAATGTGTAAGTAACTTTGTGTCAATAAAAAGTGTTGCAATTTCCTTGACTGTGAGTGGAGTATGTCAAACCGCAAACTTTGAAAACTGCTCTTGTAAAATCCTTTTTTCCCCCTCAGTTTTATATACAATTGTATTTTGTTAGCGGCACCTCTGCTGTTGTGACAAAACATCTAATGATTTTGACCTGCAGTGCTCACAGAATGCCAAAGGGACGATGCATTTTGGGGGCACTGACTACTTGTATGACATAGAAATTTGATTTGACACATAGGTAAGCTGTTTTGGGAGAGATATAAGCTTTTGCTGATGAACCATGGTCTTGTGCAAAATCATCCAAGTTACTTTGGGCAAAAGCACTAAGTGAATGCAGATGAGCCAAATCAATTGAGAAGGAGCTTTGCAATTGTGACGGTACTGACTCTTTGTTTGGGAAAGGAACTTGGAGTGAAGCATGTGTGACCAGTTTTGGGATAGATATGTGCTTTTACTAATAAATTGATAGGTTGTGCACAAATGTAAGTCTGTTTGACCAAATGAGCTTGCAGTTTTGAAAATGTCATCTCAGTTTCAAGAAATGCGCCAAACCTATGGAAAAAAAAATGTAAAATGCCATTAAACATGTTTGTTAAAACAACTTTTCAAATTTTCAACACTTTCCTTTTCATTTTAAACAAAGAGAATAGACAGCTTTGTTTAAAATATATTACAAAAATTGCAAGGAGCTTCCAGGGTCATCAATATGTGTTAAACTAAATTAAACACTAAGACGTGAATAGCTCCCTAATTTTTTCTACTGTAAATAAAGTTTTCCAAAATTTCAAAATGATTCCTTAATTTTTGAAAATAAAATGTGTATGAAGTTCTCAGTGTCAGAAACATCTTTTATTAACTAAAAATATAAATAAATACATATTTGAAAAGTTCTCTGTATCACACTGAGCAACAAATGCATGCGAATGTAACTAATTTTGTGTTTTCGTCAGGGTTCGTAAAAGGTTTCAAGAGATCTTCGCAGACAGTGAAAAATTGTCTGAACATGTTAAAAACGAACTACTTTGCGAGAAGTAAAAACTAAAAACTGTTTGTGAACATCTTACAAATCCTGATGAAACCCCAAAATTCGGTCAGTGAGATACCAGCTTTATCGGCCTTCAGACTCGTGAAAAAGGCCGATGCCGATATTTGTCAAAATGCCAAATATCGGCACCGATAATCGGTCTATCCATATTAACAATGTAAAGACATAATGTACAGTATGTTAAAAACCTTTGCTTTTCATGTTTAGTGTCCCCCAGAGCTGTTCATGCTGCTCTACAGAGGACAACACACTGCTGAATGTAAGAGATCAGAAGAGAATGAAGAGTCAGTGGCCAGCTGGAAGAGTGGGTGACATTGACTTCATTGGAACCTCCAAGACAAAAGGAAAGGTAGACAACATAAAGCAAAATCACACAGTTAGAAAAAGAGTAGGTCGCTTTACCCTCTTCACTTCTCTTCCAGTTTATGAGGGTGCAAGACAATACCGACCCAGCGCACATCTTCCAGATGCTGACAGAGGAGTGGGGACTTGCTCCTCCACATCTGGTAGTTGCTTTAGTGGGAGGAGATGAGCTGGCTCAGATGAAGCCCTGGCTCAGGGACACCCTCAGAAAAGGTCTTGTGAAAGCTGCACAAAGCACAGGTAAGAGGTACAAAGCCAAACAAGCATTAAGCCTGTGGAGGCACCAGACCGATGCGTATAATTAAGGAGTAACTTAATCACAGTTAATCTAGAAATAATTGATTTGTAATCTACTCTCACATCAACAATATAGAGAACACGTGCAAATGCACATCTAATGAGATCCAAATTTGGCCTTGTCGAACAATATACCTGCTTTTGTAGTGTGTGTGTGTGCTTGTGTATAATACAGTGCCCGGTATTACTGATATTCTTTTATTATGCTTTTAAATGTAGATTTAAACGTACACTCTAAAAACTGCTGTTTTAACCCAATTATGGATCCAAAATGGACCGGTCCACTTTCTGTGTTTTTTTTTTTACCCAAGTAAAAGTTGCTTTACACTAAAAGACCCATTTTGAGTCAAGAACCCAATTAATTTACCCAAGTAAAGGATCTGACCAAGATTTATGAGTTGTTTTACACTAAAAGAGCCATTTCATGACTCAAAGTTGGGTCAAATTGACCCAAGTAGAGGATCGGTCCATTTTTGACCCAACTATTTTTAGAGTGTATGCTTTTATCCCCATACCTATGATTAAGGTTGTTCAAATATATTATATAAAATCATGTTTTCCAAAATATTATTATTTTATTATTATATATATATATATATATATATATATATATATATATATATACATGCTCTTTTAGTAATTTTAGTAAGATACGTTTGAATTTGTTAGCATTTTATTTATTTATTTACAACTTTTACTTACTGGTAAACATCTATAAAATGTAACAAATTTTGGATTTTTTAAAATCAACCCTTGTATAATACAGAGGGTCAATTTTAGATATTTTTTGCATTAATCGTGGGCATTTACACTTAGTTATTTTAAACTAAAAAGGAAAATCTTTCATTAGGTTGATGCTGCTGTGTTAGCATGTCAGACACATGCAGTCTTGGTACTCTCCAATATGTTTTCAAAAAGTTGTAATAATATTTATTCTTATATTTCTTACCTTTTCATCCGAGGGAGCGGTCCACTGTTCCATTTACAATTGACAGTAAACTGAACCAATCAACACGTCGTAGCGTATAGAAAACTGCTCCACTTTTTCCCTTTGAAGGAGCGGCCCAATTGGTCAAACTTCAGTCAGGATACAGTATGGTCTGTTTCACTCCCCCTGCTAGTTTCACAGTCGTGAAGAACCAAGAGAGCATGTATCTAACGCGCCTTGCAGCATGAGAACCACAAATGAGAGAGTGCAATGAAATGAGAGAATCTTATTTGATATGCTGCAAAATGTGCAAAAATCACTGTTGTAGCCTCCACTAGCGCAGGACAGAGCGAGAGAGAATGTGGATCCAAGCAGGTTGTAGCATTTGGGTAATACAGGGAGGGACTATCAGGCGATGGAGGTAATGTTAGCTGGCTTCCATGACATGCCTCAGCAATGGTGATTAGTATTCCTAAATAATGAGGATATGAATCCATCTTCATTGCTCAAGAGTTATCACATGCATATTTGCATACTTTGCATTAAAATGTACATGCTGAAAGTACGTTACACCCCTACACACAGACACACACTCATAATTGTGATTATTATTGATCAACTGCATGAAAGACAAAAACTTGGACACTCCTGTGTAACAATCTCTCTTTGCTCCAGGGGCATGGATTTTGACTAATGGCCTTCAATTTGGCATCACCAAGCACTTGGGTCAGGCCGTACAAGATCACTCCTTGGCTAGCACTTCTGCAAAAGTTCGTGTCGTGGCCATTGGCATCGCACCCTGGAACATGATCCACAACCGAGAGGCACTCCTCGGCGCCAAGGTGTCTAAGGGCACACAGGAAACATACAACTGAGAAGAACAAACAGGGCCAACTTCTCTGAGTAAACGCTGGCATCCTGATGATGTTTTTATGTCATGTGTATTTATCACTTTAAGTTGGATGTGCCAGCAGTATACAAGCCGCAGGACTTGCCCCATGGGTCAGTTTATTCTCTGGACAGCCACCACTCTCATTTTGTCTTTGTGGAGGAAGATCCAAACAGACCCGGAGCCACGAGTGAAATGAGTGTGAAGCTGCTCAAACACATTTCTCTTCAGCGCACAGGCTATGGAGGTAAAGACTTGGGAGGAAAAACATTGCTAAACAAATACACAATAGCAATATCTTATTTGAACATGTAAAAACACTGCAGACTCATAAGACCATTAAATCCGATGCAGTCTGCAGACTTTCATCATTTGTTGTGTGAATCCTGCCTTTGTTTTTAAAGGTGCAGGAAGTTTTGAGATCCCTGTTCTTTGTCTGTTGGTCCATGGTGAACCTCCAATCCTAAAGGTTGGGCTCATTGATTTTGTTGTTGTTGGTTGGTTATTTAAACAAATATGATTTATATGGTCTCTTAATTTTGTCAAAAATCTTATTATTATTATTATTATTATTATTATTATCATTATTATTATTATTATTATTAACAGTAATATATTCTATGCACCCCAGTAACACCCTATGATGTAATAATTTCCTGAAAATGTAACAACAATTGCACTTTATCAAAAATTTAATGTAATAATTTTACCAATAATGTAATCATTAAAAAAATCCTGACTGATATTGTAATAACATTTTTACCAATGTAATACCTTACATTATTATTATTTACATGTTTTTTCCCCTCAAAATGGATAAAGTAAAACTTGACAGATAATGTTGAACGAGTTATGCAAATTGTATTCCATTTCCGGGCGTTATTACATTTTCAGGAAATGATTGCATTATAGGGTGCCACAACCCTCTAAACATTGCATACCATAGTGCATTTGTGGAATATAAATCGGGCAGAAAAATCCACCTGTTTTTATGAAACTCATATTTTGCTACTTGCTTGCATAATGACATCACAGTGCCTAAGGGCTCACCTGTTTTTGGGGTTTGACGATGTAGCGTTTGCAAGCTCAGCCCCACTGTGATGTCATTTTCAGTCAACAGCAAGTGGCAATATGGCAAAAAACGGGTGGATTTAGCTGCTTAAATCATATTCCACAATCACAATATTAACCAAAATGCCTTGTTTAGACTAGAGGTGATGCATAGATCATATTATTGTAAATCATTTTTTGCCTTGACTTCCTCTTAAACTTGGCTAAGTGTTTGTACATTAGGCTGTGACTCAGATTTTGATTGCGCCTTCTCACAAAGATGCAGACCGAGGCTACCTAAAAAAAACACCTTTCTGTATTTCTTTTGGAGGGGAGCTAAACTTAAGAGTCTGTGAGCTTGACGTGCATCAACAATTTGTCCTTTTCTGCAGAGGATGTGTAAAGGCATCGGCAATTCGACACCTTGGCTTATTCTAGCAGGCTCAGGAGGAGTGGCTGACATCCTCGTCACACTCATGAACAGGGGCTGCTGGGATACAGGCAGTGTTCGCGAGCTGCTGCTGGGCACCTTTCCAAACGCCTACCACAGCACGGACATACGAAACTGGGTCAAGCTGGTGAGGGTGATGTGTTGCCGCACGGAGGCAGGCGTAGAGTTATGAATGTCAAGAGGTTTGAACATTGCCTGCAAAATAGGACAAATGGGAACGAGAGCAGCTAAAATGGGATTCCCTTCATCCAGATTTGTACATGATGGCCCAATTAAAAATAACACGAGACGTATACAAAGTGAAACAGTCTTCAATTTGGGAAAGGGATCATGAAACAACATTTATCACCAGAAATTGCCCACTCAGATATGACAAAATACTGTTTGTAATATGTGCCTGGCATCCACCAATCAGATCCAGAAGATACTGCATCACGGGCATCTACTCACTGTCCATGACCCTGGACAAGAAAGCTCTGAGCTGGACACAGTCATCCTCAAAGCTCTTGTCAAAGGTAAAGCACTTTTTATGACAAATGCTATTCAGAATAATTGCTATTCACGGGTTATGGCACCATTGACATTCTGTGTGTGTGTGTGTGTGTGTGTGTGTGTGTGCGTACGTGCGTACGTGTGTCTGAGCTTGTAAGAGTCAAAGTCAGGAAGCCCAAGACTTTCTTGATGAATTGAAGCTGGCTGTGGCCTGGAACCGAGTGGACATTGCCAAGAGTGAAATCTTCAATGGAGATGTGGAGTGGAAGGCGAGAGACATAGTTATTACCTGTAATTCGCAAAATCTGCAAGGTTTTTAACAAATTTGTAAATAATGTTTTGCATTTTAGTTAAGCAAAGCCCATAGCCTATTAGTGATAGTGAGTGAATGAGGGATCTGTAAAAGTGTTATATTTGGCCTCCTTAAACCTGCTAAGTTGATTGTTTCCTATTAACTGCCAGCCCAGTTAAAATTGATCTTTGACGTCTATGGACGTCATTGGCAGTGAATGAGTCACAACGTTATGTGGGAGGTAGAAATTTATGACCTGAATTTGACGATTAAATTGGGATTACTACACCTCAAACATTGTCTGTGCAGGCGTGTGACCTTGAAGAGGTGATGATGGATGCACTTATCAACGACAAACCAGACTTTGTTCGTCTATTTGTCGACAACGGTGTTAACCTGGGCGAGTTCCTCACCTACGGACGTCTACTGGAGCTTTATTTGTCCGTGTCAGAAAAGAGTCTCCTGCATAACCTACTTCTGAAAAAATATGAGGAGAAGCAGCGTCTGCTTGGTACTGCAAGGACACCTGGGCCTCCTGGGCAACACATGTCAGAGCAGGGGGAACGCAAACCCCGTTTCACACTTTATGAGGTTGCCAAAGTGCTCAAAGACTTTCTCCATGACTCCTGCAAAGGATTTTACCAAAAGATTCCAACAGTGAGTGATGAGGCAATGCTCAAGAACACAAAGCGTTCTATTTTTGTAGGTGACGCTTGTAGAAATGTTGACGTATTAACATGATTATGCTATTTCGTACTATCTTTGCAAGTATCATTAATCACTATGAAATCAAAAATAAGGATCAAATGATTTTTATTCAGTTCATTTTTATTGAGGCATGCTTGATAACACACCCACGTGCCATATGGTGACATTTACATCTCTGAAATGTACAAGCATAAACAAATACTAGGAAATATTTATTTAATCCTGGATTGGCTGGCAACCAGTTCAGGGTGTACAGCCCGAAGCCAGCTGGGATAGGCTCCAGCACCCCCGCGACTCTTGTGAGGAATAAGCGTTTCAGAAAATGGATGGATGGATATTTATTTATATAGAGAATTGAACAATCTAACACAACACAGTACTTGACAAAATCTAAATATGTATCATGAAATTGCGTGCCTATGCTGTATTTTGTGAGTATTTATCATGGCTTGTGGCTAAATGCTATTATTAACTAGGGGTGTCAAGCGATTACAATTTTTAATCGTAATTAATCGTATGACTACATTGAGCTCATCCCAGTATGATTTGGGATGGTAAATCCTGATCTCTATAACATGTGCTTCCACCATGGTCAGACAGCTACTAGGAGGAATGCAAAACAAGGGTGTCAGGCGATTAAGATTTTTAATCGGAATTAATAGCATGACTTCAATAGTTAAGTCACGATTAATTGCAAATTTTATATCTGTTCTAAATGTACAATGAAATGTACAGTAAAATACAAGTAGTGCAATAAAGTTTTCATACTCCTGTTAACAAAAAAGTGGAAACAAATTTAAACTAATAGAAATATAGCTGCTTCTTTTAGTTATTGATACAGTAATTTCATAATAATTTATAAAAAATTAAGTTAAAATGAAAAATATGTACTGTACTGTAAAAAACGAGTGTGATATTGATTTGTGTTGAGGCCATTTTTCTCCCACTGGATGGCATAATTACATTTGTAAGACGTTGGTCACACCTCAGTGCATTTTTCTTTTCATATAAAGAGCTATGTAATCTTTAACAGGAAGTAACTTGTGCATTTTTAAAATGGCAAAATACAACTTGACCCCAGTCACCACAAATATATGCATTATTATTACATTTATTACTGCTCAATTTTGACGTGGAACTTGAAATTAACTCAAAATGAATGCGTTTATTTTGACACCCCTACTCTTAACCTTTTAGCCCACAGTGAATAAAATGTGCTGAAGTCGTGAAAACAAAATGTGATTGAATATTATGCAAGCTGCATGAACTACAACTGGGTTGTGTTTGCACTCCAGGAAAAGCCTGCAAAGGGTCGACTGTTCCACAGCCAGAAGAACCTGGCAGAACTGGAAGAGCGTTGCCAACATCCTTGGAGGGATCTTTTCCTCTGGGCCGTCCTTCAGAACCGACAGCAGATGGCTAACTACTTTTGGGCCATGGTATGTCTTGTCATTGCATTTCCATCACAATACGGTGTGGTTCATTCGTGCCGGGCAATGAACAACAACAGCACAACAGCTAATCAAATTCAAAGATGATCTTAATTATATAGAGGTAGTTTTGTGGTCTGTATAGTGTGTGTGATGTGGGCTAGTGTGCAGGTACACATACAGTAGGTCCCACTTTTAATAAATGGGGCCGCTGAAGAAACTCCATCATCATCATCATCATCATCACTGGCTTGAATTTAAAAGCATGTATACCTCCTGCAGCAATTGTCAAATAAAGGTCATGTTTCAGTGTGGATGACATGAGAGTTTAGATTTATGAATAGTTTAAATGACACCAATCAATGATAGAAGTACTCTGTTTTTCCGCATCCTTTTACGGTAGCTTTGATTTTGTTATTGTCCTTCCCTGGACCGAGCCAACCAATTACTGCAATGCTTCAAGTCGTCACCCCCGTGTGCTCCGTCCCTGCATTTATTTCAAACATTATCTGAAGTTATGGTAATTTCATTCAAAGTGTGCACATTCTGCCGCCACTAATGGTCATATTATCGACATACTGGCACGATTCTGAGTGTTTGAAGTATCTCTCATGTTACAAGCTTTAATATATTGCAATTATCATCGCAGCATGCAAACACTGCATCTCATCTATGTGCATATAATGTCAGCCAGCGTCTCACAATCTTCTAATATACATATAATGTGATACACTGTCAAAATGTTTCCTTCAGGGAGCAATTTAATATTCTTAGTATGTTCAAGTCAAATATGACTGGCATAGTATTCAACTGGCAGTGCCATTCCTATTATGGGTAAGAGATCAAGTTGTGCCTGTATGATGTTTCATTTCATTTCATAAATGTAAATTAGCCCAATGTAGCATTTTCATGATTCTGCTAAACTCCAGAACAATAAGAGACACATTTAAAAACATAAGCTTTATTAGGGAGTTCAATGAAAGTTACAATAATGTCCACATGAGCAATAGAATGGGCTTATATAAGATTCATTCGCTGTGTTCGAGTTTATTTTGGCTCGCTTGTTCCCACAATTATTCTCTTCTTTCTCTGATGCGGGCTTGGTAAAGAATCAATGTTATAAGACTTTTTAAATCGATTTTGGAGCGCTACTTGTATACAACTTTTATTTGCACTACTGCAGCATCTCAGGGGGATGTAGAGTTTGCATTTTCCCATTAGGCTTATGTGAGTTCGAGAATGTTCAAGCAGAGACACTTAATTGGCAGTAAGTGTGTGCATATCGGGTATATATATATTTTTGTGTGTTTAAAATATATCAAAATGACCAGTCTGAACCGTACGACTTTTTTCTAAACCAGTTGTCACTTTCTTTCTAATATAGTGAGTTGAGCACAAATAAATATGCTCTTTTAAAACAAAAATGTAGTTTACATTGGAAATTGACAACTATTCATATTTAAACAAATTGACACCAGATGGCATGTTTGGATCTCACACCACACAAAGTCTGTTGAGTTCAAACCCAGTTAATAAATAGAAAAGTGCACATGTACAGCCAGGCAAAATCCGCATACCAAGATGTATGATGATTCAAAACTTGAGATTCACATTTATTTCATTTATTCAGGGCCCTGAGGCAGTCGCAGCAGCATTGGCAGGATGCAAGATTCTGAAAGAGATGGCAAGACTTGAATCTGAGGCCGAGTCTGCGCGTAGCATGAAGGAAGCCAAGTATGAACAGTTTGCCCTTGGTGAGTACTTCATCTGCTGTCAAGCTGACTGTGAGATCAGAAGTAAGAAAGGTGAAACAATGCAACAGACACTGATATACCGTCTTTTCTTTGTGGACCTCAGAAAATTGACATTTTTGATGTACTCCCTGTGCAATAACAGATGTGTTTGGAGAGTGTTACTCCAATAGTGAAGACAGGGCTTATGCATTGTTAGTAAGAAGAACACAGTGTTGGAGCAAATCTACCGTCCTCAACCTGGCAACTGAGGCTGATGCTAAGTCCTTTTTTGCCCATGATGGAGTTCAGGTAACAGAACAATTTCCACCTCAGTGGGATTGATTTTTTTCCCCTTCTCTCTCTCTCTCTCTCTCTCCCTCCCTCTCTCTCTTTAGTACTTTTAGTCAATTAGCTCGGTTCACGTGTTTTTCTTTTGTAATCTTTCCTTCTTTTTTCTTTTTTTACAGTGATCTGCAATATTTTACTCAAACAACATTCAAATTACCACTTTTGTGTATTAATTCATGTTTATTGTAAGATGGAAAATTCAGCAAGCAGCACTGACGCACAGCATGGTGGTTAGCATGCCTCACATTTCTAATTTTTGGGATTCAAATCTCACCTTCAGCTTTACTGTGTTTCCTCCCACATATCAAAAACTATTATGCTAATCGAAGACCGCCAGTTGTCCATGAGTGCGATTCTAAGAGTGAATGGTTAGTTGTCTACACTATTTGTGATGTGCCCCTGTACCCAGTCTCTCATCCAAAGTCACCTGGGATAGGCTCCAGCTCACCTGTGATCCTAATGAGGACAAGTGGAATAAAAAATGTAGATGGATGGAGGGAAAATTCACCCTGCCCTTCACAGAGTAGAATTTTTACATGACACAAGACACCATGAATTTACTAAATATTTGATGTTTTGACCTGTACAAGGTGCCCATATTAACAAGACCGGGTGCTCATTCAAGTAATTACATTGCATTAGCGCAGCAATGAACTGGATACAGGTCCACGTACCTGGTGGCATAATTTGATTAATGGCAAAAATTAGCATTTTAACTAGGTTAAACATCCATGCATGGACAGTACAATCTGTGACTGGAAGGCAGATCTGTGTAATGTCTTATACTGCCCCCATGTGGGATGATTCAAGTGTACCTAGTTTAGCATGTTCAAAAAATGACCAAAAAAAAAAGTATGTATTTAATTATTGATTTATTTTTATATTGATTTATTTTTCAGGCTCTCCTGACAAAGATTTGGTGGGGAGCAATGACAACAGACACAGCCATCTCCAAGCTTGTTGTGTCTTTCTTCTGCCCACCTCTCATTTGGACTAACCTTATAAAGTTCTGGTGAGATTATCTGGATTTAATGCAGCTTTGTTCCCCTACAATGTACAATGTATGTTTTTTTTTTTGTGCAGTAATGAAGATGTGAACAATCAAAGCGATGAGGAACCGTTTGTGGAGCAGGACACAGAGAAGGTTTTACTGTTAACGGATGAAGATGGCCCACTGTAAGTTTTGATTAATATGCAGGAATTATGATTTTTCTCATAGCATAAGATTGTCTTGTGCACATGATTTTTTATAATAGTGCACAATCCAGGGCAAAGCCATAAAATGTTTCAAATAAAATAAAGAAAATAATCATGCTAACCTCATGACTGTGAGGCAGATATTTCACCTTGCTGCATCTCTGGTTATATTTCAAACGTTAGACAAATATTTTTTAGAGGAAGACTTCCATCCTGTCCTCTGCCTTTTTTTTTTTTTTGAAGGAACTCTTCACCTGGTGCCCCAACAGATCAGAGCTGTGCTTCAGTGTGGTGGCGTTTCTTACTTCGTCGCTGGCGTCGCTTCTGGAGTGCTCCCGTCACTGTGTTCCTCGGTAACGTCATCATGTATTTTGCCTTCTTGTTCCTCTTCACCTACGTGCTCCTGCTGGACTTTCTTCCACCGCCCCCACTTGGTCCCGGGCCCCCTGAGATAATGCTCTACTTCTGGGTGTTCACCTTGGTGCTGGAAGAACTTCGTCAGGTGACTCTTATAACATTAGATGACACTTCTTGTTAATTATTACTCTGCAGATACTTTTAGATTGTTAATAGTGCTTGTTACATATTATATATAATTCACATCACATGGCATTTATCTGATATTGTTGAGTACTAGCCTTCCTCTATGACACCAACCAAATCTTTGCTAGATATGTTTTTAAACAGTCTTAATCTCTTTATATAAATAACATAAAGCATTCTGAAGACAATAAGGTCAAAATGGTTGCGACGAGGCGCAGGTGTACTGTTTTCAATAAAAGGCAATACTTGTTAACCTCATAAAATACATTTATGCTCTGTATTATTATTGGAATTTTACTGTGATTTAAAAAACGTGTGCCACGCAGAGCTTTTTTTCAGATGAAGAGATGAACATCTTAAAGAAGTTCAAGCTCTATGTGGAGGACAACTGGAACAAGTGTGACATGGTTGCTATTTCACTATTCGTCGTCGGCGTTTCATGCAGGTAAATGCCAAAGAACACATACCGGTACAGAACAATATAAAGAAGAATTTTGTTTCGTTTGTTCGGATGGCAGGATGGTCGATGACACTTACGAGGCAGGAAGGACGGTTCTAGCAATAGACTTCATGGTATTCACCCTGC
This sequence comes from Leptonotus elevatus, assembly GCF_054856555.1. Taxonomy (NCBI): domain Eukaryota; kingdom Metazoa; phylum Chordata; class Actinopteri; order Syngnathiformes; family Syngnathidae; genus Leptonotus; species Leptonotus elevatus. The sequence goes on along the minus strand of NC_141241.1, from coordinate 21,046,920 downwards.
GGTTGATCCACATCTTTGCTATTCATAAGCAGTTGGGGCCTAAGATCATCATTGTGGAGAGAATGGTGAACAAAAACACTCGTGCAAACACCTTGCGACGTGACATTCTTAGCACATCTTCTCCACAGTTTAGAGTTTCTGCTTTTGAAGCTCTGACTCCGGCCTTCCTGTCGATTTTCTCCGGGTTTGTAGAGGAATTACTTTCCATGCTTGCATTATGTACAACTTCACTTGCTCAGGTGCGCATTGCCGTATTTTGAGATATGATAGAATATTTTCCTCAAAAACAATAACATTCATCAATTTGAACATTAACTATCTTGTCTTTGTAGTCTATAGAATTGATGTTGGTTGAAAAGGATTTGCAAATCATTTTTACATTTCACATAACGTGCTAACTTAGCGGGCGTTGCTTTTGTAGAAAGGTGCGAAAGTGAGTGTGAGTGGATGTTTTTCAATATTTCACTGGTCTCTGGCATTTCTCACCCAAAGCCAGCTTGGGTAGCTACTGCTCCCCCAGTGAGGACAAGCGCTACAGAAATTGATGGATGAATGTCCTGAAGGTATACTGGGTGTGTCGCAGAATCTCGTGTATTGGAAACATTTCTCATTATGATGCAGTGCAGTTCTTCATCAGTAAAACCACAAAACGGAGGATTATGTATTAATTGTTTTTAATTCAGCTATAGCATTGGGTGTCATTAAATTCCAATTAACTAATGTCGTGAATGATAAACCTTTGTTAATTAAAAAAATAGAAGATGTGAAAGTCTTCCATATCCCAAGCATTACAATGATTTTCTTTCCAGATGAAGGATGTCTTTTTCTTCCTCTTCTTCCTGAGTGTGTGGCTCATTGCATACGGGGTGGCGACCCAGGCTCTTCTCCATCCTAATGATCCCCGGATCGACTGGGTCTTTCGCAGAGCCTTGTATCGCCCCTACTTGCACATTTTTGGACAAATTCCTTTAGAGGAAATAGATGGTAAATGCCTGCAGGATGAATCAATAATGTTTGATTCAACGTAATTAAACATTATAGTTGAAAACCGTTGTATCACATGTTTAATGTTTTTCATTGAGGCAGTTAGAGTTGGCCTGATTTCAGTTAACTGCAATTAGGTCCATTTGTTTCTTTCATGATACAGCTGCTCGGATGCCTGAAATGAACTGCACCAATGAGTCAGAGGAGATTATCAAGGGCCTACGGCCACCATGTCCGAATGTCTATGCCAACTGGCTGGTCATCCTTCTTCTGGTCATCTTCCTTCTTGTGACCAATGTCCTTCTGCTCAACCTGCTCATTGCCATGTTCAGGTCAGGAGCTCATAAACATTGAAGAGCAACTCTAGGAAGCAGGCGCCCTCATTTTGTCTTTGTTTTGTGATGTACAGTTACACCTTCCAGGTTGTACAGGGCAACACTGATATTTTCTGGAAGTTCCAAAGGTACAACCTAATTGTTGAGTATCACAGCCGCCCAGCATTGGCTCCACCTTTCATTATCATTAGTCACCTCTCTCAGCTCCTTCTCAGCCTTGTCAAGCAGCCCGAGTCCAAGCAGGAGCATCTTGGTAGGATGGCACACATTGCTCAAATGTAATATAACACTCAGACTATAAAACTGTGCATTCTGGCGTGTTTTACTAGAGCGAGAGCTACCAGTAGGGCTTGACCAGCGGCTGATGACATGGGAGACTGTCCAGAAAGAGAACTACCTGGCCAAACTGGAGCGACAACATTGGGAGAGCAGTGAGGAGCGACTCAAGAGTACATCCTCAAAGTAATTATGTACTTGTCATCCGTTTATTTTACAACAAAAATGTAAAGCACACTTCTTGAATAAGAAGATCAAATTATAGTTATTTCCTTTCATTCCTGACCAGAAATGTGTTTTAGTGGTTGAATGTCATCCTTTATTAATTTCTGATTTCTCAAATAAGGCCAGCGAGATGGCTAAAGTTGGTGTATAATTCCTCATTCCTGCTCAAAATGGTAAAACATTGCAGGCTCACTCAAAATGAGCTCACACTAAGAAGGCACTTCAAAAAGGACAGTAGAACATTTAATTTAAAAAATATAGTAAAATAAGAAAATTATTTCTTCAAATATAAGCACAATTATCTGCCAACAGAACAAGAACATTTTAACTTAAATTTACATGTAAGATTTTGAAAAATAAGAAAATAATATTATGCTCATATCAACCACAGCGGTCTTGAAAATAGTATTTTTAGACTAAAAACAAGTTAAGTATTGACTTTTTTCAAGCTGTAATAAATAGAACAAATTTTCTTAAAATGCATAAGTATTTTTTTACACTTGGATAACTTGCCCGTGTGTCAAGCTGGGAGGTAACAGGTCTCGTTTTTATTGTCTTTAGTATAACCGAGCCAGGAAGTGAACCCACATCCTCAAAGTCTGAGGGTAGGCATTCTACCACTAGTAAAATAACGAAATGAACCACTTAAGCTATATTGCACTTTTGTCTGATTGTTTTCATACTTGTATTTTTTTTCCATTTATCTTATTGCTAGATTATGCAAAATCTTAAAATATGAAAATTAAATTTATGAAACCTCAGTTTCTTTCATGATACAGCTGCTCGGATGCCTGAAATGAACTGCACCAATGAGTCAGAGGACTCATTGATAGTTTTTTGATAGTTTGTTAGTTGTCATCTTAAAATGTGGAAAATGCTTGTATTAAGCCTCACAGTATTTACAACTGTCTGTTAACACTCAATGCCAAGACTGCTTGATCAAATAAGATAATTAAGTAATACGTATCTTAAAATAAGCACAATTATCTTGTCTGACAATTTAATTTTAAGTAAAAAAAACTTGGCGGCACGGTGGATGACTGGTTAGCACGTCCGCAGAGGACGTGAGATCGAATCCGGGCTTCAGCCTTCCTGGGTGGAGTTTGCATGTTCTCCCCGTGCCTGTGTGGGTTTTCTCCAGGTACTCCGGTTTCCTCCCACATTCCAAAGACATGCATTGCAGGTTAATTGAACACTAAAATTGTCCCTAGGCGTGATTGTGAGTGTGAATGGTTGTTCGTCTCTGTGTGCCCTGTGATTGGCTGGCAACCAGTTCAGGGTGTACCCCGCCTACTGCCTGAAGCCAGCTGGGATAGGTTCCAGCACCCCCGCGACCCTAGTGAGGAATAAGCGGTTAAGAAAATGGATTAATGGATGGATAAAAATAACTTGTCAAAGCAAAATAAGCAAATTTAGGTTAAATTTGAGAAATAATATCTTAAGATTTCAGTTTTTGCAGTGTGATACCGAATGGTCTCCATAGGTGAATACATGTCTGTATGGTACAAGAAATTGCTAAAGCACTGTGCATTATTGCATAAAACAACAATTGGATGTAGGTTTTGTGTATTTATTTAAAATAATAAAATGCTGAATTTTACAACTTTTTATTTATTTTTGCTGCCAAGGGTTCAGAGTTTGCTAAGAATTATCGGTGGGGTAAAGGACCAAGAGAAACGACTGGCATCCATGGAAGCTCAGGTATGCCCAAACTTGACATTCATATTTTTTCATATCTCATATAGGAATCTATCTTGTATGTCATGGAGTAACACCTGTGACACCTGGATTTGAATCTAGGTCAGATACTGTGGTGAGGTGTTGTCTTGGATGGCGGAATGCTTTGCTCTGAGCACACTAAAATGTGGGAAAGAAGTTCCAACTGCACCAAGTGAGTCAAGTGGCAATCAAAATGATGCTCTGTAAAACCGATAATACGACTACACTCACTTAATGAAGTGTTTTATTTGAATTAATGGACCACCAAATGACATTGTCTTTGGCAGGCTGCAAGGCGAGCAATGACGCCCATCAAAGTCAACTGAAGAAAGAAACCAAATGAGCTAAAGGTTAGCTGTACATTGACAAATAAAGGATATAAAGCTATAATAAATAGTAAGTAGTGATATTGAGATGCCAATTATAACAATTTTCTTCTGTATTCTTAAAGATGAAGTAAATCAAATTGACACTGACTTTGTTTGAATATACTTAATGTTGTAAAGTGTTATATAGTTGTATTGTCACACATGATGTGCCATGTGTGCCTGTTGTGATAATAATGATAAAACAAATGGGTCCAAATGGGTCTGACAATTGTACATTATTGTAAGGTGTTTGATCCATGCAATGACCAATACATTTTCAAGGACTTCTATGCTTTCTATGACTCTTCCAGTCTCTCTGTTGCAACCTGCTAATGACTCTGTGAGATTAAGATCATTCACCACTTCCCCGAGAGCATCCTCTATGAAGGTTGCCAATGGCGAGGATTGTAACATAAAATCATTTACCATTCAATATATAATTGTGGTTCAAGAGCTTCTACATATTATTGAACATCACATAAATGTCCTGTTTTGTATCTTACTTGTCCCCATTAGGTGGCCCATTGGGTAACTATAGCATATGCCAGCTAAATATGGGCCATTGATTGCAAATTAATTGTGAATGTAATGTTCTATTCAGTCACAAGTAAGTTTGATGTTGTGAAAATGAGCAGTTAGATAGAGTGGGCCAGGCTGCAAAATTGCGAAAATCTGCGTATAACTGATGCCTAAATGCATTGGAGGTCAATTTCTTATTTAGTTTAGGCTATAAGTCGTTGGAAACTTTGCATTAAAGTTACATACAACTCTGGTGATGACAGGAATCTTTATTTCAGAAAAAAAAATGCACATACATACCAATCATTGGTTATAGTTCTTCTTATTGAAAACCTGCATAGAATAGTCTACTTTGTGGTTGGTAATGTTATAGAATAACTTAATAAATGCAAAGACACATTTGGAAGATATAAATCATTTGCGATTATACACAATATTGGTATGAACTTGGAAAAACCTTGAAAAAAAATTACACCCCTCGATATAATAAATTTCAGTCGCTAAAGATAATTATTATAATTACGGACTCAATTGTGTTCATCCAGTGCCAGTGTGAACTAATAATCAAGGCACAACAAAGGGAGTTTGACAATGGCTTATATACATTTTCTGCATGTGCTGGTAAAAAAAGAAAAAGAAATTATACACAGTGCTATGCGGTAGTAACAGTCAGTTTGTTGGCAGAAAATCTAAGTGAATCACCAAATCCATTCCTACTAAATAAATGTGCATAAAAGATGTGCATACATGCAAAATATTTCTCATTTGTTCAAAATAAAACTGCATTAAAGTAAGAATCATCCAAAAACATTTGAAAGATGGTAAATAACAGCATAACATTTGCACATTCTGGGAAAACGAAGCATGACAGCAATACAAGTTAGTCACGTGACGCTTCAGGACCTCTTGGCTGCACTGGAGCTCCCTCACGTTGGAACACGTCAAAACGTGGCGTTACCTCGCAGCGGATGAGGAGCGTGTCATCCTTGACGAAAGCTCGCTGATTCAGCTGATGCAGGTGCAGGAAAGTCACGTAACCAAAGCCTTTGGGGTTACGTTGAATGGTGGGTTTCTTGAAGGCTTGAAGGTCCGGCTTCGTCTCCATCACCTCCATATGATGTTGCGCGTCAGGGCCCTGGTCTAGAATGGCCAGGCGGATATTGCCCTGGAAAGGCCAGCTCAGCTGTCCATCGAAAGCCCCTTGCATGGTGTGGACAAAGAGGGATATGTAGTTGGAACAGCGTGGGGCATTGGGGGTCTGCAGGTGTAAGCGCAGGCACAGTTTGTAGCCCGGTCGACCCGTGTAGAAGCCCGGGCTGTGCTCGACCACCGGCAGGCCTGCTTCTTGGTTCCGGAGGTGGGCCGAGAAGCCTCTGAGACGCCAGATGAAGACGCCGTGGCATTGTTGTGCCTCCAGCTCCTTCACCGTGTCCTCCAGCACCGCAACTCTTCTCTGGAGCTGAGCAAGCTGGCCTACCTGTAGAAAGGAAACAGAAATCATGAGATGGCCACCATTGACAGGATTCCTAAAACTCAACCGTATGGAATATGAAAATACCCGGTTATCCTCTAAGATGATAAGCTCACGGAGCTGGTGATCCTGTTTTACTAATCGTCCGTCCATATCCCGGATCCTCTGCATTACTTCACTAGGGTGGCATGGGCCACAGCTGCCGCCGCAGCTCGCGCTTCCCCGACCAGATGATGCGGACGCTGCTCCTTGGTCATCAGATGAAACCGAAGGTCCAAGAGCCCGAAGTGACTTTGGTGTGGTGCCGTTAAGGCTAAGGCAGCGCACAAACTCTGCCATGTAGCGCATGTGCATTTGTGTGAACTCCTGCATATGCTGAGCCAGGTTGTGACGCTGCATCTATAAAGAACAATAATTCGACAAATAGTTGTGCTATAAGGAATGTCAAGTGAGTTTCCAATTCTTAAGAAGCTTTACCTACCCTTTCCTTACATCCAAAAGTGCTAAAGGTACAGGCAATAGGGGCTTTCGGGCAATCTGTATCACAATGAGAGTCCATCTGCAACAAAAACATTACAAACATACATTTTTAAACTGCGGATGGGGAATGACAAGGAGGAATTTGGTTTTCCAGCTGTTGATTTTGAGAAAGTTTGAACTCAACCAAGATCAGAGTTTAGAGAGACAGCCCATGAGGTGAGAGGTGGCGAGACAGTTGGCTTTGATGGAGATATAGAGCTGGCTTTCATCTATCTAGCAATAAAAATGAATTTTGTATTTGTACCTGGACTCTGATGAGATCCAGCTCACAGTACTGGCACTTGATGTCCGCAAAAGGACATTGCTGTTCATGAAGCTGGAGGAGAAAAGATGTTGAAGGGGAATGAACTCCCAGGCATACTGTATGATCTAAGTTTTTTTTTTTTAAATCAAAGAACTAGTTAGAAAAAGAATATTTAAATAAACTACCTCCCTCTCCTCGTATACAAAGCTTGCAACGCAGTCTGGGCAGGACATGGGTCTCCTTCGGCACTCTATGGTTTTGTGTTCCTCCAAGTAGATTTTTCTCACGGACTGTTGGCACTGCGGGCAGGGCACGGTTGCAAACGTACATTGTTCCAAATGATTCTGGAAGGAAAAAAGAATGAAAAACAGGGATGTGTTTACAGTAATCTCCTACCATTCTTGGAGGATAGAAACAAAAGTGTCAATACTTGCCTGTATTAAGAGTTTAAACTGAAAATATTGCCATTTGCCACAAACTATAATATGAAAACGATATCATATAATTTGCAGCTCATTATACAAAATTACATTTCAAATAAAAATAGATGGTTTGCAGATTTCCACAAAAAAATGAATGCTTCCAAAGTGTATTACATGCTACAACTCTCTTGACATTTTAAAACTTGGCTCCTCCACTCACTTCACAAGACAGCATCTAAGCACAATTTTTTCTCCTAGCCATTCCCAATAGTCAAAACAGATATTTAAAAAAAAAAAAAAAAAAACTGCATCACAATGATTGTATGATTAAGATACAGCCATGATTATACACATGGCCGGCAGGTGGTTTTGTGCGCATTTGAAACTTTTGAGTAATGGACGCTTTCTCGAACCTGTTGGTTCAAGTGTTTCGGTGCCTCATGAGGCTTCATCTCACTATCACTTAAGAAAGACAAAACAATTCAACTGAGGTTGCAATTATATCAGCTGTCAACACCATAGCGCCACAGGAACAAAACCCAGGGAGGTGGTGATCTACTGTGAAAAGTCTCACAAGGCAACCGTGAAAAAGACTAATTGGAAACAAATCGACTGTGAAATCTTAGCTCATCTTGGGTCTCCATATGGCCTTTTAAATATCCATACATACAGAAAGGAATATTTACATCACACAGATTTCTAGTTTATGTAGGCTTCCTATAATATAGTGTTATGGCATATTCTCACCTCTAAATGTCTAAGCTCCATTTTGTCAGTACAGCCAGCATTTGGACAGCGGACAGTGAGTGAAAGAATCTCCCTTTTGGCAAAGTTATCAGGAAATAGCTGGTCTTCTAACAGCATTTCATTGTCCACTGGGCACCTCTGTCCTGCATCCCTTTATTTCAGGAAGAAGATTAACACATGGCACTTCATTTATTGCGACACAAACATATAAGCTACATGCTATTGATGACAACATTTCAGGCATGCTGCTGTGAATTAAATTCATTATCAACCTAAATTAGTGTTAAATGTTGAAGCAACACAAAAGCCTACCGAATTGACTTCTCAATGCAGGTTTTGCAGAACCGGTGCCCGCATGGTGTTTGAATGGCATTCCTGAGAGCCATGAGACAAATAGGACACTCGTACTTTCTCTCGAGTGGCGGGTCAAATTCCACATCGTAGCCCTGCACAAGGTCTGTAGATTGCAGAATAGTAGAGCCGCCAGAGCTCTCGGAGGGGCTTTGTATGGATTCTCGTTCCCTTTCCAGCATCGCCAAGGCACAACTGGACAGCTCGCCACCACCAGCTCCCTCATAACTGACCTCCTCTAAACTCCCCTTGTGACTGTCGGAGCAAGACATCTGAGGAGGATGACACACAAGTGGAACCTGGTAGGCAACAACATACAATGATTGCATAAAATGGATGGATGGATGGCCATTCATATACATCCGCTACAATATTGAGAAACACTACAGCATTATTGTACCTAGGGATTTTTTTTTTAATTTAGGAATAAGCAAACATGTTTACAAATACTCGAGTGGCGAGATGTTTTGGTCTTCTTCTTCTTTTCCTTTGGGCTCTTCCCTTCAGGGGTCGCCACAGCGAATCAGTTGCCTCCATCTAACCCTGTCCTCTGCATCCTATGCTCTCACACCAACTATCTTCATATCCTCTTTAACTACATCCATAAACCTTCTCTTTGGTCTTCCTCCAGACCTCCTGCTTGGCATGTGAAAACTCAGCATCCTTCTAGTTATGAATAATTGTTTATTACACGTGTTTATTTGTCACTATTGTTACTTTTGTTAGTAGGCTGTTATAGTTGTATATATTTATATTGGTTCGTGTAAATACTAGTATATTATACACATTTAAACTGAAATGACTCAAAACTAACAGACAACGTTGTTGTTTGAGGAGACTAGTCGAACTTCTACATGCGGAACTGTTAGTTTTAGTCCAGGCTGTGTTCTCTAAATACTGTATTTAAATCATAATAACCACCACAGCACGTGGTAAGGGCGCCCAACTCTTGTAAGCACACTAAAACACACTACGAACAATAAGACAAATACCATGTTAAAATATTACCTTGAGTAAGTCGGTAACGTATGTATCTTGTGTACAGAATTTCCTGCCTTAACCACGTCATCATACGTCAAAACATAGTATCATAGCAGGCTGTCCCACTCCCGTTACAGTATTACGTCAGTGAGGCTGCCATATTGGATGTGTCAAGCCTGTCTCGTACTTAAACTAGTGCAAGTCAATGGACTGAACTTCATGAAGCAAAAACAACAAAAGTGAATGCCTCTTGTTTATCGGCACCAAAATTAACGTAGGTAGCTCTTTTTTTCCCCAAACCTGATTATTACAAATGTGAATTCATATAATTTCAATATTTGAATATGGAACTGTGTGACATGCACTATTAGCGTCCATTGAAGGTGCTGCAAATGCCCTTACAAGCAGACAGCTGTGGACTGAGTGGGACAAACAGTCAAGCACACTCACAGAATGAGAACACTGGAGCTGCTGCCGGCCACAACTCATCCCAAGATGCTCACACGGCGATATCGCCGCAGACCCCTTAATAAAGTCTTACACCCAGCACGACAATACTACTGTATGTACAGTAGCCGAATTTCACTTTATAAAACATTAATAATTGGTAATGTTGTTTCCACATTTACTTTTAGTAAGTTGTACAGTATTCTGTTTTTAATATACTTTTCTAAATAAATTAAGAATACATTGTGGCTGTAGTGGATTGATGACATTTACTCCTTTTATTTGAGTGCAAATTATGTTTTCAAGCTCATGTTATAATGGCCAAGAACAATCAAAGATCATTGTTAAATTTTAATCCCCTGAGATCTGACAAAAAAATGAAGCGTCTCTCTGAGCTTTCACCTTTGCCACGTGCAATATGGCGGCAACGTTGACGTAAAAGTCAGAGCCAAGAGTGGTATCTAGTTACATCGAAGTTTATCACGTCACATGATGTTTTTTGTGTCATGGGGTGTAAGTGAGCTCAGCGCCGCTGTGTGGTCGGAGTCCGCTGTGCTGTTGCCACAGCGCTAAGGAGACAGAAAAATGGCGGACATCGAGAAAATCAGTCCTGACTCCTTTCCCTGTCGAGTCAGCTGTTCGCGAAAAACGTTTTTTCAGGGGAAGCTTTTCATTCTCTTCTGCATGCTCGTAGTGGACTCCGGGGGAGCTACAACCCATTGGGTTGTCACAGAGGACGGAAAAATACAACAGCAAGTATGACAGCTCATTGAGCCTCTATGGTTTAGCTTCAAATGCTATCTGTTAGCTTTACCTGTAACATTTTTTTCATTTTATTCGGATTTTGATAATGCGGTTTTGGTGGTTCACTCGATCCACGTCAGATTTGTTTGCCCGCCTCCCTAAAGTGACGATTTTCGAGAAAGTACTCCCTGCAGCCTCAGCGATTTCTAGTACAAGGTAGAGTTTACGCGAGATAGTAGGTGAGCGAGGTCAAGATGACCCAAACATACTGGCTGGCCGGGCCCCCGTCTATCAACTAAGTTAATGCTTAATAAAGTTACGCTTGCGTTTCGTATGCGTGGCGACAGGCTGGGTTAGAGAGTGTTTAAACTGAGCTTCGCATGACACCACTCAACTCTATATGTACAGTAGTAGGGGTGGGAATCTTTGAATGTCTTTTTGATTTGATTCCGATTTTTGGGTGTGCGATTCGATTCAGGATCGATTTTCGATTAAGAACGATTTTTTATTCAAAATGATTTGATTGACAATGATTTTTGCTTCAATTTATAGATGTTCAAGGAATCGTAATGATTTACTCCAACTCGCTTATGCTAACTAGTGCGCTACTCGCGGCACTTTTATCACTCAAAATAACGGCTCCACACTGCAAAAAATACTTTTATTGGAATAACTTGATTGTGACTTTTTCCTTCTACTCTCTAATGTGGCCACAACTTAACAGTGTATCAGACCGCGTACAACCACACTGCCCCTAAGTGGCCAGATCGGTTACAACATGAACAGCGCTCCCAATAAAGGCACACACAAACAAAGGGAAGACAGTATAAAATAATTTAAATAAAATCGATTTTGGGACATTTAAAATCGATTCTGAACCGTACTAAATGAGAATCGCGATTCTACAGTACAGTATAACATTTTGCATCACTTTGATATTTGAATATTGTCATTGAACTTGTTTTAGGTTGATTCACCTTTAAATCTCAAGCATCCGCATGATGTGGTGATCTTCATGAGACAAGAGTCTCGTGTGAACTACCTCAAGAAACTGGAGGTGAGTAACTTGACTGTGTACGATTAATGCGGTCACTGAAAATTATGGAAATTGTATGAGCACTGAAAAATCTCTACAGCAGGCGTGTTCAAGTTCGGTCCTCGAGAGCCCCTATCCAGCCTGTTTTCCATGTTTCTCTCCACTAACACGCCTGATTCATGATCAGGATCGTTATCAGGCTTCTGCAAAGCTTGCTGATGAGCTGATAATTAGATTCAGCTGTGCTGCAGGAGGGAAACATGGAAAACAGGCTGGATCGAGGACCGAACTTGAGCACCCCTGCTCTACAGTAATTCCCCAGGTAAAATTTACATTTAAATTTTTAACCTATCCTCCATTAAAAACCCACTTGTGTTTTTTTTCTCTTTCTGCAATGCTCTAAGATGGTGTCAAAGCTCTGTCACAACAAGAATTGGTCTCAAAGACATATGTTCACTTGATTGTGAGACAAGCTTTGTATACCAGGGGAAGAGCTATGTTTAGCCTGGGTTGTTTGTGGAAGTTAGGAGAGTCTTTGTCGCATGTTGACATACATACACACATTTACGAGATTTGTTTTTTTAGGGTAAAGTCAGATAATTTTGAAATGATTTGAATTGTTTGTGAGTCCTAGTTTGTGTTATATTTACGGCTTAATAGGCAGTTCTAAACATTTTTGGGTGGCGAATTACTCTGGGGTTTTCACTTCGCTGTAGGGCTTGCAGTTGAGTGAAATACTATACTTTTTTACTTCTGTTTTTTCTCTCTCTCAATTTTTGAGCAGAAGCTGCTAGTGGCACAGAAAATTCACATTGAGGAAAATGAGGACAGGGACACTGGGCTAGAGCAGCGACACTACAAAGAGGATGCAGACTGCATTATGGCCAAAGTACCTCTTGGTGACCTCGACCTGTATGATGGCACTTACATCTCCTTAGAGAGCAAAGATATTCGGTAAGTCTTAAGTATAAAATAAAAGTTCTGTACTTCCTTCAAGAAGCATGCCGTGGGATGTCACTAACGAACAGTGTTGTCTTCACTCTTCTGACTGTTTTGACAAATTGACTTACTATGTTTCTTCCTCTTCCGCTCTCTTGTGTGTAGCCCCGAAGACTACGTGGATTTCCTCTCGGCTCTGCCTCCTGATCTAGAAAAACCAGACTGTGCAAGAGTGTTAGAACTACCTTATAGTATCCATGCTTTCCAACATCTCAGGGTGAGTATTATGGTCAGCTTGTCACCAGTTGCACTGATATCGTTATTCTCAAAAGCTTGTGCTGAAGTTTTTGAAACTGAACTTTATAAATTATCGTGTGGTTAAAAGATATACATATTAATAATTACTATTCAAAGACCATTTTTTCTGGAAACTGTTTACATTTGTTGAAAATGTAGCTGTTTTCTTATGAATAACTGATCAATAATCATGATCCCAGTTAGGGGTGGGAATCTTTTATAGTCTCACGATTCGATTCTGATTTTTGGGTCTGCGATTCGATTCAGACTCGATTTTCGATTAAGAACGATTTTTGATTCAAAATGATTTAATTGACTATGATTTTTGCTTCAATCTATAGATGTGCAAGGAATTGTAATGATCTACTCCAGTCTGACTCGCTAATGCTAATTAGCGCGCTACTCGCCGCACTTTTATCACTCAAAAGAACGGCTCCACACTGCAAAAAAACTTATTTTATTGGAATAACTTGATCGTGACTTTTTCCTTCTCCTCTAATGTGGCTACAACTTAACATTGTATTAAACCACATGGAACCACACTGCCCCTCAGTGGCCAAACCGGGTACAACATGAACAGCGCTACAAATAAAGGCACACACAGACAAAGGCAAGACAGTATAAAATAATTTAAATAATATAAATTTTGAATCGTATTAAATGAGAATCACGATTCTTATGAGAATCGATTTTTTTGGCACACCCCTAATTCCAGTATTAATAAAAAATAATCCAGATTATTATTTTGGGCATAATCGTGCAGCCCTAATACAACTGCATTTGAATGACGTAGTACTACTAAGGAACACATACGTGCTATGCAATAAACTTTTGGTATATGCCATCTAGGTACAGTAATTTCTGGATTCTAAACCCCTATTTTTTTACACTTGCATTGAATCCTGCAGCTAATACAAAAATGCGTCTTATCCATCAGATCACAAGGGGGCGCACTATAAGGGATGTGAAAGAGCGTCAGGCAGAGCAAAACAGACAAAGTGAGCCCAAATACAGTAGGAGAGACAGAACGAGAATGAGACAATTTGCGCCCTCATTATGGAAAATAAAGTAGCGGGAACCCGGTGCGGTAACATTAAAACACCTGCAGCTTACAGTCGGGTGCGGCTTATGTGTAACAAACTCGAGTATTCCCCAAATTTGCCTAGCGCGGCTTGTAGTCAAGTGCGCCTTATAGTCCAGAAATTACTGCACTATGAATGTTAGCAGACATTCTGTCATGTAAAGTAACACATAAGATGTCTGTATTCTTATTGGTGTTTTGTAGGGTGTACAAGAGAGGGCAAACCTCACATCCCCATTACTTTCCAAGGAAGACCCAATTTATAGTTCTTTGTCCCCTAAACTGGGTCACAGTATAGACGTGGTGGGCCATCGCATCCATCAAGCATTACTGAGGGTATGCTCTATTTTTTTATTTTCTTTGGACACAAGCATGTATTGTGAAAAACATTTGGCACTTGGATATTAGCTTTTTGCATTCATATATTTAAGTCTGACAGTGTATTTTTAATTTTTTTGTCAATGTTAGTTTGTGGCTGATGTGTTGTTATCAGGTTTTGTGGACCTTAAACTAAAAGCTACTGATATTGCATCTCCTTTTTTTAAACGACATTTTGCAATAATCATCTTAGTCCAGCTATCAAAAGGGCTACTGTCAATGTGAAATACAAAAACAAATAATAATCATGAGGTCAGAACAGTAATCCAACAAAAAGAATAATGACATGTGTTTTCTGTTCCAGAATACATCATCATGGGTGCTGTACAACATGGCTTCATTCTATTGGCGTATGAAGAACGAGCCTCAAAGGGCAATGAATTGTGTGGTGCGCGCCCTGCACTTTTCCCCTAGGTAGAGTCAGCCTCTTCACAAGGTTTCAATTGAGTGTGTTTGTTTGAGAGCCGTCATATATGTTCATATTCCCACGTTGGTTGTTTGTTATTAGGCAACACAAGGATATAGCCCTGGTTAATATGGCCAACATCCTGCACCGCGCCCATTTCTCAGCAGATGCTGCTGTTCTCGCCCACGCTGCCTTGGACCTGCCCTCGGACCTGTTTACCAGCCACTACACTTTAGGAAACATTTATGCTGTGAGTTTAAAAGTGCCCGCATTGGAGGCAGCAAGGTTCACATTTAATACTATTTAGAGCAAAAATGTTACCACAAAATTATTGGTTTTATTTGTACTCTTAAGTTTAACCTGGTGTATTCACACATGTGCCTTTAGCCAGGTAAGATGGGATAAAAGGGTTTATTATGGAATGGAAAGGGATTTTTATTGTTCAGTCGATATTAAAACTGTGGTTATAGCAATGCACAATTTGACAAATCAGTTTTTTCCAACATTCTCCGTCCTACCAGATGCTCGGGGAATACAACCACTCAGTGTTGTGTTATGAGCAGGCATTACAGGCCCAGCCAGGTTTTGAGTTGGCCTTAAGGAGGAAGCATGCCGTGCTGTGCCAGCAAAAGCTTGAGCAGCGCCTAGAAGCCCAGCACAGGTACGCATGTCCAGGTTTAATGTAATTGCAATGTACATGCATTTATTCTTTAAAAAAAATATTGTGATTCGAATCTGTCATGGTAATTTTATGCACCGGTAAGTACATTGATTTTACACATTGTATATAGTACATTAGTACATTTTTTACTTGGCTCACTAAGCTATAGCTAAGGTTAGCTACTCGTGTAGCTATTAATAAGTACTCCTTTTACAACTGAGTTCTATTCCAACAGTAATGTTGTAATGTGAATTTCTCCACATTGCAATGTGTATTGTTGCAATGGGAGTTTTTTTTTTTTTTTTCTTCTTCAAGTTTACAGAGCAACCGTACAGTATAGGCACTGATACTGGTATCGGTATCACGCGTGTCTATGTGAACTAGTTTGTTGCCATGCACCATTTGAAACCTTTTTTTCCGGGACCATTGTAAGCCTGAAATATTATTTTATTTATTTGCATATTATCTATCTCCTGCTTTATTTCATTACATAGATCACCAACCTCCCATCCCATCCCTCACAGTTAGAAAAGTACCAGTAACTTAAGTCGTGTTTGCTCTGATTAGATTTTTATCGAGCCATTTTTAACAGTAAGAAGATATTTTATCTATAAATAATGTGATAATTGTATTATTTTTCATAAATTAATACCTTTAAAAAAATTAATTTTGGCTAAATTAGTTTTTAAAGGTATTAACTATTAATTGTGGCCTACATGAAAAAATAATGAAGTTTTCAAATTAATTCTGGACAAAATATTAACTTTTTACTGCTGAAAATTGATCAGTGAGTGAAGTATTCCTTTAAGTGCTTAGATTTGACCTTGACTTGAGTTATCCACAACCATATCTTTAGTTTTAAGCAACACTTGAAAACATTGAGTGCGATGTTTCACTACTCCTTCACCTCTAAATGCTAGCTTGTGAGTGTTCTCTATGGTTTTGATGAACTGAGATTGTTTGTAACACAAATGTGACCTGACTGAAGAAAATCTTTATCAACATAAAACTACTAAATTGATGCAAACATCAACATATTACTGGAACATTGCCCAGTTTGACACTTGAATGAATTATCAAAGCTTTTCTCATCTCCTTTTCTCTTTCATTATGCAAATGTAAAAACTCAAGAGGGCAGTAGTGCAAACATGTGATGACAACTGTTCAATACAATTGTATTTGTCGATGTATTTATGGCTGTCTATGTATAGGTCACTGCAGCGAACCTTGAATGAGCTCAAGGAATATCAAAAGCAGCATGACCACTACCTTCGCCAGCAGGAGGCGCTAGATAAACACAAGCTGCTGCAGGAAGAGCAGATCCTGCACAACATTATCCATGAGACCCAAATGGCCAAAGAAGCCCAACTTGGTAAAATTATGGTTTCCAAGGTTACGGGCAGTGATCATATTTTTCTCTGTTATTAATTTAAGGTTCATTTTCAAAACTGGCATAAAACATTTGAGGCCAAAGTTAATGATAATGCGTTTAAGTGATCCAACATTTTTGGCTTTCATATTAACGTACCGGTAATTGTTTTGTCACAGGGAACCATCAAATTTGCCTCCTGGGTCAACGGCAGCGCAGCCTCCATTGCCCATTCGATCTGCCTGTGCGCTATCACCGTGGTGACCTGTTTGAAAATGTTCATTTTGTCCAAGTAAGTGTTGATTCACTTCTCTTGCATGTCTTATCGTATGCTATTGAAGATTATTTTGGGGTTTAAAAAAAGGAAAGCCTGTCGGCAAACTCGGCAATCGAATAAAGAACATTGACTGGTTTCTTTGGCTGTTGCCTCCCTTTCTTCATAGTTTGGCGAAGAGATATCAGTGGCATCCAGTGTGGCACTTGTGTCAGAGCACAGTTCAAATCAGTCAACACACAGCCCTCAGCTCCATCCTTCCGTGTCAGGTGACCAGGATCCTGTTGCCGCCCTCTGGAGCGATCGTCATGATGACACACAGGCAAGACGGATGATTGCAGTTGATTGTAGTTTGTCAACATATTCTTTTTCGCACTTTTTATTTAAATGATTACTTACTGATTGCTTTTGTAACACATCAGACGTATTGTGCATTTTTTTTTCATAATTAGAAACAGTTGCCATCATGCTACCATGTTTTGACAATGTCTTTGACATGCTTTTGTCAAAGTACCCCAAGGCTGAATAATTATAGAATACTCGCCACACCCTATTTTTTGTTTTATTGATAGTGGCCTCTTTTTGAGGGGATGGCCTGTTGCATGCGAGTGAGTCAGCCGTCATCACATCCCTCCTACATTCGAGCCAACGGATTTCATTACTGTGACGACCTGCATTTTGAGCTTTCGAATCAATCGCCTGACCTGTCGATAACTAAGCACATGCTAGGCTAGCATGTGCTTAGTTATCAACAGGTCAAGCGATTAACAGTTGGTCCCCACAAGACATGGATAGGCATGCCTACAAGGCTTCTTCCCTCATGGTGGCAGCGCTTCATCACCAAGCCCCCAAATAAAACATGTCATTTAGTGTGCTGGCCCATGTATGTGGCACAGACCAGAACTCCAGAGACCCAACTATTTTTATGCAAGGAATTAAGTGTCCCCTTTAATTCTTGACATAGTTAAATTTTGCTACTTTACATTAAGCATCATTTTTCAGAAAAAAACTGATTCCACAAAAACTGGATCCATGTTTGTTTGTTTTCTGTAGGATGTACAGAAGTTGTTGTGGCCTCAGCGGGCAGACTGCGTTAGTGAATACCCGAGTGTCCCACCTGCTCACCTGTTGCCGACATACCACCTTTTGTCTGAAACCATCAGTCACAGGCAAGTACATATTCAAGATCTGTGTGTATTTTGTGGGTCTGTGACCGTGTTTCAAAAGTAAAAAATACTATAGTGTATAAACTAATTGTATTCTATCTGTGCACATTCAGCAAAGTGGCAACTCTTCTCTATGGGAGTCGTAGTCCTCCTCAAAAAGTGGTGCTGCCAGAGTGTGGTTCTCCTTCCCAAGTACATTCTCCTCCCCTGCCGGCTTCACTGGACTGGCTTCTGGAAGACAAGATGCTGCCAGATCCGTTTGCCGTCCAGGTGTCTGTTTGCTTGTCTTTTTTTCTGGATGTTTGTAATTCATAGCTAAAATGTCTTATGCATGTTTGCTGAAACATTATCATTGTGTGTGATTACAGATATTGCAGTTGCGGAGTGGTGGCTGGACATTGGAACAAATTGGATCCAGGATTGCCGAAATAATGAAATTAGTAAGCAACACGTCATCCTCCGATATGCTTATCTCGCAATGTGTACATTATCCTCATACATATTGCGCACACCTGACCTATAGCACATAAGCCATCAAAAAACATAGCTCCATATTTCTGAAGCCAAATATTGCTACACTAAGCAGGTATTGTTTTTATAGGACAAATTATCCAGCTGGCAGGTCCACAATGAAGCATCTCTATTCTGGCGGGCCCAAGGTAATGGCAGTCGTGCCCTTCAGTGCCTGCGCCAAGTGTGGCTCAAAACCCCGCCCTCTCACCGCCATTTGCCCCTCACAAATGCTGCTAATTTGCTGCTACATTATGGATTGACCACCCACTCACAAACATTGGTGGTGCAAGCACTTGCTTACAATACAACTGAGGTAAGAAATGCATGGCTTTCTGACTTTCTCTTAATATTGTAGTATTATAGTAGCATTTATAGGTCTGGCCACTGAGCTTAGAGCATAGGTGTCAAACTCCAGTCCTGGAGGGCCGCAGTCCCGCAGGTTTTGGATGTTTCCGTTCTCCAACACAGCTGATATATGATCAGCTCATCAGCAAGCTGTGCATAAGCCTGATAACGATCCTGCTGATTGGAATCAGCTTGTGTTGGAAGAGGGAAACCTCCAAAACCTGCAGGACGTTTGACACCTATGGCTTAGATTGTCACATAGTGGCGTCCATAGATATACCGAGAGACTGTAACAGTCACATAAAGGCATTGAAGTAGACATATTTTCAAAAGTAGTGATAGATTCAGGAATCCTGTTGTAAAACCCAGAAGCCAGATATATACAGGGATGTGGAAAAGTATTGACCCCCTTATTTTGTTTTAACCTATGTCGTTGTTTTAGTCCCGTTTATCACATTTACATTGGTAAGATTTGCCCTGTAGGTGTTTTGGATCATCAAGCCAATTTTAATGTTTCACAAAGACAACTCAAGTAAATACAAAATACTCTTTCTAATATCCAAAAATATATGGCCTTAATTAACCCTTGATGATTTCCAAGAATATTGAGAAATATTATGTAAACTGACAAAACAAAAGTTGGAACTTTTTGGAAGGCTGGTTATATCTAGTGTAAAATTAACAGCATTGATAAAAAAATAAAAATAAAAAATAAAGCGTGTCAGTGTGATAGATTGTGGCTGATTGCTGCTGCACTAGCCAGATTGATATTGTTATTCACTCAAGGGAATTCTCCACAATATCAATCTAGGACTGCTTCATGGTGATTTGCTCGGGAAAGGCGGGACATTCTGTACAATACTTCGAGCAGATTGGACAATGCGGCTTCTTGTACGTGTTTGTTTTGACCAATCACGGCCACGGATGAAAATCTCAACTTCGTTCTCATCGAGGGGGATGGACACAAACATCTACCAGCTAAAAATGCAGGAAGCGCCTCTCGCTGTTCAACATTCAACAAAGAAACGGGGAGTAATTCTGCGAGAACATAATTAATTGCAGCGTCCATTTGTCCATGTTGGGTTTGATTGTTTACCCCGGCGTCCGCGCTTGATGGTTTCGTCACAACTGCATATCACGCCCCAAACACAATGTCGCTCTGTGATTGGTCCGATAGATAGAAATCAACAGACTCGGTGCAAGATGTATTCTCGGGAGTTTGTGAACTCACAAATACCGCGAGAATTCGTCTTCCAGCGCAAGGTTAAGCTTCTTCAGGGCCTGGACCGCTTGTTGTGAGTAATAGAACAATGAATTTTTCTATCTACAAGAACATCCATATACAAGGCAAATCTTCCACTGAATGGCTAAAATATATACATAATTATAAATAAATAAGTAAACAAAATTAATTAAGTTTTTGGCATGGTCAAGTCAAATTCAAGGCTTAATCCAATTGAGATACATTGATATGACCTTTAACGAGCAATTAATGCTCAAAACCCAATGAGGAGTGGGCAAAATCCTTTCACAGTGATGCGAAAGACTCCTCATCAGTTATCGCACATGCTTGATTTTAATCATTGCTGCCAAGGACGGCACAGCCAGTTGTTAGGTTCATGACACAATTACTTTTTCACATGGGGCCATAAAGGTTTGATTTTTTTCCCACCTCTCTTAATAAGTCATCATTTAGAAACGGCTTTTCTTATTTATTTAGAATCTAAATAAATGTCAATATCTTAAAAGACAATCTAAATTTTAGATTGTCTTTTAAGATATTGAAATTGGTTTGATGTTCGGATAAAAACAAAAAAATCAGAAAGGGGACAAATACTTTTTCACATAACTGTCCATTTGTTTATATGTGTATTTACATTGTTAGTAATAGACCTACTTGTGTTCAATAGCAAAACTACATTTAGGTATCTGAACAGCTCCCCTTTCCCTCCCACCAGCCTCACGCACTCCTCAGCCTGGTGAACTTGGAGTTGGCCCAGGGCAATGTGACAGGAGCGCTGGCCTTGTTTCGCCACACACTGATGACAGCCGTTTCCTCCTCCACTTCCTTCTCAGCATTTGCTGCCTGTGAACAGTGTCGCACCAGCATACCTCTTCTACGTTGTCTGCAATTCTATCCATTCCTTTACAACCTTTCTAACCAACAACCCTGTTTCCGTGAGTAACTTTGATGCAAAGAATGTTTTTGTAGAAATTTTTATTTTTTATTTTTTGGTGAGGGAGTTACCAGAAAACATAAAGTCACCCTCTTAAAATAATTGCCCAAGTCATTTTTTTTTCCGCAAACAAATATTTTTGTTTGCCTAAATCAGCTCTTCATGAGGCAAATGGTTCATTTTTTTGTGTGTTTCCTGACAAATCTGAAAAATGACTTGGGTGATTATTTTAAGAAGGCGTTGCTAAGTGATAGAGAGCTATGCATTTATAGCAACTGTGACCAGTCGATAAAATAGCATTTTGCTTTGTATCATTCTTGGACTAAAATACAATTTTAAAAAAAGCTAACATTTAGCACAGGAAGTCATTACTTAACTATAACTTTTACTAGGCCATGGAGCCATGTGTCAGACAGGTTTTCCTTCTCTAATGTTATCCAAGGAAACAAACCACGGTGCTGTTCCTTTAAGCTGTAAAGGTGTCAGTGACTACAGCGTTGAGAATTTAAGTAGTATTTCCCACTTTTGATATGAGCAGACAACATACACTTTATTCATAACAGTCAGAGTGAAGTGAAAAGTGCTTGAAGTCGACAAGTGTTACCACTCAATTATTTAAACCTGCTGGAAATAGCTGAGGCCACAATTAGATGTGTCAAAATATTACTTTCCATAGCCAAATATTGCTCCCACAAAACACATGGAATAAATGATAAACACATGACACACACTTAAGAGTATAAATATTCTCTGATGTGCTCTAGAACCACATCACAGGATATTTTAATCAGGCGTTACAGTTCCTCCCATGTTCACATTCAGAGCAGTTTTCTACCATCAAACAGAACTTGACGTTAATATTCTACTTACATTAATTTTATTGACACATTAAATAATTGAAGTAGATAACACAAATCATTTAATTGTTGCAATTTTTTGTTTAATGACTTTACTTAAACATGTTTTGATCCAGAGGGTTCTGCTTGCGGTGCTGAGGATGAACTTGCCATACCGCTGGAAGAGTGGGGTGGCGGTGAAGAAAAACAGGATGCGTCTTCCGTTTCGGCCATAGAGGACTCTTTGCTTTTTGAAAGTAAGAAAATTAGCTACGGTAGAGACACTGTCAGTGACTGGAAAACTGGGAGGATGCATCCAGTGGGAACCAAAAACATCTGAACTCATTTGGTCCCGAAAACAAATAAAAACTTTCTATTTTAAATATTGCCACACTCCCAAAAGCATATTTATATGTTTTTGTTTTTTTATGCTAGAAGATACAGAAGGCTTTGATGCAGCCTCTGACCGGAAGAGGACGCTTAAAGCGATGGTAGTTATAACAAAAAACGCCCAGCAGGTGGCAGCAGAGTATGAGACCAACCAGGGCCATGTTGCAACAAGCGCTTTCCCCCTGTGTTTTCTACAGATTTCTGAATATTGATGAAACTTAGCCATATTCTAATGCTAATTGGTGCAAAATAGAAACAGATACAGATGTACTTTTTTTCCTGATGAGAGAAGAGACTTTAATCTTTCTTTTGGTAGGTTCTATGTTTTAATAGCAATAGAACACAATATTCTGTGGGCCTTGCAAAATCAGTCAAAATCCAGTAAAACAGCATGGAGCGAAGGGGGTTGCTTCAGTGAAAATAGGTGGGAGTAAACGAGTTAATAAGCAACCATAGTCATACCATATTCATTAGGGGTGTTAAAAAAATGGATTCTGCAATATATCGCGATATTACTATATACGGCCGAATCGATGTTTAAACAAAGTTTTTATGGAAATATTCAACAAAATGTCTTACTTAAGGTTAGGGTTCACACGTTAAGCATGGAAGAATGTTGATGGAACATTAAGCCTTAATACTTTATTTCAATGCTGTTCAAACATGAAACAGATTGCAACAGATTATATATACAGTGGCTCACAGTTAGAAGCCTGAAGTTTCAGATAAATACATTTTCATCCAAATCTTACAGTGTACATGTACAAGTTTACTGATTAGTATTTTCTAAATTTAAGTACCCCTCCAAAAAAATCGCAATCATCTATTTATAAATTTGTATCAGGATTACAGTAATTTCTGGACTATAAACCGCTACTTTTTCCACTTGCATCCGACCCTGCGGCTAATACAAAGGTGCGCCTTATCCATCAGATCACAAGGGGGCGCACTATAAAGGAAGCGCAGGAGCGTCAGGCAGAGCAAAACAAACCATGTGAGCCCAAATACAGTAGGAAAATGAGACAATTTGCACCCTCATTATGGAAAACAAAGTAGCGGGAACCCGGTGCGGTGACATTAAAACACCTGCAGCTTGCAGTCGGGTGCGGCTTATATGTGTAACAAACTCAAGTATTCCCCAAATTTAGCTAGCGCGGCTTTTACTCAGGTGCACCTTGTAGTCCAGAAATTACTGTAATCGGTATCGGACCGAATCGTGATACGGACAAATCGCCAGGTACTAGGCAATTCACACCCCTAATATTCATAATAAACATGGGCCATTTACTTTATGTTTTACATGGTCACATATTGATAACATCTCTGACATGCTTATGGCAGAATACCCCAATTATGAATTACATCACACTTTATACCCAGTGTTTTTTTTAAGCCTCCCAGAACTATTCCTGTTTGGAAGGGGTGTTATTGTCTCATTAAGTAAGCTTTCAGCTGTACTTGGGAACCAATATATATCTCGGGTCCCCAACCACTGGGTGGGTCACTGACGGTTACTGGGCCACACAGAAAGACTGAACAAAAATTATTTTATTGATCATCACGAGAAAAAAGTTTGTTTACTTTTGTAAATCAAGTGCATCTGACTGTGCCTCTGTCCAAACACTCATCCTTGTCACAGGGTAATGGGGAAAAAGCTAAATCATAAGCGTAACCGAGAAAACAAACAAACAAACATGTTTGAAGATTGTTCAAAAAAGGAAAAGGCCAAATAATGAGACCGTAACGGCAATATGGGCTGTCTTTCTTTAGGTACTCAGCTTTTTGCGAGTGATTGTATTTTGTGTTTCTCTGCTAATGATACAGAAGTCATCTTGGACACAAACGGGTCTGGTGAGGCAGCGGGAAAACAGCAAGCTGCTCGCTCCTCTTCAGGGACGCCTCCCTCACTCGCAGACGGAGGGGTCGAAGGTGAAGAGGAGTGGCAGCTGAAGGAAGACCTAATGGGAGCTTTCGAGGGGGCTTTAGATGTCAGTGGCAAACGAGGTGACTTGCGGGGAATCCGGGTGCTGAAGAATGACCGTGTGATGGGGCCCCGTGGTGGAGGAGGGCCCTGCTTTGGAAACTGTGAGGACGACGACAGTTCAGAATGGGTAATGGCACACATACTGCTACTATCGGCCACATAGAATAGGCGGTGTTAATAAACATTGTTTGGCCTTTTTGATTGTGTGCGATTTTGATGTTTGGCTTATCAGATCACCTTTCAAGTGAAGAGAGTAAGAAAGGCAAAGGTGGATGGGACTGAGAATGGGGCCATCGCTGATGATAGCCAGGGTGGGGAGCCAGTGTCTGAAGGGCATTCTGTTCTGGAGATTAGCGGACCAACTATCCCCTCAGCAGGTCCTCCAGGTACCACTAACTTACACCGGGCTGAGTTAAGGATGAGGACTCCCAACCGGTTGAATAGACATCTTAGTCTTTTTCTTTGCCCTGGGCAGGCCGCTGGAGGGACTATACAAGTCTTGGCTGGCCAGGGCCAGAGGAGTGTCAGCGCACCCGAAGGGTGGACCTCACCACTGCAGCAAGCACATGGCTAGCCGTGTCGGCCAAGAACATCGAGTAAGCTTTTATCATGTGATTATTGTGATAAATGTTCCCGTTATCTAACAATGAAGGCTATGATCGCTTGAGCTTCAGTTTTCTCTTGCGCTGACTAATGCAATGGATGGATGGTGCGCTGTAGTGTAGTGACCTTGGCACTCGCTCAAACTTACTTAAGTTCTCACCCTTCAACTTTCAAAGCCAATTATAGAGATTTGGTGTGTCCCTTTAAGAATGGACTCACAAGTTTTTAGTTCATGTCACTCAGATTCTGCCACCCCGGAAGTATCCCATCGTTTAATTACAAACATTCTTAATCGGTCTAATGATGGAGTTTGTTCCTGCCTTGACACATAACCCAAATGTGTACATAAATAGGAATGTATCATCTAATCAGACAATGATCTTTGCTAGCACAGTAGTGATGGCATAATTATAGTATTTGTATGAAAATAATATAAAACAAGCAATGACGTGGCTGCATAAATTAGTTCATTGCAAGTCATTCGTAACCTTAAAGTGGAAGTCAACCTTAAACATTTCTTGACAATAATGTTATATGTGACATCACTAGTCTAAACATGACATTCTGATTAATATTACATTTGTGGAGTGTGAGTTATGACGCAAAATCCAGCCATTTTTATCCATCTCGGGGCAACCATTTTACCACTTGCTGTCGACTGAAGATAACATCATAGTTGCTCAGGGCTCAGGCACCGACCAATCACAGCTCACCTGTTTTCTGAAGCTGAGCTCCGATTGGTTGTTACCTGGGACCTGAGCAACTGTGATGTCATTTTTACTTCTGATATTGATCAAAACTGCTGGATTTTGCTGTTTAACTCATATTCTACTAATGCAATATTAACCAAAATACTGTATTTAGCCCAGTGGGGCTGCATAGAACATATTGTTACAAAAAAGAATTGGGGGGCTGACTTCCCCTTAAACATTCCATTGTAAACCGCTGACCACCTACAGTATACATTTAAGGTTTAGAGGTATGACAGGGATTGACAATTGTATTCAATGCTTCTTCCCCCAGCATCACAGAGCACATCGATTTTGCTACCCCACTCCAGGAGCCAGCTGTGGAGCCTTTATGCAATGCAAACCTTGCTGCCAGTATGCACACCCTCGACCACCTGGCAGGCATGGCTAATCGAGCTGCCATCCACTACACAGGAGAGAGCCAACTCAGTGAGGTAGGCCACACGGCAAAAAAAAAGGATCATCATCATCTCTAAATACAAAAAAATTTGACTATTATCACATTTATCATTTTAATATCCCTGACCTCAGGTCCTACAAAACCTTGGCAAAGAGGAATTCTCTCCCCAGTCTTTTGAGCAGGTGGGGACTCGAATTGCTAAAGTATTAGAGAAGGTAAGTTCAAATTTAAATCTGAAAGAAATACCGGAGTAACCTTTATGTTATTCTGTCATAAAAGGGGGGGAAAACACTTGCTTTGAAAAGTGCTTTTGAGATTAAGATGCACTTTTAAAAAAAAGTTGATGTGTTTCTATGCTGTTGACAACCAAGGCTGCAGAAATAATGCCTCTATAATGCAATAACGTGGACTAAAATCAGACAAATGAATAGGCTTTAAGATCAAAGTGTTGCTCCCTGAAATTCTTTCAAATGACTGAGTGTCAGTGCCTCACGAATACAGAGTAACACAAAGAGACATGGCTGCGAACTCTCGCGCTCTTGTTTAAACACTTCACTCCCTGTGAAACGTGCTTGAATAATTTAGCAATAAGCATTCTTGTTCCGACTGCCTCCGTTCGATGAGGCACAGTTTGTACAACAAATGTCGTTGTATTGCGTCATAGCAATTAAATGAATCCATTATGTGCGGATAGTAAATATTTTTCTCTTAATTATGACTAACCATGACATCAATAGCCTGCTAGCTAACACACACAAACCAACCCTAATATAAAGCTCTATGGATTTTTTTCCACACACAAAATACTAGTTTAGCCTTTGTTCAATACTTCGTTTAAAACCTTTGTTTAAATTAAATGTTTAACTTAAGACATGCTCTCCCCCAGAACCAAACATCATGGGTATTATCCAGTATGGCTGCACTTTATTGGAGGGTGAAAGGTCAAGGCAAGAGGGCAATTGACTGCTTGCGACAGGCCCTCAACTACGCCCCCTATCATATGAAGGTAGGTCATCTTTAGTAACAGTCAATGCAAAATTATAACCGCCTCCAATTAGCTTCTTCTTTTTCTTTTTTCTTTTTAGCACTTTCTTGCTTTGCGGTAGTATGCAACTTCCTCTCTACAGTATTTGATCAACATGAGTTGATTTATGATGGTTTTATATTCAGAACGATAGAAAAATACAGGCTCAAAAGTGAAGTAATTGTATGTGTCCATGAAACTTTACCTTCTTTTAGTTACTCGGGTAATTACGAAGTGCTTTCACAGAGGATAATTCAGAGGAGAGCCGCTCTATGTAAAGCCTCGTCTGTAGGTGTGGGTCAGAAATAATCGATTCTACTGAGCCCTGAAGGTTGTATGGAAGAAAAATGTATATATTTGTCTGTCTGTTGTGGTGAAGAAAAGCTGAGCCAAAAGGCGAAGGTCTCAAATTACCGGTCGATCTACGTTCCTACCCTCATTAATGGTCACGAGCTGTGGGCGGTGACCAAAAGAACAAGATCCCAAAATGAGTTTCCTACCCAGGGTGTCCGGGCTCTCCCTTAGAGATAGGGTGATCCGGGAGGGACTCAGGGTCGAGCCGTTGCTCCTCTGGGTTGAGAGGAGCCAGTTGAGGTGGCTTGGGCATCTGGTTCGAAAGCCTCCTGGACGCCTCCCTGGAGAGGTGTTCCGGGCGTGTTCCGGGCATGTCCCATCGGCGGGAGGCCCCCGGGGACGACCCAGGACACGCTGGAGAGACTGTCTCCCGGCTGGCCTGGGAACGAACGCCTTGGGATCCCGTCGGAAGAGCTGGTCGAAGTGGCTGGGGAAAGGGAAGTCTGGGCTTCCTTCCTAAAGCTGCTGCCCCCGCAACCCGACCCCGGATAAGCGGTAGCAAATGGATGGATGTCCTCGCAAAGTTTTTATGCATGTTAATGTCTTTCTGCTTGGGTCAACTTAAGGGTAAAGAAAGATGGCACCTGAAGTACAAGGTCTACTAAAGTCACTCTTTCAGTAGACGCAAACAAATGCACTCTTTTAATTTTTCCTTGTCCGATCGTGTTGTTTTGAGCAAAAGCTTAAATTTTTTTCAGTACTGGACCCACTGACTTCATGGCATGCGGAAATGACAATGAAATGAGTCCAGGATCAATTCACTGTGAAAACATTGCAATACTGACAAATGAATGAACACTATTTACACAGGAACTTTGTCAACAGTCATGTATGTGAGAATGGTGATTTATTTTCTTTAGCAAACATAATCAAGCAGTTCCTAATGTGTCC
Source organism: Leptonotus elevatus (assembly GCF_054856555.1). Lineage (NCBI taxonomy): Eukaryota > Metazoa > Chordata > Actinopteri > Syngnathiformes > Syngnathidae > Leptonotus > Leptonotus elevatus. Next base: position 21,018,674 of record NC_141241.1, on the reverse strand, counting down.
CCGTGTTAAACAGGATGTTCCACTTATCAGCCTGGCTAACATCTTCCAGAATGCTCGACTGTGGGAGGATGCTCTTACAGTTGCTCGCATGGCTGTCGAAATTACTCCACACTTTGTGGTCAACCACTTCACTCTCGCCAATGTCTACATCGCTATGGTAAATCAATGCTTCTTTCCCCCACACTTGCATCAATTAAGTGGATGTGCCCGCATGGACGCAATGTTTTCTGTCTCTTGGCGGCAGGAGGAGTTTGAGAACGCAATGCGATGGTACGAGTCCACGTTGAAACTGCAGCCAGAGTTCGCCCCTGCCAAAGACAGACTGCGAACCATTCAGTGTTACCTGCTCACCAAGAGGGAACGTCGTCAACCTTAATCAAAGAAGTTGCCATCATGTCCACAATCAAGAACACACAAATGTACTTAATATGCGCAAAAAAAAGAAGTCTTTTTTTTCCCCTTCAGTCAGCCGGTTTAAACCCGAGCTCTTTGAAACACTTAAACACCACAAAGCACAGCTGATGATAATACTTGCAGTTCTGTTCTTCTGACAGTTCATGTTTGCAAATACAGAAGGGAAGTCAAATCTGGCATACGTGCCCCATTGTTGTCGTCGTTTTAGCATACATGCAATAGTTGGCATTAAAAATAAAAGGGAAAACCATAATATTGTTATATTATTACAAAAATACGGCTATACTGAAATGTATGCATCATGTGGCCAGGAAGACTGTGTTGTTTGAAAATTATTTTAATGGTAAGTTTTAATTGATAAGGTTATAAATAATACGTTCTGTCCATCAAGCGATGCTGGGATGGAATGCGCTTCACATCTCGGTAGTTTTCACTTTTTAACAATATACGCCCTCATTGTTTCCGCTCATGAAATGGACGGTTCTTGTCGCACTTTTGTCATCATTCCTATTTGTACGAGACCTGCAAACTGATTTTGCTCCAAGCTAATTGAATGAAAAAAAAGTAGGAAAACGGAATTATGCTGCATTTGCTTCTTAAAGTAATCATCAGGCAAAAAAAAATAAAAACAGATTTCCTTCTGGCCCTCACAAGTGGAGTCTGTATTAAATGATGTACAGTATTAAAGGCCGTGTGTGGATTTCAACTACTTGTTTTTGTGTTATCTCTGCAAAATCAAAATCCCGATTTTACAGCTTGCCCTTAATTTAGCTTGTGAATGTGTTGTCAACATTTTCAACTGACCACATGGTGTCACTCTGACTTTTTCAGCAACCCTTTGTTTTACTTTACATGCATTTACGTTTGAAATGTTAGCGGTCTAATGGCCGCCTGTGATCTTGTATGAAACGAACTTGGCATTGCCATCGCAAGGTCACCTTATATGTCAAATGAGCTAATTGTCTCGAATAGCTTGGCCCTCTTAACGAGGATAAATGATTTTCTTTGGATGCATGCCAATGATTTTACGTCACTGAAACCTGCTGAGGATCTACTTGAGTGTCCATGATGCTTCAAAAATAACCCAAGGTTCTGGTGCTACTTTTAGCACATTTTCAAGGATGCGCCTTGAAAATGGTGCTTACCACGCGGAAAGACAAGGGCAAAGTATATTAGCATTTGGCATATTATTCCATATTACAAAATGTTGGAATGTCAGCACTTTTTAAACATTACTCTTTCTTTTTCTTAACGTTTGCACCTCTGTCTGGTCTAATTAATTCCAATTCATTTAAAATTGTTGAAACATGTTAGTAAAACAAAATTCGACCATCAAATATTTTGTACATGCAAAACGACAACGCAGTGTTTTGCAGAAATAAAAAGTCAATAGAAGAAAAGCTAGTAGAAACCAACCCCTTCGGTGCATCCACACATATAAACACATATGGTATAAAATAACATATATATATATGCTACATATCAATTGGCCCTGTGTCATCAGGAGACATGGCCATCTACAGCTGTGTCATCTTTACATAACTGTGGAAGCTGAGGCCGTGCCCCTGATGATGTCCCCAACGGGAGACATGGATCAAAAAGAATTGGACCTAAAATTGACCCTTGAGGCACCCCACACTCAATTACCTAGAAACTTCAATCTTTGTGAGGGATGACCAAACCAGTTTGGGCAACCAGGAAGCAGAGTCTGTTTAATAAAATCTGGTGTCATTTTGATTCAAGAGATCCATTAGCACCAGGACTGAGTTGATGTGAACCCGCATTATGCCTGATGCCATTTAAAATCTTTAAATGGGCTGTCTTGGTAGGCTACTGTAGTTCATCGTAAACCTGATGGATATTTCTCTAAAATGTTTCTACACAAGAAACATTTTAACTGGTTATAAACTGTTTTTGTATCATTTTATTTTAGAATGGTAAGTTGGATACAGATCGGTAATATTGAGAATTTTGGGGTCTAAATGATTCTTCTTCAGGAGGGGAAATGCATCACCACTGCTGTTTTGAAGGCAGCATGGAAGGTACCCATTTGTGCAGTTTCTTCTCCAGCATTCCTGCAGTTTCTTTCCTTTTTTTTTGGTATAATCCATAGGTTTGGTGTCGCCTACTGTTCTTGTTACATGAACTCATCTTGTTGGTTGGTTCAACTAGTGTGTTTGTTGCCGGTAGCAACTGAGTATAAAAACGCAAAACAGTTTGTCAGTGTTCCGTGTTGGAGCCAATATTTGTTGAATATAGTTTTGGCTTTTTTTGTTTGAAATGGAAATTATGCCACCTAGTGGCCAGGTGTGTTTAAAACAGCACCCTTTATAGTGTGCACGCAACCTCATGAACGAGCCAGTTGATTGAACCAGATACGTTGATTAGTAGTGTGGAAACTTTGTCAACCGCGCCTACAGGCTGCTTTGTTTGATTTTTGATTTAGTGGCTACAGTTTGTTTTGATTTGTATTTTGGATTGTTTGATGACCTGGTGCACACATACATACACAACATACATACGCAATCAACACAATTACATGTCACATACACACACGTCTGAATAAAGAAAATCCAGTCAAGGAAAGACAGTGGCCGGAGACTGAAGTCATCTGAAATAAGTAAGACAAACGAAATGTGGATAGTTTAATTGTTGGATTGTTGGAAAGGAAATTAAGGTTATAACATTCCACGTTTATTCAACATTTCACATAAGGTTGGTAACAGGTGGAAAATGGTACCTCCTAAATCGTCCCTCTTCAGGAGCCCAAAAAAAAAAGAAATGGCAGGATTGCTCAACTATTAACTTTAAATTGTTAAACAGAGCAAGCCATTTTCAACACTTTAGATTTGTCAATAATTTGTCCGAAAGAATCTTTCCACAAGCCAGCCAAATGGCCTTCCAGGTTAACTGCTATTACACAATTTACAGTGTCTGACACTTTCATTTAGTGCTGTCACTATGGAATATTTTTAGAATCGATTAATCTATTGATAATTTAATCGACTAATCTGGTTCATTTTACTTTAGCATTAAAGTGTATTATACAAAAGTATGTTCCCCCTGATTACTGTTAACCAGTGATTGGTGTTAATTTCATAATTTGCATTTGTATAGTGATTTAAAATATATATATTTTTAAGGGGGATTATTGGGATTTAAAAAAACTGATATTTACAAATGTCTTATTTTAATTAAACACAGAAGATAATATTCTTTAATGAAGAACTACATAAATCAGCGAACAATTACTGTCAATGGATTTGGATAATTTGAAATAAAAAAATGGCTCCAAACAATTACTCGATTATTAAAATAGTTGTTGATTAATTTGATCATCCTTTACTTGTCGATTAAACGATTAATTTTGACAGCTTTGCTTTCATTTAATTGGCATATGAACACACCACATTGCTCTGAAATGACCAAAAAAGGGGAAAGTATATATATATATATTTTTTTTTTAATCAAAATATACTGTACGTAGCAAAAATGCACACTTTGACTTTGGTTAAAGGATCCAGGCATTTTGGTTACAATTCTTACGTCGTGTAATCACTTATAAATGAATGAAATCAGATGCTCCATTTTGCCACATGAAAAATCCCCAAAACACACACACACAAACATGCTTTTCATCACATAAAAGACAATATAATATTTGCTTATTTTAATTCATCTCTGCCGAGCAAGACAACAGTCCACTCCTCAAACTGATCATCTCGCGGTCTTACAGCTATAAAACCAAGAAGCATCGGCAGCAAATTCAATTGATTGGAAGGGATTCATTCACAGGCACAAGTGCAACAACATAGCACAAGTGTGAACCACTTTTTCTTTCATGCTACATCCCTCCACCCCCACCCCCTTAAATCACAAGACCTAAAAATGGCACAAGCACAGCGCAGTCTGCTATTTTTAGAATCCAGTAGAAGAACAGGACGCTTGCAGAGAGGCTGAAGCGTATGCACACCGAGCTATAAATACAAACGCCATGCATGCAGGTTCATTTACCCCACCCTTCCCATTCACATTCGAAACCAGCAAACAGACTCCTGCATCGCTAATGTGCATTATTTATTGTTACTCCTTTGGTCTATTCTTGTCCGACAGAACTCTGTGCCAGCTCCGCTAGGAAATGTTTCTCAATGAATAATTGAGCGGAGTTATATTTTTTGACCAGCCCCGTCTTAGCTGCGGTTATAAATAGCTCATGTGCATCAAAGCATGCATGGATTTGTCAGGGACGTTGAGCCCAGCAGTAGGAGCCTTGTTATGTAATAGGCATGTGACTTGGCACACCACACAGCCACTGCATTGAATGAGCCGAGCGTGTGAGGCTCGTACCGATTGAGTGTTTCAGACCGCTTGTATATTGGCAGCTCCGGCAAATTGTTATTTTTTTATTGTTATTTTTTATTTATTTATTTATTTTTATTTTGTATTATTTATTTATTTTTTATTTATATATTTTTATTTTATTTTATTTTATTATTATTATTATTTTAGACAATGTGCACTTTATTGACACACGTCCACACAATAATATAATAGGCTATATAACAAGTGATACATTCAGCCCTTTCATATGTTGGCATGTATTGTTGAATGGGTTTAGTTTTCCCATCCATTAATTGCATGTTCGCCTTGTAAATGTACACATATGAAAGGGAGCTACCCCCCCCCCCCCCCCCTTACTGGTAAACTGCTCCTGTCCAAAGTTTGTCATTTCTTCCCATGCTAAACTTTTGATGATCATTGTGTTATCGTTTCACATCGCAGTTTGTATTTTTAGCACAGCCCTGCCGAGTATAGTAACGGATGTTGCTGCAAGATATTACATAATTGAGTGATAGTGACTTTTTATAGTTGCTGCAGAAAAACAGCGCAGGATCTGATTTGAGTCCAACATGACACGAGTGCGTCGCTTCATTCAGTAAAATGTTACATAATAACCGGGAGGAGAAACTTCCCACAGTGTAAGAAGAACTTTATAAGGATCCAAACAACAGGGTTTGCATTTGTGTACATATTACAAGATATTTAATTTAATTCAATTCAGTTTATTCCAGATTTAGGGAATGTTAATGTTCAATTGTTGAATTCCTTTTATGAACACTCAATTAGCATTTGGGAATGGAGGACACCAATTGGTGAAGCTGTGTAGGTGGAATTCTCTCCGATTCTTGCTTGATGTACAATTTTCGTTACTTTCAGTGGAAGACAGGTCAGGACTGCTGGCGGGCCATTCGAGGACTTGCACTCTTACGACAAAGCCACTGTTGTAACAAATGAGGATTGTGGTTTGGCATTTTCTTGCTGAAATAAGCAGAGAGAAAGAGAGAAAAGGTCATTTCAGCATTTTCTTGCTCTAAAACATTGCAACGTTAATGATGCCGCTACAGATGTGCAATTTACTCATGCTATGGGCACTAACAGATGCTAGCTTTTGAACTTTGCGCTGATAACAATCTGGATGGTCTATTTCTTCGCCGGCCTGGAGGTCATGATGTCCATGGTTTTGAAAAACTATTTGAAAGGTGGACTCGTCAGACCACAGCATACTTTGTGTCGTTCCATCCCAGATGAATTAGGGCCCAGAGAAGCCACATAGGCGGCAGTCTTTCTGGGTTTAGTTGATGATAGAGTTTTAAGTTGCATTTGTAGATGTAGCAACAAATGTGCAACATCTTTCATAAAATGACGCTAGTTTTTAGTGCAGTGCCGCCTGAGAGATCAAAGGTCATGGGCTTTCGATGTTGTTTTTTTGGTTTTGTGTGCAGCGATTTCTCCAGCTTTTCTGAATCTTTTGATGATATTTTAAACCATAGACAATGAAATCCCTAAATTCCATGTTGAAAACATTGCTCTTTCACTGTTGGACTATTTGCTCACACAATCTTTCACGATGTGGTAAAAATCGCTCATTTGTGAACAAATAACTCTTTCAGGGATGCTCCTTTTATTCCCAACATTGACACTCAACTGTTTCCAATTAAACGGATTACCTGTGAAATACTCCTAACAGGTGTTTTTTCAACCTTCCTCAGCTTTCCTAATCTTTCGTTTCCCCTGTTCCATTTTGGAACGTGTTGCAGGCGTCAAATTCAAAATGAGATATTATTTGCATAATAATAATAATAATAATAATAAATAATAATACTTCATTGGAAGTGGGGTCTGCGTGTGTGCACATATATACAGTTGTGCTCTTAAGCTAGCATACCGTAGGCCAATGCAAACGTATGAGCACAACTGTAAATGTACAAAAGCTAAATGTTGCTTCTGATGCAAAAATGCGATGAATTGTCACATGCACATCTCTATTCATGTCGACTTAAACCTCTGAAAATATCAAAAAGAATGGCCACAGTATTTTGAATCTTATGGGCATTAAAGCTTTTTCTCATCATACAGTTGTGCTCATAAGTTTACATACCTCTAGGGTATGTTCAGCTCACCCAGAAATGTTCAATTATCGGCCCATTATGAATTGAGCCTTCTCAGTTAAAACAGCACATTAAGCCAAGCATTCACTCTCACACACTAAGAGTCACTAAGTGGGAATCAATCACACATTGACTGGCTCTAAACTTATTAAAACCTGCACGTGCATTATTTGCCGTTATAATTGTGACATGAATAATATTTTTTTTGGGGGGGGGGGGGGCAGCAAAGCAAAAAGTTTGAGACTACAGCATAGTAAATGCAGTTTCAAAATCAGCACCACAGACAGCTCCACTGCATCCCCCCCCCCCCCCCCCCCTTAGTAGCAATGTATTTAACCAAGTGGGCACGTGAATCACAATGTGTACAATTATGGACACTATTTTACAAAGCAAGTGGACACTTAAAAAAATAATAATAAAGGAAAGCCTGCAAGTTTGCTGTTGAAAATCGACTCATGGCTATACTTGGATTTCATATTGTTGTACACAAGTCATTTTTCAGTGATTGTATTTGTGATCGCGTTATTATTATTATTTTTGCAACAAAGGAAGCCACTGAATGCACTCATTGGACTGCCATCTATTTTATCGACTCTTTGTCATTGGTTTATTTACAGAGGCCGATGCATTCAGAGCGATTGACCATTCACCATGCGCCTGTCCTGTGTACAGTAGTAGGCCACCTTGAGCAGAGAAAGCCGCAGCGGCATGCATGTTGAGGATGGGAGTTAAAAATAGCATCATCAGTCGGCCAAGCGGCGCTCCGTTACTACGCGTTTCAGCATTCTGCCCTGTGCAGGGGAAAGCAGGGGGGGAAGGGGTTGGGTTGGGGGTGGAGGGGTCCGCAGCCTTCCACCTCTTTCCGTAGCTCTGCATCATCACACATGAAGGAGGAGGGGGTCAACACCTGGAGTGTACGTGGGTCTGCTGGAGGGGGAAACCCGACCTGAAGGCTTTCGTATTTGTCCTCATGACGCTGACGTGTTACAAGCTCCCAAACACAAGACACGCCTGAGGTGTGCGCAAATAATACAATGGCCTTTCCATTGTTGAGGCAGAGGAGGAGGGAGGGGGGTCTTTAATTTTAGTCACAGCATCTCCCTTCTTTTGTCTTTTTTTGTTTCTGGTGCATTTTTTCTTTCTTTTGCCACAGCGGGCTCACAAGCTGTGCAAGGGTGCTCCTGCGTCCGTCTTCAAAGTGGGAGATTCTCCACCTGACGTCAACACTGACGCAGCCATCAAGAGAAGGAAGTCGCTTTTCTTTTTGCCATTTCGTGAATTGTGCTGAATGTTAGTCGTGTATTTGAGTATTACTTTTGTTTTGTTTTTAAGCGCTAAATGTAATGAAGGCATCTTAAATCTGCAGAAGATGGGCATGCGTTTCCACACATTGTGTTGTGCACGCGCAATAACCATGCACGAGAGAGAGGGAGGGTAGGACGGGGGTTGAGGAGGGTAAAGGGGCGGGGGGTGATGAAGGCTGCACGCACGAAATTCCTCCAAGGAACCTCTGCAAGCTTTTCTTTTTTTTTTCTTCTTCTTTTTTTTTTCATCACGCGCGTGCTAAAAATAGAAACAGGGTTGGATCGTGATCCAGAAATAGATAGGGGGCATCACTCCTATAAAAGGCACACCATTCAAGAGTACAGTGTGTGCACAGTAGGAAGAACCGAAAAGCACGAGCACATTTTAAAGCAGAGAGCAGTTTTATTTTCTTTTTCCCCCCTACTGCATGGTGACACTCCTCAATCTTTCATGGTGAGTATTGTGGAAATGTTTCTCTTCTATCTTGCATCTTCCTGTCAGATTTTGCATCATTTGTGCAATTTTCATTTTTGATTCATGCCATTGCTATGTGTAGAGAAGTAAATGATTGTTTGGGGGTTTGTTTGCAGAAAGGGAATCCTATTAGGAATAATACGGGTGATTTGTTGCATGCATTGCCAATTTGCTGTTTCCAGCTCCTTAATGGAAGTATGAGTATATTTTGAAGCGGCTGCATGCTTTTTTATTTTTTTGGTCCCGAATGGGGGAGCTATCCTGCCTTTGTGGTGCTGAAGTGCTCTTTACCACAACATCCGTATAATACATCACTCTGGGCATTACAGATGCATTCAGTACACTTCCATTGATCACACAACATATTTAGGGTGTATTTGTTTCAATTGCTTTTCGATTATTTGATTTTTTTACTGATTCATACGTGATCACAAAGACCCTGCGTCTTATTGAGGTGTTTTAGGTTGAACCCAAATGAAATAATCCAATAAAAAGCTGCTCACCGCCTCAAATAGATCTCGATAGTGACATTCGAGTCCTTATTTGCATTTTTTTGTCCTTTTGTGCGCGCTGAGGCTTGAGTCGTGACTGCTGAAAGTGAGCACGCCGTGTGCTGCGTCAGTGGCGTCTGGCTCCGTTGAGCTCGAGACAGATTTTAGGAAGGGGGGGGGGGGTAGCGGTGAGGGATGGGGGTTGGATCGTGACCGGCTGGAAGACACGTCCACGCATGAAAAGGCTTAGATGGCTCCCGTGGAAACAGAAACATGAGGGTGGGGCCACGTTTTTTTGCTATCAATTTTAGGGTCAAAAATATACACAGATGACATAAAACTTGAATAATGGGTCGAAATTAGTTGAAAGCATTAAATTCAAACAACAGAACCTCCTTCAACATATAGAATACAAGAGTGAAAAACATAACTCATAATGTATACACTATGACTATCAGGCGCTTTACAGCTGCTGATCGGTGCTCTTTTCTGATACATTCCTATTGGTTGGTGACAACTGGCTCCGTCCAATGGAATCAAAGGAAAGCCACAGCTGTGCGTGAATGTCCACAATGCTTTTATTTATTTATTTTATTTTATTTTAAATAACAACACTGGGTAACTGAAAAGCAGTGCCGATCAGTGGGCTTGTCACACACACCCACACACACACGCACCCACACACACACACACACACACACACCCTTTCCAGAACCACAATGATAATGATGATGATGATGATGACGAAGACCAGAGGAGTCATGGACCAGAAGTGGATCCGGGAGTTGTCCGTCACAAATCTTTTTGCGGTCTGGGCTTGCTGTGCATACATGAAGATGGGAAGCCCTTACCCCAAAAAGCATTTGTGGAGGATGCGAACCTCGTTTTACAACACTGCCATACCGTCTGTCTGTCTGTCTGTCTGTCCGCCTGTCTGTCTCTCACACACACCTGATGCAAAAGGGTGTCTCGTAATAGCAGTTAACAGCAACACACAATCATCTTAAAAGGGGGCTCTCTGCCCCAATGTTCCCCAACTACTGTGGGCTAATTATTGGTCCTAGTGCTAGTTAACCTTTGTAACCCTTCCAGGGCCCAAACGGTACGTTCCCAACCGTAAGAGTCAGCAGTACCTTTGAGGGACATTGTACAGAATACCTTAAATGATTTACGTGCATGGCTTGTCAGGTGTTATGCGCATGATGTACCAAATCCTGCAATTTTTTTCTTTGTGTTGTGGTGTAGTTTGATAGAAGAACAGATGTGGGACAGGTGGTCTATTACTAATAATGTCACTGCAAAACAAAACAAAACATTACTATAATAATAAAATGTTTTCATCAATCCCGCAGCACCAATTCTACACTGCCAATCTTAATTTGTTAAAGATATAATTGGATTTTATTCGTGTGTGTGCACTTAAATTGCTCCAAAAGGGTTGATGTTTTTGTTTCATTTATAATACACTTAGTTAGGTTACACGAGCACTCATCTAAGTTTCATGTATAAGTCATCATGAAATTAATCTAAATAACTACACATTTGATATCAAGTCACTTTAACTACTGACAAGGACATATGGTGTGTTATACATTTTCCACAATTTCAATGTTCTGTTAACAGCAATCTTCATTAAAATGTGTATTTTTTTTCAGTGCATTTTTTTCAATGCTATATTTTTTAAATGATCAAATATCGTACATTTTACTGTTTGTGAAACAGGTTCACACACACGCTTTTGGAGATGATGTGGCTCAAACCATCGGAAGCTCAGAATGGAAATGGTGCAAAAAGAAATGTAAGAGCCAAACCTGTCTTCTTAATTGTATACTATGAAATACTTTATGTTTGCAAAATATGACATCTAAAACAAATATTTGGCATCTAACACTCAATTACATCTTCCGCTGTTTGATGATGTTGTAGTTTTTTATACTCTACATCCACTTTTCAAGAGGATAATTTTATTTTTTTGGGCAAATCACAATTTTTAAAAACATGCATTTGCTTTATTGTTTTGTCCTATTATTTTTATTCACACACACCAGTAAAACACAGACGTTATGTTGCTATATATATATATATATATATATAAACATTATTTCAATCCCCCCAAATTCACTTGTAAGCTATTTTCTGTATTGAAAAATATTTTCCTAAACTCACACATTTCAAAGTATGCAGCACAGCCTGAACTTCTCCAACACGAGGAATCTCATCAATCGTTTCATGACATTGTGTGTGCGTGTGTAAAGGAAAATTGAGGTTGATGCAGAGCATGTGTGTGACCTGTGGTTGTTTTTGCTCTTGTCGGACAGGTGAACGCGAAGTCGATGAAAGGAAAGAGGGTTGACGCACAAACATTCAAGTTCCCCTGCTGGAATAGAAACGAGGGAACATCGTATGGTAAGTACGAGAAGAGGCTGAGAAATGTCATGAAGATGTTTTATTGGAAGGAACATTGTCAGTTTTGTTTTATACTTATTGTATTAATGTGTTATTTTCCTATTTTTGTATTTACAGTTTTCTTTAATAAGTATATTAATACGTTTTTATGAGCATCATAATTTGTGTGCAGAGTGCATGTGTAATTTGTAGAATTTTTTTTTATTGTATGTTGCTACTTTCTTTGTCACACCCATGCTGAGTATGTGAAAGAATGACAATCATTCATAATCTTACATATGAATTACTTTTTATTGCAATTTTTATTTAAAATAAATGAAACCCATGATTTTTTGCCCCTTGTTTTTTTTACGGCCTTAAATTCTGCTAAATTCCTTTCCTTTTTTGTTTCTGGAGCATTTGTTTAGTTTGGGGGCTTTCGAGTTTAATTACTGCTAAAATAAACCCACACCTTGGACTGTGTTTTCATATTTATGTATAATAATATCCGATAATCCGAGTAACATTATCATTATGTATCAAACATGTAGTAGTTAATAAATGATTTCAAAAAGCATTCATACATGGTGTATTGTTTTATTTATCTTATGGATATTTTTAACTCATTCACTGCCATTAACGGCTATAGACGTAAAAAATTAATTTGTATTTTATTTCTATTAGTTTAAAAAAATTCTACTTTTGTTAACAAGAGTATGAAAAACTATATTTTTTATTGTACATTTAGAACAGATATAAAACTTTTGATTAATTGTGAGTTAACTAGTGAAGCCATGCGATTAATTACGATTAAAAAAAATTATCGCCTGACGCCCCCAATTTTTCATAATCTTTAAGTCGCGTCAGGCAATTAACATTTTTAATTAATCACACATTTTATATCTGTATTTCTAGAAAAAAAATTCTAGTTTTCATACTCTTGTTAACAAAAGTGGATTTTTAAAAAAAAACTAATATAAATAGTTCAAATGAATTTTTGACGTCTATAGCCGTCAATGGCAGTGAATGAGTTAAAGAGAAACTGTTCTTTCAAATTTGTGTTATTTAGCTAAATTGATTTAATGCAGATGTGCCCATTTAGTCACAAAATGAACAACAACAAAGCACACATCCTTTGAAATCTTACTTTTAAAAAAATCAATAAGGTCCACTTTGAAATTAAATAAAGAAACAACTGAACTATCGTGCCAGCCAAATGTGCTGAATTTCACAATGTTGATGGACCTTTGAATGCACATGCATAAATGAGCTCTGCATTGTTCCGTCAACATCACAGGTCGATCCAAGAAGGACTTCCTCATTCACACTCACTCCCATGTGGGATGGGGACCACTCCTCTCATGTATGCGCCTGCAAGCGCCTGTGGTCATGAGTGGCAGTTGCTGTGTTTATGGGCGGGATGGTGCTTTCATCTAAATTTCATTCAGGTTTCCTTTGAAAGCTCAGAGGCAAACAGTTTAGACTCCTGTTTACCGTTGCTGCATTTCTATTTTTAGAAGCAATGCTCTTATATAACGCTCGAGCTCACATTATGGACCCATGCTGTCTGCTCTACTTGGCTGCATTTTACATAGTGGACGTCGGGATACTCATTTCTACTGATTTTAGAAACTAACAGGAGTCAGTAAATGGAAATGAGCACCTTCCCCCTCCTCTCCCTAAAACTCACAAAAATAAAAGCATGAAATGAAAAGCCCACATTACATTTTTGCAGATCTTTGCATGCTGTGCTTTGTTTTGTATCCATGATAATTAAATGTACAAAAATGTCACATTTTATGCATCCATCCATCTATTTTCTGTGACGCGTATCCTTATAGGTGAAGAAAAAACTTGTATCACTGACTATTAAGAACTTTTATTTACAGCAAACATAAAAAAATGAAGTGGACAATATAAATGCAATGTTCGATATAAGCGGTTTCACATCACAGTTTGCGAGGCTAAATTAGCATTTTATACCTCCTCAAAACACATTGAACTGATAGGAGAATCAAATCTCCAAGATGGGTCCTGAAATGTATCCATCGTTATGATCAGTCCTCCTGTTCGGAGCAGCATTGATGAGGAAAAGACATAGAGAGTTAAATTGATTGAATCAAACTTCAGTTTTTCTCATAACTCATATTTTCAATTGACAGATATATTTCTTTATTTCCACATTTAAAAGACAAAGGCTCAAAACTATTTTCAATACAATGACAATAATGCATCGAAAGATATTGCATTGCATTGCACCATCATAACTATTCTATTTAATATTTACTAGGGGTGGGCATCTTTTAATGTTTCACGATTCGATTCAGATTTTTAGATCTGCGATTCGATTCAGAATCAATTTTTGATTAAGAACGATTTTTGATTCAAAATGATTTGATTGACAATTCTTTTTGCTTCAATCGATAGATGTGCAAGGAATTGTAATGATCTACTCCAGTCTGATTCACTAATGCTAATTAGCGCGCTACTCGCGGCACTTTTGTCACTCAAAAGAATATCTCCACGCTGAAAAAAATCATTTTATTGGAATAACTTGATCGTGACTTTTTCCTTCTACTCTCTAATGTGTCTACAATTTGACAGTGTATTAGACCGTGAGGAACCACACTGCCCCTCAGTGGCCAAACCGGGTACAACATGAACAGCGCTCCAAATAAAGGCACACACAGACAAAGGCAAGACAGTATAAAATAATTGAAATAAAATCGATTTTGGGACATGTAAAATCGATTCTAAACCGTACTAAATTAGAATCTCGATTCTTATGAGAATACATTTTTTGGCACACCCCTAATATTTCCTAGTCTTTTAAACTATGCATAATAAGAAACGAAAGAAAGAACCTGCTTCGTATAAATACATATACTATACTATTTACAAGCATGCTGGGAAGTGCTTGGCTTCACCATCACTGCATTGCCCCCACCGAACAGGCAGCTGTCCTCACCTCCACATGTTGACGACAACCAGGCCAGTAGAACAGGAAGCGGAGACGGGGTTGGCTGCCGAAAAGTGTCCAGTCCCTGCTGAACCATGGACCAACTGAAGCACCTATGGCCTTAGCTTGCGAGGGACGAGGAGCTGGAAGACAAGCCCGATTTCTCACATGCTCCTCCAGTGCCGATGGAGAAGATTGCCTCGGGTGACTTTGTCTCCAGGTCCAGCATGGACACAGCTGTCCATGCAGGTTGCCAGCCATTTGATGTCCTTTGATCATGTCTGTTGTTTGAACTTGTGGAGTGACCAATAAATATTTACACACGCATAAGGGAATTTATTTGTGTGCATATTGTGATATTAGCGCGGCATACATTGACTTAAAGGAGAACTCAAAAGGAAGTCAGACTCTTGCTCCACCCCTTACTAAGATTTGAAATGGGCGCTCAAAGTGGGTGTTACCTGAAGGACCGTTTGGTTGCGAAAGGGGAGAGGGTTGGGGCGTGGTCTGGCTGTGATTGACAGCAGCAACTCGCTATATTAAGGAGGCGTGTACCAGATTGCAGTATAAGGATGAATTCTAATGCCTTCTGAAAATTGAAAATATTTGTATTGGTTAGGGGCGTAACATTTTACAAAAATACAAAGTCACATTTAGCAACGCTTCCACCAACTGTATTTGGCTGGGGTAACAATATGAGCAGTAGGTGGCAGTAGTGTTCATATCGTCGCTATACAATGTTGAAAAAAAACTAGCAGCAGAAGAAAAATATCCAATCACAGTTCGTCAAATTCCGATTAGTACTACCAACGCGGAAGTTACATATTACGCCCGTGTGCGAGACAGTACTTGCACTTTGTTCTGTGGTTTAATGAAACGTGTCTATAAGCGAGGCTCGTTTATTTATAAGGAAACACAGTCGGTGTACGTTTGAGGCAGGCATGTCGCCCAGTGAAAATGCTGTGCTTCGGGCCGTGGAGACGCCGCTGTTCTGGCTCGGTGCACTGACCGCGGCCTGGCTGTCGGTGTGTTCCGTGTATCGGTTGCTGGCCGGGATTAAGGTGTGGGTGCTGGGCAACGGACGCCTGGTGTCACCCGCTAAACTTGGCAAATGGGCAAGTGAGTGCTGTCATAGTTGTTGCGAGTGTGTTTTGTTCTTGTTGTTGCTTTACTTCTCTACTCTGAATGCGCTTTTAAGTAATATACATGTATTTGCAGCTTGACTTATTATTTACACTTTGATTTTATAACAAAACTGCTACTAATAATATATTGGTCACATGCAATCTTGTCAGAGACACTTTACTGGTTATAAACGGCGAGCGGAAAAAAATACAAATTGTGATGCAATACAACAACATATTTTGTCTACGAATCATATGGTAAAAATATTTATTTTCATACTTTTTTGAAAACAAATCGTTTTTATTTATCTAGAGTAGATCAAGTTTCAACTTTATTTGTCACATTCCCACCTGACTATCTCAGAATGTCCTGTAAAAAACTAACGTAAAAAGACACACTTGAGGAAAAATATTAGGCCTTTGTTGTCAATATTTTTCTCTTAAAAAAAATTTTCCCCAGATAGTGCTATTTAAAAATGGCTTTTCAGTGTATGATGCCAAAAACCGTCTAAACTACCGTTCATTCAGTGATTTTTCATGAGAATACTATTGACAGTAGAGACCTAATATTTTGGATTTTTCCTATCAACAAGTATATATCCTTACTAGATTTGTTTTCAAGAAATTTTGTGATGGTCAAGTGGTAAGATTTTATGGAATGACCTCGTCTGAAAAAGAAAGTAGGTCTGGACAGGCGTCCATAGACAGCGATTTGGCACTGGTCGAAAACAGGCCGGCCAATCAAATTCGTCTATTTGCGTGACGTCGTCTTCATGAGCAACGTCACGCTAAGAGTGACTCATGACACCATGAATCTTCAAGTTTTTCCCGCAACAATGACATAAGTCATTCAATACTGTCTCTCTTCGGCTAGTAGCCATGTTGGATTTTTACTCTCTCAGAAAAAAACAACAACAACAACAACAACTTGAACGAGTCGCTTTTCTGACATCACGTTCGCTCTTCGCTCATTGGTTCATTCCACTGTCTGTCAGCTCAGGTTTGCTCCGCCTCAGAAATGTGACTGATAAGGCGGTTGACCAGACTCACTCTCCGGCAAAGCCGCGAGTGAGTCTAGAGTTCCATGGTAGGTGTAACCAGGAGTGAAAAATATCTACACAGGTCTTGACAAAAACTTTTTTGCTTATCAGCCACTTTAGCTTGTGGTTTCAGCCACTCAGCGTTTTCACTAGTTGTTGGATAATCAGGGTTTTGCATAACCAACTTTCTCACATCCGGTAAAACGGGTTGACGCACTAAAGATCAATAATCTGGAAAATTCTGTATATTTGGGTTATCATTTTCTGATACATACCGTTGTTTGATGAGTGGTGAACCTGCAAAAAAGAATGTAAAAAGAGGGAACATCTTTTTCACGGCCCTGTATATAAGCAATGTATACACATGACTAATGAAATAGACAAATGAGCATTAAACGCCCCTTTTATTGAAGACTCTTGATGGCGTATGAAAAATAGAAAGGAAGGTAAGAGAGAATTAAGTATAGATCTTTTTTTTTTAAGTCCATTTTTGTGGTTTGCTACAAGTTCTTTCTTGAATTATGTTGTGCATTGGAATGCTTTCTGTGGGTGCCTGATTTTAGGTAAGGAGTGGCTGAATCACACGGGCAGGCAGATGAGTTCGGACCATTTTCAACTGTCGAAAACTAAGATGTACTAAACCTTTGACAAAATGGTCGAAAAATGAGCCATACAAAAAGCATGGACTACGAAAACCGAGGTTCCACTGATGTGTTGATTGTGGTTTTTAGATTCAGACAATGAAAACCGTGAGCATAAATACTACACAAAATGACAGCTCAGAAATGTTATAATTGAAATATTTGGGTAAATATATATTTTTTTACCCCATTGAACACAATCTACAGTATTTTATTTTTAAATAAAATGTAGAGTAGTCGGTACATTAGAATATGTGCATCATATTAAGCTTAAGTAAATAAATAAATGAACGTTAACTGTCTTCTGGTTTTTATTCTTCTTAGAAAAATGCAATAGAATGTTTTTGTGAAGTTGTTAAGCCCTAATTGTAGCGCAGCGTGTTTTTGTCTCTAAATTTCTGCCTTGATATATGGCTAACCTCTCTCTTCCCCCTCCCAGTAATAGTAGGCGCCGTGTTTCCATGGGTGCAACCATAAATGGCAACACTGTGGCTACTCACACTGTTGTTGCTGCCGGTCACCATAACTTTGTTGTTGCCGGTGCCGCTGGCATGATGCACACTGCTTCTGTAATCCATCTGATATTCTGCTTCTCCTTTTCCCTGTGTCTCTCCTCCACCTCTCTGCTTCAGCTCCAAACCTCTAACACGCTCTCAATCCAACCAGTCAAGTTTCGTCCTTAGAGGGATTTTTTTCCCGTCTTCTCCGTCCGTCCCCAAGTGCTTGCTCACGTGGGCTTCAGTTAACCTTTCACTACCGTTGATGACTATGGATGTCTGGTTGGTAGTGGATATGTTGTTGTTAGGTGCGGAGTGTAGTTCTAGACCTGCTTCATGCGCAAAGTGTTTTAAGACAACAATTGATGTGACTTGGTGCTATATAAACACAATTGAATTGAATTGATTACACCAGCAAATATAATGTTCTCTTTTGGTTTACTACAAAAATAAAACCACACAGTCAAAAATCTGTATTTTGAGCACGACTCGTACTTCTTACATGTTATTTCACGGTCTTTGATAACACTCAATATGACTATTTGTGTATTTTGTTTATAGTTTGCCGAGATTCACAACTGCATTCTGTAATATGACACTTTTTTTTTTAAGCTAACCACGGTGACCAGAATATTTGATATACAGTTCATTTTAGTAGGATGTACGGTGCCATATTACATTACTGCTAAGTTGCTAACAGTAACTTTTAACGTTGACAATGAAAATTGGTCTTTAATTAACTGCTTATCCTCACGAGTGTTGTTGAAAGTTTAAACAAGATGTCTGAATGGGGATGCTGCCATTTTTTTGTTAAAGCTGCCCAATGCAGAAAATCACATTTTGAATCGCTACTGCCACATGTGGCCAAAAAATGAAACTGCACATTCCCGTCTTACATTTGCAGACAGAGGGTGGGTGAAATATACAAACTTGAATCCAGTCTGAAAACTATTGGCCAGAGGTTTGCAGGAGTACCCATTGTGAAAAGCTAAGGTGTGAATCATAAAAAGACTACTTTAAAGATATTTTGGGCAAATTCCTCCATAGGACAGTGTAATGTAACATTAAGTAAAAAAAATTGTGATTGGATTAAAGAATTGGCATTCAGAATAAAAGGGTCCATTGGTCAAGAGTTCCGACAGACGTGGATTTGAGTGACATCTGGTGCTGTAAACATTAAATATTGTCAAAATAAGAAGTGGATGTAGGCTATATTTATCCCCAAGTAGCACCCACATAGAACTCCGTTTTGTAGTCTTTACGCAATTCTGTTAAATGACCATTAAACTGTGATCAATACGTTCTCTTGCTGACGTAATATTAAAATCATTGACGTGTTGTGAGCACATTAGTGTGTTGGAGAAGTCAACAATCTTGAATGTGGGTTGAAGTCTCCTTTCATCTCTTTGTGCAAGGCTAAAAATAGAAGCGCAGCAAGTCTTTTTATTTCTTTCTTTCTTTATTTTTAAACATTTTTGATTACGCATGCATAGCTATTCAGGATGCGCAGTGAGGCAAAGCAGTGAGCCCGTTAGCCTCGTTTGCTTCCCTCATTCACAAACTTTGCCTGACTCAAGTGGATGAGATTGAGCCGACAGCTTCATTATGTAACAGGACTTGAGCCATTCATAAATGAGTTTCACGTTGAATCCTTGGGACCCTGGTTCATTGGTCCCACTATCTCTTTGCGTGTGCGTGTGAGAGAGAAAGCTTCTGATGCACTTTGTATCGTAGTTGAGTCATACTCATGCACTTGAGTGTCCTTATCTGAAATAACACTTAAGTTCCTACACGTCTATGATATGAAAAAAACCCACACACACGCACACATAGGGAATACCCACATATTCAATCATCTTGATTCATTGATTTTAAGGCACAATTCGCTGAGTGTGTTGTGACAACTCGCCATTGTTTCAGATTGTCTATGCAATTGGGTGGTGCATGAGCACGGACGGGGCTTACACAGTGATGCTTCTGTTGCTGGAAAAGGATCTGGTTGTAACACAATGCAATGCCTCACTTGAGGTACGTTTAGAAAAGTTCCCCGTTAACAAGAATTCCATTCCTAACATTTTTGCCCTGAAATGCAAAGAAAACATTTTCCTTCAAATCTGTTTGTGACACATTTTGTTTAGTTTCACTTTGCGTCTGCTGCCATTGCCAATAAGAATTTATTCTCTTTTGACTTACTTAGATCAGTACATTTTAAATAAATAGAAACATTTAAATTGCAGTATTTTGGGGGGCTTCACTTCAATTCAATCCAATATTGATTAAATATGGAACGGAATGGAATTCTTCTTAACTCATTCACTGCCATTGACGGCTATAGATGTCAAAAATTCATTTTTACAATTTTTATTAGTTTAACATTTTTCCCACTTTTGTTTACAAGAGTATGAAAACCTAGAATTTTTGTAAGTTGTATTAGAACAGATATAAAATTTGTGATTAATCGTGAGTTAACTAGTGAAGTCATGCGATTAATTACGATTAAAAATGGTAATCGCCTGACACCCAAATTTTTAATAATCTTTTCTTTAAAAAAAAAGATTATTAAAATTGGAAGCAAGAAATTACAATTATTTTATTTTATTTTAAAAAGAAAAGATTATAAAAAATTAGGGGTGTCAGGTGATTACATTTTATAATCGTAATTAATCGCATGACTTCACTAGTTAACTCATGATTAATCACAAATTTTATCTGTTCTAAATGTACCCCCAATTTTTTTCCCTAGGTTTTCATACTCTTGTTAACAAAAGTGGAAAAAAAAGTTAAACTAATAGAAATAGTTAAAATTAATTTATGACGTCTATAGCCGTCAGTGGGAGTGAATGAGTTAAATACGAAGGACATAATAAACAAAATAAACCAGATGCTTAATTTCCCTCTCGTCTCCCCCTAAACAGTTAATTTTCTAAAAGGCCTTAAAATAACCCATCTTCTGTTTCCCTCTCATTGTGCTTTCAGACTCTCTCCCACTCCTTTTCTCTGTGCTATTTTTAGTTGCCCCTAGGATCTCCTGTGTTGATGTTTGTCATTTTCTCTTTCACGATCCCCCCCCTCTCTCACTTACGTTTGATCGCACTGCAGCCCTGGAGAATGCTTGGCACCTCAGCACCATCTGTACTCTAGAAGGCCACACAGACGGGAAATGTGTACAGCCGAGGCTACGTGATGGTTGAAAAGGAGCCTTTTGTGTATAAAAAACACAATCCTGTATTTTAGCTGCAGCAATAAGAGTAAAAATAGCTACACTTGTGATTTTTGCGGTACAGTGGACCCCTACATGTTCCTTTTTCTGTAATTATTTGCAGACGTTTCTGGGGCAGTGTACTTTCAATAGTATGCGTGTAGTATGTATTTTATTTTAGCATCTCTTTAATTGAGACACAAATTCGGCCGCTGAACCAAACCTCTCCTCAACCAAATTATGCAGCAAAGGCAGAAGGTTGTGGAAGTTTAGCATGTACGTTTACTCACTGACTCCACTATCACCCCCAACTTGCTCATACAGTCACAAATTGAACATTGTATTTTAGCGTCTCCTTAATTAAATGGCTCACTAGCGGACCCTAGAGGGCACTTTGCTGCTTCAGGATTCTTGCTGATAAAAAGTTGTTTTTTTTACGTATGTGACATTGTTTTTTTCCCCTGCCTTTGTTTTGTTTTCTGGTATTATTTTCTTTAGTGAGAGTAAACTGAAAAGTATGTGAGCATGAAAGCAGACAATCACTCTGGGGCCCTTTTACATCACACAAATTCAGTGTACTATTTACTATTCTAATCATAATAATGAATTGAACTCAAAGTCAAATAAAGCTAAACATGGTTGTCGCATTAAAGATACACAGAGTGATTAAAATGTTGTTTTAAATTGGCTCTGTGTAATTCTCTGCTTTATTGGAATGTGTTGCCCAAAAGCAGTTTTGATGAGTAATGAATACCATATATTTTCTCCATTTTATGTTTGTATTTGACTTTGATGACATTACTCAATGAATTGGAATTAAGTCTCCTTAATTACTTTTTTTTTTTGTCTCCTAGTTGTGACGGGAGCAACAGATGGAATCGGCAAAGCCTATGCAGAGGAGGTACACACACACACATTCACACCCCCACATGCTTTGTGTAGTATCGTTTCTGTGATACTCAACTGACAGGCCTAATGACTACGTTGTTATACTTTTTTTATTTTTTATTTTTTTTATTTTGTAGCTGGCACGTAAAGGCTTTTCCATTGTGCTGATAAGTCGCTCTCAAGAGAAGCTGGATGAAGTATCCAAAGCAATTGGTAAAGAACACACATAAAAGTTCATAACACCTCTGCCCATATACTTTCTTTGAAATGAAAGGAATTGATTTGATGATAAACTCGTATTCTCCCGAGCAGTATCTGATTTAATCGATCATTCTAATACCACATAAATTAAGGAGTATTCTATAGCTTTGGCTGTGAGTTCTCAGATTGCTGCTGATTTCTGCTATCATTGCTTTTATTTGCATACATGCATTATATTTATATATTATATTGGACATGTTTTTTCATACCAACAGAGAGCAAATGTGGCGTGGAGACAAAAACCATTACTGCAGACTTCAGTTCAGTAAACATTTACTCCAAGATTGAAGATGGACTTGCAGGACTGGAGATCGGAGTGTTAGGTAAGATCCAACCTAACCTCCATCATGTCACATCATTTCCAGGCCAGTTTGCAGCAACATCTGCACTCATCAACATGCTTTGTCCATATTAGTAACTTGTGTTTCCAGCGAATGTTTCTTTTTTTAGACATCTGCTGCCCTCTTCAGGTTGCACTGGGGAGCAAGCAATGACTTATTTTTCTTTTTCTATGCCAACAGTGAACAATGTTGGGATATCCTATTCTTATCCAGAATTCTTCCTCAGCGTCGCCAATCTGGATACTGTAAGTCAGTGTCTTACTCATTATTTCCTATTAGCCCATGAATGATTCATGTAGGTTTGAAGGAAGCAAAAATTGCATGCACACTGTACTGCAGAAGTAACTTACATATGAATCATCATTTAATGTCTGAATTGATTGCACCAGAGGCACAAATGCGCACGTTTGATTCCATGCTCCTCTGTTATCCTTGTTTCAGTTCATTGACACGCTGGTGAATGTCAACATAACATCAGTGTGCCAGGTAAGTCCTGCAAAGTGAATGTGAATGGGTGGAATGTTCCATTTAAGCCTTTGGGAGTAAATGAACAAAAAAAATAACACTCCATTTGGTCAGCTTTGTGGGTTTTTCCCTTTTTGACTGATTTTGTCTTCTCTCTATCGCTCCCATCTTGCCAGATGACGAGACTTGTTTTGCCTCAAATGGCTGAGAGGTGAGAGATCATTTTTTTTGTTTTTGTTTACTGCGTCTTGTGCATTTAGTCTGATAGTTAAATGTACATTTAATTATAAATTAACATACACAATGAAGACCCTTGTCTTCTCAAGTTTTTGTTGCATGTATCAATTTTTCCATATCTTTTCTTAAGGTTCAGAGTTAAATAAGATTACCTGATGCTGACTCACCTGTTGTGTGATTTCAGAAAGAAGGGCGCAATCCTCAACATCTCTTCTGCCAGTGGGATGTACCCCGTACCTCTGCTCACTGTCTACTCAGCATCCAAGGTGAAGTGATTATTGCTAAATTCAAATGTAAAATTTAGGGATGTTGGATGTCACTTTTGTACAGCCTGATAGCGATACTCAAACTCTTGAGTATTCACCGATACTGATACCAAATACCGATATCACTATTACATAAAATTCGCCCCCAAAATGGCAGATAAAAGTAAGACATATATATTCCAATATAGTATTTTCTTTTTAAAATAATTTAATGGCAATTTTGTATTCCTCTAATATTTAATTTCTAGTTCCTGATTGTAAGACGGCCACTAGAGGGTGTATTGGCGACCGTCACAAGTACCGATACCGTAAAATGAGTCTGGTACCGGTACTTGCCCATTCCTAGTTAAATTAAATGTGAGCAGAGATGTAGCATTACACCGCACAACGCCTATATTAGATACTGACGGTATGATAACTGTGAGCACAAGTATTGTGGTATCACACTTTCACAGTATCAAAATTACCTCTAAAATATCTTTATTATTATTATTATTATTTGGGATTGAACACAATAGTTTCTTATTAAACAAAAAACAAAATATTTGGTATATTTTCCATGTACCAAAGAAAGAAAGAAATATTTCCATTTTTCTTTGGTTTTAATTCTTCTTAGCAAGTCAGTGTCAGAAGAACAGGCCAGCATGGCTACTCATGTTGTCCTTGGGTGGTAACCACTGGCACCGTGTGCGTGTGTGTGTTTGGGGGGGGGGGGTTGAACAAAAAGGCATCCGTAACTACGCTGGAATTAGTGCAGTTGCTCTCTCTCTGTAGATATAATGGTATTTATAAGAACTAAAGCAAAACAAACAAAAACAAAGCTTTGTGCAGCCATGCTGTTGCTTCCAGCACTGAGGGACAGCGAGTAGGAGGAGCTTGTGAAGACTTTTATCCAAATTTGGAGGCTCATACTACACTATCTGTACCTGGTACTTGCTGCCGACTGCAGGAGGAAAATAATTACACTTAACAATCTATTATTTTTGTCAACATTTAACTGTTCAGGGTGTATCCTACCTCTCACCCAAAGACATATAAGTACGTCTCCAGCTCACACGTAACATTGGAGTTCAAATAAAATGATATTATTGTAGATGTCGTTAAGACATTTTGACATCCAGTTTCCACACCTTTTTTTTTTCTTTGACAAACCCAGCGCATACACACAAGAATCAAGTCGTACGTGTTGCCGCTAGAGTTTTTAACAGGATATGTCCTGTTCCTGCTTTTCTTCAACTCCAAGAACAAACACTTCTTTTCCAAGGAGGAAAAATGGTTAACTCTTTTGTCATAGATTAAATGCGGAACGAGATGAAACGTACGTGTTAGGAAGTTATGTGGGTGTGATATTTGAAGCACATATTAGATTGAAAAAGTATGAGGAGAAGCGGCATGAAAATGGCTGGGTATATGAATTGAACGGTCAATATATAATTCAAAATATTAATTAATTCATCACATATCAAATGCGTCAAGACTCCAGCCAACGCTGCCTCATCCAAGACAAATTTTGGGGGTATTTTATAGCAAAACATTGAGGGACGATAAAGTGAGACTCTTTATTATTTTTTTATAGCAGTTATGTACACACATGGACAAAATTGTAGGTACTCTTCTTTTAATAAGAGAAAAACCCACTGTTATAACAGACAAAAGTAATAATACACAAAAATGTAATAAAAAATAACCAATGAAAATCAGACATTGCTTTATATTTGTGGTTCAATGATGAACAAAAAAAAAATGATGGTACCCTTAGAAAAGATTGAAAATAATTTGACTATAGGAACTTGTTCATCCAAAGTTTGTCCTCAAATTAGCATGTTGGGTGTCTTCAAACTTGTAATCAGGCAGTCTGCCTATTTAAAGATGACAGTTGGTCACTGTGCTGTTTGGTGATATGGTGTGTATGATTCTAAGCACGGACCCGAGGAAGAATTGTCGCTAGAGATTAGAAATACATTTATAGACAAGCTACTAAGCTTCTGGGAGACAATATACTTTTGTTAAAGTTATTTTGATTACCACTATGGATTTTCTTTTATTAACAGAGGGGTACCTTCAATTTTGTCCACAATTTGCAACCAATCCATATTGTGTTTTATAGGCATTTGTGGATTTCTTTTCACGAGGCTTGCAAGCTGAATACAAGAGCAAAGGCATCATCATCCAGGTAGAGCCCCTACAAATCCGTTTTGTTGTGAATACATGCAAGTCTGTCAATAGCTGGAACTGCATTTGTTGTGAATTTTCACGTGACTTAAAGCTAAAAATGAACATTGTTAATTTGATATGACCTCGAAAATTCCCTTTCCACAGAGTGTTCTGCCGTTTTTCGTGGCAACGAAGCTGAGTAAGATCCGGAGGGCCACGCTGGACAAGCCGAGTCCAGAGCGTTATGTCGCCGCTGAGCTCAACACTGTGGGCCTCCAGACGCAAACCAATGGTTACCTGCCTCATGCCATCATGGTACGCGCCGCCACTGCAACACATTTAAAAAATGAACAAGCGTCATTTATAACCATGAAATTTGAGTTCATTTAAGGTGCCTTTAACGCCACATGTTTTTTTTAGACGCACGATTAATGGCTGCCCCTTTTTTTGCAAAGCCTGTGCTGGGGGAATTCCAGTCGCAACGCAGCAGACACGTCCATGTCAAAATTTAGCAGTAATACATTGAATAATAATGCATATAGTTATGGAGACTGCAGTCGAGTTGTATTTTACAATTTTGAAAATGTGCAGAATTGCACAAGTTACTTCATGTTAACTCATTCACTCCCAGCCATTTTCACTGAAGCAACCGCCTTCGCTCCCGGCTGTCTTACTGGATTTTGACTGATTTTGCAAGGCCCACAGAATATTGTGTTCTATTGCTATAAAAACATGGAACATACCAAACGAAAGATTAGAGTCTCTTCCTTCGTCTGTTTCCGTTTTGCATTAGAATATAGCTAAGTTTAATCATTATTCACAAATCTGTTTAAAACTGTGGGGAAATCAGCTTGGTTTCAACATTACCCTGGTTGATCTCTTATACTCTGCTGCCACCTGCTGGCCGTTTTTGTAATTAATACCATTGTTTCCCCCATACTCTGCAGTTCAGAGGCTGCATCAAAGCCTACTGTATGCTCTAGCACAACAAAAAAACATTTAAAAAAAGTGTAAATACGTCCTTGGGACACTTAAAACATTTAGAATAGAATGTATTTATACGTTTTTGAGAGCAAATGAGTTAAAGATTAGATGGCTCTTAATATGAAAAGAAAAATGCTAAGCAGAGCTGTCACCGACTTACAAATGCAATTATACCATCTAGTGGCAGAAAAATGACCAACACAAATCAATATCACACTCATTTTTTACAGTATAGTACACCTTAATTTTATGAATTATTATGAAATTATTATATCAGTGACTAAAAGATACAACCATATTTCTATTAGTTGAACTTTTTTTTTTAATGTTAAGAGAATGAAAACATTTTATATAACCCTTTAGAACAATTTGCGATTAATCATTAGTTAACTATTGAAGTTATGCAATTAATTAAAATTTTAAAAAGATAATCGCCTGACACCCCTAATTAGATGCAAAATGTATTTTAGTCTCTGTTGATTCATTCAAAGTTTGCTATTCATACAGTATATAGATCATTGATTAAATCAGTATCAGTGTGTTGTGTTTCTAACCATGTATTTGATTTTTGTTCATTGTTGCCCTCTGCTCATTGGTCTTAATTTGTTTTGTTTTTTTGCAAAGTAGCAATAGTCAGTTTATGTAAACAGTATTGTCAGTGATCAGGTAAAAAAAAAATAGCAATCGTCAAAGAAAAGGTTGAACCACAAATGGAGTGCAGTCAAATGTAAACAAAGAGATTCTCAATTGTTCAGACGAAACAAACATCAGGACAAGAAAATGTCAAAACAAATGG
This sequence comes from Leptonotus elevatus, assembly GCF_054856555.1. Lineage (NCBI taxonomy): Eukaryota > Metazoa > Chordata > Actinopteri > Syngnathiformes > Syngnathidae > Leptonotus > Leptonotus elevatus. Next base: position 20,991,304 of record NC_141241.1, on the reverse strand, counting down.
ACTGTTTTGGATTGCCCACAAAAAGCAACCTTTGTTGTAACAGTTGTTCCCCCTGTAGGTTGAGAGTCATTAACGAATGTTAATTTGTTATTTGTAAATGCCACCAGCTGACCATGTAATTCCTCTCTGCAGGGCTGGGTGACTACAGCTCTGCTCCCTGCCAGCATTCTCAGCAGGCACGTGATGGGAGTGGCTTTGTCCCAGCGTGCTCGTTACCTCAAGAAGCAGAAGCAGGGCTAGGCTCAGCGAGCGGCCGGGAGCGGACCAGCTGTGCTCATGCCTCGTCTGACTACCGTCATCATCGTCATCGGTGCGGACCACGAAGAGGAAACGCCGACAGTTGCCGTGGAGCAAATCACTCTCCCCCTGACCTCAGAAAGTGCAAGTCATAGATATAATGCAAGGCAGCTCCTGGCCCCCATCGCTGCGCATTAGTCTTCGGCTTTAATCAGCCAATTGAAAAGTTCTCTAAATTGACATCTCTCTGCTATAGATACTACTCTACATTTAACACTGCTGATACTGTAATGAGAGGATAAAAAGAGACTGAATTTGCAGCTGTATGAGAAATATTTTTGATTCAAATGTTGCTGTTCTCACCATTCCTAACAAAGCACTTAACAATGCTTTTAAAAGTTAATCTAGGGCTTTGTCTTTTGTCGAGAGCTTTTTTCTACTGCTTATTTTTCTTATATATAAATGAATTATGCTGAACTCATTCACTGCCATTGACGGCTATAGAGCGTAAGTTCAGTTCTTAGCGCATTCACTGCCATTGACGGCTATAGACGTCAAATTCATTTGAACTATTTCTATTAGTTTAACATTTTTACCACTTTTGTTAACAAGAGTATGAAAACCTAGATTTTTTTTATTGTATTAGAACAGAAATAAAATTTATCGTGAGTTAACTAGTGAAGTCATGCAATTAATTACGACTAAAAATGGTAATCGCCTGACACCCTATTTTTTTATATTTTCTTATAAAAAAATAATAATACAAAAATAATACTATTATAATAATTACAATTATTTTATTTATTTAAAAGAAAAGATTATTAAAAATTAGGGGTGTCAGGTGATTACAGTTTTTAATCGTAATTAATCGCATGACTTCACTAGTTAACTCACGATTAATCGCAAGTTTTATATCTTCTAAATGTAAAAAAAATAATCTAGGTTTACATTCTCAACAAAAGTGGAAAAAAATGTTAAACTAATAGAAATTGTTTAAATGAATTCATGACGTCTATAGCCGTTAATGGCAGTGAATGCGTTAAGAACTGACCTTACGCTCTCGTCTTGCCCTTAAATGTGATGTTTGGGCTCAGTCAATGTTTATCTGACAAACCAATGAGTAAAACTTGAGTAACAGCATTGGGTCTATGTGCACAATCAAATGAATGCTAATAAGAGTTAAACAGCCCCGAATATGGTCAAGTACAATTTTACACCACATTTAGCAGCGTAATAAACACTTGTTTCATGTATCCATCTTTGACTTTGTCAATCAAAACAACACCGGTATTTGTATCTTATCAGATTGTGCCAGTACAGCTGATGTTGTGGCTCGTGAATACGAGTGCACATATGCACACTTATGACCTCTTTAATGTAAGCAGCATCCAAAGACACATTGAGGTTTAATTGTCTGTTGTCACTCGGTGCTAGTATTATAAACATCAATGTATTGCTTGAGATCATTGTTGAAATTTGTTACAAAGTAGAGCTGTAATCTCAAAGCGGCCAGACTGACGGTTAATCGAAAGGGAAAAAAATGGTGTATTAAAATATTTTGGTGAAATGGTTAAGTGAATTGTTTTTAATGTCCTTAGAAAATAACCGCCATAGTGTAAAATGCATATATGGAAAAGTTGTGAGGGAAATGAATGCCCCTAAAATGCAACCTGGTGCTTTTTGTGTGTGTGGGCGTGTGCGTGTTTTGTCATTTGTATCCAAAAATTGCCAGATTTTCATTGTGTCCCTGCTTTGCTGCTCTGGGAATAGACCACTTGGAAAAGGCATCAGTGGATTTTGCTCCAGCTGGCAGGACAAATATGAGACCATATGATGGGTTTTGTTGCTGGAAAAATAACAACCGTGAATGTTATTTTCTTTGAACAGAAAGCAGTTGAAAGAAGCTGCTTGAAAATGCAGTACGACCTTTAAAATGTCAACCTGGCTCAGGGATTGAGATGATACAGCGGTGCTAAAATCCTCCACAAATAGTGTTTACTCTGTCACAAAGATAAAGTGCTAAGACAGGTGTGTACATTTGTAGATGAGTCTGAAACTCTTGTTTGATGTCAGTAACTGAAACGTATAATATTGATATGTTTTATTTGCCTCAGTTTCAATTGGTCTGCCAAGCAATAAACATGTGACATGACCAGGAAGTAAATTATAAATATTGTTTGTTAGATAATCATTCACAGGTAGGTCTAGTTAGTAACATGCAGCCCCACTAGTCTAAACACAATATTCTTATTAATATCGTGTTTGTGGAATATATGAGTTAAGTAGCTAAATCCACTTGTCAGGGGGCAACCATTTGCCACTCGCTCTCGACTGAAAACATCAGTCCGTGCGTCCAAATTCAGAAGGCTGCGTCCTCCGGAGGCCGAATTTGTCGCTTGCATGACGTCAGTCCCGGCGCTACTCGACAGCACGCGCGGATTTAAGCCTGATTTACACATGAATGGACTGTCGGTCGATGCGCTAGCTACCAACAAGCAGCATTGACTATCCATACATACGTAAATCCGTGCGTGCTGTCGAGTCGCACCAGACAAATTCGGCCTTCGGAGGACCCAGCTTTTTGAATTTAGACACGCGGTGAACGACTAATCACGATCCACCTGTTTTCTGAAGCCGAGGTGCATGTGGTTTGGGGTTTAAGACGTAAACTTATAGTTTTGTTAGTGAGTGAAAAGTCAAGTGACACTATTTGTTTCACTTTCAACTGGTTATTTTTTGTGACCCATTTCTATCACATTCAAACCTGTTATGTCACAACAGACATTTGTCCCTCTTATAGAATGCATATAACACCTACACACTAAATATTTGCATTAAATAACAGCTAAACACGACCTGTGCAGTAATATTTGTGGAGTGGCTGACCGTTAACAAATGGTAATAATCATTGTGCTTTCTAATTGTTTAAATCAAGGGTGTCAAATCTACGGCCACCGAAAGTTGGGTCACATTGACCCAAAGAGTGGATTGTAGGGGTGAGAATCTTTGAATGTCTCACGATTCGATTCGATTCAGAATCAATTTTTGATTAAAAAAGATTTTTGATTCAAAATGATTTGATTGACAATTATTAATTATTTTTGCTTCAATCTATAGATGTGCAAAGGATTGTAATGATCTACTCCAGTCTGACTCGCTAATGCTAATTAGCGCGCTACTCGCGGCACCTTTATCACTCAAAAGAACATCTCCACGCTGATAAAAAAATCATTTTATTGGAATAACTTGATCGTAACTTTTTCCTTCTACTCTCTAATGTGGCTACAACTTAACAGTGTATTAGATCACGTGGAACCACACTGCCCCTCAGTGGCCAAACCAGGTACAACATGAACAGCGCTTCAAATAAAGGCACACACAAACCAAGGCAAGACAGTATAAAATAATTTAAAATCGATTCTGAATCGTACTAAATGAGAATCGATTTTTGGGCACATCCATAGTGGATTGGTCCAGTTTTGAGACATTATTGGCTTACTTTTGACTATTTGTAGACCGTCGGCTATATTTTCTTCATTTTCATGAATCAGAATTATATTTTAGAATAGCAATACATCTGTTTGATTAGTTATGATATAAAAATGCAGTTTCTGCATCTCTACAGTATTTCCTTTTAGTGAGTTCTGCTAAAAATCTTCTTTTTTTTTTATACCACTCCATCATTTCCATTGCCCATACAAATCTGTTGCTTTTCTTGTTCTGCCTCTTTCCTCCCAAGCATCGCCGTCTGGTTCCCATGCCAACAGTTTCTGAGAGACGATTCCGGTGCACTGGGATGGAAACTGCCGGAAGTGTGTCATTGCAGAGGATGTAGGAGTGAGAGAAGCTTTGTACGTGGGGGGATGCCCATAGGAAGAAATGGGTGGTTTGCATTGATTTGTATAAAGAGAGGCTCACTGGTAATCGTGGACAGTTTGCTCATACTCACACTTGCTGCATGCCAGAAATCCAATTTTCAGAGAGGGGACAGGATATCCCCAATCACCTCTCAACAAACACACATTGGATTGAATATTAAATTCATCCATTTTTTTTGCCTTCATCTTTTTGGCATCACTTGAAGTGCAAAACCGAGGACTGTAAGCTGACCAGGGACCCTACAAAAAAGAACAGAAAAACGAGTTTTTGCCAAGCTTGCTGTCCTCAATTCAGTTCACCATGGTGACCCGCATGGACACAATCCCCGCCCATCTGCTGCCGCTAGTGATGGAAGCGTTCCCCCAGCCTCTGGCCGCGGCTTGTGTCTGCAGGGCAGGACAACGTGAACCTCGCCTCCGCTGCCTCCAGTGTGGAATCATCGAAGAGGAGGAGGACGACTGTTCCACTTTGGAGGAGGACCAGGCCCAGCGTTCCTTCCTGCAGACTGTGGAAAGCTTGAGGAGGAGCACCAGATGAGCGCCTTTGACCTTGCTGGTTTCCCTGCTAACACTTTGGAAGCGCAGGTGTGTCTGTTATGGGTGCAGACGGCGATGACTTGACGTGAGTCCTCTGTGGCTAATTGGGGTTAGCTTAGCGCACCCCAAATAGGACGTTGGCCATGGCTGAAATGGGATGGATGGAAGTCTTAAGGGATAAGAGAGAAGAGAGCTCCCTGCAAATGTCTTTCATTTATTGTTTGCTTTGTACTTATTTGCGGTTAATTGCGCACAATGTATTGATTACATTTGAAATTTGAAAATGTTAAACACCTAAATACAATAGCTAAAACTTTTAGCTTTTCTGACTGTATTGCCTGTGGCTTTGACATTGCATTCAAAACTGTGCATACATGGTCTGTGTTGTGTGTGTGACAAAAAAAAAAAAGAGCAAATAAATCAAAGAAAACCTTACACAATCTTTTATATTGGCACTGATGACTACAATTTGTGTGCAATTAGAAATATGAGCTGCATGAAGTCATTTTTCAAGGTTTTCCATGTGGTGGCACTACTGACACACTTCTGAGCAGAAAGCACACGTCAATACAATAATTCCTACTATAGTCAGGCTTAACTGCATATGAACACTGTCCCGCTTTTCCTTATGATATTCATTCATATAGCCCTAAAACCATTTCGGTAAAGAAGCCACAGTGTTAATGTGGAGGTCACAACACAGGACATTCCCCAAAGACTACTAAATGCAGCTTTCATCCATCCATCCGACATCTATCTATCTATCTATCTATCTATCTATCTATCTATCTATCTATCTATCTATCTATCTATCTATCTATCTATCTATCTATCTATCTATCTATCTATCTATCTATCTATCTATCTATCTATCTATCTAACTGTCTGTCTGTCTGTCTGTCTGTCTGTCTGTCTATCTATCTATCTATCTATCTATCTATCTATCTATCTATCTATCTATCTATCTATCTATCTATCTATCTATCTATCTATCTATCTATCTATCTATCTATCTATCTATCTATCTATCTATCTATCTATCTATCTCACCTCAAGTGACCAGAACAAACATAGAAACCATTTCTCCAAATAATTTCATCCTATTAATGATTTCTGCTGTCTGCGTGATTTATTGCATTGCTGTTGGAAGACAAATTGCAATTACAAAAAAAACAAAAACATCCAATCCGTTTTGTTAAGATGATACTGACATGGTCCAGCATGGACTGTGGTTCTGTATATGACTCATGTGAAAATGAGCATATACAGTAAATTAACAGGTGATTACAATTATGTATAGTCTTTTTTTATTTTTTTATTATTATTATTTTTTTAAGAGCTCAGTATTGTTCATTCGGTAATGTCATCATCATTGCTCTTAAAAAAAAAAAAATACATTTTGTATGTGGGTGAGAATGTGTATGTGCGTACGTGGGGGTGTGCGTGCGTGTGAGTGTGTGTGTATTCGTTAGTTCACCAAAGACCTATTAAAAAAAATCCCATACCGTTCACCTAAACCGAACACCGCCGTCAGGAGACCCGAGGAAGGACCAAACAATTATGTATCGTCTTATGTTTACCCCTCGCCGATGCATCATTCCCCAGCCTGTAACTGTTTGTTACATGTCACAGGACTGTTTAGTCCTGTAAGCGTAGCCATCCTCATGTCGGGTCTGGCAAGTCAGGTCCCTGCCTGCAGCTGAGCTCTACTCACCACTACCTCATCCCATAAAACGATATTGGACTGCTGCAATTCTGCCATAACAAGACCGCATCAGAATCATTTTGATTGTATACTGGCTTTAATAATGATTGAACAATGTTTCGGCCTTTGTTGGGGAGAATCCAGATGACGATGATGACGGTGGTAGCTGAAGGCGTAAATAAATATGAAATAAATATGAAGCATGTGCATTTATGTGTTTACTTTTGGTGTGATCTTTGTTTTATGCTATAAAAAAAACATAGCGGAAATTGTAATAGGTTCTCCTCTCAAGGTTGCTGCACTCCTTTTGATTTGACGAGTTAGGCGCTGCAGTTAATTTACAGCCTGCCTTTCAAAGACACAAAAGAGTGTCTTGTACATCAATAACCTTGTATGTTAGTACCAACCAGCAAGCGGATGGACAAAAGGAGAGCGGCACTAACATTGCTTCAGGTGGCTTAGTATTCTGTTATCCTACTTCATGCAAAGCTTAGCCTCTGAGATTAGTTGATTTATGCGCAAGTCAGTGCAGAACTGAATGACCTAAATCACCGCCCTGACTCCCACCTTGAGTTTAACAATCAATCAGCGATACATTTTTCTTTAGCCACTGACAATAACATCTGATTGACTTCACAGGGGGAAAGAATAATCGTTTGAAAGATATGCCAGAGGAGCAGTAATGGTTGGTCAGGGCTGGCAAGACCTTCTTTGCTGACTTTAACACCACCGGAAGCACTGATCTATATTCATAACCACAATTCTAATATATTTTTTCCCCATGAAAGGTATTCATTCTATTTTCTGAATTATGTAGGGTTTCTCTTGGCTACACTTGCTAACATTACATATGTGGATATCACATTCCCAAATCGGAATCTTCCAAGGACCTTCAGATTCAGATGTGCTGGACCATGGAAACTAAACTTAAACTAAAATTAAAGGCTGTTTCTTGAGCTATTCCAATTTAGAATTTGTCCTCAGCAATTTTTCAGCCTCTGATTGGTTGGTCAGAACCAAATTTGTTACGTTCAACTTTGACTAGCAAAACATGCGTCCGCACACTTTAATACCATCCATCCATCCATTTTCCGAACTGCTTATTCCTCACAACGGTCGCGGGAATGCTGCTGTATACACAGCAAATTTCGTACAATTAATTTTACTCTAAAAAAGACGCTATTCTGTCACAGTGTAAACAGAATAAACATTACATTTGGAAGAGAGTAAAATATATTAAAAAAAAAAATACATAAATACAAATCTGATTATCCCAAATCAGTGCAGAACTGAATGACCTAAATCACCGCCCTGACTCCCACCTTGAGTTTAACACGATCCCGCTTTTCTTTATGATATTCATTCATATAGCCCTAAAATGTCCCCATGGGAGACAAGCACTTTACCACTTGAGCTACGCCCACTATTTGTTGACGTAATGCGACCGACTATTGGTCTGTGAATGGGTGAATGTGAGGCATTGTAAAGCGCTGTGAGCACCATATGAAGTAGTTTAAAATGCTATATAAGGAAACAGTCCATTTACCATTAAAAAACAGTCAAACTGGAAAATTCCTACGGACGTTTTGAATGGGACCGCTGACTCTTGCGTGTCTGAAAGCTGCATTTGCAAAAAAGGTGGAAATTAGAAGTAAACCATTAAAATTATGATTTGGGGCTTTTATTTAGATTTTTTTTTCAATAGGAATAAACTGAACAGTTTAAAGTTGTAATGGTTAAAATTGGTTTAAAAAAAAGGAGAAGTGAAAATTAGAGGTAACCCAACCCCCACAATTTTTTATTTATTTTGTTCTTTTATAATGAGAAGAATGAACTGAACGGTTCGAATTAGTTAAACACACAAAAAATGTGGAAATTCGAGAGAAATACCCCAAATTTTAATGTTAGGCTTTTACTGTATTTCTAATAAATACATAAATAACATATATATATGCTGAACAGTTTTAAGTTGGTTTGAATGGGTAAAGTAATGTTAAAATTAGAGGTCAAATCCTCAAGTCATAATTTTAGTCTTTTATTTAGATTTTTTTTTTTACACCAAGATAAAAATGGGAAGAATGTCAACAAAAAGAGATGAACATATGACTGTTGGCTAATGTATACAAGTGCAGCATGGCTTAGAAAAAGGGAATTGTGTGGTCGCCTTTGAAATGACTCCCTGTTGATTTTAATGGGACATTGTGGTTTGTTTTTTTCATCAATGCTTTTTTGGAGGTGAGGGGATTGCATCACCATGGTAAGCCAGAGTTCTGAAAAAAATAACAGAACTGAGTTGGGCGTAGACGCATCTTTTAAAACCTCATTTGCGTGGATGTGTTAAACGGTGCGTGCTGAATTTGTGCAGAATTATAAAGGAGAAATAAGCGGTTGGGAGATTGAATGAATGAAATCATGCATGAATGAATGAATGGCTAAAAGTATGAGCAATAGCACACAATCAAGGGCCAAGTAAAAACCGTAACCCTCTGTGTCTGCAGCTGAGGCAGAAAAGAAGCCCCTCCCGCCATAGCTTTGCTGAGCTCTGACACCGACACCTGCTGAGAATCATGCAGAGGATCAGAGCACCCCAACCGAGTTGTGCTACCTTGGCGGTGGATGCTTCTGTGCATGCTGAAGTGATCCCGGACATTGGCCACCAGAACGCAGCATTTTGGACAGAGGGCATCTCTTTATCCTCCATTTTAATCTTTTCCCCACATTTTTTCATGATGCCTCCTCACTGGCTAACACAGTATCCAGAGGCGACCTCTTGGATCTTTTATTGAATGTCTCTTGTGAGTGGCACTGGCAAACGATGGCAGCAAGGGCATCTAGCTTGGCAGCCACTTTCAGCAGCATCATTTTTGATGGGGCATCTGCTGGCTTGACAGCTGGAGAGACAGGATGAGTAGCAGAGGTCACGCACCGAGTTTGACTCCTTCCCTTCACCGTTTGCCAGGATGGCAAAGATGGAACTGTTCTAGCGCTTCAACCAGAGCACCTAATTAGAGATGCAGCAATGTCACGTGGGTGGGCGGGTAGGTTTGACCCATCTTGTGTCCCACTGGAAAGATTTGTACTAAGTCTTGACCATAAAGCTTCCATACGCCTTTCAGTCACAATGAGACCATATTTTACTTTCTGACTAACTGTCACTAGTGGAGACCGGGGCTAGTTGTATCAGTTTTGATACTTTTATATATTTCTTAGAATCAATACAAAGTATACAAACAAAATGTATACCAGATGAAAGACCAAAGTCTTAGGTATATTTTTTTGTATTCATGTCATTTTCATATCTTGTGTCAATGCAGTTATAAGCCATCAAATAGAGGGAGTGATCATGTGACATGTTGCCCCACCAATGGGTAAGTTGTCACACCATATGGGGTAAGGTGTCACACTGCATTTTGTAACTAATAAAATAAGGACAAAATTATCCTTATTCTACTGTTTTGTTTTGTTGCATTTACAGCAATTGTTTATCATTTTTCTTGAAAATTTACCACAATAATTGAGCAAACTTTAACATAAAATATTATGAAAAAGATTAAAGTCCTGAAGAACTGCTGGCATGTAGGTCATAGCTCTCAGCCTCAAATGCCTGCTTTGCTTCCCCTAAACAGGAAATTTGAGATTTAATTGAATAATAAAATAATAATAATAAAGCATTTTGGTTAATGAATGGATGGCTCATCATGAAACTTAAACCAGCTCTGACATGTGAGGGCATACAACAACTCTAAAATCCATTTTTAAACAATGAAACAAAACATGGCACAGTAATTTCCTCACTCTTCAGACCCATCTGACAAACAATTCTGGCATACGTAAACAGAGTTGCTAGAGGTGCATTTTTTGTTGGCCCATTCTTTGCATATGTGACAACAAACCCCCAAATGACTGTGACAACAAACCCCCAAATGACTAAGACAAGTTGCCCCAAACTACCACATTGACTAATTCTTCAGTGACTGAAGATGCCTGAATCGCTCCTCCACATGATTTGCTGCTAGAATTTGTCTATGTATGACGCCTGTTTCAAAATATATGAAGTTGAAAAACTTTACTTTGAACAGTGTGCTATTCTCTTCTTGGACAGTACACGACCCCTGACCATTAATATGAAGAAAACTAATATTCCACTTTTTCGTTGCACCCTCTGGTGGAGAAGAAAATTGCAATGTGACAACTTATCTGTTATACAACTAGCCCCGGTCTCCCTACCTGAAATCACCTCTGCACACTTTGAAATCTTTTAGCCTGCAAGAGATAATGGAAAGCTTTCAAGGCTGCATTTCCACTACAGATTTCAATGCCCAATTAAGATTTTCTTCCTATAGGCCTCAGTCACACTGACAGATATGACCTGATTTGATCTACAGTATATATGATAGAGTCTTGATTCTGATTATGAGGATATTCAATTCCATGCCCTTTTAACAATGCCGTGCAAATCCATCCTCAGAACTTTCTGTGGCGGAAAAACTTTCTAACTCATAATAGTGGTTGCTGAATGGAAATACTTGTAAGGAATCTTGAAAGGGTTGCGCAACACACTACTGTTTTTTTTTTTTGCTTTATATTTACTTCTTTTGAAGAGGATTGGTTACTACTTAGCTTCAATCAAAGCAGAGCGCAGCTGCTTTCAGTACTGATGTTTCTCAAAGCAGCGACATCACTGGTTCACGCTAAGATCTAAAGGGAACCTAGATTACCTAGTTTACGTTTAATTTTTTCATGCCAACACATGTCACCATCTGCTCCATGTGAACATTTACGGCTGGATGCTTTCTTCTTCCTTCCTCCCAATAGATTAGAGGAGGAGGCCATGTCTCCTCTTTTCCAGCCCGTCGGTGGTCTGTTTCAGAAGCTGGGCATCATTCCCAGTACCTGTTCGTGAGAATCTCCAGGCTTTCTCTGTCGTTTGGTGTTTGTCACATCTGTTGTAAGATGACATGTTTTGAATTCAGGTTCTGAGTGCATTTGGCTTTTCTTGCTGGTTTTGCTGATTTGTCCTATTTCCACTTATAAAATGGGTTTTGTTGTGTCATTTGTTGAGTCAAGCATTTACACAAAAAAATTATTTTTTTCTGACTAATCTTCTCATTCATCCATTTTCTTAACCGCTTGTCCTCACAAGGGGTCGCTGGGGTGCTGGAGCCTATCCCAGCTGGCTTCAGGCAGTAGGCCGGGTACACCCTGAACTGGTTGCCAGCCAATCGCAGGGCACACAGAGACAAACAACCATCCCTTTTGACAATTTGAAGTGTTCAATTAACCTGACATGCATGTCATTGGAATATGGGAGGAAACCGGAGTACCCGGAGAAAACCCCACGCAGGCACGGGAGAGAACATGCAAACTCCACCCAGGAGGGCCGAAGCCCGGACTCGATCTCACGTCCTCTGCACTGGGAGGCGTGACGTGCTAACCAGTCAGCCACTGTGCCGTCTTCTCATTCATTGGTGTGCAATAGCATTGCCATTTCTCATGAACTTTAACCTCAAGAACAGACATTTCTTGGCCCACAAATTCACCATTTGCAAAGGTGAATGGGTTGTGAATGTTCTCCATAAAGTTCAAAAATCGTTGACAGAAATGATGCCTATTGTTTTGTTGTTAAGATTAGCTAATGTCATAGTCAACTCAGCTCTTTGATATTTTTAACATACAGTATAGTGTCATTGCTGTATTTGAGACTGATTTTGCCATTTTGGGTTTATGGGTTCCACCTTGAAGCATTTCAACTAAAAGTTTAAAAATAGATGTACATTGGGGTGAATTATTCATAAAAACAGTAGTCTTTTTTGGCAGCCTTGTTCTTTTTCTTAATTTATGCCGAGTGCATATTGCGACAGATCTTCAACATATACCAATTTCCGTGTACAGCAGATTGTCATGAATGCTGATATCGTACTGTAATTGTTATGATGTTGGTGTGTTATTTGTATGCAGTTATTATGCTTAGGCAGGTCACGGGGTCATTGAATTGTTATCATCCTCTATTTTGTTGTCCCTAATGAGGAGAAGTATTTTCGCCTTATTTTGCCGTCATTGTTATTCAGTAGTTGCTTTATCCTTATGATGATGTTTGATGTTTAGTTGTTAGCCACTCATATTTGCCAAGTTTTATGCAGTTGCTATGTTTATGATGATAATGTTATGCTATATAGAATTGTACATTGCCCTTTACTTTTGTCAGTGATCTGCGTGGAGGTCGTTTAGCTGAGGTTTCCCATCCCAACTCTCGCATGAAAACGGTTCTTCCAAGGTTTTTCCATTTAGTGTTTTCAAGTCCAATTAAGTTTCAAGTTCAAGTGTTCATCTGTGTTGTTAAGTTCAAGTTTCCTCAAGTCCGTCTGAATCCAGCGCTGCCCTCTGTTGTTACTTTGATGTATAAGCCTATAAAGACACTTTCTCCCAACTCCCGTGTCATCTGCTTTTGGGTCCTAAATTCTCACATGACACTAACCTATTAACCACACTAATAACCACACTTCAAATCTCTCAATCTTTAATTTTTAGTTTCTTACAGTCAGGATTATTGTACCTACTTACAAACGACACAGATCTTTGGGACTGTTAATACCCGTTGCCTGTTAATTGACATACCAGACACTTGCATTGTGTTATAATGTTATGAATGTGTTCAAGCTGTACCAATTACAATAACATCATCTATTTGTACGAGTAAATAACTATTTCACAATCCCTAAATATAATAAGTTTTATGACATACTCATTGCTGAGCGTCATCTATATTAGGTGAAACACTACGGCACTCTCTCTAACATTTCTGGCTGCCTGAAAAGGTTCGAACTCATTCTTATACTATGATCTTGGCTTCTCTCAGTACGCCAATTCGTGTTGAATTATGATTTTGCGTTTTTCGCAGTTGGCTTTTGGAAATATTGCAGGCAACCAAAAAGGGTACATACACGAATGTCATTCATTTTTGAGTCAGTGATACAGATTGGCGTCAATGGAAGATTCATCACTTCAAAAGTGAGTGACATTAGTTGTACAGTTCGGCTGTGCTGCATATCAATAAAGAGCAATTTTCCAAAACACTATAAATTAGTTTTGATTGTAAAACGAAAGGTTATTTGACTGTGACCTGCCCAGATTACAAACATGAATTTAGTCCCGATAAATAATTCAGTCTGAACATGTTCAACAAAAGTTTATTGAGTCTGTCTGCAACCAGTGGAATGCAAAGATCAATCCTTTTGAAATTTGGCTCATATCTCGTCTTTGAAAAGAACTCTCAGCAACGTGTGTTCGACCTGTTGCATAACAGAATATAATAACGCAATTCTACAGGGCAATGATCGACACCAATGCTCTAGTGCATAAAACATTTTTTCCCCCCGTTTAGATTGTTTTGTACTTGTTGCAACCGTGTGTAAGAGAAGCACAACACAGATTTGAAATCAATCAAAGAACAGAACTCGTCTCTTTTGGGGACAGGGGAGCTATTATGTTTCTCAGCCCACACATTCTTCAGATATTCACTTATATCGCTCCTTTTCTGCAAGACAATCAAAAGCAAACTCATGCAGGGATTGGCGCCCATCGTCGCCGCCAATTTCTGAAGGGATTACAATGTCATCCTTCTCTTATGTATTTCATTTTGTAAACCTTGATAGATGCCATGACTTGAGTCTTGGAAAAGGTCACATCATCATGTTGGGAAAACTATTACAGGCCCTGGCAGACATAATGTTCTCACTTTTCTGTTGATCGTTGCTTTAAAGTGGAAGTCGACCTTAAACATTTCGTGAATATGCTATATCTGATCTCACTAGTCTAGATATGACATTCTGATTAATATGACATTTGTGGAATATGAGTCAGGCAACAACCAATCAGAGCTGACTTCTTTTCTGAAGCTGTGCTGTGATTGGTTGTTACCCGAGACCTGAGCAATCATCTTCCGTTGACAGCAAGTGGCAAAATGGCCGTCGCCTGAGATGGATAAAAATGGCTGGATTTTGGAACTCATATTCCACTAACGCAATATTAACCAGAATACTGTATTTTGACCGGTTGGGCTGCATAGAACATATTATTGTATTGTGGGTTGACGAAATAACGCTCAAAGTGAGTGACTAAATATGTAGGTGTCATGCGCCAATTGCTTATTAGCCCTCCAGACTCTGCTCAATGAGCACATACACGTGCATAATTGAACTTGCACTTCCATCTCAATTCCCATGCTACAAATTGCTTCTATGTTGGTGGGCTCCCTTAACTCAGGCACTGCTTGCTATTAGGAGGTTATTTGTATAATTTGCCGCCGCTTATTTCAAGACTTAGCCATATTGGCAGGAACATTCAAGACTAAATCGAGTGTGAAGATTGAGAGGAATTAATGTCTGCTGGTCTGTGAGCTGAATACATGTCACCAACGCACCCACAAGGACAAGCGCGTGATAAGGATTTGTACGTTAAAGGTTGACTTAGCAAAGTCAATAACTGAGCAACTTTGTTGGCCCCAAAGCAATCATCCTTTTTTGTTGGATGAAACGATAGAGGCAGGCGCACTACGACAAAGACCTGACATGTTCGTGAAAGAAAAATAGCAGGCCATTTCCTTCAGTTGAGAAGAGTTTCAAGCAATGGATGAATAGTATTGGGAAAGCTTGAGTGTGATGAGACTCATTAATTGTTTTCCCAAAAGAAATGCAAGCAATAGATTGCAAACATTCTCACAAACTCAACTCAGAACTAATTTTGTAAACACTTCCTGAATGACAAAGTAATAAGAAGAATATTATGCAGCAATGAATTGATATGGTAAGCAGTTTTCCCCCCCTATGAATTCTACATGCTATTTTTGTTTTGCTGGCAAGGTGAATGAATGGTAACGGGAAAGTTTGTCTACTGGCTAATAACATTCGCTGCATGATCACATCAGATGATGATGATTGTTGTGAAACCATCAAGAAAAAATAGATCAAAATATTAGAATTTTGCCCTTGTGTTTTGGCTCTGCATATTTTACCCTTTGTGTAAAGTAAGTATGATTCTGAAAAAGGTTGAGAATATTTATTTGATAATATAATATTGAAATACAGTAACCATGAATGTTGCTATTTTATGTTTTGATTTGAACAAGGCTTCATTAAAACCATTTGGTGCAAAATGGTTGGCATAGAGAAGCGAGTCCTTGAATGTGTGACCAGCTATACCTGAACGACAATATTTTTAATGTTCAAGCCAATGAATATTATTTTTTGTTTGTTTGACAATATTGTGTCAATTTGAATTTGAAGCATGCGGCACGTAAAAAAATGCTTTGAGGAAAAAAGAAAAAATGAGGAATGCTCGCAAAACACCATATGACATATTCAGGTTCATTAGAAACAGGTGAGTGTCATGACTAATAATAATAATAATACTAATAATAATAATAATAATAATAATAATAATAATAATAATAATAATAATAATAATAATAATAATAATAATAATAATAATACGTTTTTACTTACTGACTAAAAGTTAGCTCCAGTATACAGTATATCCACATTATTCCTCCCCCTAACGCATTCTATGGCATCCTATTGGTCAATGCCACGCAACAAACCCTGGTCTGTTAATCTGAATGTATTATGCAACCATCTATACATTCCAAACCCTTTTTGCACGGCGCAGTGATTAAAAGCCCGCTACTGTCTCTAAGCCCAAATGATATGAATCACATGAGATTCTTTTAGCTCTGCACTTGGCAAGATACAAGTCTTTTTATTCCAGTCTTGTATTTGGCATCAATGCTAATCTGCATAAATTGAACATACTGTATTCACGTGCAAGGCCCAAAAAAAATAAATAAAAAAATGCATGTGAATAAAGCAAGGCACTGTTGCTAGTTAAACTCAATCATATAATTATCTTTATTTTCTCTTAGAATTTATTTCATTCTTTATGTGCAGTTCTATTTCTGTTTTAAACTAAAGTGCATTTTCCTTCGGTTCAAACTAGGCATACAATTGTTTGAAATATTTCTCTGGTAAGACTGATCCCAAACCTGAGCTGCTATTTTTATTTGCTTGCTGCATCATTATGTAACCAAGTGTGCTTGTGTGTGTGCGCGCGCGTGCGTGTGCATTGACAACATATTCCTTCGCTTTTTCTTATCAGCCAGTACAGCTCTTTTTAAATCATGTGACACTAAACTGCTGAGTCTTCATGTTAAAAAATTGACAATGTACATGAAATATGAGCAAAGGCTGTCAGCGTATGATACTCGCAACCCTACGTGACATGACAGTAGTCTATTCATCTGGGATTGTGTACTGGGTAGATTTGCATTTCAGTTTTACAAGAGATTATAATAATACCTACAAATAACATCAATCAGTCATGTAATTGTACAGCACAAGTACTGTAAATAAACTGTAACAACATTCATATTAACTTGATAACTATAGTTGCGGGAATAAAATAATCGTTCTATGAATGTTCTGAACTCCTGTTTCAATGCCAAGTCTTCCATTTGAGCATGAATGCCGCTGGAGTTGCCATTGTGGAGGTTGATGTTGCGCAACATAACTCAGGTAATGTTGCACGACCGAACCAACAGTGCCTCTAGTGATTGCATAGTGCACTCCATTTTAACCTCAATTGAAGACACTATTCACTCCCAGCCATTTTCACTGAAGCAACCCCCTTCGCTCTGGATTTTGACTGATTTTGCAAGGCCCACAGAATATTGTGTTCTATTGCTATAAAAACCTACCAAAATAAAGATTAGAGTCTCTACTTTCATCAGGAAAAAAGTAAATTTCTATCTGTTTCGTTTTGCAGTAATTAGCATCAGAATATAGCTAAGTTTCATCATTATTCACAAATCTGTTTAAAACACTCAGGGGGGAAATACCTTTTTGCAACATGGCTCTTGTTGTCTCTTATACTTTACTGTCACCTGCTGGCCGTTTTTGTAATAACTACCATTGCTTTAAGCCTTCTCGTAATCATGCATCAAAACCTTCTGTATGCTCTAGCATAAGAAAACATTTAAAAAAACGTATCATACATTTTTGGGACCATGGTAATATTTAAAATAGAACATATTTATACATTTTTTTGGGAGCAAATGAGTTAAAGACTCAATTCCACTCAAACAACCACATTCTGAATCATCAATTAATCTACTAATTGAATGTGATGCTCATCCCTCAATTCAATAACAAGATTTGATGTTGGGGTCTTAATGACTTCTTCGTAAGGGGCGTCTCCAATGCTGTTTTGTAGGCAGCGGGGAAGATGCCCATCTGAAAAGAGACATTTCAAATCTGTTCCTCAAAGAAGCCATATTTGTAAGAGTGATGTGACAAATGGCTTTTACTTTGATGAAAGCACAACCAAGTGTCTCTGCAACAACCAGGGCAAAGCTCTCCAGTGTTTCCTCAGATAAGAGTAAGGGTTCACGAGTGTTATGTAAAAAGTTACATCCTGAGATACAAGACTGGATCTGATACCATCGAACTTGCAAATTAATTTCCATTCACTACACAGCCTGGTCAGCTCATTGTATTTTTTTGTATTTCATTATTCATCTTGAACTTCTAAAACAAAATTTGTTTAGGAAAATGTATGTAACCACAGTTGTTAACTTGGATTAACTATGAAAGACTTTCTTTTTGCCAAAAAGACTCAGCACAAACACAGAGTTTGATGAACATTGCTGGCAATCATGACCTGTCATATTTTCCTGTCCTGTCCCCTGATATTGTCTCATGTCCATCTTGTTTTGTCCATGGCGTCTTGAAATGTGATTGCCTTGGCTACCTAGTATGAATGTAGCTTTACAGAAACTGCTGTTGTAGCCATTCTTTGGACAAAAATAAAGAAAGTACATCTTTTGTTGCTGTTGGTAGTGCAATTGTGTTTGGTTTTTTTTCTTTGCAACCCAAGTGCATAATTTTTTTTAATATAATCTTAATATCCATGCATAGACTAACTGTCATATTCTATTCATGTGGTTTATTTAATGAAGGCTTGCATAAGAGTAAATTACTGAACTGAATGATTCTGCGACCACCCGTTGTGTCAGGAATAACAATTGCAGGCGTGTAGGCAAAAGCCATTTTACAAGGTCACTTGCCACAACGAATTTGAAGTTAAATCTAAAATTGATTGACCTAGAAGAATAAGTGAACAGAACACTGAACTCGCCTTGAATCGAAATCTCAGATTTGTATCTCACTAGAATACAATAGAGTTTAGAGTCACAATTTATTTTTATGTTTGTTTGTTTGTTTTTGCAAGAGTTCACATATTGTGTATTAATGTATTACAGAGTACAACCTAAATATTTTCTTAAATTCCAATGAGAGACTGGATAATTTTTTTAAGTAACACAAACATTACTTGTAAATGTGGAATTGTGGAAATGTGTTATAATATGGAATTAGAACAATAACATAACATAACGCAACACAACATAACATATTACTGTATAAAATGGAAAGAGGGGATGAGAGGTATAGCAGTGAGCTGGTTAAAATGTTGCATTATATTACACATAGACAACAGTTTGTAAATCATATATTGCAGGTTTTAGATGTTTCTGCTTAGCAACGCACCTAATACTAAAGGTCAGGATCGTTATCAGGCATGCTGATGAGCTGATTATATGAATCAGGTGTGCTCGTGGGAGGAAACATCTAAAACCTGCAGGACTCTAGACCTTGAGGACCTGTATTGGTGAAACTTGATATACTATATCATCATGCCTAGATATTTCCTGTGGAGTCCCACAGGGGTCAGTGTAAGTCCCCCCCTTTTTTTTTTGTATATAAATGATATTTGTTGATCTTTTTAAGAAGGGGGACTGGAGGGTGTGTTCCAACTATAGAGGAATCACACTCCTCAGCCTCCCTGGTAAGGTCTATTCAGGGGTGCTGGAGAGGAAGGTCCGTCGAGAAGTCGAATCTCGGATTCAGAAGGAGCAGTGTGTTTTTCGTCCCGGCCGTGGAACAGTGGACCAGCTCTACACCCTCGGCAGGGTCCTCGAGGGTGCATGCGAGTTCGCCCAACTAATCCACATGTGCTTTGTGGACTTGGAGAAGGCGTTTGACCGTGTCCCTCGGGGAGTCCTGTGGGGGGTGCTTTGGGAGTACGGGGTACCGAGCCCCCTGATACGGGCTGTTTGGTCCCTGTGCGACAGATGTCAGAGTTTGGTCCGCATTGCCGGCAGTGAGTCAAATTCGTTTCCAGTGAGGGTTGGACTCCGCCAAGGTTGACCTTTGTCACTGATTTTGTTCATAACTTTTATGGACAGAATTCCGAGGCGCAGCTGAGGTGTTGAGGGGGGTCCGGTTTGGTGGCCTCAACATTGTATCTCTGCTTTTTGCAGATGATGTGGTGCTGTTGGCTTCTTCAAGCCGTGATCTCCAACTCCCACTGGAGCGGTTTGCGGCCGAGTATGAAGCGGTTGGGATGAAAATCAGCACCTCCAAATCTGTAAGCATGGTCCTCAGTCGGAATAGGGTTGAGTCCCCTCTCCGGGTCGGGGACGAGATTCTGCCCCTAGTGGAGGAGTTCAAGTATCTTGGGGTCTTGTTCATGAGTGAGGGTAGGTTGGAGCGGGAGCTCAACAGGCGGATCGGTGCAGCGTCTGCAGTGATGCGGACTTTGTATCGGTCCGTTGTGGTAAAGAAGGAGCTGAGCCGAAAGGCAAAGCTCTCGATTTACCGGTCGATCTACGTTCTTGCCCTCACCTATGGTCACGAGCTGTGGGTCGAGACCGAAAGAAATAAGAAAAAGCGGCCGAAATGAGTTTCCTCCGCAGGGTATCCGGGCTCTCCCTTAGAGAGATAGGGTGAGAAGTTCGGTCATCCGGGAGGGACTCAGTGTCGAGCCACTACTCCTCCGCGTTGAGAGGAACCAGTTGAGGTGGCTCGGGCATCTGGTTCGGATGCCTCCTGGACGCCTACCTGGACACGCTGGAGAGACTATGTCTCTCGGCTGGCCTGGGAACGCCTTGGGATCCCGTCGGAGGAGCTGGCTGAAGTGGCTGGGGAGAGGGAAGTCTGGGCTTCCCTGCTAAAGCTGCTGCCCCCGCGACCCGACCCCGGATAAGCGGTAGATGATGGATGGATGATATTCGTAATGTATCAGCTATCTATGGTTATGAAAAGAACCCAAAGCAACTCTTGGTGATTATTATTATTATTGAATGTGGACAAAAACAAACTGATGGTTATATGCGGTGTTGTTGTACAGTATTATCTTAACATACTTGAGCTATGTGGAGATACAGTATGAGGGAATGCATACACAACCACTTTAAAACCATTAGTTATACAACAGGGGTGGGAAGTGGGGTGATACATTGTACACAAGGTCATTAAATGCTTTCAAGGTAATAGATTTAAACACATTTAATCTGGCACAGGAAATGTATCAAGCGAAGTCTAAACAACTCACAGGTAATATTCAGAAATTATTTAGAGGGATAAGTGATATAGTTGAATAGTAACTGTACATTTCATTATTATCAGTATATCAACAGGTTGACTTATGGTGTACCATCTGTGACCCTAGTGCAGAATAGTTTCTACCATGAGTATTTTAGATGGGTTCATAGCCATATTACAGTGTCTGCATTTCATCTGTTCTCATCATTGATGTATTACTGTTGGATTTACTGCCATTGAAAGTCACCTTCCAAAACAAATAAAATTGCTGCGAAAATATTGACGTGTCTCCTTCGCTTGGGTACATTTAAAAGCAAATAACACTTGGTTTGGAAAACACGCCTAGTTCCGAATGAAGACGTCCTTGTCGACACTAATAATGTTTTTGCAACAATAACTGTTATATTGAATGTTGATGGAAAAAGGAGAACCCATGACTACCCTCAAACTAACTAAACTGGATTTTCCAACCCAAGACGGACAATAAAATAGGTGGAATGAAACTGCTATAGGTTGACATATTTTAGAACAGCATTATGAATGCAAATCACAGCCTTATCTGGAAACCTTTAAACGTGTATTATGTTTTTTTTTTCTCATTCACCTCCGAGGACATTTCATCCATCAGAAAGCAAATGGCCAGATGAGGGAAATGATCATTATGGCGAGCACGGATGTAAATTGGATATCTTTGTCACAGATAATTGTTTTGGTTGAAGATGCTGGGATAATTCAATATCATTCAGTTTTGTTTTAGACAAACTTACAGTACATTCACAAATTGTTGATTGAAAGAGAGGTAAAAGAATTCATTCTCGAAAGTTAGTCGAATGTACATGCTCTGAATTTGTGCCAGAAAAAGGAGGCACATTAAGGGATGCAAATAAATATATGAAGATGATTCCGCACACTGCACATTCCACCTACCCTCAGATTAGTCATCCTAGCGCAAGAATAGTTTGTGCTTTTTATCCATTTTAGGAAGGCACTGCTACTCCAGTATTTATCAAGGGCACTGTAAGACAACTAATAATTCCTCCATTCTCATCTTGCTCTCCACCTCATTGGATTTCCATCAGCGGGGTCTTTTTCTCGGGCTCTCTCTGTCCCCCTTTAATTAGCCTCTAAGCAGACACAAAGAGAAAATGGCGATAATGAAGCAATGGGAAGAGAGATTCCAATTTGGAGTACAGCAGACCTCTTCAGAAACACTATTTCATTCCCAATTTATTCTGCCACGACCACATTAGCAGTTGCTGCTATACCACATAAACTCGCGTCTTTTATAAAAATGCTTTAAAGGAGATGACGACATTCTCTTTGCATTTGTAAAACACAACTCATTTTTCACAAACATACATATACTGACAATGCTCAATTTCCAATTCCAGACGACACAAGGTTTCTTGTTAACTATTTCTTGAAAAACAGAAAACGACACCTTGGGCTTAGGGCAATTTGTGACCTCCCTACCACACTTTAACCTCTATTTTCACATTTTGAACACTTGAGAATCTCACACTCATTTAGATTGATGCCTCTACAAGCACGCCGCCTGGATTAGCCACTTACACTCATTTAAATCATGAAATGAATGGCTGATTGCAGTACCCAGGGGGAAAAAAATGATAAGCAAATTGATTGACAGATCAGGGGGTGTTGCTATGGCATAATTTATCTGCAAATGGCTGCTGTGGAGTTCAAATCGAGGGGAGATAATGTCATTTTGTGCCTAATAAACTAATGGTGCTTAAATCCATTTTTCGCGTGCACATGAGCCGAGCAGCACTACCCTAATGGCGATACACGGACTGGAGATGGAGAGAATAGCGGTGGATGCTATTTAAATTTCAAGTCACTTTAACCTCAAAACATGCGGGGGACGGATTATGACAGAGGAAGTGATAGATGCAGTTTTGCATCCTCATGACACTCTGCCCTTGGTCTTCAACATCTTCTTCAAAGGGATTAGATTGTATTTGCAAGAATTAATGCCCTAGTGACTGAGGGAATGAATTATACATAATTAAGGCTTGATTAGAGTTATGATAAGCTTTTGACATTGTTTATTGATGATGGCTTATGACAATAATACAACTCTAGGGGTCTTATTTTTGTAGACAGGCGCCCGTGCGCTTGGCACAAGAACGGGCGGCTAGGGGAAAGTCTAGTTTAGCATATTTGTGAATTTGGTAGACGCGCCACGCCTCGCTGGGCGTTCCAGCTGAAGCGGCTGCCGTGCCCTTAGTGCATCTTGCAATTTTGGTGGCAAAAAGCCACTGTTGCCAACTCCCCAGTAAGGAAAGTGGCTGTCTTAAATTGCCTAATTGGCAATTTTCATGTAATAGTAATGGATGCTGTAGGAGAGATGAATAATGTCGTGGGAGGGGCAAAAAGTGAGTAAAAAACACCCTAAAGAACACCAGAAAAAGTTCCCAAAAAGTTCCCCCCACCCCAAAAAAAAGTAGTCAAGAGGCTTTATAAAATCACCAGGTTTAGCGAGGAAGTTGGCAACACTGCAAAAAGCAGAAGCCATTTTAGACTCACAAAAAGCAGGTCTAAGTGGTGGCGCAGGTGATGTAATTTGGTGGATTTCATTGAGGTTCAGGCAGACTAATTTGGCGCTCTGGGGATGTGTGTGGTGGATGTTATTATATTTAATTCATAAATATGATAACGGCATGGGACAATCCTTCTGAATCATTATAGAAATCAATTCATTTACAGAATTATCAATATGTGCAGCCGCCTTAATCATTAGCAAGGGCAGATATTTTTAAGAAAATACTTTGATTTTCTTAATTCGTGCTCACTTTTTTCCACCAATTTTCCACAGTCTGAGCTACACAAGTGCAAGTAGAAGTTGTTTGCCTCATTCAAATCTCTACCTCCACCCACGGTCATCATGAACTCTGTTCTCTGCATTGGTTCCACAGAGCAGGCAGGTTGGACAGTGGCACATTTTCATGAGGGAGGACTGCTCCCGCACAAAAATAAGCTAAGTTCAGGGAGGCTTAAAAATGGTGTGTAAAGTGTGCTGTAATTCATCAACCTTGGTGAATTTCGACAAAAAAAGGTGTTGTAAAAGCACGTCATAGACATTAAATAGACATTAATGCACGTTTTCAACTACAATAGGAAATCATGGTGCACCTGCTGAGAACCCACACAACACAAGCACAGTGAGGATCTGCAACCCGAAAAGCCCCAGAGATGGCTCAGACTGATGATATGCAAATGACACATTTAGATCCCCGCAATTCATTCAACCAGTGGCTGTCAATCTTTTGTCTTCAAGTGCTCCATGTCGAAACGTAAGGTCTTCAGAAATCAGTGGTACTGAACAGCAAAACATATTTGAAGCGTTTCCCCCTGGACAAAACATGAGGACGTAATTAATTGTGCTTCCAGGCTAGTGATGCTTGTCTTTGCCAGACAACAAAGCAGTACATGATTGGCAAAGCCTCTTCATCAGAGTAGATTTTTTCCCCTCCCAAATCAGATTGTGTACTTTAATATCCTCTGTGGAAGCAACAGCAAATAGCATCAAGGCTTTCTTATCCACAGGAAAACGCTGATATTGTATTTGTGGATAACAATACACTAGCCTTCTACTTCAGCCAATTACATGTCCAAAAGAACCTTCTGTAAGGTCCATCGATCCAAACTAGCAAGCGCAAAGCATGTCCTTCCACTGGGTTGAGAAAAAACAGATCTGATCAAAATGGCGACCATCCTTGGTGCTAATTAATGATGTTTCTCAACAAAAGCAATGCATAAGAGACAGGAACCAAGTGAAGTAAAAAGCTAATAAACACAAAGGAATTAATTGCATACTACTTGTTAGAAATTATCTTACAAAAAAATGTGTCACATGAATATAGTTTAGGACTAGACACTATAACACTTTTACTTGCCTTACTGTTTCTACGTTATCAATTGTACTGTATTTGAGTATTGAGTGCAGTGCACACAATGTGAATTTGTTTTGGTTCACTGCAATGGTAGAGCTTTCGTCACAATTCTCAGGCATTCTGCTTCAGACTAGTGCTTTATGTCAAATCAACTATTCTGATTTAAATGACATCTTTAACACGATAATCTCTTCCGACTCAAGAGTGTTGAAGAAGTACATTTCTGTTGTCAGCGCTCTGTAAGGAATTAGTTTCAACTGAACCTGTTTAAAAGCTTTTAGTACTTATTTGTGTATATCATCAAATAAATCAGATTTTTTTAAAATAATATCCTAGATAACAGACATTTCAGATTAATAGTTACACATTATAGTAATAATTAAAAGGATAGTTTAATAAATCAAATCAGGGGTTATTTGTTTGTCATCCTTCCTTAGTTTTCAAATCATTTGCAAGGCTGAGGTAGCCTCAATTTTGTATGATGTCAAATTCAATCTTGTTGTCAGCTTTTTTCCTGTTGCAAATCAGACGGTAGTGTCACAGCAATGGGATCTCAGAGAGTGGACACCTGTTACATCCAGAAAAAACGAGCGGATCAAATGAAAGCAGAGGACTATCACTTTTAGCAGTTAAAATAAATAGGGCAAACCGTTGAAGCCCCAAATCAAGTTCAACGAGGAAGACAGGGAAACCTCTCTTGTTGGTGACAGTGGTGAAAGGCAGACTAACCAGGAAGTAACAGGCAGCAGGTATCCAAATTAAATAAGATAACAAATACTAAAAAAACGACTTTATAAATTTGAATCATTATTGTTTAAAATACTTACAAGATCGAATTAATTATTATTATTATTATTATTATTTTTAAACAAACAAACAAATGTTGTTGCTGGAACATGAAATACATTGCATCACAATTGTTACTGCTAGCGTGTTGGATTTTGTCACTTGTGGTCTAAATCTATGAGGAGCCGTGCACATTTAGTAGAAATAATGTATTTATACTGATCCATTAGCTGCATTATCATCCATCCTTTCGCGTCTGGTGTGCACACTTCATATGCGGAGATTAGATGCTGACTATTTAATTTCACAAGTCATCCATTTCATCATTAGAGTTCCTTCCAGAAGGGGGACGTGATTCATCTATTAGTTTTAATTGGTACTGTCCTTGCAGTCATTCATTTGTTGTAATTTCAAGTAATCAGCCCTCAAAGTCTGTCAAATACCATCTCTGTATGGTGCTATTTTATGTCTAAATTCTGGAATTTAACTAATTACATTAATTTCACTTTGTGGTACACACACTTGTATGGTTTATGATTTCTTTTGTCATCCCAAAATCATTGAGGACGCTGCGGTGAATGGGGCTTTAAAAAGAATGCGGGCAAAAAGAAAAATAAAGAAGATGCTAATGAGTTCATGAACGTCGAGGCAAGGCCGTAATTGGGACAAAGCCACTTGCAAATGCAGAAATTGTAAAAATGTCTGGCTCTTTCTATGTGTGATGGTTGACTGTCATTGGGACCATTAGTTTTATTTTTCATTTATTTTGTATTGGGTTTTGGTAAAGCCATATCTGCAATTAGACAGGCTTGATTTAAAATATATTTTTTAAATAAATAACAGAAACAAACATAATATATATATATATATATATATATATATATATATATATATATATATATATATATATATACATACATACAAGTAAACACTTAACAGCTATCATAATGCCACAATAATTGTATCTGGGTCAAGATGCAACAGCAAGCTGCATTTGACTTTGACATCAAGCATAATTCTGATGTAACATCTCTCTATAATGACGCCATATCTGATGTTTATATTGTGCTTGGGCATCCTATTTGTGATACCTTCCTGAAGTCTTTTGACACAAAATGAACAGTCGCCTGGTTCGCTGACATTTCATAAAATCCGAGGCCTCGCCTCCACATTGAGCCCGCTGAAAACTAAAGCGATGCCCTTGTGGATGCTTTTGGCTCTTTTTGTGATCTTGTCTTACATTCTCTGCACACGGTGCCAGTAAATGGAGACGTTGGCACACCCTTGCAAGCAACACAAACAAATGCACAAATGTCTTTATCCTCTGGTGAGTACTTAGTTAGAAAAAGCAAGTGCAAAGATTGGAAACTCAGCGAGCGGTGACAAACCTATGAGACAGAATGACTGACTTGTTTGTGTTAATAGAAAATGCTGTCAGCACTATAGAAGCCTTTTATCTTTATAACATTGGTGTCCAAACTGCAGGCTGCGGCCATTTACGGTCCGTATTTTAGTGGCCCGCTGCATTGAAGAAAATTAACTAACGTGTTGTTGACAATTTTAAATGACTTTCAGATGATACCTTTTGTGTACATGCAGTCATTATACTTTTCCAGATTTTTTTTTGTCATAATCCAACAAATGAAAAATCCAATTTGATCCAAATAGCAAATGTTCTTCTCTTATATCCTGCTTTATTTACATGATACAGTGCACAAAGAGCTTTACAAAGCCTCACATTCACTCATTTGAGAACTTTGCATAGGACCAGAAAGGTAAAAAAATGTTCCATTTTAATTGAAAATGATTTACTTTAACCAGCATGGCCAAAGGAGGTGGTTTTCGGTGCCATATCTACTCGCTAACAAGGTCGATCTGCCTTCTTTATAGCTAACTGTTATCCAGCTAGCACTCCTCATTAGCCAGGTTTACATGATGGAGACTTTCTAGTCATTCCGATTGAAATCATTCTGCATGAAGATGGTTAACTGTTTACATGCGACGTGATACATTCCGATCTGCCGTTTATATGCTTCCCCGTTTAATCCGAACGGATGGACATCGATCACATGATTGATCAAGTTGGAGTTCATTCGTCATTTAGCACAGTGGTTGTGATAGTAGTTTTATTGAAGCAACATCTTGATAAAAACAAGTTCAAAGTACTGAAAAACAAGTTCTCCCCTATAGGAAGCATTTTCATTCCGTTTGGCCGTTCGGATTCAATCTAATCGGAATACATGGCTCAATGTAAACCAGGCTAATGATGGCATGGATGTCCCTTTGATGGAGGATGCTTTCAAGAAGCTGTGGTTCAAAACTGTAGAAGCTATGTACAGAATATCAAAATGGTGTCAGCCCTATCGGGTGCTGCATGCTATGTCAATTACTGTAGTGGTAGTAGTAGTAGTGAAATTTGCAATTCTTTATTCTTACAGTCCAATAGCTTTCTGTTGAAAAAGTACCTCATGAAGCCGGTTAGGACAAAAATGACACGGAACCCTTGACCTAATATTTCATTGCATAACCTTTGAGCGACAAACGATTACTGCGATTCTCAAAGAGACTTGTGCACCTGACGACTGGTATTTTTGCTCATTCCACATGAACAAACTGATTCCGCTGTCTCCGCCATTTCCCAAGAGTCCAATGTTTTGTTCATATCTATCGTGTGGTGCTTTTGAGTGTGTTTAAAACACAAAACACAAAAAGAAGAGCTTGGTCTCAGCCACGGGTCATTGGTCCTCCAACCAAATGACCCGCGGCTGAGACCAAGCTTTTCTCCTTCCTGGTAGCAAATGTGAGTTCAGGATGACTTGAAAGTATTGAAATGTCATTGTACCATACGCAGATTCAAGACACCATGTGCAGCACAAAAGACAAAGAACAAAACAGTGTCTGCTCCAATTTGTATTCACTTAATTTTTGTTTTAATTTTAAGTTTAAGTTATTTCAGTTACTATTTTGGGTTTTCCCATATTTAACAGAAATGTACTGAACCACGACTTTGTTTATGTATGTGTAAAGACTTCCTAAAACTAGATTTACTTTTATTTATTTTATTTTTATTTTTTTCACTATACTACGGTATTGAAGTTGAACTATAGTTTTGACCACAGTTGCGCAGACCAAATTGCTTTTAGCAGCAACAGAGCAGATAGCACTACTTTTTTTTTTTTTTTTTTTAAAGACAACAAAAAACATATTACCAAACACTAAAGAGAGTCCAGGAGTGATATTCAATGTGATATTCTTATAATGTTGTTTTGGGTGTTGATTCATGCAGCCATTCCCCAGGAATATTTCATAGTGTGACAAAATGGTCGCTCAAGCTCCAAGGATATTTCATCTGGTATGCCAGACAAAATAACGGAATGAAGCCATGGCCATTGTAAATTATGATTCGTGCTGTTGGTCATAACAACCTAAATTAGAAAGTAAGGGTACGAAAACTCCAGCACTTAGTGAAGTGTGCTTCCATGCAGAGTTAGACCATGCTTCGTTTTAGGCTAGCACTAGGCAGGAAAATAAAGTCCGTTGACTATTGGACTTAAATGAAATGAAAAATATCTAGGAATGCATTATGTTATGGTTATTTTAACTTCATATTCTAGACTTGACATGTGAGTTGTGTCTATTAAAAAAAAAGCACCTGGCCAATTCCCATAATGGATGAGAGCCTGCAGTGTGTCTAAAGTCACAAACACAAAGGATGGCCAGAAAGTCAGAAAGTTCAAAGACCGTGCGGAATAAACTCCAAACATGAGCGCATCTTTGATTCTTAGCTGCTGGAGATAAACAGCAAACAAGTTTGTCACATTAGTGGCTAGGAATGAACAAGCACAAAGATGCAAACACTTCCAGCAATGTTCACAACACAGCTGGTGACATTATACACAGTTTGAGGTCAAATGAAGCAGCTAAAATACGAGCTCAAGTATTTTACATAAATCTTGATTTTTTTTTTTGTATACATCAAGAAACACCTACTCACAACCATGGTAACATTGGCATACAGCAATAAACAATACGTTTGCCTTGGACTCTACTGTATGTGTCAATGTACAATAAAAGAGATGTTGAATTGACATTGCTTATTTAGCTCTGATGTACTTCTTCTCTGTAATGTATAAGAAATATGACTAAAACAAAAATAAATAACATAAAACAAACAAAATGCTTGCCCGGGCAAGTAATTGTGACTTCACGTCCATGCAGAGAATCGCTCTATACTGAAAATGCCCTCAACAGTTTGACTTGGCAAGGAAAAGCAGTGTATGTTTACGTACATATTTTTGATATACCAGACTGATGGGCTACATACAAAAACAACAAAAATAAATCTAAAAAGTAACCCTTTCAAGCCAAGGATATTGTATCATTCAATAAATCTGTGTTTCGTTAACAAAAGAAGAGCCAAACTCAGTTGACTTTGACAAGACTTTGAAACTCAGACAATGACAGTGACCTTCATCTTCCAAGGCATCCCGATAGCTAAATTATGAAGTTTGATTTAACATAACTTGATCATTCCACCCAAGGAGCCCCGTCTGCATCACTTGTCTGTCTCCCCTCGTGTAACCTCGCTGTTTCAACACTGACAGCTACAGTATTTAGAATAAATAATTTATGAAAAACAACAACAGCATGAGAATGGATGGCATGAGGCATGAGTAAGGATGCTCAAGTAGTTTCCCCCCCAGCAGCAATAGCATTCGGCTGCGCTACTCACTGTGTGTACTGCCCATGTATTTGATATGACTCTAGAGTAGGGGGTCTCCAACTCAATTTATTGTTGGGGCAATCCACAAATTATATTATTCCACACAAACAAAGGGGTTTAAGTATGTTTAAAAAGTACAACCAAACAAATTCACAATTACGTTTTGCAAAAAGCCGTCATGAGTCCCATAACTGATTTAAAAATTGTGCTGTCAAAGTTAAAGTTCACTCTTTGATTAATCACAAAAAAATCACAATAATCATGTATGAACGCAGATTAATCACACTATTAATTGTGACCATGGATTATCCTTTCGCTTGACAGTTGATGGTTACGTTAAAGGTCGGACATGTTGTGTTTGAGCAATAAGCATAACTACACGCATTTAATAAATATTTATGTATGACATTCAGAATATGTGCTCATGTCAAAATAATGGGATCATTATTTTTTTCATTTTCAATTATGCAATTAATTAACTGATTAGAAAAAGAGGAGAATAAGAGTGTGCAGTGGATCAAAAAATGTTGAAGACGTCCTCTTGACATTTAATGTAGAAAGCAGTAACACAAAACAAATGTTCTTCAAAATGTTGATTAAGTTTGTGACTAGCAGTACAGCATACAAACACTTGCTAAACCAAAACCAGATTATGAATGTTGGTGTACGCAAATGTACTAAAACATGAAAACTAACAACGATTTATTCTGGGCTCCATTTGGCGGATATCCAAAGTGAAATTTCCTAATGAATATATCCTGTGAGACACGGACAGAATAAAGATAGCAGACAAAGCTGGCTGGGATGACAAAAGAACTTGATGAACTAGAAGAGGGACACACACTGAAAGAGACTTGGAAGAGGGTGAAAGTGTAGATATTAGAGGTGTGCCAAAAAATCGATTCTCGTAAGAATCACGATTCTCATTTAGTACGATTCAGAATCGATTTTAAATGTCCCCAAATCGATTTTTTTTAAATTATTTATACTGTCTTGCCTTTGTCTGTGTGTGGCTTTATTTGGAGCGCTGTTCATGTTGTACCCGGTTTGGCCACTGAGGGGCAGTGTGGTTCCACGCGGTCTAATACACTGTTAAGTTGTAGCCACATTAGAGAGTAGAAGCAAAAAGTCACGATCAAGTTATTCCAATAAAAGTTTTTTTTTTTTTTGCATGGAGCCGTTCTTTTGAGTGTTAAAAGTGCCGCGAGTAGAGCACTAATTAGCATTAGCGAGTCTGACTGGAGTAGATCATTACGATTCTTTGCACAGCTCTAGATTGAAGCAAAAATCATTGTCAATCAAATGATTTTGAAAATCGTTCTTGATCGAAAATTGATTCTGAATCGGCCCGGTGATTGGCTGGCAACCAGTTCAGGGTGTTCCCCGTCTACTGCCCGAAGCCAGCTGGGATAGGCTCCAGTGCCCCCCGCGACCCTTGTGAGGACTAGCGGTTAAGAAAATGGATGGATGGATGGATTCTGAATCGAATCGCAGACTAAAAAATCGGAATTGAATCGAATCGTGAGACATTCAAAGATTCACACCCCTAGCAGATATCTTCTTGCACAATTCGTAAGACTGATCCAGGAACTGATCCAACAGATGGGCATACACAACTATGGCGTTTTACCCAACCATTTACACTTTCCTATGTCTTCTAGTCTGATGGTTTTCGTCATCATATTTACACTGACCACATTACCTTTTGTTAATAAATGCACTGAGATACAAGAGGTTGTCATTAAACCAGCTGTGAATGAACTGCAAGAAGAATAAATGTGTCCATGCCAATACATTTACCAGCAGTCCCAGCCCCTCATATGAATATCCCTCATGCTCTCCTGTCTGTCCCTGTGCATCATGAGCCGCCCGTGGATGCTTGCTGCTAAGGCTCCACACGGCCACCTGGGCCCTTAGCACTCATGTTCCATTATTACTGCTGCTGTGAGTACAGGGCACTGCTGCCAAACAGCTCTGAGGTTTTCACATGTTGAAGCCTCAAGCCTTAGTGACTTTTTCCTCTCTTGGCGCATTCGTGCCCTTTGTTGTCAACTCTCTGCATCACTGTTATCTGACCCTCAAGATCGATGAACAAGAGGTTAGGCCAGCGCTTGTGGGACGGACGGACGTGTCGGATTTTTTTCAGTGAACTCCCTGTGGTCTGTCTACGTTGCAGACGTAGCGCTTTTGGACGGCGGTGACATCTTTTCCAAACCTCAGTCTGATGCTGAAATGTATGTGCTGTCGTGGAGGATGTGTAATGTGGCAGAGGGGAAAGAGTGGGGAGGACAAATTCTGAGGGAGTCGCTGTGGCCAGACCCCATCAAAGACAGGCAATAGGAAGCCTCTCAAAGAAGTCAAAGGCTTCATTTCTCCATACGTAAACGCAAGCAGCACTTTATAACCTGTCAACACTTGTTAGCTTAATGTTTTATTTTTGCTGGCAAGAAAATCTGTACTTCACAGCTCTGAAACGATGTCCATTCATGTTGAGTTTTTTTCTTCTTGGAAGGAGAATGAAGATGGTTCCAACATCGCAACAACACCGGTAGCTTCAGCTCAGTGAAGCGTTAAGTGTATTTTTAACCAACAGTATCACGAGCACAACTGCAATACACCCACAAATAATTGCATGCTGAACAAGTCTGGAGAAAACAGCTGTTTTGCGAAGACACTTACAGAGCCTGCATCAAGCAGTTGCCGTGGCCACTGCTGAAATTGGAGATGATGGAGCACTGAACTGGAAGAGGCTGCTTCCCTCAGGTCACCAGCATTCCGCTTTTGCTGTGAGTTATTACAAACAACAAATGTGTTGTGCACATGCACTATAAAGAGTGAAGACTACACTTCAAAGAAGACATCGAAGGTGCTTTACGACAACAGCTGGCGATATAACATAAGGATATTACATTGATTTTTTGGTAGTAGTCTTAACTTTATATTTCCTGATTGTTTCTCTGTCAGTAGGATTAATGTTCACGTCTTTTAGCGGCACTGAGAAAGCTACCTTTCTCTGGCTGGAAGCTGGAAGGAGCTGAACAGATTACAGAATTGACAGCTTTCTGTTTCAAGGTTATGATTGCACTCAACCATCTCGAGTAACTAATAGATAGATAGATCGATTATCGGCGGCTGATTATCGGTGCCGATATTTGACATTTTGACAAATATCGGCATCTACCTTTTTACTAATCTGAAGGCCGATAAAGCTAGTATCTCACTGAGCGGTCAATGCTTACGAACGTAGCGAATTTAGGGTTTTCATCAGGATTTGTAATATGTTCACAGACAATTTTTACATTTTACCTTTCGAACATATTCAGACCAATTTTTCACTCTCTGTGAGGATCTTTTGAAACTTTTTATGAACACTGACGAAAACTTCAAATTAGCTACATTCGCATGCATTTGCAGTGGTATACAGAGAGCTTTTCCTTTATGGATTGATTTAAATTTCCACTTTATAAAAAAAAAAAATGCAAAACAGGGAACTCACTACACTTTTTATTTTCAACAATTAAAAAAAATAAGAAAAAACTTTATTTACAGTAGAAAACTTTAGGGAACTATTTACTTGCTTCCCCCCCCCCCCCCCCCCCAATTTAGCTTAATTAACACATGCTGGTGACCCTGGAAGCTCTCTGTAATCTTTGTTAGAATTTTTAAACAAAGCTGCCAATTCTTTCTATGTTTAAAATTAAAAGAAATGTTATTTATTTATTAATTTAATTTTGACTCTAATATTTTCTCTTTTACTGCAAATGAATATCACCTTGAAATGTCGGTTATCAGTCACCTTGACTACTAATAATTGGTATTGGTATCGACCTCATATTGGTCTAGTAACTAATATACTAATATGAATAAATCTTGCTACAAGAAAAAAATCCCCACTTCAATTTAATACAAAACAAAACAATATCATCATATTATATTGTTTGTGCATATTTATCACACCTGAATATTTCAGATCAAAACAATTTTAATATCTCACAAAGACAAAGACAATCCAGGCGATTATAAAACGCTGTCTAATTGTTTTTTTTTTTTTTATTAGGGGAGATGGGGGGGATCCCAAACCACCAAATAATACTAGTGATGAGGTAACTTGACCCTAATAGCTAGTTGTGTAACCCTTGCGAACGATAACTTGAAATCAACTGCGGCTGGTGATGAGCACTTTGCTTCACTTGGGAGGAATTTTGGCTCACTCATCTCAGCCGAATTGTTTTAACGCAGTCATATTGGATGGTTTGCCAGCATGAGCAGCCAATTTAGAGTCAAATCACAGCATCTGAATTGCATTTAAATCCTGAGTTTGACTTGGCTACTCCAAAACATTGTTTTTTTTGCTTGCTGGTATGTTTCCGGATCACTGTCCTTGCTTCATAACCCATGAACACCTGAGCTTGAGGCCACATACTGATGGCTGGCTGTTCGACTGACAGATTTTCTAGGACAGCGAAATATGTTGCTCCATTAATCACAGCATGTCGTCCAGGTCCTGAAGTAGCAACACTGCCTATAGTCTATCAAACTGTTCAAATGTTCTTTGTGGATCAAATGCTGTGTTACTTTTAGGCCAGATTTAACAGGCCACAAACCTTCCGGTAATATTTTGTTTGGTCAGTCCACGGTATTGCTCCAAAAGCCTTTGGGGTCATCAGAAACGACTTAAATATGCAAATGTGGAAGGAAAAAGCCAGAATACAAAAAAAGATAAAGCCAAACAAGCACACGTCGATCAGCCCACTCAAAGTAAAATTTCCAGCGTCTATCTTCTTTTTCTCCTCTACTTAAAAACCTGACCTATCGCCCCCTGTTCACACTGCAGGTGACTGTAAAAAACAGAAAGCAAGACATCCTTCTCCACAGGGGGGTCTAGAAACAACCCCGTCCGCGGGTAAATTAGTATTCTAAGACATGTTACATACTTTTGGTTGTCTGAGAATGATTGAATTATGCGGGGGGAAAATCATTTAAAAAAATTGCACACAGAAAGGTTAGAGCTGAGATTCCAACTGAGAAAGCTCATGCTGGTAAGCTTCTGACCATGTCTTTGTCCATTAACATATGCATGTTAACCACTTTAAATTCATATTCACCTAAGCTGTTTAAAACTAAATTGCTCTTTCTGAAACACTCGGGTAGGACAAGAACAATGATACAAAAAAAAATATTTTTACAGAAAGTTGATCCGCCAGATTTAAGAACAATAATAATAATGCAAAATGATTTAAATGAGTGATGTCAACTGAAGAAAAAAAAAACCCATCACCATATAGAACCATGAAAAGCAAAGTTCTGTGTGGAGTATTTTAAAAAAGGAAAAAAAAATGCTTCTGAACTATAGAAAGACAGAAAATCTTGCTGAGAAAAGTGAATCAATAAAAACACCATGAAAAGCTTTGAGAGCTCTTACTTATTGCTGCCCACTGGCTCATTGAAAAGGGTTATGACTGTGCTGGAGAGCAAATGGATGTAGGCTGATCATGTGCTCACTGCTTTAAAAAATGCTTCACATATCTTTTTTTTGGGGGGGGGGGGGGGGAGCTTCTATCTCAGCCCAGAGTGATTAATCATTCAGATCACAAGCACAGAGGAGCAGCAAGGATATTTTAATGATGGAACTAGTCTCCTTTTAAGTGGATCTTTCTGTGCCCTTTGAAGATTCTGTCATTTTGTAAGTTAGGAGTACTCTCACCCTATTGGTGCTGATAAACACTATATGTTTCCCTAAACACAAATACGGTGAATTTCTGATGAAATGACCTTTACAGCATCATCACTGGTTATGGTTAGCCAACACAGCCACACAAAACAGATGTTTTGTAGTAAAACCGTTGTTTCATTTATTTGTCTACTCCTTTAACTCATTCACTGCCATTGACAGCTATAGACTTTAAAAAAAAAATCATGTGAACTATTTCTATTAGTTTAATTTTTTCCCCCATTTTTGTTAACAAGAATATGAAAACCTAGAATTTTTTTTATTGTATTAGAACAGATATAAAATTGGTGATTAATCGTGAGTTAACTAGTGAAGTCATGCGATTAATTATGATTACAAATTTTAATCGCCCGATGCCCCTAATTTAAAAAAAAAACTTTTCTTAAAAAACAAAACATTTTTGTTTAATTTGTAATAATCTTTTTTTTTTTTAAGAAAACATTATTAAAAATTAGGGGCGCCAGGCGATTACAATTTGTTATCGTAATTAATTGCATGACTTCACGAGTTAACTCACGATTAATCACCAATTTTATATCTGTTCTAATACAATAAAAACAATTCTAGGTTTTCATATTCTTGTTAACAAAAGTGGGAAAAAATATAAAACTAATAGAAATAGTTCACATGAATTTTTGACGTCTATAGCCGTTAATGGCAGTGAATGAGTTAATGTTTTCTTCATTTCCAAAATTCTACATGCCAATAGATTACACTGTAGAATAAATTACCATAAATATAGGTAATATAAGGGAGTCAGTTTTGCTACCGCCTGGCTTGTGCATTTGTGCTGCCATGAGAATTTGTGTTTGTTCGTGGCATATTGTGGTGAAAAGTTTTGTCTACAATCATGAACATGCGCTGTGACAATGTCTACGTTCACATGCAGCCAATATTCGGGTTTGTGAAACAATCGAAGCAACCCGTTTACATGCATGGCGTACCGAGTTACTCTTGTTTACATTGTCATTTGCGCTCGATCAGAATATCCCATTCAGACTGCGATGCACGGACAACGTAATTACGTAAATAACGTCAGTTCCACTTTTAAAATACTATGTTCAATAAAATACATTATATTTATGTCACTCACCAGTCACCACGCTAAATAAATTAGTCGGTTCCCTCGTTGCTCCAGAAGTGTGGTTCTTTGCTGTGAGTTTGTTTACACCGGCGTGAGAATTGCTGGTGGGTTAAACGCCAGAAGCACGGACTTCTATACTTGTATAATAGGCACAAACGGTGGCATTTTCGCCGTAGAGACACACAATAATGTGAAAATGCCGCAGAGAAATCAATGTGTTCAAGCGAGTGGAGTGGAGTGGGACGGAGCTGCACATACAAGTCGTTACTACAAAGAGCAAATAAAATAAGCCAAAAAGAAGACGAAGAAGAAAATGGAGAGCATGCACATAGCGAAAAACAATGCGCCGTTCGTTCGAGGTATTCAGAATGCATTTTTCGGGTTTTGAAAGGGGTAACCTAGTGATCTTATTCAGGTTTTTAAAAATCCAAATACGACCCCTGGGTTGTTTTTTCCAAATATTGCCAATATTCAGATTTTTGAATGGTTATTTCCTGCATGTAAACGTAGTCAATAAAAAGCCAACCTATACAATCACTCCCAAAATTACTGTCCTGCAACACTTTGTAGAACATAAAATCATTTAAATTGAATTGAACCTTGGAAGGTAATTAGCAAGTATTAACAACAAATTGTTGGTAGACAGGCAATGAAGCAAAAAGCTAGGCTATGTTTTGAATTTGGTTTGAGTGATTGTTTACCTGTGCTTGCCCTGCGATTGGTTGACGACCATTTTGGGATGTGCACTTTTCTTTTTCTAAACTGGCTTCTTTTCAATTGTGTTTTTGGTCCATCATCTTAATTTAAGTCTCGACATGTGGGTTGGATATGGGCTGGGAATGGATCCCATCTGGGCTGCCCAGCTGGGTCCCACTTAATTTTGGCCAGGGATTTCATGGTGGCCCCACGTGGGCAAGCCCAGATGGGCTCAAGGTGGGCATCATATGGGCCCTAGCTAAAACCTTTTTTTTTCTTTTTCTTTTTTTAGCATCCCCCTCCAGTGTTTGCAACTGACAGTGTGTGTTAGCTAGCCTGTGATGGGTCGAATGCAGACTTCAAATTTTGTGTACACACGTGTGTACATGACAAATCATGATGATTTAATTCTTCTTCTAGTGGAAAAACTAAGCAAACAAGCTCAAAGGTTGTAGCGATACAAACTACTCCTTATTTTCTCTGGCCTTGTGATGCAAACTAGCAAGCCTTCTGTCAGCGAAGAAGAAGGAGAAGGAGGAGAAGAAGAGGAGGAGGAGAAAGTGAACCATTTTGAACAGCACTGAAGATTCCTGGATGCTAACATCAATTTGTGGACTGATTGTGCTGCCAGAACAGTTTAGAGGACGAACCAGGCCAAATAGAAAGAGTCGCTATTGAAATAGCTATCAGTGACAATGACAACGTAGTGGTGCAACGGATCAGCGTTGATCTGTGGTTGGTTCGGATAAGGTCTCACGGTTCAGATTGCTTACGATCCGCGGATTGGTTGGTGGGAACACTCATTCTAAGCAACAAAA
This sequence comes from Leptonotus elevatus, assembly GCF_054856555.1. Taxonomy (NCBI): domain Eukaryota; kingdom Metazoa; phylum Chordata; class Actinopteri; order Syngnathiformes; family Syngnathidae; genus Leptonotus; species Leptonotus elevatus. Next base: position 20,952,763 of record NC_141241.1, on the reverse strand, counting down.
CAATTAGTTCAATGGCATTCATAGTGGACACCATTCAGACATGTCAAGGAAGCTGAAACATAATACTCAATGCAACACACCACTTACGCTCAGGCTAGCTTCAAAATAAAGTTTGTTTACATTGATGGCAATGCAAATAGCCTTAGTAGACATTTACTTTGAAAGTGGCCCACGTCGCAGCATGATGGCTAGCTTGACTTCCCTTTTAGACGTACGCAGTATTGATTAACATTAAAGTTGCGACCAACATCAACACAATGCTATCCCAAACTCATATTCAATCGCTAATTCTGGACGCTAAGAAACAGCTAATTAATTACGCCGTCATTGTATGAAACGGCAGAAGTCTTCGACATAAGTGGCTATTGGCTAGCATGCAGCTAGCTGTTAGCATTACCTACGGGTGCCTGGCTGGTAGCTGTAAATGTGTTTGGCAGCTGGTACCTTACTTGACTTGGCTTACTGGAATTCTTTTTCAATATTCTGGACCAAGGATACTTTGTAATTCACTCTCCATGTTTAAAGGAAGGGAATGTGCCTTAAATTACACTTTGAGTTATTTTCATTATTAAAAAATATATATAAATGGAAATGTGTCTTCATTTATTTTTTACTTTTGCCCATTAAAAAAGAAAAACCTTCAACTCAAAATGTCAATCATAGCCGTTGAGGTTGTAGGAACACAAGTTTAAGCAATTAATACCTTGTTATTTTACACATGGACCATATATAAAATAAGAATGTTTCTGCCTCATATTGCACTTAAAAATGTGTTCCTAAATTCTTAACGGCTGTATTAGACATTTTGACTTGATTTTTAATTTAATTTAATGGGAAAAAGCATTTTACAAAATGAATGAAGACACTAAATCCTAAACGACTATATTAGATATTTTGAATTGATTAATTTTTTTTTATTTAATGGGGAGAAGCATTTTACACAATAAATGAAGACAAAACGATCCAATCTGAGATCCGATCCGAACCGTGACTTTTGTGATCCGTTGCATCAATAAACAGCCGTGCCTTCTCGCAAGTATATAACTTGTTTTATAGTAGAACTCATGCAATTAACATACACAACGTGATTAACATGCTGTTCTTCATATAGGTCACAAACTGCCACAGCATGGACTGCTACTCAAGGTCACTCAAATCATAAGTTATTTTTGAGTCACCCACAATATTTCATTTCGTTATAATCTCCCCCACCCACCAATTCCTCTGAGAAAGCACCAAAAGAAAAATAGGCAGACACTTGGAAGGTCTGTCACATCCATTATGGACAACCATGAAGAAGAGTAACCTACATAGTGCGAAGTTGACAAGCAGCCAGTATGAGTCAGTCAGGGGGGTGAGTGAGTGAGATCATCCTTTCTCCCATTTCCTTCAATCATGTTTTTTGCTGTCATCTTAATCAAACATTTTGATCACTTCTGATGCTTTTGCACCATCCAAACTAATTCCCCGATTGCGTATAAGCAGGAACTTTTTCATTTTTTGCCACATCAAAACCACGCTAGGAGCTTTGATTTCTACCCCCTGAAAGGACATTGATTCACAAATTACGCACACAGCAGTTTAAAGCATCCTTTTGAATCCAACCGCCTGGCAAGATTAGAAGAATAATTTCATAAGAGACCACTCATCAGTCTAGTTAGAGAGAGCCAAGACTTAAACATGAGTTTACCGCGGTGCTGAGTTGTCATCAACCCAAGTATGAGTGCACAAACTTGACATTAGCCATGTTTGATTGCAGCTTGTCATCAAGTCACTCATGGAATTAACAATAATTAACGACAGATGATATCGCTTGCCACCAGCAACATTTGTCAGTTTAATCGTTCAAGCAAACAATTCAGTCAAGCACGCACACACAGACACACACAACATTGTGTGCATACATCTAGAACGCAATAAGGAGGTTATGGAGACTCGGAGGGAAAACAGGACAGAGATATGCACTATAAACCAATTAACATCTGTGACTGCAAATTCCACAAAATCTCCAATACAATTACGCACTGGCGATAACAATGCCAAAGGCAGCACTTGTGTGTGGATGTGTTAAAAGGTCATACTGCCCTTTATAATGAAAAACAAAAAACATCTCTAGATAGCCTGGAATTAAAATAATTTAATGAGCTATGACTTAAGATGCTTATGAACTGCACAAAACTTGCAGTTTTACAATGAACCCAACTGGTAAATACTGGCCAGTGTCTGCTTGAATTAAACTGCTAACACATAAGTATGGAATGTATACAGCTAATGTGTTTTGTGTCAAACAGTAACAAAGTTAGAACATGCCTGTTCACTTTTGAAAAAAAAAAGTTGACCAAAGTGTTTTCTAAAGTTTAAAATACAAACGAAAATACAATTGAAAGCATAATAATATGTACAATGACCAAAAAGCACATGTATAAAACCTGATAAATCCAAAGTAACAGAGCATTGAAACATAACAGTAAAAAAAGAAAAAAAAAGAAAGAAATACTACCCACATGCAAAAAATGTCTCACATATAAGCGTTAAATTACTAACGTAATTAAGTGAATCTTTAAAAGGGATTTAAATAAAACAGCAAAGAAGCATGCTCACATTCACAAATCTATTGAAGTACTGTAGACAATGAAATTGCAAATGTACCATATTTGGCATTAAAGTTAAAGATTAACACCTTTCCTTTATTGTGTTAATTACAATTTAGTTAGATAATTGTCTACAACAATGTGATAATTGCCTGCAAAAAAGCAACAAGCGTTGATTAAAAACAAGAAAAGCATAATCAGAAAAGGAAAATGCTCGTATATCTAAAGGCGGTGGATCATACAAAATCTCTCTGCATTATGTCCCAGGAAACCTTTCATCCATCCATTCCTATCTTCCTCATTAGGGTTGCCTGTGAGCTGGAATCTATCCCGGCTGATTTTACCCAGTCCAAGTGTCACTCTGGACTGGTTGCCACTTACCAGCCAATCGTAGCCCAGCACACCTTTTCCCCATAAAGATATTGCATTTCAATTAAAAGCGCATAAACAACACAAGCTCAAAGAGATGAAACATGAACAGTGCATCACTTTACCAAAATGAGTCATGATGACAGTAAATCAGTCTGACGGATATGAGTAATAACTCCACCAGACGCATTCATCACGGCACATAACATCTTTATTAGCTCTTTCCTTAGGACATACATATGTAAAATATGTGTGCAATGAGAGCGAGAGAGAGCAGTGCACAGAAAACAGAGTGTCCCCAGGGACTGTGCTCACTCCTGCTAGAGCGACCTGTCTTAAATAAATCATTCCATTTCCATGACTAACTTCTCTATCTCCCTTTAATCCAGTGTGGGAGAGAGTGAAGCAAGATAGGGGGGTAAGCTGTTTGCCTTCCTATTCGCCTGTGTGTCGCTTTAAGCCTTTGGTAACTTGAGTTTTCAAACTTTTTTTTATGACCCACTTAAATATAACCGTAAGACCACAAACTGGATTGTACAGTAGCAGCAGTGGGGAGAGGTACTTTGTCAGTAAACAATGTTGTTTTCAGTAATTCAAATAATCTTCACTGGCAGAAGTTTAACGAGGTCAACTGCATAAATTAGTCTACTTATCGTATTTTATAGACCGTTAGGAGCACCGTATTATTAGGTGCAATATCAATGAACGGCTTTATTTTAAAACATCTTTGTACATAGGGCGTACTGGGTTACAAAGTGTGTTATTTTTTGTGAAGTACATGTTTGTTTATTGTAATGGCACTGTATGTTAATTTGTTAGATTTAGCGCTATGATGCTAGGTTGAGACCGCATCCGAAATATCGGATAGTGCGGCGCGTCTCGTTTGATTTTGTTTGCCATGAAACTACTGTACATGGGGGATGCTTCGAGCAGAGAAGCAGATCCTCCAACAGATGAAAAAATAAGTTTGGACATCGCTAGTCCATCTGGTGACCAGTGGTTGTATTATTAGTATGGCTAATGCTAAATGCTATCTGGGTTGACAGTTTAACAGCCGCAAACAAGCCACTGCACTCACCATTATCCAACCATTTTATGCTTGATTTTGACAGTAATTGGAGACAACTCACGCTGGTCCCACTTTGTAACATTGGAAACATGCGGCCAGAAATGCTTAGCTTGTTTTGGTCTGACCGCAGCAATAGGCTATTTGAATTTCCCATGATTTTGAAAAACAAAAGCAGGAAGTAGTTCTAGTTCTAGTATGACGAAAACATAGACACATATATAGACACACACACACACACATATATATATATATATATATATATATATATATATATATATATATATATATATATATGTATATATATATATATATATATATATATATATATATATATATTGGATTAAGTGCAATTGGATAGTTTTCCTTGCCACCACTGTTGATCTCTCATTGCACACTAGCTGCATGGGAATCACTTATATTGAGTACAGAGCAATGTGTCACTGTAATTAATGTGTATAAATAACTGTGTCTCATAATTGGTATAGTGCTGTTGCAGCAATTTACTGTGTGGGTGTCTATTCTGTTTCATGTAAGTTCTCCAGAGAATTGTTTCCGTCAGCCCCTAGTTTTCATTCAAACTGCGAAACACAAAAGTGTATGAGACTAACATAACGTTTTTTTCATTTGGACTATTGAACAAAAATATGTTTTTACATTTGAAAAAAAAATGCTGTTTTCATTAGAAGTTTTGTTTAAAAACATTAAAATTAGTCTTTAATTAGATTATTTTTTTTAAATATGCCATTTGTATAGACTATTCCTAAAAATCAGAAACATTTTATATTTACATAATAATTTGTGGGGGTGAGTACCAAGTATCAGTATCGGGCCAATACTGGCCTAAGTTATCAGGTACTAATGGAGGCTGCCAATACCAGCTAGAGATACTTAAGGCAAACAATTAATAAATCTGACAACAACACATCGACAAACCATCATCAGAAAGAGGTCTTTGGTCACAATTTTTCATAATTTTATTAAATGCCATTTTAAACATCAAAAGTACAATTACTTGGTATAAATGTGTACTCAAAGAGTGAATAATTAGTTGTACTGGTATCCGTCTGAAAAAAAAGTGTTCTCAAACATTGTTAAAAAATAGAAACGTAGTGTATACAAAGACCCTGGGTAAGTATTCAACTTTTCCATACAAGTTCCTACCTCTGTATATTAAAATGTGCACAGGAGTCCAGTAGCAATGCCAATTGACATTTAGGGGTCACTAGCAAGTCCTGTGAACAGTTGTGCTCTTCGCACTATTGGCACATCCTGTGAGCCTGCAGCATGAAAAGTGCATATACTGCATAAGAGATCAGTTGACCCTGTCAGACACTCCTCAAAACGATTGACACTGCACTCCTGGAAAGCTGCACTTTTGAAGACTTTAATTAGTGCTGACAAGACAACGTTTCCTGCCTGGCACAAGTTTCCACACCTCACAGAGCCTGGAAAGCCTTCACTCTTTCATGTTGTGATCAAGTGGAGGAGATATTTGTCAACCGTGATGGATAAACTCTTCATCCCTCAGTGAACAAAACAATCTGAATCACTCTGCAAACAATGCAGACAGGAGGAGAGAAAAAAATGCAAATTTGACACGTTTCACACCAACTCACTCACTTGAACACAAATCAAGCCTTCATGCAAGAGCCCTTTCGACAATTTAAAAGACAAAATGTCTCATTTTATACCTAGTATAATCAATTGCAAACACTGTCATTTGAGACTATGCATGTGACAAGTACTCATCTCTTGAGTACTCACTAATACCAAGTAACCGATACAACTTACACTTTCGATACATACAATTTAAAAACAAACATGCGGAATACAACTGACAACTCCCCGACTGTTAAGAATGACAGTATGAAGTTAGAAAATAGGGCTGGGAGATATGGCTGAAATTTGCATCACAAATTAAGTACATCATTGACAAATGTTGATGTTTACTTTTCAAAATAATAAAGGTGGCATCAACCCCCCAAAAATCTTTACAATATGTTCTATGCAGCCCCACTAGTCTAAACACGGTATTCTGATTAATGTCGCGTTTGTGGAATTTGAATCAAACAGCAAAATCCACCCCGTTTTAATCGATCTCATTTTGTCACTTGCTGTCGACTGAAAATGAATCACAGTTGTAGCTCAGGGCTCAGGTAACGACCAGTCATGGCTCAGCTTGCGAATGTCACATGACCAAAGTCCAAAAAACAGCTCACCTGTTTTCTGAAGCTAAGCCATGATTGGTCGTTCGTTACCTGAGCCCTGAGCAACTTTGATGTCATTTTCTGTTGACAGCAAGTGACAAAATGGCTGCTCCCTGAGATGGAGAAAAACAGACCAATTTTGATGCTTCATTTATATTCCACAAACACAAAATTTATCTGAATGCCATGTTTAGACGGGGCGCATAGAACATATTGTAAAGAACATTTTTGGGTTCATTTGCCCTTTAAAGCTAAAACACAATAAAATACATCTATCCAGAGGGAATACCATTCATATTTCAAAATATAGGTACAAATACAAGTAGTGAAAAAAAGTGAAAATAGCACTCTGTATAATATGCACAAGTAAATGTGCAATGTTGCCTGTACTAGATTCAGCAAAAAAAAAAAAAATAGAATATGAATATTGACTATACCCCATAGTTGACATTTCATTTACTTAACACTGAGCCTGTTAAGTTAGTCATATTTGATAGGATGCAGATGGCTCTAATGACGCTAAATAAACACATTAGGAGCAAATCAGGCAGCTAATCTTCTTCCAAGTCAACAGATGTTGCCTGTGTCAGATGACCTGAAGGTGTTTAATGATGAAACAAAAACATTGGCAAAGTGACTAACAGCCTTTGTACTGACAGCAGTCATGTCGCCATCGCTCTAATTAGGCAGCAGGTATGTCTGCCTCTTCAATCTTCAACTACCTGCCAGAGGTGTTTGACATCACATTGCCACTTTGTCAGTATGCTTACCATCACATTCTGGGATTGTACCAACCAGAAATACTTTATTTGGCTTTTTATGAGTTATGGCGGTAGAATTGGTCTAATAAAGGCAACACACATTTGTCACTTAAACTTTAGCGTATTACATCAGCCATCTTGTGTTAGATATCCATTCAAATGAGCAGGGTTGCTGACGAGAACCATTTCCCAAATGATCAGACCTGCCTTGTAGCCGTCACTTTACTCGCGTCAGATATTCTATGTCAGTAACAAATCTTGCTTTGGAAGTTTTCCCTAACATTTCAGGATAGGTTAAAAACTCATTCGGATAGAAAACACAAGAGGTATCGCAAACCATCTCACTTCTACTTACACTGCAAAAACTAAAATCTTAAATAAGATATAATTTCTTAAATTTAACCTAAATTTGCTTATTTTGATTGGACAAGTTATTTTTTACTTTAAATGAAATTGTCAGGCAAGATCATTGTGCTTATTTTAAGATACTTATTACTCAATTATCTTATTTGATCAAGCAGTCTTGGCGTTAAGTGTTAACAGCCAGTTTTAAGTACTGTGAGGATTAAAACAAGCATTTCCCACATTTTAAGATGACAACTAACCAACATCAAAGGCCCTGAACTGGGGTTTCATGAGTTTTCTTATTTTAAGATTTTGCATAATCTAGTAATAAGATAAATGGAAAAAAAAAATACAAGTATGAAAACAGACAAGTGCAATATGGTTCATTTCGTTATATTTACTAAGCTCATTTGTCCTTCTTTCAGTACCAGCTCAGTGGTCTAGTGGTAGAGTGCCTACCATGAGACTTGAAGGTTGTGGCTTCAATTCCTGGCTAGGTCATGACATAGATAATGGAACCTGTTACCTCCCTACTTGACACTCAGGCTAAGTTATCCAACCGTAAAAAAAAAAGAAAACTACTCATGTATTTTAAGAAAATAGTTCTATTTATTACAGCTTGAAAAAAGTCGACATTACTGGTTTTTAGTTTGAAGATTCTATTTTCTTATTTTTCAAAATATTACAGGTAAATTTAAGTACAATTTTCTTGTTCTGTTGGCAGATAATTTTGCTTATTTGTAGAAATAATTTTCTTATTTTACAATATATATTTTTAATTTCTACAATCCTTTTTGTAGTGTACATTAGGCCTACTTAGCTGTACTTAACTGCTCACAATCAGTTATTCTTTACTGGTCCCAAACCTAGGATAACCAGACATCCCGTTTTGACTGCACAGTCTTGCTTCTTAGTTTTGTCCTGATATTACGCATGTAATTAAAAGGGAATTTAATTTAAAAAAAAATAGGCATTGACAGGAACTACTAGTACTTCCTGCTCTCGCATTTAATAATCATGGGAAATGTAGTCCTACTATCCACTGCGGTTGCCACTCGCCGGTCAGGCAACGCAAGCTGAGCTTTAAAGCGGTATATTTCCAGTGTTACAATACGTGACCGGCGCGAGGTAATCGGCACAGCCAGCTTCCAATAGCTGTTGAGTTATTTGGAGAAGTGATGGCCGATTTCAAAGGAAAAATTAAATAAATTGAAAAAAACAACAGAAGGAAGTTCATTTGTAGTTCTAATTCTAAACATATTTAGGGTGGTTTTTATCCATCCTACAGCATCCATTACAATTACATGCAATTGCCAATTATGCAAATTAGCCGACCACGTCATTCAGTGACTTCGAGTTGGAAAAACTAGCGCTGATGCTAAATCCACAAACTAGCAAAATGAGTAAATAACAGACATAGGTCTATAGATGTATAGCAACAGGCGATTCTTACACGAGTCCCACTCTGGACAATATGCAGCAAGCGGTTATTCATGGACTTTGGCCTTGTTCAAACTGGCAGCCCAAATCAGATTTTTAGCCTATCCAGATTGATATGTGGATGGCTTTTTGTAGTCTGAACAGTCGCAAAGGACATACAATCCGATTTTTGCAGAACAGATTGAAACCACATGCGAGAGGTAGTTTCATATCCAATTTGGACAAGATGCGTCTCAGTCTGATCAGCTCGAAACACTCGGATTTGACTGTACTGACGTCACTCTACGCGTGCAAAACCAATGCGTCCACTCTGTCAATATTCAATGGGTCGCTGCCCGACGTTTGCCTCGCATGCTCGGCAGTCAATCGCGTTGACGGCTCCACTGCCCCGTCTGCTCCTGTCATGCTCAACCGGAAATACAGTGACAGTTTACGTTACTTGTGCTGAAGCCGGTCTCGCTCCCCCATCAGTTTTTCACATGCACAACCGGAAATAGCGAAATAGTGCTCAGTCATAGCCATAGATATATGGTTTATTAAAAAATAAAATAAAGAAAATAAAGACAAATAAAAGAAAACCGCTTAAAGCTTATTAAAAAATAAAATAAAGAAAATAAAGACAAATAAAAGAAAGAAAATAAAGCGCTTTACGGGAAGTACGAAGCGGTAAACAGCGCCAAAAGACGTCGTTGCAACAGCAACCTGTTAGATGGGTCAATAATGTGGCTCAGTTTTAACAGGGCCAGATCGGAATTGGACACTTGCTAAAAGCAGCCCTAAAAATCGGATTTGAGGAGGAATTTGTTTTGCCTGCAGTCTGAATTCAGTGTTTGTGTTGCTCATTCATGATTTAGCCTTACCATAGTGGTTGTGCTGGTACATGAAAACACACAGTGGATTTACATTTGTTGTTGTAGGCGCTCCTCCCACATCGCAGTTACCGGAAAACAAAAGTTATGGACTTGTATGGCCTAGAAAGTTTGGGGACCACTGGTTTAGTTAGCAAGTCCTAAAAAAAGCAACTCGAGTCGAGTCTAACTCAAGTCAAGTCATATGACTCGAATCTCCCATCTCTGATTCTTGAATGTTTGAATGAGATCCGCTGAGATTCGCTACAACAACCACAACTAACCGAAGATCAAACTAAGGAAGTGCAATTTGGTAGCTTGTCACGACACCGTAAAAACATGCAGTACAGGTGAACTGTTTACTTCAATAATGAGCAAAGAGGCACAACTGACAAACCAATGTGGAGTGAATAATGCCACGAGAGATGAGCCTGGGATAGCAACAATTTGACAAACCAAGCAGACAAAATAATAAAAAATGACCAGAGTATGTTTGAATATAACATAAAAATAATATTCAATATGAAATCTGTGTTAAATAATTCAGAATACATGACAACAATATGTATTTATTTGGAACTGGGAGCCCATGCTGTTTATGTCATGACCATCTGGCCATCTGGCTTCAAAACAACACACACAGTCACTTCACCCTCTCTCCGTGTTTTCTCTTGGACATTTGGACATTAAGAATACTTTCAGTTTCATGCTACTCATGAGAGTTCCTGCTTGCACAAACATTCTATTTTTAGTTTTTACCTTTAGTGAGGTGAGCTGCTCCCTAATGTTTGCTTCTGTTAGAATAAAATTTTTTTTCCCTCCCTCATCTCACTCAATATTGTCTTCTAGCTCCTTAAATGTCACAATGAGTTCATTTTCATTGGAATTATTGCACCCCAAAGGCACATTGAAATAATCTGTACTTTGCTTCCAGCAATTCAGTGTTTTAAAGCTAATCTAATAAATGTCATCAGATGCTTAACATTTTTTAGCGCAAACGGATGTCTTCATTCACCTGATAAGTTACACAGTGCTTCTCAAAGTCAACATGCGTCTGCTAATTGTAGGCCAGGCTAATGTTAAACTATAAATCACTTATGACTTTTCCAACCAGATAAACATCCGTAATAGGGCTGGCTTTAATTTACATTCTTCACAGTTATTCAGGGTGAAAGCCATTAATTATTTGCAAAAAAATGTTTTATTACTGCATTTCAGTGTCTCACCAGTTCATGATGTGTGTGGTACAGAGAGCACAATAAATAAAATAGAAAACTACTTTGCAGAGTCTGGCGGATAGTTTTATAGGACTGCGCCACATCTAATAAATTTCAACAAACCTCTGCGTATTATTTAATGCAAAAAAAAAAAAAAGTATCAAGAATGCATTACTTGTTTGTTGTTAAATATTTACAGATGATGTTCTTACAGCAGTAAATAAAGCAGTAAATGACTGTTTGACAAACACATTTGGACATCTTGTTTTTATCATGCACATCGGCAAAGTCAGTAAAACATAAAACATGTAATAGAACATGTTTATTTACTGAGATACCTCGACGGGCCTAGTTTGGTTCTTGTTAGAGAACCAACAGGGACCTACAATCTGAATACGTACACATGATGGGCTTTTAAGACCAACTAAAGACAATTCAAATAACACTACCACAGTTCAATGGGATTTACAGCCTTTTTTTGTTTTGTTATGTATGTATCTCAGAGAATTAAAAAAAAGGGGACAATCTGACAAGTTCGTCAGTTGCATATTTTGGTGCATATGAAAGTGTTTGAAGTAGCCATATTCATTTGTACGTCATCCCAAAAAAATCCATTCTGGACAGGGGGCTTTCATTTAATGCTATTCAAGTCTGTAAACATATACACACTTAATTATAAAGCCCCAAAGGGGATAAATAGTTGAATTTGGAAAATCATTAATGGCCACAAATAGTCTAAAAACGAATATTACAATAACTACAATAAATAAAAGCTACTTGTCAGTCTTGCTGCTAGCAAGAAAATTTAATTATCCTTGTCTACAGTTTATTATTTCAATTCTTCGCACACCAGCAGTAAAACAGCATGCAAGATTGTTTTAGTTACACCAACAATATGACCCCTGATGTGTGCAGTGCGCTAAGAAATAATTATCACACTAAGAATGCTTTGAACTCCATTATTTTCGCCATCATTTTTGAGAAAATCAGCAATCAAAAAATCAGGCTGATATACAATATCTAGATGTCAACAGTTGAGTATGCTAAACGTGTTAAATGACACCTATTGTGCCACTGCGTGCGGCACACGTGTCCTCCACGTGTCTTGTGTTATGCTATGCATAACATTAAACTGAACCACCATCCATCATCATCATCTACTACTACTACTACTACTACTACGACTACTACACACACATACACACACACCCACACACCCACACACACCCACACACACACACATCTATTCATTATATATATTTTTGCAGTCCACCAATATATGCAGAACACTGGCTGAGTCCACTAAAATCCCAAAACCCGTTAGTTATATCAAATGTTAAGGCTATCATGTAGGATGGCGGAACATCTGATTGTGTTGAAATACCATATGGATGCCTCTTAAAGGGGTAGTTAACCTTGAACTTTCTTGACAATATGTTAAATATGACCTCACTAGTCTAAACATGGCTCTTCTGGTTAATATTACATTTGTGGGATATGAGTTGAGCAGCAAAATCCCGTCCTTTTTATCCATCTCAGTGGCCATTTTGCCACTTGCTGTCGACTGAAGATGACATCACAGTTGCTCAGGGCTCAGGCAACGACCAATCACAGCTCACCTGTTATCTGAAGCTGACCTGTGATTGGTTGTTACCTGAGACCTGAGCAATTGTGATGACATCTCCCGTCGACAGCAAATAGCAAAAGGGCTGCCTTCCGATATAACAACTGCGGGATTTTGCTGCTTAACTCATATTTTACTTCTTTTTTTTTTCTAGAGCTTAGTATTGTTCATTCGGTAATGTCATCATCATTGCTCTTTTATTTATTTTTATATATATATATAAAAAAAAATTTTGTATGTGGGTGAGTATGTGTATGTGTGTGCGTGCGTGCGTGCATGTATTTGTTAGCTCACCAAAAACCTATTAGAAAAAATCCCATACCGTTCACCTAAACCGAACACCGTCGTCAGGAGACCCGAGGGGACCAAAGAAAACAAAGGAAAGTGAAATCCAGCACCGACCAGACACCACCCACCAGAATTCTTCCCAAACCCCAGAAACATCTAAATTCCAACAAAAAAGAAAATAAAAAAACCCTCATATTTTACTAACGACGTATTAACCAAAATACTGTATTTAGCCAAGTGGGGCTGCATAGAACATATTATTGTCAAGAAACTGTTTTGGGGTTGACATCCACACCAAACAGAACCTGCTTTATTCCAGGAACATGGCCTCGATGTCCTGAATTTCAGAGAAACGACAAACAAATCAATTAAATTCAAAGAGACCTTAATACATTTCAAACACCGCAGGAAATCAAAGGAGTGCACTAAAGCTACAAGCTGTTACCCCCATACCGTAATGGAAACATGTGTCTGGGTTCTATTTTAAGAAACTTTAATGGCTGCACAGATAATATTTTGCTTCTAGGCTTGGCCCAGATGTAAGGGTAGCGCTGTGTGTACGTCGGCCATCTTAATAAACCGTCTCATTTGCCAGGGAACAAAACCACTAAGAAAGTACGGGAGATGTCATATTTTTCATGAATACACGTGTCAAAATGTCAAGGCATGTAATCCTTTTAATAGGTGAGACGGTCTTTGGCTAGAGTTTGGCAGGATTCCAGAATCTCAAGCAAGGAAAGTGCTTACTTCAAGTTCTGGAGGTGAATGCCGAGTTCTGATCCCAGTCTCCTCCTCCGTTACTGCGGCTCTTTGAAATACTCACTCTCCTTCTATCTGCCCCACGTAGAGGATTATCTTGGTATCAGTATGGATTTGCGGCACTGTACAGTATATCCTCAGTGGCATGTTCCATTTTACTTAATGCGGCACACTTTAAAGCACGTTGCCAAGGGTGTCGAGGGGGCAGAGGGTGTAATTAAGAACAAAAGCATCTTAAGGTGACTACAAATCCGCACTCAGCCTATCCCTGGTGATGTATTTCTGCTCTAATCAGAGGCAAACTGTTCACATGGACCGAACTTGAGGTCCACACTTATGTGGGCTTGTGTGCGCTTCCTCGATAGATAGATAGATAGATAGATAGATAGATAGATAGATAGATAGATAGATAGATAGATAGATAGATAGATAGATAGATAGATAGATAGATAGATAGATAGATAGATAGATAGATAGATAGATGGATAGATGGATAGATAGATATTGAGACGTGTGATAAATGTTGACAGTGTAGTAGGAGGGAACTCAAATCTTATATCTGTTTTATGAAAACGTATATATGTTATATATAAGTTAATATATAATTCATATTTACACGTTCATATGTACTGTATATATCTTAGCAGTGGTGTTGTGTCAAGGGATTCCATGCTGGCCTAAAAACTCTCAGAAGCACTGGCCTACATTTACAAATGACATGAAATTGTATTAATTTATTTCCAACCCTCTATTATCTTCATTTTCATCTTCATTTTGGTTGTTGTGGCGACCCAGCTTCCAGTAGGACAACTGTGCATGTTAGACACATGACACATACACACGCTATTAGCAATTGCCGTTATTTATTAACCGATCACATTTTTGGCCTTCACAAAGGCTTAAAGAGATGCCAAATTGCTCAGCGTTAAATAGTTTTATACCATGTACACATTGCGTTTGTTTTCTTGGAGGATGTTTCAATACAAATTGGACATTGAGACAATAGGTCGGCCAACGCTTCTGCTGGCTGCCTTGTTTCAACCTTGAACCCGATGGTTAATTCAGCGCTTCCAGTGGAGCATGTATGAGAGCTATGGCTTTGACTAAACAGTTATTTAACTTTCTAGCTCTGAATTTTACTTTTTTCTTTTTCTTTCCTAGATCAGAGAGTTGGACGGAGCTAAAGTTTTGTGTCATTCGGACTAATTTGTGAACAATTTGTTCAAAAAGAATGAATCTTTTGAGTGAACACAATAAATGACTTAATGAGCTGATTGGTTTCTCAGTTCAGTTGAGCTCAGTTGTGAGCATGTGCGGCACAAGAACCAAGTGACACTCGGAGCGGCAATGGTTGATGGGGGGGGGGGGTGGCTTCATCGGTCTGGCTGTGCAGCGGAGCGGCTACCACGGTCATCAAAATAAAACGTTAAAGTGGTGAGTGGTGAAAAAAAGATTGGGGACAAGACCTTTGCCCTAGCGAACGACACCAAAACAGCTGTTTGTGCAGTCTCATACTTTTAGTCAGGGGGGTGGGCAGTTCATTTCCCCCCCCCCCCCAAAATTAAATTAATTAAAATAATGAAAAAAAAAATATATATAATATATATATATATATATATAAAATTAGGGACATTAAAATTACATCTCTACAAATATTTACATCTAAGGCTCAAAATAACTTTTTTAGGAGCATAGTTGCTAATTAATGGCATCATTTGAGGAGCAACTTATATTGAGGACAGTTTTTTTGCGGGTTAATCCCGGTAACCTGAAACAAGGGTTTAATTAATTAAAATATGACAATGCAACTGAGGGGATGTTGAGATGTAGCTACTGAATATTTTGTTATTTGAGTATCCTACTGAAAATTATATCAAATATTTGGATACTTGGTAAATGGACTCACCTTATAGCACCTTATAGCACTTTTTACACTATTTAAACTCTCAGTTTAAACTTGGCATTTCTTGGATCAAAATCATAAGGCATTAACAGCCTTTATGCAAACATCACTTTATTAGCAAGCATTTTAGCAAGTGACATATTAAAGTAGGTTTGATTGCTTATTTCTGCAGAATGATAATCTACAGCAAAATTTAACAAAGAAGAAATTCAAATGATGGCTCAAAATGTTTTTTCATTGATTTTTATATTTATTTATGCCACATAAATGTCACTCATTATTTCTCCATAATGACAGATATCAACACATTTTGAGCCCACGGATTTCTTTAAGCAATGCAGCAAAGAACTTCCTAGTTTTAAATGAGCGACATAAAAGTCATAAAAATACAGTATCTGCAGTATGTGTATATTGTGTTAAAAAAAAATACTTCAGCATATTTAACATTTCATATTACCAATGGATGAAATAGTGAAGTTTGTGGTAAAAAAAATAAAATGATAAAAAATGTGAGTGCCGTGCACGCCAGCTGATCCCTTCAAGTGAACGAGAGCGACTCTCATCTTTCAGTTTATTCTATCCTCACCTTTCTCTTTAGGGCCGTTGCACATTGCACAATGTCTGTCAAGGGACACATAGGTTGCAATGGAAAGAGAATGTGGTCTACAATAAAGACAAAAATGGTAGATATTGAAAGATGAGACTAGCTCTCATTCACATCACCCATTCACATGAACCCATGCATGTCCGTTTGTGTATTCCATCCACATGTATATGTAAAATTGTAAATATGGTTAAGTATCTTTGTAAAAGAAAACATGTGTGTACTGTATATAGAGTATTTTTAAATGTATTTGGTGGCCAGAAACCCCCAAATTGTTTTTTTTTTGTCTGTGTAAAAGCTTCTGTGCATTTGATGGCCACGTCGTACAATGCGAATCATATTTTGAAAGTGACCTGTGAACTCTTATGGCAGAAACGTGCGCAAGGCGATTGTGCAGTGGAGCCTCTCATTGAATTTATTGGTGCCTGTTGTAATAGAGAAGCAACGGCGGCCAGGCTAGGCCAAGTGAGGCCGGGGCAGAGCGGGGCCAAGCTGTGTTGGAACCTGTAATGGAAAAGCGACTTATGTGCACTGCTTTCACCATTTTAGTAGTATACTGTAATGAGATTCATCCCAAATACACAAACTGCCTGTGCCTCTCTGAGAAGATTTATAAAGAATTTCCATTCCATTGCGGTCCCAATGGTAAGCTGCACATTGCTTATTATTATGGACGCTGCTACTGGAATCTATCTACCCTTAGAAATATGGTGAAATCACCCTCAGGACTACTGACTAATACACTTTAGACTTCAGAGTGCTTTTCATACAATGCTTCAATTTGCATTCTTCTTATCATTTTCTAAAACAAAACCAATTTTATCAGCTTTATACGGAAACATATAGTTTGCTTAATATTGTATGGATTCTTTCCATGTACTTAAAAAAAAAAATCAGTCCAACAGCTGTTCTTCCTCTGTCTTCCTCCACTCACAGAAGGTGTTGCTAGGCAACAGCTCATTTCTGAATCTGAATATTAATATTCCCGTAAAAAATGTTCAATAGAGTTTTTTTTAAGTATTTGTCTTCTCTCCCAACCATATACTATACCATAGGTCATGCCTTGGTTTTAAGTCAGATCTCAGTTGACATTACAATATACAGCAGATTAAGTTAAAAAGCTGTCTCTGCCAATTTATGTTTTTTTAACAGCCCAGCAGCACGGCAAAGATGAATCCTGCTTTTCACTGAACAACTTCCAATGAGGCTTTATTTAATCTTGTCTTCCTTAATCCTCTGTTCATCGTCCCACCTGCTGTGGCACTACTTCAAATGAAAGAATTCACGCTAAATGCCTCATATTACCATTCCACGCTACATTACCTTTTGTGTAGGTGCCAGAAAGTTCTGAGCTGATTTTGTAGATTACATTTCCTCTTCCTTACAAGAAAATACTTGAATCAGCGAAAAAGCAAAGGATGTTGAAAAGATTATGACACATCATACTTTTATGTCACTGTTGTTTGTTTGTATGACTTTCTGGTTACTGATGGAGATCATGAGTCATGTCAAGTCCAGAACTGTTTCTAGACAGGCATACGTGAAGGGGCAGGCAGAAATGTGAAAGATCATCATTTGCTGTTATTGATTTTTTCTTTTTCTTTCCATTGGGTTGTTAGCGGTGCCCAACACCAAGAAATAAATTGCACTTTGTCAGACCTTTGCTGTAAAACATGTCCAGCATGTCTTGGTATATCTCTTGAGGTCTGAACAAGTTGATGGTCAGCCATCGTAGTTCTGATTGGTTATAGCGAATCAGTGCACATGACAGGAAACAGAAGTGACAAAAGCAGGAGGAAGTAAGGCTGTGCAATTAATTAATTAATTAAATTACAATTAGAATTTTTACAGTCCACAATTACAAAATTGGCATAATCATTAACAAAAATAAAAGTTTTTTAACACAAATTTTGAGTTGTTTACATTTATATATTTTCACCTTTTTATTTTAAAATTACTAATTTAATAAATCTTGTCTGGTCCAAAAGGAACGTGTAAAAAATACTAATACTTTGTCAAAATAATGTTTATATGTTTAAACATTTTCTTGTTTTGTACCAAAAAAAAACAATTCAATTATTACCAAATTAATTGTAATTCATATTTTCTTAATAATTGATCAGCCCTAAGAGGAAGGCTTTGCAACAAGGCACACCCTTTAACTGGCCCAACTGTCGGCTTGGTATGTTCACACTTTTAGGGTCATCGTGAAAACCCCATGACAACAATAGGATAGGAACAGGAAATATTAAAATATTTTCATCAAACTTTAAACAACCAGTCTGACTGTGTTTTGCAAAAGGCACTCACATGTAGTTCTCATTTGTATCTGAGAAACACTCCCTTGACAGGCTCACACTTGGAAAAGAAGCATAACAATCATAACAATCCCTGTTGACCAAAATATAGTTGTTTGTTTTAAATGTTCATTATTTATATATCTCACAACATAAACCGCTACTACACATTTAACAGAACTTCACTGCATCCTCAAAGTGTTAATCCTTGAGGGAGAGAAATCTGGTTTCTTGTAAACTCTTTGCCCTCTTTGCCCCTGCCTATAGCCAGCCCTGGGCAAGGCACCTTTTAATTAAACATTGGGCATAATTGTGTTGCTGTTTTTTTTTAAATTGTGTCAGGATCAATGTGGCTTCATAATAAAATTATTATATGGGCTATCTTGTTTGGAAAAAAGGTTGGATATGTAATGTGTGCAATTAAACACCACAGCAGATTATTACTACTGCAGTTTTACTATTTTTGTTCACAAACAACTTTATTAAATCCACAAGAGTATGTAACAAAAATGAATTTTGGATTGATTAAGTAAGCATTATCTATCATCCCCTTCACTTCATTTCAGTAGTCCCCAAAAGCCAGGAATGAGTCAAATGCAAGCCTCATCAAGTGAAGTAGCCTACTTTTCTAGCCAGTAGACAGAAAAATGGTTTGGAGAAAAAAATGAAAAGAGAATATGATTGGAGCTGGTCACAGTTTCACAGTTTCAATCATTCTCTTTCTAATCCTCAACATGATGCCATGATCCATTTGTACTGTGCTAATAGTCTCGCATTCATCATACATGCAAGTGCAGTCGTGCTGCTCGATAATTCATTCAGGCTTTGCCGTCATGATGGCATCAACAATCAAGATGATCTGGTGATCATTACTTGCAAGACTGAAGCTCTCAAATGAGACAGGCTAGTCTGTTACTGCTGTTGCACTTCCTTGCCTGCCAGCTCATCAAAGCAAAGAAAAGGGCAGGGGAGACCGCTGCCACTGCCAAGCAAGGCTGCCAACACAGGTAGCCACCTGTTTAGCAAAAGACACCCCTGCTGCATCTGAGCTCACAGCGGCTATCGCTGCAGCAGTTACAATCCTACAAGCTGTGTATGGCGCGATGTTCTATAGATCTATAGCACTGCTCTGATTGTGACTGCCAGCACAGAATGTTTTGCCATTTTTTTATGCATTGCATTTGACTTCTTTACATACAACTTATACATACATATTCTGCCATACAACGGAGTTCTTGATGTATCAAAAAATAAGGTCATCCTTTTACCCCCACCACCACTTAACAAGTAGACTGAAAATGACATATACCCTATGAGACACACCTCCTTCTCAATTTGCGCTCTTAATTTTATGTTTTCAACTTTGCGGGGGCAATTTGGGCTCTGCGATTTTCTGGTCGACAAAACAATGTGAATTTTGTCAAGGCCACAGGTGAGCTGGAGCCCATCCCAGCTCATTTGATGGTACATCTTGGTCACCAGTCAATTGCATAACAAAATAAATAGTTATTTTACATCCTCTAGGTACCTCCTAGGAACTGCAGGTAAAGGTCTAAACAATGTGATTGTTTGTTTCTTATTAAGCCCCCTGCATATTACCCCCTCCCCTTGATTTTTTTTCTTTTTTAATTGCTATTCACGGGATTTCGCAATAATCCATTTTATTTGCTCGTCATGTTACTTGACATTAATTGTCCATTGTTCCTGTTTACCAACCACACAGACCATCACTGAGGATGTAAAACAGCGTCCTCCTCTCGCCCAAAGGGCAACGTTGGCTGACGTCAGCATGTTGTTTTTAAGAACCAGCTATTGGAAGAACAGCTTTCTGGAAATGCTGGCTATTCAAGTCCATAATGTACATATTCTTCTAGTACTATACAGTGTGCACATCTTTCAGGCAGCACCCACTTCCTTAGCCGGTGCCAAAGCGACATACAGTGTGTATATATTATATGTATTGGTCTTTTGTACTTGGTTGTTTACAGCAAAGTGTGTTCTGCCCTTGAGGTTTACAGTAAAGCACTCAGGAGCGCCAAAGATTGGTTTATGACTGAAAATGTTGAGCTCTTAGCTCCAACACTTGAAATCCAATCAAAATTGGACATACACCGTTCTGAGGTTCAGGGCTGCCTTCTTACTGCGTGGAGTTTGCATGATCTCCCCGTGCTTGTGTGGGTTTTGTTTGGGTAACTCCAGCTTCTTCTCATATTTCAAAACATGCATGCTAGGTTAATTCAAGCCTCTATTTCCGAAGGCATGTCTTCATTTTTTTTATATAGATATGATGTGTGCACAAAATGACAATTTGCAGCCATTCGATACAAATGTATAGCTTCCTACTGGGTAAGCAAATCGAGAGCTCCTTTTACGGAAATGGTAACATAGAGGTGGAGGCTGGGGCTAAAGACAATGACCTGGACAGTTATACCGAAGACTGCATTTTCTTTTGGCTGTTAACAAGACATTCTGAAAAAGTTGCAGGTTATGAGAACATAGGCTACTAGTAAAAAACTTGTCTACACTAGGCACTAAAGGTCTCCATCAAAACCTGTGCGCCATTCGCTTACCCAGATGTCAAATTGTAATCCTGCCCCCATAAAAAGGTTTCCGTTTTACTTTAGGAATTATGACTAGCGCCGCCGATGGTATGGAGGGGAATTACTTCTCGCGTATTTACGTCATTTTTCTACGCGGGTAGGCGTCGGTCACATTTGACCGACGTCGGATTGGTGTATGAACAAGTACAACACTTATGTCACACAAAACGTAAAGAAAGAAAAATATTTTGAACTGTTTTTTTAATTGTTATTAATACAATCTTAAAGAGACCAAATCCTCTTTGTTGAATGTGAATGAATACTTTCTTATTTTCTTAGCCCTCCATTAAAGCCAACAAATTATTGGTTTGTTTGAAGCAATACAATACATTAATGGAGACTGGACTTTACAGATTGAACACCCCGGCCCAGATCAAAAGAACTCAAAGTTAGAGAAACAAATGTCAAAACAGTTACAAATGTCCCCGGTCTATCTTACTCAAAACCAACATATGTTCTGCCAAGTTACATTTTCATCTTCAGTGGTGTGCATACATTGGATATATTTTTTTTTTGCACAACATGTGCACAAAGTTTTCTACAGAGAGGAGCAGAGAACGCAAAAGTGTTGAGATGCACTGCAATTTGTATTCATGAGATGTGGTAGAATTTTTGGTTATATTTCACACAGCATTACAGTTTGCAAACACAGAGTGAAACTGCCTCTTGAATGCTTCTTAAGCTTCAAGCAGAGTTCTTGTAAGCTCAATTGCCGCAATTTTCGTTGGACACAGATTTCACACTTTTTCGTCCATCCATCCATTTTCTAACTTGGGTGAGCTCGAGCCTGTCTGTAAAGCCAGTATTGATTTCTGTAGCGGTTTACGTAAATAAGTCACTTAGGAAATGTTGCTTTTGTGTGGGGTGTGTGGAGACTGTATTTGGTCATGTGATTGCATCTGATTGGTCAAATGGAGTCACCAGTAGTGACTGATTGGGGAAACCGAGTCGTGTGGCTCAAGTCCGTTTTTCAAGTCAAGTCATCTTTATCTTTATCATCTTTAGCGCTTTCAAACAGCCTTAGCTGTCACATAACACATTAACAGCAATAAAGTCAAACAAATCAAACTAAAACAGATTGAGCAAGTACAAATAAAATACCCGCAGCAAGCAGACTGTAGCTCAGTGTAAGAGAGTGACAATAATGCGTCTTCTTAGTAGTAAGTAAAAGTAACTATGCTGACAAAATGTAACAGAGTAAACGTACCTCTTTACTACTTACTTCACTCTTTGCCCTGCCCCGGTTCTCATCACTGAAAAGAAAAAAATCCAGCTTTCAACAGTTTGCAGCCATCCATCAAGAGTCTGGTGTGATGAGCCACTATTACAATAAGGCCTTGAAAAACGGAGCACGCTATAAAAAACATTGTCCCTTTATGAAATCATTTATGGCCTAGAAAAGCGTTACACCAAAAAGCAACCAACATGAAGGAATTGCATTTGTGCCTTTGGCAAGTGAACCACCAGCACATGCTTGAATAGTCAAAAACATTAAGCCTTAGTCTTTTCCTAACCACCACGGTCGAACACATGATGTGGTCAGGAGAAAACGAGAATTCATGAAGAATTAAGATGATGACTGTGAAATTGTGAGAATTTAGCTCCACTCACGGCATGTCATTAAGCGACTGTGGATATTTTAGTACAGAGTCTGCTGTGATGAAAAAACAATTTCTCTATATGACCTAATGCATTATTACTATGCTCATGTAACCCAAAAATAAATTAGCAATGCGTGTAATTAAAGTAGAATTACATTTTATATCAAAATTGTGCCAATAAAAAATGTCATTGGAGGATTCTTAGAAATGCGGTGGTTTACACAGCTGACATTCATGCATGGGCTTGATTCACGCTCGCTCTCATCCATCAACTGTCTTGCAATCATTCCATGCTATCTCATATTCCACCTTTAATCAACAGGGCTCATCTCCAGCCCCTCTTGTTGCTTGCTTGCCAATACATGGTTGGATTCTCCTTAGAAAATGGAGCCCTAGGTTTGATATTTTAGGATTACTTTCCACATTTCAAGATGAGCATGCTCCCATCTCTCTAGCCACCTTTCATGTGTAACAGGTGTTATTAGAACCTTGATTATGGACAACAACTGTCACGTGGCAAACCATCTGTTTCACAGCTTGCAGATGATCCATTCAACCTGGCAATCTCCTCTTCGAACCGAGCTCCCCTGAGCAGAGATTTTCTTAAAGGGGGCGTTTACATGAATAATGAATGACAGTTTGTTTTCTTCTTCTTTTTTTGCTGCATTTATTTCACTTTTTTTTTTTTATATTGTGGTAGAACTACAAAATAGCATCCGTTGGAACCTGTTAGAAACAGAAATCAACGGCAATCAAATCATATACAAAATTAAGACTGACACTAAGAATAGCAGTTCCCATGAAAATTATGTGTGTCTGCTGAAGAATGCCAATATCAGAAATGAATAGAGAACCTCTCTATAACACATGAAAACAGATCAGAGTATAATTATAATTATCCCCCTTCTAGGCACTGATCCAGCATGAGGATGACATCAGAGCCATCTGATAGGATGCTTAAATGCCATTAGCGAGGCTTATTTTAAAAGCTCAACAGCCCAAACTGAGCAGCATATTTTGTTCATAGATTGAGTTTAAATCTGCTGAGTGGTGCCACTCAATTAAGCTGCAGATCAACAGGTGCAGCAAAAAAAAAAAAAAAGATTCTTAATTTTATTGATTCATACTATATTAAAATCTTGAGTGATATTGTTTGTGTTGCTAAAACAGGTCATGATTGTATAACAACCACTGTAGATGTAATTTCAGGAGAATGTACCTTCCAATATCTTGCTTGTAAACAATTGTTAATCATTTAAGCAGTATCAACCTTCGCGGACAACCGCAGTCGTTAGGCTTCTTTCTGTTGCTCTCAACTTCATTTATTCACTCCAGGAAACTAAAATTAACTGCAATGCATTCAAATACTGTGTGTAAGCTTTTTTTCATTTTAGTATAACAATTTTCTTTAAGTTTATCTGAGAGCAGTGGTTCTTAACCTGGGTTCGACCAAACTCTCAGGAGGTACTGTGTTTAGGGAATTTAGTGCGCTCAGTAGTCAACTTAAGACTCTTGTGATGGTACGTGATGTAATTTCTTTATTATTGTAATCTCTTCATAATGTATCGAGCACAAAAAGAAAGTGGTCATACAAGTACAGTGGTACCTCGGAGTTTGAACATAATTCGTTCCTGCGAAGTGTTCAAAGTCCGAATTGTTCAACCTCCAAAACATTTTTTCCCATAGGAAATAATGTAAATGCAATTAATCCGTTCCCAAGCTCCAAAAACGGAAAATTCCCATTTTAATTTCTATTTATGTTTTTTACATTTACAGTACAGTACAGTATTTAAACAATAAAAATACCTTACCTTTTTTGCTGTAGTGTGATAGCATCAGTGGATGATAAATGCTATGGTAATGCTAGCTTTAGTTCAGTGCTGAGTTTGTGTATTTTACATTGGGCATATTGTTTGACTATTAAGCGGTCCTTGCGTGTGTTGTTTAACGTCAGGCACGTTGTTGAACAGCTAAGGGGAGTCCTCGTGCCAGTATTTACAGAAGTAGTCACGGTAGTCACAGCGGCGCGATAATCTCCTTCCTAATTCCACTATGGTTTGTAGCACGGTATGTTTTTCTTTGCTGCCACTGACCCATAGCCCATAGCGAAGAAAATTGTCGTGGAAAAATCAAAATGCATTCGCGAGTATGAAGCACCTCCGGGAGTATTCACGATCTGGCTGGAAATGAGCAGTGCATCGTCTCAACTACCGCAACGTGAGCATTCGGCATTGCTCGGCTTCGCTCGGCTTCGCTCGGCTTCGCTCGGCTACCCGTTTTCAAGGTATGTTCGGCTTAGCTTGCTTGCTTCCGAAAATGAGTTCAAACTCCGAGGCATTTTTTACTCAGATTTTTGGGTTGAAGTCCAATTTGTACGAGTTCCGAGACGTTCAAACTCTGAGGTTTACATGTATTACAGAAAGTATGGTGTTCCACTGCTGTTTTCATTGTATCTCCTGCCTCTGGGTTCCATCTTAACAAAATAGCAGTGGTTAATTTAAAGTGCTCTATAAATATCAAATACAGTTGAGTGATGGGAGTCATTAATATATTAATTATAATTAGAGGTGTCAAAACTATGCTTAAAGTAAGTCTTATTGTTTGAGAATGTTTCATTAAGTTATATAGGGGTAGGAGTTAAAAAGTGTTTACTTTTTTCTACTCCTTTTTTTTCAAACATGTATATAGGTTATGTTTTATATGATTTTTAATATCTTTGAGTAGATTTTTTTGTTTTCTTTTATATATATATGTGTTTGAAAAATACAATTCTAGTCAAAAATTCTAATCAAAAATTCTAATCAAAAATTCTAATCAAAAATTATATTCAAAAATTCTAATCAAAAATGTGTGCGTTAATTTTGAGTAAATTTAAAGTTATTTTAATTCCACTATTTTTTTCGAACGCACGATTAATGACCGCCCCTTACTTGGAAAGCCTGTACTGGGGGAATTCTACGTCCGCCTCAAAATTCAGCAGTACATTTAATAATAATGCATATATTTGTGGAGACTGGGGTCAAGTTATATTTTACAATTTTAAAAATTTGCAGAATTTCACAAGTAACTTCATGTTAAAGATTAGGTAGCGCTTAATATTAAAAGAAAAATGCACTGAGCTGTCACCAACATCTTCCAAATGCAATTATGCCATATAGTGGCAGAAAAATGACCTCAACACAAATCAATATCACACTAATTTTTTACAGTACAGTACATCTTTTTAATTGTAACCCAATTTTATGAATTATTATGAAATTACTGTATAAACAACTAAAAGATGAAGCCATATTACTATTAGTTTAAAAAAAATTCCCCACTTTCTGTTAACAACTGTATTAAAACTTTATTGTACATTTTATGGTACGTTTAGAACAGATATACAAATTTGCAATTCATCGCGAGTTAACTATTGATGTCATGTGATTAATTACGATTAAAAAATGTAATTGCCTGATACCCCTAATTATAATAGTTATTAATAATTGTTAATATATTAATTTTTTAAAGAGTAAAATATATATATTAATCAAACATAATATATTACCTTGGATTCACTTTATTCAATTGTGCGTTACCACTTGAACTTCAATTAAGTTGGTTCAACTATTGTCTTTTTAGATTGTATGTCTTGAATTTGAAGATTGTTTTCCCTTTGTTTTAATAAAGAAGGGTTCGGTGAATGTGCATGGGAAACTGATGGGGTTCAGTACCTCCGACAAGGTTACAAACCACTGTCGTAGAACAAATGTAAGCACTGAGTTGTTCTGTTTTGTATCCAGATGTGACTTGCTATAGATTCAAAGAAGGCCTTCCAAGGTAGAAAGTCATAGAAGATTAAACAATGTCTACCAATATGTGACAAGAGAAATATCACTTTCTTTGCCTGGCGCAGAAAGATCATTTCGCTATAATTGCAAAAGCTATAGCATGCCTTTTCAAAGCGCATTCCTCTAAATTATGTAGTCTGCTTGAATATTTATGCCCGTGTTCATCGGAAAATGGAATAAAGGGAACAAAATACTGACAACATGATGATGATATGCTCCGTGAAAGCTATTAGGAAAAAAATGCATTTTATTCATATTCATGTACAGTATGAACTACAATCTCAGGTATTAATAAGTGGACTTCATCCGCAGAGAAATTAGCTGGACTTATGAGAAGCACAGTCTCTTTCTGTTCTTACCCCCCACACCCCCACCACCCATTTTTTTCCCTGCATTTTTTAAACAATTGAAGCACATGTAAAATTATGAGCTCAATAATTTTTTTTGCATTATATTTTTGAAAATATTTTTTTTTGTAGAAATGTAACCATTTGATGGTTGCCCTCTCCAAAAACGAGAGAGAATATCCCTACATCCAGTAACCCTCCCAATACATACACTGTTGGCAGAATAACTCACATGAATTGTATCACCTTGGCTTGGGTTTTGCACAAAAATCAAGACCACTCTGCTGGTATTTCATGTCCAACATTCTACACAGCAGTCTTAGTTTTGTCCCACAATAGCCCTCCACATCAGTACAGTTTGCTCATGTACATAATTCTACCAATGCAGAAAAAATGCATTAAATCTGGAAAAAAAAGCAAAAATCTCAACCCTCATTCTCAAATATGTATGAATATAAAATCCCAGCTGTTTTAATTATAGCCAGCATCAACAATGAATCGATAGTCACCAAAAGCAGTGAAAAGAAACTGAGCACCAAAACAGAAAACTGGAAAAGGGAAAGAATGGTTCACACATTTAACGTGATTATTGATGCCCACATCATTCATAACACCAGCAGAAAAGCAGACATTTCTAATCCATTTTTGCAGTGTGCACCCACACATCGGTCTCCTAATGTATATTTTGCTTCCATCAAATTTGTTATTGAGAACTAATGGAAAAAAATGCGGGTGACTAACTGATCAGACGCAGATGAGTTTTTGAGTGATGGGCCTTTATTATATTCTCCCTATAAACCGGGCTTGCAGTCCTTACTGAATTTAAAATCAAAAAAGGAAGGGGGCAATGGAAATATAAACTGGTCACATTTTCAAATCAGCCAGCACTTTATTTCATTTAAAAACATGAAGCTGCAGAGTGCTCTGCAATGATGACGTCATTTGTTTTACTGGAATTCTATTATTCCATCTGTAAATGCCAATTATGTTATTTCAACTTTAGAAATACATAATCACTGTTATCTGTGTAATCTTCACCAGGAAATCAAAATAAGCTTGTTGAACAGACGACCATTACTGACAAGTGAAAGGCATATCTACTACATCTTACTTTCTGCACAAGATCACCGTTTCCATGGCGACAGTCTGATGGCTAGTTTTGCCTCCTTATACCTAATCTATTTTTTATTGGTCTTCCTTCATATCTTCCATATTTCTGTTTGAAGACCCCTCATGACCGTTGTGGGTTTATCCTTCCTCCACACACCTGCTGTTCTTCCTTTTACCTTTACAAATAAAATAAACACCAGATTACTGAGACAATGTTCTGATGGACTATGAATGATGCAGCATCAAAGCGTATCCTTTTTTTGTTGTTGTCTGAAAACAATGACACAGAGCTGCAGGGTTTGCTTCCATATCAAAGTTCTCAACCTCTGCCCGGCATAGGGATGGTGAAAAAGCCCGATACTGTTTGGTTATCACTTTTCCACTGTTGGTCTGCAAATGAAGTGCTGATGCAGTTTAATGAGACGTAACCCATCTCCCCTTTTTTGTGCCAGGTCCCTTGCTGCTTCACTGAGTCTGTTAGCCCTGTCTGCATTGGTCCGACAGGGTCACACTACATTACAAAGCTGCCTCATTTGCCTCTTTATCTGTACCAACAGATGGACTATCAGCACATGAGCTCGTGTGACCCCAGGGTGATGGCGAGGTAACGCGACACTGCATGGACATACATCATAACTGGGTTAAAAGGGAGGCTACTGACTGCAGCCTTATGCTCCCCTTCATTTTCTCTAGCAATATTCTGCCGTCGTGCGACACATGCCGACGGCTAAAGCGAGACAAATGAGACATGGCAAGGGGTGGGGAACGTCCCTGAATTAAGCAGCAGAGACAATCAAAGGACAAGCATGAGGACGGACAAGGGGAGGGAGTATATAAGAACATCAGAAAACTAACAGAAGGAAATAATTAAGAATCAAAGTGTAAATAATGGCTAAATGGAGGAGTTTCTCATTATATTACAATAAATGATATATGGCTGCTTAAGGTGCCACAGGGGGAAATGCACATACTAATATGACTGCTTTCGTCTTCAGAGAAGCAGGCTTCCCTGTGATATCATCAAGAGCTTTCCCATCAAAAGATTCTCCTGAATGGCAGCTTGAACAGCATGATTATGAAAATTAACTCATCTTATGCTGGGAATGGTATAGACAGCTGCCTCAATGTGAACACTGTAAACTGAACGGCAAGCTAATTAATGTCTGTAAACACTAAAACAATCAGCTGAGACCATGGCTGGACTGGCACAAAAAAAATGGCCCTGGTACTTTGACTTAAGCCCACCAGCCCGACCCAGCCTGACTCCTGACCACCCCTGCCTAACACATAGTTCTGCCACTGATATTGATTGATGTTGGTTCAGTTCGGTTGTAAAACGGAGGAAAACAATAATTAAAAAGCACTGCATCGGCCTCAGAAGACGCCGGCCCACCAGGCATCTGCCCTGTACGCCAGGTGGCCAGTCCAGCCCTGGCTGAGACCAAATAGCTAATTAAATGACCTTATTTATTTGTTTCAGAATAAGACCTACATTCGGCAAACCATTCTTTTCCTTGTGCAATATTACAGAGAGAGAGGGACCGAAGGAGATAAAAGAGAAAGGAAAACAAGCTAAAAAGCTATCACAATGAATTTTTGTCTTTTGTCACCAGACATAGTTTTTAAATAAATAATCTTTGTGTTTTTAAAGACACTTAATAAAGTATCATTTGTGGTCCCTTTGCCAAATGTTGATTTTGCACTGTCATTGACATGAACTGTGTTCATGTCGTATTGCAGTCATTTTTCTTCTTTGTGGTGTCCTTTGTATTCTTAAAACTGCTCCTGTTGAGTATGATGTGAAATGCAGGCTCAGATTTGGGTCTCTTGTACATTGTCTTTTGAACAGGCTTGAATCAATAAATGTTCCTGTGCGGTAGAGCTGTGTATGGTACTGAGCATAGAGGGGTGGTGATAAGTGCTCTTGTAGCTGTTGTAGTGGTTGTAGTGCTCCAGTGGGGGCAGCGATAGGTGTCTGTCAATAGCAGCAACACCTGCGAGCTCTTCTTCAACGGTAATGACTTCCATAGAGGAGGCCGGCCCATCGGGATCCTGTTGGTTATGCTGCTTCCTCATTTTGTAGAAAATAACAAGGAGAACAGCGGCCATAAGTGTGATGGCCACAAAGCAGCCAATGATAATCTTGGTGGTTTTCATCACCTCATCCAGGCCGTTGAGGGCTCCCTCGCCATCCAGATCCAAAACCGGAATGGTGTAAGTCCTCTCCGTGGTCCTGGTTGAAACTGGAGTCGTTTTCGTGGTCGAGGAGGACACCCAACCAAACGGGGGTAGCGGAGTGTGGCTATCGTCACCCGGGGTCTCGATGGTCTCCACCGTGACTGTTGTGAAATAGGTCACCCCGCTGTTTTCCACCGAAGTGACATTGAGCACGGCCGAGGCGGAGATGTTGCCCGCCGCGTTGCTGACCATACAGGTGTACGTCCCGGTGTCTTGCATGGTGACGCTGGTGAAGTTAAGTGTGCCATCGTTGAGGACAGACAGTCGCACTTTGTAGGCCCCGTGCGTCACCAGGGAGCCATTTGGCGTGAGCCAGCTGATGGATGTCAAGGAGCTCGTACGACATTTGAGCTCTGCACCCATGCCTTCTGTCACATTCAAGTCAGACGGTGGCTCGACTATGACAGGAACATCACACTGGAAGTAGCTATGATCCAATTCTCCAATGTAGCGACCTTTAAAGAGCGTGGGAGTATGACAACGGGCACAGCAACTTGTATTGGCGGGTACGGACTCCTTTAGCCACCAACTGAGCCACAGGATGTCGCAGTTGCAATTCCAAGGGTTGTGGTGAAGGTGGACCCGTTCCATACGATGCAAAGGTGTGAAGAGGTCATGTGGAAGAAAGGTAAGGTTGTTGTGAGCAAGGTTAAGCTCCACTAAGGACTGCAAGTCGTCAAAGGAATTCCTCTCAATTGTTTGGATCTGGGCGTGCATCATCCAGAGCTTCTGCAGGTTCACCAATCCTGTAAATGAGCTTGGCTTGATAATGGTCAGCTGGTTTCCAGACATTTCCAGTTCTTCCAGTCTCACCAGTGGTAAGATGTTAGGGATCTCCTTCAGGTTGCACATTCCCAAATTCAAGTAGCGCAAATTGCTCAAGTCTTTGAAGGCTCCATCGGAAATGTAGGAGAGACGTTTGAGCTCACCTAAGTCCAACCTTCGAAGCGAGGGAACTCGGTTGAAGGCATAGGACGGTATACTTTCAATAGGGTTGTTTCGAAGCCACAATTCCTTTAGCTTGGACAAATACTCAAATGCTCCATTGGGGATTGTCGTGAGTCGGTTATCAAAGAGTTCCAAGGTGTTCAAGCTCGCCAGTCCATTAAAGGCGCCGATTTCAATGTTGCGGATGTGATTCTTGCTCAGCTGCAGAATCTCCAGGTGGCGCAGATGTTTGAAACTGTCCACCTTGATAACCTGTATGAGGTTGTCCTGGAGGTTCAAGTAGCGGGTGTTGGTGGAGATACCATCTGGCACGTCCCGTAGACTGCGACGGGTGCATATGACTTTGCTGAACTGGTTACTGCACGAGCAGACAGAAGGGCAGGTCTGTGCGCGAACTAGTCCGGCCACCACCAAGATCTGAAGGGCCAAGAGTAGCACAAAGAGGGGGTTGGACAGTGCCCCCTTTAGCCTACGACTTCTCATTGTCTGGCGCTGGAAGGAGGAGATCATTTTGTTCAGCATTCATAGTTCATCTGCTGTTTGAGTTTTCTGTAACACAAAAAGAAAACAAATAACTTGGTGAGAAGCACAAATTTGTATTTGGAAGAGTGTATTACAAAGTTCTGACATTGTAAAGAATATATTGTTTTTGACTTCTATTGTGGTGAAGTGTTGTTCATATGCCAAAGATGCTCTTCACTGCCTCCTATATTCTGGGAGACTATAGACTACAGTGGGGCAAGCCACACACAGTATGAAACATAGATATCTGTAAGAACACAAGTGTCGTCACTGGTCGGCCATCTTTGGTCAGGGGACTGCTCTGGTGCACTGTGCTGTTGGTGGTAGGGTAGATGATATACTTACTCAACTCGTAACTCGCTGAAATATTGACAGATTTAGAATCATTTATTATTATTTTTTTTTTTAATGCGACATAGCTGTTTGTGTCATCTCTTCTGTTATATTTAACCTAAAAAATGAAAATCAGCTGAGAATTTGAGAGAGTGGAAGAATCTAAAGCTATTTCAAAGTCCGTGGTCCATTGACTGTATTGTTATTAGTGCTCGAGCAGCCCTGTCCCAAGATGGCCACCCTGTGACGATGTTACTCATTGGCTCACAGCACGCACGGGCTTTCTAGTGTTCTTATAGATATCTATGGTGTGAAATGCTACAATCCGCCAACATAAAAGAAGAAGTACATTTTTAAAACTTAATTTGAGCTGGTCACATCGCTTAATAAAGTTTGTTTATTTGAAAACAAATATGTCACCATCACAATAGTGACGGTAATTTAGTGATGATGGAAGCGCGGTTAAAATAACGATAACAGATTGCCAATCAGATTGCCAATTACAATTTGGTTCGGCTTGAAATAATGGTGGATTGACGATGACGTACGGGTATATCAGCCATTGATGAATGACAAATGATGGACCTTCAAAGTTCATTGACGTGCACAGCTCTGGAATTATGGAGGAGGTGGGGATTATGGTAAAACATAATTGGATACACCTGCACACTCTCAAAAATCTAGTAAAAGATCAATATTGTAATGTTTAATTTTAGGTTTGCATTGCACTGCATTTTATCATAATAATAGCTGTTTCTGTCTAAAATATTTAATATTAAAAAAAAAAGTAATCAGAAGGGCAAACTAATAAACACACTATCACGTTTAATTGAAAATGAACTTCAATCCTTTTATTTATTTTATGAAAGGAGGAGCTGTCCAATACATTTACGATGTAATGAGAACTGTTGCCTACCTGACATTTGTCTGGCATTTGGCATGGCAGGCGCAATGACCCATTTACATTTAATTACAGTCCAATTCATCACCACAACAACAACCAAATCGTGAATTTTAAGTGACGAAACAGCAAAGTGGCTTGAAAACGGCAAATTCACGTTCATTTTTCTCCTTCTCACACAATAACATTACTTAAGACTGCATAAATGAATACATGAATGATAGCATTTTTTTTGAAATTGATCATTAAAAACACAAAAATAGGCATGTGTGTGTGCTTAGGAATTTGCTTGCAGAGCACCAAAAATAGACCAAGACATTCAAATACCATATATAATGTACAACTGCAGGCACCAACTTTAGTTCATACAGCATGATTGATGTGTTAGCACCCCTTATTATGTTGTGCCCTACAAGCAACCTACGCGCATATCAACCCAGTATAGCAAACATATCACGTGCGATATGCTGAGCAGATACAGCAAAATAGGTCACTACATTTTCAGAATTTGCTCGTTTCCGGATTTAGTGTTGCCTTGACTTTCGAACCTGACATCCCAATTTGCCTGTTAATCATCTGCTTTCGTCAACTCACAGTCAAGACGTACTGTATGTATATTATGACAGATGTTTGCTAAACTGGAAAAATTGTCAACTCAGGCGGAACTGTCCTCTTGTAATACTGAGTGGCTGGATTAATCAATATAAAAGGTGCATGTAGCTTGGTTTTTTTCCAGCCAGGCCGCCATGCTACTGCAGCATTGGGAAGCTGCAGAGGGACAAATCTGTGTTGGAGAATGAGATGGAATGAGGCCTCCCACTGGCAAGGGCTCATTTTATCTGTCTGGAATCACAAACACTTTGCACTACCACATAAACACAGCAATTGTTGTCCATAGCAAACACCATGGCAAGATTCATCGGCCAATAAAATGTTTCTGGTTCCATTTTACTGTAATGCTTATGAAAAGTGAATGAAGTGATGATTGTGTTTTGTTCATAGGCAGCAATTATACAGTAGACTTGGATATATGCCTCGTTCATATTTATGTATTTTCTATCCGCTTACATTTTAACAGGAAAATCCCTTCGCACATAAAGAGAATACTAGAAAACAAATAGATCCAATCCAACATTCTCTCCTAATTGAATCTGGACAGCTCAAATGTATTTAGAGCCTCTAAAAGCAGTTTGCTGTTCACATCTAAAATCCTGGCTTCAACATAAACCCATAGACCCACATTTACTTTTGTGCCAGCAGCCACTGGCATTATGGCTGATGTTACTGAGATTTATATATTCATCGCCTAGAACAAGTCTGTCACAAAAGCGCTGTGGTGACAATTGCCCTGTTGAGGGTTGATAAAAGAAAAAAATACGGATCACAAATTCAAAAACCAAACGGAAATGTTTTTACAACTTGCAGCTTTTGTGTTTTGGTGCTGTGGTAGGTGCAAAGGCAAATGTTCCATTTTTTTCACAAACTATGTGTGGAAACATGTGTGCACTAGTATAATGTAGTGTATAATGTGTAAAGCAAGGCGCGAGTCTAAGTTTGTGTATCTTTTTGCAGACCTGTAAAAAATAAAATAAACTTTAAACTACCTACGCCAATAGCTAGACGTGGTTTCAGCAGGCGTAAAGTTTAGTCTACTTTTAGCCACCAAATTGACAGGTTGGCCGGGCACATGTGAAAAAAACCACCTTCAGTAACCCAAAAACGGCCAACATCGCACAGAGAGACGCACCTAATTCCAAAAAGGTACATCGAGGACTGCACCAGGATTAGAATACGCCAGTTTTTACGCTTGAGCGCAGTTGTGCTGTCTACAAACACAAAGCCCTAAAAGTTGATTCAGCTTCCTAGATAGCAAAAACAAAAAACAAATAAAACATGGTGCATAGTTATTTGTTATACTCTTCAACGAGGAAAGAAAGAAAAGCAGAAGCAGTAATGATGAATTTCCTCATTCTGTCTTGGCACCTCAGCCAATAATTTACTTTTATTTTATGCTAACGGTGGTATATGCGAGTGTTCTTATGACTACGCTCGGCTAGGATTAAGACTATTGTCGAAAAAATGTTGCTAATAAACATGTCGCCAATAGTCATGCCTTTCTTGATTTAGGGAAACTATAAGATTTAATTCAGGTGGAAATGTGTTATACAAGCAATAAGTAAGTGGGATCCCAAGGGTACAATCTATTTTTACTCTGGTCACTTTTATAGGACGCTATCTATGAATGTGCCAACAACAAAAGCAGATGAGGTTTGAGAGCTGATATTCAGTATTATGCCAAAGTCTAGCAAAGCCCCTAATTAAAAAAGCAACAAACAATCTGAGAGCAAAGTTTAATTTGAATGGTTTTCGACGGCAAATTAATTCCAGCATCTGAGAGATTCTCAACATATTTTCTGCTCTGCTTGACACTATGCAGCATTTTCAATGTACAGTATATATTACTGAAGTTGAAGAAAAATAATTAAATTATGTGTAGGACCGTAATAAACTGCACCCTGCAGTTAGTGATTTTTTTTTCTTAGTCGGAGCTTCATATGTGGCAGAAGTATGTGTGAAATCACTTCAGTAATATGAAATTTGACACGTCTCTCCTCATGTCACCACTTAGACACCTGCTGCTGAGCTTAATGCTATTTATCCTGCTCATTTAACACATTACAGATTAATTACATTTGCAAACATTCAATGCATGTGTTGGCTGAATCTTGGTGGGTGAAAATGTTTCACTTCACAATCCATATGGATATTTACAAGGTTGTCATTTTCACACCCTAAAGTTGATCAGTCTTTCAAATGTCATAAGATTACTAATCAAAATCTAGGTCCATACAGTATTTAATGCTCTAAAATGTCAAACAATACAAGCTCTCTAGGGGTTTTTGATGGTGTGTTATGCTGATGTATGATTGTTTCTTCTTTTTTTGCACACAGTTTAAATTCAACTAGTTACACTAAAACACTTGTGATATTTATGTGCAATATGCTTCGGCCCATAAGCGTTAGCTTAAAACTGTCAATATGATTTATGCCCGATGCCCTCAAATGTACAAAATAATAGCTTTATGGTTTCCAGTGAAACAATGGCATACTTTACACTCAGAATAGGCCAATGTCATAGAATCCAAACCGTTTATCATGAGCATGGGCTCAAGGGGCTGGAGGAAAATGCCTCGACTAATTTATGAGCTAGAATGTTGCAATTGTTCTGATAAATGACACTTAACGAACAAGCTTGTTTGCAGAGAGAGAAAAGGGAACAGATGTTTTTTCATGGCAAACGACACAATGAGGTATTACAGTTGACCTTTCTGACCTGAGTTTAACCTCTGCCATCCCCTTAGGGCAAGCACTATCCCAGATGGGACAATCATATTATTGAAAATGATCCCAATTCTAGATGACTTGTCGCATTCCCCCATCCATGTGACAGAGGATATTAAATTAAAACAGGCACTAAACTGAGAGCAATCAAACTGCCATCTGGAATTATGGTCAAACTGACAACCCCCCCCCCCCCCCCACACACCCCTTCCAAAAAAAAAGGACTACTAATTTGCTTGTTATACTATATTGTGTCAAAATGCCAAATGTTAAATACACAAAGCACTTTGACCAATGCACTGATCAGTTGTTTTTAATTCTTCATGAAGCTTGATCATGACCTAAAAACATGGGAACTATTATACTATTTATAGAGCATACCTATTTATTTCCGTTAATGTTTTATGAGCACAGAATCAAGAAAAGTGGCTTGTACAAAGATAATGATGTGCAGTTTGTTAAACGAGAGAGATTTTAGCAGTTTATGTTATCCTTTGTTTGAATAGATATTCACTGTTTTATTTTCTATAAATCACAATATGGAATATGCCAATGTGGGGAAGGGCTGGTATATTTCACCATTTTCACCAATATAGTGAAAGAGGGGAAGTAATTGAATGGTTTAGTGACACTCATCAAGTGATAATTCAATTCCTAATCAGACCTTACCTTATGCTGCCTCCATTATGATAATTGCATGGGCTAAATCATTGTCCGGGGACTTCCATGGATGTTTGTATGCGCTCTGCAGAGAAGATTAAGACAGAATGCCCGCATGGCTGAGGATGAGGGCACACTTAGTATTCGTGTCACTTGTTTAGCCCACCTCTTAGAGTGTAGGTGTATACGAGGCAACACGGCAGTGGAGAAAGTCTTGGTAAGCGGTTGCACAAATATGGTTTGACAGTCTCATTGCAATTACTCACTTTGGGGATGAGGGAAAATAATCTAGCACGTTCCTAAATTTGGGGATGTATGCAGTCCTGTCAGAGAACATGAGCTGCCAGTCCTACAAGTGTTAACCACATGATATATTATTTATTATATATATATATATATATATATATATATATATATATATATATATATATATATATATATATATATATATATATATATATATATATATAAATATATATTTGTTTTTATTTTATTTCATTCATTCATTCATTTATTATTACTACTACATGCTTTCTAAAATAATAATTATTTGGTAATTTGACCAAGATTCCCAATTTAATCCATGTTATGTAATTTGCTCTAGTTTAGTCATGTTTAGAAGCTACTGTTTTGACATGTTTTTATTATATATATATATATATATATATATATATATATATATATATATATATATATATTTTTTTTTTTTTTTAATTTATTTTTATTTATTTTTTTCTGGACCTCTGGGTGCTAACAGATTCTGCAACGGCTTGCATTTGCATGCATAAAATACATGTCCTTCGTTATCACTTATTAACACATAATGGCAGATGTATGAATTACAACGTAACATTG
The DNA here is from genome assembly GCF_054856555.1 of Leptonotus elevatus. NCBI lineage: Eukaryota > Metazoa > Chordata > Actinopteri > Syngnathiformes > Syngnathidae > Leptonotus > Leptonotus elevatus. The sequence continues at coordinate 20,915,154 of NC_141241.1, read as the reverse complement.
AAAAGAAAAAAGATACAACAGCATTTGGAATTAGGCTTCTAGTGAATACTATTTGAGTGGGGCTCTATCACAGTACTAAAAATAATTGATAAAGATAAAATGCTGCGACTAATGCAACTAAAAATAATACAGTACTCCTACTAACACAATAAATGTGCTTCGATAAACTATCATTGTTAATACTTATTAATTGTATTTGTAAATTCTTCGAGAGACAGTTCATGAATGATACCAGTTGCGTTGACAGGCTGAGAATGGCAGCCATTCCACAGTGTCACATGGAAAATGACACAATGACACCATGAAGCTTCAATGGCCGGCCTTGGCAGAGTGCCTCTCCTTCCTGCAAATTGCCGAGGGCTCGCCGTGCTCAGTCACAGCTATTCTTGTCAAGCTATTCTAGTTTGCAAATTGACTGAATGGAAGGTTGGAATGGAATGCTCTCTAGGGCTTGGTGTGCACATTGGGGTGAAATAATACTGACAAAAGATGTCATCATATAGCATGTGCTTCAGTCTTTTGACCCTTGTCATTTTACTACTAACACACCTGGAATAATGATAATATTCTGTGGTACTGTCAAGAACGGTCACAGTCTGTTCTGTGATCCTCGTCAAAGTCCATTTGGACAATATGATTACTTTTTTCCCCCAAATATTCTAGCCTAATATGATTACTTAAATACAATGAAAACACAACTCACTTTCTAGTACATTGTGCACTTCACACGTCTCACTCTTTAATACCAAGTGTCACACAAATAGAGTAATTCCTGATTTATCGCAGGAGACACATTTTGTAGCCACCAAGTACTTACAGGGAGTCCTCGAGTAACGTCCGCATTTTGACTTAAGTCGGATTTCACCATTAAAGTCAATATTTACATAAAAATACTTTGTACAGTATTTAAAAAAAAAAAACATATTTGCACGACCCAGAAAGGCCGGAACCAAAATGTTTTGTTTCTGCATGGACATCGATTGCTGACGGACGGCAGAGCGGAGCTAATTCAAACTTAAACACGGAAACGTGACGCGCCGGATGGCGAGCCGACCTGCTCGATGGACGTCCGTTGCTGGAGGTAACAACAACACAACTTTAAATAACTTTAAAACAGCGTGATTACTGTGGGAAATTGACGAAAAAGAAAGAACGAGACATTGGCGCCGTAAAGTCGAAACAACGTAGGTCATGTACGACTTAACTCGAGGACTCTCTGGATTGTATCATTTATCTACATTTGAAAATACACTATAAGCTCAATTTAGGTAACTTGGGGTCGCCATCCACACATTCTGCACTATAGCAACTATGACTGACTGTGAATGTGTCATGTATGACTTTGGAAGTTAACGTATGAGGACATGAAATTGGCCGTCTATTTACTGACTAACGTTATCCACCGTAGTGTTCCGTGGGAATGTCAGTTGACAAGTACCAGCAGGTGTGCAATCTGTTACCGCTAACTGTACCGTTTGTGTAAAAACAACAACAAAAAAGCGAGTGGCAGTTTCCTCCATCCCTATTTTCAAACCACCTGTCATGAAATAGAAATTGCTTTAACTAGCGGTGGTAGCTAAATTCGATTAGATAACAATGTTTATATTAAAGGTGCATTGTGCCGTTTAAAAAAAATATGCTAAAAACTTTCATGTCTTCGTTTGTCAACTGTGGCTGTCGCTTTAAGATCGCGCACATACTCGCACACACGCCATGAACGAGCCTGACACAGACGCTGCAGTTAAGCTTTGGGCCAGAAGTGGCAGTCGCCAGTAAAAAAAAAGTGACCAACTACACAACATACAGTATATAACGTATAACATCAAATCAACCACAAATGTATTGTAAAACATCACAACATAACATATCTCACATCACAAATGGCAAGTATATGGCAGCTAACCAATCTGCCAACAAGTCCTCCAACAATAAAGACCTCCATATCGGCCATGTTGAATAGCGCAAAAATCCAAAAGCTGGACTCGAACCCGGCCCATCTGATCGGAAGACAAACACTGAGCTAAAATACCAGTCATGAATTTAGTGGGGGGGGGGGGGGTGTTAGTGTTGTTGGTTAATGGTTGGGGTTAGGATGAGACTTTCAGTGAGGTTGTATAGTACACGTTAAATTTTTACATGGGACACTAATGGTTGAGATTAGGAAGGCACAGTGAGGTTGAAAGCTACAAAACATGTAGACGACACTGAAACAATCACTGGCCAAGTAGCTCAGTGAGATAAGCATTGGTCAGAGGGGCACGGTTCGAGTCGGGTTCAACATGGCCGATAGAGGTCGCTAAACTAAAACACGTAACACGACCTATGTTTTCAAATTTATTGGAGAACTGTCTCAATCGGCAGCTATCTTGGAAGTGGCAAGTTTGCTAGCATACAGGCCTTCATCTTCACTCTACTCATTGTTTTCAAACATCAGATGGACTCATATGCACAACATCTGTCACAGCCGATTCAAATCAAACTTCTTTGTTTTACAAAAAGCTGCTCATATGTTTGCTGAGTGTTATCAAGCCAATGGCTATGAAACAAAGCAGGAGCTAACAACCTACAGAAGTAACACTTCTGATCAGTCATCCAACTAGATCCTGGTGAGAAGCTCTGGCGAAAATGAAAGTCTAGAACACTCACTAACTCCAGATGAGTCATTCATAAAATACAACCAGAGAGGTTTTGCTTAGAATGTGAAGGTGTGCAAGAAAAAAGAAAAAAAATCATATGCGAAGGATGTGACCTGTCAAAATATAGTTGACGGGGGAAAACTACGCACCTGTGTGGAAAATGAAACCAGATTGTATAATCAAGCCTTTCACATGTCCAGTTTCATTTAATATCAAACATTAATCAAAGATTGTACACAGATTTTGCACTTTGTGTACAATTTTACGTTTATGTTTTGTCTGTCCTTTTTTAATGAGGCCGCTCATACCTTTTGAATTGCACCTGGGGGATAAATAAAGGGTCTTGATTGCAAAATTACAGTGGCGTGTTTGCATTCTGTAAAGTGAGGCACTCAGATCTAGCATTACTCTCCCTCTTTGCATCCCTCCCCCTCGTTCCGAGGTCTCTCACCCACAGCCCAGGTAATGTCTTGCCACCTACTGCTCCTAATTATAGAGGAAAAAAAGAATGTATACATCTGTGACATTATTTCAGCTGATATGAGTGTTTCCCAACAACACTCTGCCTATGGTCTGCACCTTTTTTTTTTGTCAGGGAGTGCATCTACTTTTTAATCTGACCACATTATTTTTTATTACTCCTTTTGTCCTTTTTCATGTTGTTTTTTCTGTACGCTGACACAATATTCCCTTCCTTGTTTCCACCGAGCTGATAAGCAATTTGATCAAATATATTTCTTCCATGTTTTTTCTTTCTTTCTTTGCTTGTTGAAAACACTTAACAATGCAAATACAGAAATTTTCAAAATACATTTTGTAGATCTAAAGTAGGCTACAGTAAAATTATATATTTAATACAGATATTTAGACATCAATTGTGTCAATCATTAAATAAGGAAAATAACTGCCAACTGTGGCAATTGCAGCGTGTGGAGGAAATGTAGTTTGTACCCCCCAAAAAAAAAAAATCCCCAGCGTCTTTATAAAAGGTCTCTTAAGTACTGCACTTAACACACACTTGTGAAACATTCAATTGAAATTGGGAACTTGGAACTGAGTTTCAAATTCAATATTTTCTAAAGTATATCCAGAGTTTCTTGTTTTGACAAATTATGTGGACACCTTCAAAACATATGTCCTTGATTAAATATCTAAGGGAAATCTTCTGCACTTATCTATAAGCATGTGATGATACACACCATCCCTATAAGTACAGTGGAGGGTCGGGATAATTACAGTAACTGTTAACATAAACAAGAAGAAACACATTCAAAACCTTAAAAGCTTAACTGCCTCAGTCAATTTGATAATTTACCCCAGGGAGATGAGTTGCATACTGTAAAATAACATCAGTTCTGCAACAAGGATTCAAATCGTTTACAGCTATGACCACCCTTACATTCAGTTTGATTGCTTTAAACCCACAGACCATTATTCAATATATATCGAATCCCTACTACACGATGTTTGATTGTTTGCACCCCCACGATATCACACATCTTAATTTTTAATTTGTATGGAGTGTAGTTACTACATTGTGCTGCTACATCCCGCGTAATCAATCAGCGTAATAGAAGAATAGGAAGAAGAAGCAGAGAAGGTCCCCAACTAAATTCCAGTAAGAGTCGTTCCAACACAGCAGCGAGGATATATCCCTGTGAGTAAAGTATGCTATTTTTTATCCCATATAATTGCTTCTAACCAATGTTACTCACTACTTTTGTTAGTAAAATGTTTCCACTAATCCTCTTCAAAGTATTCTTTTTGAATTAAATAGAACCCAACATACTTGAAGTCATTGAGCTTAAACATTAATCCATCCATCCATTTTCGAAAGTGTGTCCTCATTAGGGTTGCGGATGCGCTGGAGTGTATCCCATAATAAACAGCGCACAAGGTGGGGTATAAGCAGGATTTATCTCTTGCCAATTGTAGGGCACATATAGACAAACAACCATTAACACTAAGGGCCCTATTTTTGTGCCCAGTGCAAGTCAAGCGCAAAGTGCAGTCGAAATGTGCACACGGGTGGACTTTTATTTCTTTTGGTATTTTTGCGGATGTGCTAGTTCTTATTTACGCCGTGGTGGGAGTGAACACAGCTGATGTAAAGTACGTTCATAAGGAACTACAAGAATGATGTAAAGTTGAAAGTTGGTGAAGTGGGCAATTGAAGGCCGCCTTCCACCAACTCACAAATAGTCGTGCCACAGGTGATTTTAAAATGATATTAAAGATGATTGTAATCATTTGTCATATTTAGCTGTTTTCATTTTTAGGAAGGAAATACAATGGCATTCGCCACACATATCCACAGAGCTAATAATCTGTCTGCCTGCATCTTGGTCAAATCCACAAAAATTGTATTATACCATCCGTGCCATAACTTAGATATGATTTTAGCTGGTTTAAAATGTAGTCTACTTTCAACAACTTAATTGTCAGGTGTGCCAGGAGCGTGTAAAAGAAAATGCCCAACATGGCACAGCGTGGTCTGCCAAATTCTCAAACATGCGAAAAGAGGCTTGCACCTGCACGAAAATCAACATGTGCCAGGGTTTATGACACCTCCACACAGATTGTCCCAATAAGCTTTAAACATGTTGACCGCTCTTGACCAAACATAAACAATTCATGGTAATGCTTTGCACTGTCAACCTATATTTATTTTATTATAAATCTGAAATGTTTGGTAGAGTGTAATTATTTGTTTATGGTTTGCATTAACAGTGTTTCAACATACAATAAAATCCAGTGAATAAGGGATATCACCCCCCCCCCCCCATCAAATATGATCCAAAATCGTCTCATTATACTACTGACAATTCCGAACATCTGGGCATTTCTGATATTTCCCAATTGCAACAAAATGCAAATTGCTTCCTTCATACAGTGACAACAAACCGCGGATGGTATTAGTTTTGTCTGTGACTATCATGCAAACCAGGCAGATTGTCATAGGAGTAAAACGACATTTCATCATATTTAGAAATCCAAATAATCCAACCATCCAAAGTCCAATGCTTTTTGCTTTTCAATGGAGGTTGAAGGTCATTTCACAGAGTTGACCACCATTTTGAATTGTGACGTAAGCTCAGAATTGTCAATACAGTACACGGAATTAGTGGTGGGAATTGCCGAGTACCTGGCGATTCGATTCATATCACGATTCATGTCACGATTCGATTCGATTCATCCCGATAGGAATCTATAAATTGATTATTGCGATTTCTTGAACTCAAATTTAGAAAATACAAATCAGTAAACTTGTACATGTACACTGTAAGATTTGTATGAAAATGTATTTATTTATCTGAAAATTCAGGCATATAACTGAGCCACTGCATTTAACAAACAGGCTGCAGTCTGTTTCATGTTTGAACAGCACTGAAATCAAATATTAAGGCTTAATGTTCCATTAATATAACATTCTTCCATGCTTAATGTGTGAATCCTAACCCTAAGTAAGACGTTTTGTTGAATATTTCCATAAACAATTGATGTTTAAAAATCGATTCGGCCGCATATTGAATCGATTCGAGAATTGCGTGCTGTAATTTTGCGATATATTGCAGAATCAATTTTTTCTAACACCCCAAATATATATATATATATATATATATATATATATATATATATATATATATATATATATATATATATATATATAAATACGTATGTCGATGCCAATGAGGATGCATTGCTACTCGAATTTTACTCTGAGGAGTCCCTATGTACGTAGGTAAATTGCCCATATACAATTTTACCTCTGTATACAAATATGCATCTTTTTGTATACTATTATAAGTTTATATGCAATTAAGGTCAGCATTTTGCATTAGACAAAAATGCACACACAGGCATCTGTGACTGCTCACCAACTACTACCAGTATCATTCTCTCTTCTGTAGTTCTGATAGATTTCATATACAATAGGTTCAGGGTTAGATGGAGTTGCGTATTTTCAGGACTTCCTCTGCAGATTGTCCCACCATAATGTGCTCCTTTTACCTGGGCGCCATTGAGAGCGTAATCCCTGGCTGCACTGCCTCCTGCAATGCACAGTGAATACAAAGGGGCACCATCGGCAGTGCTCTTCTACCCTGCCTGACATTTTGAACACCCACAAACCCATCAGCATTCCTTGTGAGACCACATTACCACATCAGCCTCCGTCTTTCAGTGAGAAGGTAGCAGAGCCTTTGAGCCCACTCCACAAGACTCAGAAACAGATTCAAACATCAGGCTGTTAGGAGGTTTAACTCTGTCCACTACCTTCTCCTTTTGGAGCATGTCTCTGGGCTGTAATCCATCCACTCAAAAAGTCTACCTCTGCACTTTTTGCACAAACTCATTGCATTCACACCCCATATATTTAATCACAATCTGCTGCTGCTGATACCCCCCCACCCCACAAGTAACAATTTGCACAATAGTCGTACCTCCTGCCGTTGGTGGATTTCGATTGACTGTTTTCGTATAATGCGAGGCAGCAAAATGTTATCTAGCATTGCACTCCGTAATGCAATGTAACCCATTCAAGTCACAGTTAGTGTAGATGTTCTTTTGTCCGACTTCTTTGCAGTTCACACTCATTGACATTATAAATGTGGGTATGAATTGTTTTCTTTTGGGATAAGCTCCAGTTCCTTCAGCCTCTGACATAGGGTGGAGAGCAGGGATGGCCAACTGGTGGTCTGCGGGCCATGTGTGACCCTGCCCACATTCTGGGTGGCCCCTTAATTTTATAAAAATAAAAAATAAAGTACTTCAGTAAACCCACACATACTCACAATTCAGCACCAGCAGATTCACATATTTGCAGTTTTTCCCTCAATATTTTATATTCATTTATTTAAGTGGAGAATGGGGGCATAGAAAAGGCATATTGGAAGTTCATCAGCATTCTGAGGAATTCGTTGAAGTTTTCGGAGTGTTTACAAAATAAAAACAAATTTCCATTGCATTTCAATGACCATCGATTATACACAACTTTTTAGCTATGTCATTTTTTTGGCACATCTGTTAGGAAGTGCAAGGTTGTAAGTGGCCCTCCAATTGCATTGATGGAAAATGGTGGCCCTGTCCATCATTTAAGTTGGTCATCCCTTGTGTAAAGAATGGGAAAATATCAGGGATGGGTGATTACTGATAGCTGGTATTGTACACTGATAAAAAAAAAATATATATATATATATATAATGTTTTTTGCCATTTTAAATATTACCTTAGTTTCTTAATTATATTTACTTATTTTTTTCAGTTATTCACATATACTTAAAAACATGAGCTACTAGGTTTTTTCGTGAAATATTTTTTTTCCAGCAAACGTTGAGGTCAATTTTAAATTGAATTACTAATTAAGGTTTACTCAGTTGATGTGTTTAATTTTATTTTTCGACTGAAACTTGGAGTTGTCATTTTTTTATCTGAACTTTGGTTAATTTATTATAAATGAATCCTAAATTTGGGGTAAGTTGTTTGTATTTCATTTAGTAAGTTAAGTCTATTGCAGAATGACTGTTTTTCTTTTCTTTTTTCAGAACTAAACAAAAGGGCTTTCTTTCAAATGATCTGTCATTGGTTTATAAGAGGCGGCACGGTGGCTGACTGGTTTTCACGTCTGCCTCCCAGTGCAGAGAACGTGAGATCGAGTCCGGGCTTTGGCCTTCCTGGGTGGAGTTTGCATGTTCTCACCGTGCCTATGTTGGTTTCCTCCCACATTCCGAAAAACATGCATGGTACGTTAATTGAAGTGTCTAAATTGCCCCGAGGTGTGATTGTGAGTGTGTATGGTTGTTTGTATTCATTTCAACAAATTTAGTAATAAGTACTAAGATGTATTGGGTTAAGAGTTCAGTATAACTAAGTAAAGTCACTTTTACAGTTACTATTTGTTTCATATTGGAAATCATTTCGTGTTATTGAGATTTACTAAACAGGCAATATCGATGACCTAATTACAATAACTAAATCTTACTACATTACCATAAGAAACTTTATAATTACATTTAGTCAGAGTTATTTAATATTTTCCTACATGTAATCTTTAGTTGCATCATGTAAATGTTACGTAATTCTGCGATATACTTGATATTGAGCAGTAGAATTTACTTAATTGGAGTGCATGCGAGAATTTTTTTAAGTAAATCTTACAAGTTGTTTTTTACAGTGTTTCTGGCCAATACCAGGCCTTATGTCAAGGTATCTGTACTCGGCACTCTTTCTAACCAGTATCAGCCACCCTCTTGTGGCCGTATTGGGATCAGGGACTAGAAATAAGAATAGAAAATTGCCATTAGTTTCATGCAATTTTAAGGAAAAATGCTTTATTGTGATTATATAAAAGTCTTGCTTTAAAATGATCACTGATTGTTTTTGGGGGAAATGTTATGTATCAAACGTACTAGTAGTATCGGTACTTGGTATCGGTGACTACTCAAGAGTTGAGTACTCGTACTGGTATCGGTCTAAAAAAAAGTGTTGTTTTCCAAGTATCCAGGAATCAAATGAATTTTAGGAGCAACTGAGGTGATAAAAATAAAAACATCCAAGATGAAATGCTGTCTAATTAGTGACGTGAAATGTGTCAGGGCTTATGAAAACTGATCTAATCATTGAAATTGTAATTGTTTACAGCACAGTCATCTCAAATGTGGCAAACTTTTGTTTCATTTGACTCATCAGCGCGTGGGTCATTCAACATTCTCACACAAACACAAAATGCAGTCAAATCATTCACAAATTACCAAAGAGAAAGTCACATAGTTTGGTTGAAGAATCAATGCTAGCGAACCTCTTTCCTCTTCTACCAGCAGCTCAAAAAGGTGGTTAGGATGTGGTTTCTTTATTGATCCCTGCAGAGGAATTCTCTTTACACTTGCTCTCTCAAGGGAGGTCACAGAGGGGCATCTTCACCCCCAGCGATCGCAGGCCAAGAATCAGCGGGGAACCACGGTGCTGCTCAAGGGCAGGGCAAGAACGTTACATACACCGGTTGTACTTGACTGGAAACATCATCCTAATTACAGGACGTTTCAAAAGGAAAAGATGAAACCCATCTGGGCATGAAGCGAACCTTAAGTGAATACCTTTATCTTATATTGTTTAATTTATTCTGCCCAGAACAAAAAGCACAGTACAATGGTAACTATTCATGTGAAATACATCCTTGCCATCATTTCTTAAGGTTTCCTGCTGACACTTGTGCTAATTAGTGACTCAAAGTTTTAAAAGGTAAATGTTGTAACAGTGAATTCTCACTCAACACCTACATTTCGAGGACATGAATATTCCTTTGTGTAAGCCAGCAAGTCCATCCCACTGCAATAATTTATCGCTGGGAAAATTCAATTCTCTCCAACCAGATTACTATAATTATCTAACTCACAATGAAGGAGGAGCCGAGGATTAAGGTCTGTTTAAAAATAACCGCCATCAAATATATTTGGACTCAATACCGGAGGTAGCGGGCATTTTCTCACTATGGGGGCTGGACCCCCCCATGCCCCCCTCCACCTCAACAGCACACTCTATTCTTTTCCCTGTGTTAAGCTGCTTTGATCATCCGGCGGAGGAACGCGCGGCGCTTGGTGGTAGAGCATCTTAAAGTCAAAGCAGGGGAAATGCAATTGTTCAAGTGGCAGTAAACTATTTTGCAAAAGATGGATGTAAGCTGCATGCACAGTGTCTGAGAAAGGCTGAGAGCTACCCAGAGGCTCACAAATCATCACCAGCAGCCAGATTATTGTTCTGCCTCCACAAGGTCATTTGCTACACCTGCATTTTTGCTTGTTGTTAGTGGACTACTTTTGCCCTAGCAACATTACATGCATTCTTAACTTTTGTACTATCGCACTTATGGCGATAACAATGGAGGCGGGAAGGTTATGCTGTTTGTTTTATAGCTGAAGTGTTTTCTTATCTATGCCGGCAGACGCGCTGCAGAATTGTTGGTTGTTATATTTGAGTTTTGTCGCTGCTGATGGATGATTGATTGTGTGTAGCCAGCATTGACAGCCCACGGTAGGCAGTCCATCATGTTTTCTCTTTCATTATTCCTTCATGGTGAGAAGTCTCAGCTGGCATGCTAATAAGCTGTTAAAGGCCGCTGGTGCGCCAAAATGCGCATCCCTGTCAGTCTGTCCTTAATGTGTCATTGCAATGCATTTTTGTTTTCTATACTGAGAGGCTTGTAACGATAGAAAGTAAATAAAGAGCACACGTTGCTACATTCATGCAAACATTATTTATGCATTTAGAGTGAAATGATGCAAGGCCTTTTAGTACTACAGTATACTAACAGACAGAGGTGGGCACTTCCGTCATTTGTCAATTCCCGTCAATCGCCTGTTTTGTTAAGGAATAACGATTGACAGGAAACTTCAACATTGGCGGACTAAGCATTCATTGGCTTAGGTAGGTTTTTGTCCGTCAATGTAATTGCCAATAACCGGGTCAGTACCGACAGATCGATTTGCTATAAAGGAAACAAGCGCCACCTGTGTCACGTGAGTTTGTTCACAGGGGTGAATAAATTCCGGTGTTGCTTGGGGGGGACTGTATTCACTATATATGGAAATAATAATAATACGATTTTTTTTTCTTTGTTTGTAAAGTAATTCCCCTAGTTTCAAAATGTATATATTTGCTTTGTGTGTTAAGTTGTCCATAGTTTCAAAATGTATATTTTTTATGTATATATAGTGGTTAACACTTTTTCAAAATAGGCCTTTGGAATGGCTTCACTGTAACCAATCCCAAAATCCCAAAACAAAGCAATCTATATGAATATATAATATATCAAAACATCCATGTAACAGTTTAATACACAACACAACTATACAATGTACACATTGTAAATATTGCTCCTGTTAACCAAATAACATTTAATAAATGACATTTTTGTTCTTTATTTTTTTTAACTTTTTTTTAAGAACTTCAATATAGTATAAAACTTTTCCACCAAAGTAGTGGCGACAAAATTAGCAAGTAATTTATCGCTGGCAGAAGCATGGTTTAAATAACATTGCCAGATTGACTGACCTGTGAAATTTACTGACAGTCCTTAAAAAAAAAAGGGATGACGTAAGTGCGGTTAAAATAATGTTGACATATTGACTTACAGTTACAGTTTGCTTCGGCTTGAAGTCATGACGGATTAACGATGGTGGACGGGTGCCTCGGCCATTGATGAATGGCGAATAACGGACGCTCAGAATTCATTCCACTTCCGCTGTTGTATATACGTCTCTTGAATAACCTTCTTTACTGAGATTATTGTACTGGTGGCACAAACAGGATGCCATATTGCATGATGGCAACTCTGTAACACTATTTATACTACCTGGTTCAAAGTGTGTTTTTTATTCTTGCTGCCTTGATTTTCCTCACAAATAAAATGTGTCATCTTTGTTGACTGTGGCCAACAGTCACATGCCGTAAAGTCAATAAGGCAGGCCATTATTCTACTTAACTGTTGACGTTTCATTTGTGCCTTCGACGCAGCAAAGTTTTTGGAACTTTCACATGGTTCTTTTTTTAACTGGAAAACCAACCTTCCCACCCCATACTCATCACATAGGCGACACCGGGGCTTTTTATACTTTTATATATTTCTTGGAATCAATACATAATTTATAAACAAAATGTATACCAGATGAAAGACCAAAGTCTTAGGTATATTTTTTGTAATATGTCATTTTCACACTTTGTGTGTGCAGAATTATAAGCCATAGAGGGAGTGAACATGTGACATGTTGCCCCACCAATGGGTAAGTTGTCACACTATATCGGGTAGGATGTCACACTGGATTTCACAACTAATAAACCAAGGACACAATTATCTTTGTTCACCTGTGTTTTTGTTTTTTGTTTTATTTACAGCCAGAGAAATTGTTTATCATTGAGCTTGAACATTTACCATAGCCATTGAGCAAACTTTTTGAAACAGATTAAAGTCCTTAGGAACTGCTGGCACATAGGTCATAGCTCTCAGCCTCAAATGCCTATTTTGCTTTCCTTAAACTGGAAATTTGAGAATAAATTGAATTTAAAAATTAAAGCATTTTGGTTAATGGATTGATGGATGGTTCATCATGAAACTTAAATCAGTCCTGGCATACTGTCGTTCCAATTCAACAACTGGTAAATCTATTTTAAACAATGAAACAAAGCCTAGCAAACACATTTGAATTAAGACTCATCATCTGAAGGTCGATTCTGGCATATGTAAACCGAGTTGCCACAGGTGCATTTTTCATTGGCCCAATCTTTCCGTATGTGACAACAAACCCCAAAATGATTGAGACAAGTTACCCCAAAATACCATGTTGACTAATATTTGCTTTAGTTTAACGTTATCTTAAAACAGAGCAGTGACTGAGGCATGACAAGATGCCTGAATCTCTCCTCTAACGAGTCCACATGGTTTGCTGCTAGAATTTGTCTATTTAGTACGCCTGTTTCAAAATATATGAAGTTGAAAATTTTAACTTTGGATTGTCCAAAACAGCACTGATCTCAGCTCACAATGTGCTATTCTCTTCTCAGACATTACACAACCCCTGACCATTTATACGAAGAAAACTAGTATTTCACTTTTTTTGTTGCGCCCTCTGGTGGAGAAGGTACATTGCAATGTGTCAACTTACCTGTAATACAACTAGCACCGGTCTCCCCTACTTTTATTCCCATAGCATTTGACTCAAATTTAAATTCATGTATCATATACGTACAGTATTATTTATGTATTCAACAGATGTCTGCTACTCAGCTAATTAATAATGAAAAACACCCTTATATGCAATACTGTATGGAGGGTTGTGTGAGTGTGGCGAGTGACTTTACGCATGCCAGAAAGCAGAAGTGGGTAGTAACAAGTTACATCTACTCCGTTACATTTACTTGAGTAACTTTTCTACTTCTAAGAGTAGTTTTACCACACAATACTTTTTACTTGAGTGTGAAGAAGAAACACTACTCTTACTCCGCTATATTGGGATACACTAGAGTCGTTACCTGTCACCCTAATCATACATTAGATTTACCGTATTTTTACGGAAGCGCTCCGCTTGACTGACTGTGTGGGAGCATTAATTTCCGCGGACAGATTTCTTATATACAGGAAATGCAGCCCTGGTTTAGGACTGGCAGGCACGATGAGAGCCTGTAAGAGTCAACTGAAAGATGATGTCTTGGTGCTTTTGCTTTAAGAAACTGCCACCTATGGTCGCCGAGCGAGTTACGGCACAATTTGTGAATGGATTGTGCATGCTTGGGCTAACGTGTCTTCTTGCACTGTTGTTCGAGCTCAAAAATAAAATAAAAAATAATTTTATGATTTGAAGCCAGCATTTGCACATAATTGTATGTTTTTGTCTGTCTGATAACATTGTTTTTAAAAAATAAATCTGACTTCATGTTCAAGCAGTTACTCAGTACTGTACTTGAGTATTCTTTTCAGCAAATACTTTTTTTTTTACTTGTACTTGAGTGACTACTTTTTACTTTTGCTTAAGCAATATTATTTTGAAGTAACGCTATTCTTACTTGAGTAAAAATTTTTGGCTACTCTACCCACCTCTGTAATATAAGTAATCTTTTTCTGAGATGGTAGAAAACGTAATCTAATCTAATGAACCCCACTTTAACATTTGTCAACATTAGATTAAACAACAATTTCAATTGCTATGCTAACGTGTACAATTGTGCCCTATTGGAGGTCTGCAAACTGAGGGCCCTTACTGAAAGTACATTATGTCACCCTTTGTTATGTCCTAAAAGTTCTTTTAGTCACTTGTTACTGCAATACTAGTGTGGATCAAATGACCAAATTACCTCGATAACAGTGGTGATGTCTGGACAACACTGTACTCTAGTGTAGATGATAATGAACTTTGGCACTGTTATGATGCAGTTCCAGCCACGGTAAACATCACGCTACATTAATTGTTCACACTGTTAAACTTAATCTCAGGCTAACACTACTCCGGGTTATCTTTTCATGTCTGACACTCTTTCCACTTAATTGAATCCCAGTTAGCCTGAGGCAGAACTCTCTTGCGGTTGGCCCGCTTGATATTGTTGTGAAGTTGATTGTGAGCTTCGGCCACCTTGTATGCACGAGTGAGAGTCTGTCCGGTCGGGTCGGCAGTCGGTGCCAACACATATCGACAGACAAACACATTCACACCTACAGGCGCTTTAAAGCCTCCACTTTACTTGTCATGCCTGTCTGGAAAACTGAGAAAAACTGGAGCAGCTGTAAAAAAAAAAAAAAAAAGAAGAAAAAAAAGATTGAGATAAGGAAAAGGACACAAGCTCCATGGAGAATTTCTCTGCTTGGTGTGTTTAAACCCTCTGAAGCCCTCTAGTTGTATCGCTATGACATGTATGTTCCTATATTTGTACAAGGGTGACAATTCTTATCTATTTTAATGGAATTTGAAGTTATGCACACATAGTCCCTTCCTTTGTGACTTATGTCTACAGCTCCGAAAGCACCTTAATCCTTGAGTGTTTTTTTCACTCACTTTCCTCGAAGCACCATTCTGCTTCTCCTTCACTCCCTTGGGAACCACTATCTGTCCGTTCCTATCCTGGAGTCTTTCTCTGCCTCGGTCTAATCCTCTTCTCTCATCACTAAATAATTCCTCACTGAGAAAAATCTAATCAAATCTGAGTGAGAAAAGCAAAGATGGGATGGAATAGTGTGCGGTGAGGGGGAGAAGGCGGCATCAAAACACGACATTGGTAGTGTGTGAAGGGGTTGCAGAGTGGGAGAAGTGCAAGTGCATTTGCAGTCAGAGCACTTAGTGTGAGGAAGCCATTCATTATTCATTAGCTAATTCACCATGTATAGTAATTAAAATCAGGGCTTTCTCTCAAATGGAAAGGGCTATTATACACAGGTTTTCGCTGTACAATATTTAAGAGGGCTTTTTGATTTTTTTTTAATCATGTTGATGCATTTTAAGGTGCAATGGATACAATACAAGGGGTGACATCTTAAATGAGGAAATGCTAATGCACCCCATCAGCTATGAATAAGACATTAAGGACTGTTTATTCATTATGCTGCATAAACAAAGTAATAAATAATAAAACAACAACAAATGTATGAAATAATAGTAATCTTCCCTGGGCTCATTTAGATGTGTTTACATTATTTATATGATGTGCACATTTAGTCCTGATAAAGTTAACCTCGATTAAATATCTAAAAATTCCATACTATGTTATACAAATTAATTGTGTACGGTTCCAAGACAAAACCTGCTCATGAGGACAAATAAATGTGTTTACATAATCGACTTTCAATATTACAGTACATCACACGGTCAATTCTGTAGCGTAAATTGGACTCTATTTTGAGTGGGACCAAATAGACTCAGTTTTAGAGCTGGAAAAAATAATAACATAAAAGTCACTCAAGGGTTGATGAACAAACTCACAGCCTTCATCTTAGGAGACTGCCACGCTACCACCTGAGCTATGCTCCTCTTACTGTTTCCTTATATCCAAGAGGAGACCAAAAACATCGAGTTAGGAAGATTCCAGCTGACACGAGCGAGATGCTAACACACAGCAGGAACTGCATGGCTCAGGAAGTAGATTAGCTGTCTCCCAAGCTGAAGGTTGTGAGTTTGTTCCTCAACCCATGAGTGACTTTTATTTTATGTATTTATTTATATTTCAACTATTTATTTTATTTATTTCTCTTGCAAGTGTAAATATTACTGAGCCTATTTGGTCCCACTCTAAATAGAGTCAAATTTACTTATTTCTTGTTTGAGCCTAACTAAAATAAAAGCTTCACTAATTATTTCATGTTTAACTAACACCAGCACACCAACACTGGAATTTTCTGCCACACAGCAAAGTGATCACATCTGTATGCTGTGAAAGAGAGGGTGATTTATCTTGTGTTGATAGGTTACAGCTGAAAGACATCAGGCGCGAATGAGGGGGACATGCTTGTCAGGACAGAGACCGTCCATAATAATCAACGGAAGCTGCCACACTGACCATGGGAGATCTCTATTTTTGCTTGATGAATCGAAGGCTCTGAATTGTGCTGAGGTGCGATTGTCTGCCATCCAGCACCAAAACGCAGCTGGGATCGGCTCCAGTTTACCCGTGACCCTCATGGGGATCAACAGTTTAAAAAATGAATGGCTGGATGGATAATATCTAGGGGTGTCAGGCGATTAACATTTTTAATCGTAATTAATCGCATGACTTCAATAGTTAACTCACGATTCATCGCAAATTTTATATCTGTACAATAAAATGTACACTAAGTTTTCATACTCTTGTTAACATTTTTAAAATTGTAAAATACAACTTGACCCCAGTCTCCACGAATATATGTATTATTATTAAATAACTTACTGCTAAATTTCACCGTGGACGTGTCTGCTGCGTTGCAACAAAAATTCGCCCAGTACAGGCTTTCCAAGTCATTAATCGCAAATTTAAAAAAAAAATGGTGGCATTGAAGGAACTTTAAATTAACTCAAAATTAACACACTAATTTTGACACCACCAGGAAGCTGGATCTCAACTTCAGGCGAAAAGTAAACTACCCTGAACTGGTTGTTCAACTTCACACTAATATTCACACTATCACTAAGTGAGAACTGAACTATGCTTCTTCATGCGCAAAATGAAGCAAGTGAACCACTGCACCATCATTGACACCTCACATTTGTGTTTTATTGAATGAAATGCTTACATCAGAAAAGTCAGCTGTTTTGACGCTCTGTGTTTTGTTTTGTGTGGTTTAGTTGCCATGTTGTCTCGGCAAGTTTGATAATGTCCACCTGTGCTTGTCATCCCGGTTCCCTTGTGTCACCCAATCAGCTCCCTCAACCACATGTTCCGTCCAGGTGACTCTCGTTAGTAATTCCCTGTAGTGCTGTCACTATTGAATTTTTTTTTGAATCAATTAATCTATCGATTATTCAATTGATTTATTGCCTAATGTGATTAATTTTAATTTTGCATTAAAGGGCATTACAAAAGGATTTTTGCCCCTTAATACTGTTTATTAACTAGTGATTGGTGTTTATTTTGTACTTCGTATCTGTATAGTGATTAAAAAAAGGGGGGCTTGATGTTGTACTATGTTACCGGTTTGGTCATTGTTTTCCAAAGTATAAAAACAGATGTCTTATTTTGATTAAAGACAGAAGATAATTAGTCTTCTTTCATGAAGGACTGCAGAAATCAGTGAACAAATACTGATGCTATGCTGAAATCAGAGGATTTTGACAATTTTAAAATTAAAAAATGACTACTCGATTATTAAAATAATTGTCGATGACTTGTCAATTAAGCGATTCATTTTGACAGCTCTCGTTCCCTGGTTCATTGTTGTTGTCATGTCCACGTCATGCCCTGTCCATGTCCTTGCCTTGTCGTGTCCTAGTTGAGTTGTTACTCTGACATATATTCTTGGATTTTGTTGATTTCGTTTAATGTTTACAAGTACCCGGTTTGCCTTTTTGTTTATTTAATTTAAAACCTTTTTTGAGCCCTGCTTCCCTGCACTTGGGTCCACCTTGCCACAAAACCTGACAGCTGTATGATTTAAAGTTTATACCATACATATCCAGTTTCCTTCCAGACATAACATCTATCTGAACAAATAAATAGATAAATCTTGCCATTTATTTTCTGTATCATTTCATCCCTGGACTTGTGGGTAGGGTATAACCCATTTATTCAATTCAGTTGAAATCCAGTTGACTCTGCTTCAAAAATTTGCGCTCACAGTTTTTCAATGGAAAGTCGCTGCCGGATGATGGTTTCAACAGTGCCACTAAATAATGAATACAGGCTACGCACAATAAAACATAATGCACTGCATTGAAAATGGATAGATATATTACCATATTACACAGCTCAACCCATCCATTTTTACGGCCCTTTTTTTTTTTCCATACCTCCGGCAAATGCGTATGACAGAGCCTGTGCCAGGTGTTAACAAATGATTGTATCTTACAGTTTTCTTGTACGAGTGAATTGTTTCCCCAATTAACATTTCCAGGCTCGTGGCGTGATGCTAAATGGATGAAAGTGACTGGCAGATGACTGAAAGCACGATAAAGGGGAAGCGACAGATGTTGGCTGAAGTCTCCTATCTTTCTCTCTTTCTCTCGCTCTCTCTCTCTCTCCGCCCTGCTGTAGAAGTGGATGCTCATCCCCTGAATACGGATGGCATTACACGAGCAATCCTCTAAACGGCTGCGACACACTAACATGCTGGTGTCTGCAATGGCCCGCATCAATCTCCGCTGCCTTGCAAATGCCAAACACCTTTTGTTAATTGCACAGCCAAGAGCCTAAGGATAGGATAGAGCGCACAAGACGTTTTAATATTACGTTTCACCAGCGCACTGGTCTTTGTTGCATTTGTTTTTCTATTTGCTGTGATGCCAATGAGACAAGGGGACAAGCAGTAACTTGGGAGAAAATCGGAGCGTGTCTTTGAAGGTTCCCTAAGGATGCCTGCAGTGAGGACTTTGTGTAATGAAAAATACTGCTTGAGCAAACAGTCACCTTATTTTTGAGGTAGCGTCTCCACTGTCCTCTGCTTAGCGTAACTTGTAGCAATTGGCCAAAAGCATTGTTTTGAAAAGTATAGGAGCTGGACCTCGCAATTTCTACAAATTAAGTTAAATTGCATTAGAGTGGCCAGACATACTGGTTTAAACTGGATATTCTCGTTTTTTTCATGGTGAATTTCGCCAGCCCCATTGTTTTGTCCTGCGAGTACCTTTGAACGTACCTTCAAGTACATTACAACATAATTGCGAGTCCAGTGGAACCTCGGAGTTCAAACGTCTCGGTACTCGTACAAATAGGACTTCGACCCAAAACATTGGAGTAAAAAATGCCTCAAGAGTTTAACTTAATTCTCAGAGTCCGAATACTCAAGCAAAGCCAAACATACCTTGTACAGGTAAAAATGAATACAACTAACAAACCTTGGACGGGTAGCCGAGCTGCCTTTTGATTTTTCCACGACAATTTTTTTCGGCATGGGCCCAACGAAAGACAACAGTGCTAGTGACAGTACAGAAAAATGGAATGCAATAAACCACCCACATTTTTTTCTGCTGGGCAATATTTCTTTTTTTTATTTTGGCTGATTTTGAGTATTTTCCCACATAAGAACAACATGGATTAAAAAAATAATAATAATTGGGGGCGGGGGGGGCGGGGGTAATCATCTTTTCGGTTGTTATAGTGGACGCCAGGATAATATGACTGGAACAGGTTGTAAACTTACTAAGTTTATATGCAACATTTTTAACATGAACATCATGCAAATCAACTTGCGATTGTGATTGGTTATATTGGTTAATATCCAATCATGAACCAGAAGTAGGGATGCCCCAAAATGAAAATGTTGGTCCAAAACTGCAAAAAAATGATGCAATTTTTTTACTATCATTGCATTTATTATAATTAATAAAAATTGTAACATTATTATAAAATATTTATTTAGCACTGGCATTTTAACAAAGCACAATATAAATAGAAATGTGTCCACACAGCAGACGCGTTGGCTCATGATACATTAAACACCAAATGAGGACTGAGCATTTTCTGGCGGTGCGATTGCACTTTATAGTCAATGTAGTTCGCACAGGCGGGCACGGATGCGTGCGACGGGACAAGGTGTGCACTTAAAATAGGGACATTCACATATTCACCATCGTTTAAAAATACATAAATACATTTGTTCGCACCAGCTAATCGGCTTCGGGAACGGACTGCAAAGTCACACACAGCGTGCTGTACAGGTGTGTTGGCACCCGGAGATAGCGGTAAGTGTTTCCGTGTTTAAAACAGTTGATAGCAATACAGTTGCCTCGGCGGTAGCACCTTCTTTTTCGTTAATTTCCCACAGTAATCACAGCATTTTAAAGTTTTTTAAAGTTATGTTGTTGTTGAGCAGGTCGGCTTGCCATCAGACGCGTCACATTTCTGTGTTTAAGTTTGAATTAACTCCACTCTGCCGTCCGTCAGCAATGAATGTCCGTGCGGAAACATGAAATATTGGTTCCGGCTCTTCCGGGTCATGCAAATATGTTTTTTTTTAATTACTGTACAAAGTATTTTGATGTAAAATATTGACTTTGATGGTGAAATCCGACTTAAGTTGAAATTTGGGTTACATCGACAGCGTATGAACGGAAATCGGACATAACTCGAGGACTCCCTGTATTTGGAGCTTTGGAACGGATTAAACTCATTATTTCCTATATGAGAAAAAAAAATAACAATTCGGACTTTGAACACTTCTCAGGAACGGATTATGTTCGAACTCTGAGGTTCCAACTGTTTACTGAACATTGGCAGTTCCACGCTTCCATATTTATGTATGAAAAATATTCTAATTAATTTCACGAGCCTCAGTTGTTATCTATACAGCAGTGGCAGAACTTGTAGCCTCATCTTGTGTGGTGAAACAACTGTGAAGTAACTCAACCAATCGGAATAAAGAGCAGATATGAGAGGAGAGAAAATGCCACAGAATGCTGATTCATAGATTTGAACAGAGGCTGTCCTTACAATAGCAGCAAATTGCATACATCGTACATCAACTTAGATTAGGTGTAGAGTTGGCATTGGATAGAAAGTTGAAAGGGGTGCACCTTGCCTCAGTCAGCAAAATGTGCTTCAGTATATTAAGCAATCCCCAAGCTCTCAATAAGGTTTGTGATTGCCACTTCTATTTAGATGCGCTTAAGTTGTTACTCTGAGTAAGATGCTGCCATGTAGACGGCTTCTTCTTATTACCTTAAACCAGAAGAGGTCATATTCAGCATAAGCAATAGCTGAATGAAGACTAATGGAGTATTACCATCGGTGCACTGCAGACTGTCAAATCAGTAGCAAATAAAGTCTTGTGTTAATCAAGGATGTGCGCTGCCACAGAATGTATCATGACGTGAACCTGTTTCTTTAATTCCATTAATTGGATTGTTTAAAATGAAACAGGGATAAACAGCTCAAACAACACCTGTTCAGATCAACACTAACTCTAATTAAAATATTGCATGGTGTATTACATACAATATTGCATCGCCATCTCTGGCAGTTGTGTGGATTTTTAGTGACTGTCAGTGTTTTTTCTGTTCCAAGTTCCAAGGTCAATACAATCTCCACAAGAGTGGCAGTAGCTCATCTCACAAACAATTATTTGTTGAGCGGATAGCGGTCGTGTCAAGTCCCGCTGCGCACCGAAATATGAAAACTGGGACTGAGCTGCCAGTTAACTTCCTGAGCATGGCCGAGACTAAGGCTGTGCAATTAATCAAAATTCAATTGCAATATCAATAATTACACTCCACAATTATTCAATAATTCAAAAAAAAATAAAAATAAATGTGTCTTAATAAATTTTAACGTTTAACCATTTTCTTGTTTTGTACCAAAAAACAAATGATTGTGCTAATCGTGATTTGAATTATTAACAAAATAAACGTGATTAACTCGCAGCCATTTTCACTGAAGCAACCTCCTTCCCTCCCGGCTGTTTTACTGGATTGTGACTGATTTTGCAAGACCCACAGAATATTGTGTCCTATTGCTATAAAAACATGGAACCTACCAAAAGAAAGATTAGAGTCTCTTCTTTCATCAGAAAAAAAAAGTTAATTTCTATCTGTTTTCGTTTTGCAGCAATTAGCATTAGAATATAGCAAAATTTTATCATTACTCACAAATCTGTTCAGAACTGTGGGCAAATGAGCTTTTTTCAACATTGCCCTGGTTGATCTATTTTGCTCTGCTGCCACCTGCTGGCCATTTTTTCTTCACCCGTTCTCTGCAGTTAAGAGGCTGCATCAAAGCATTCTGTATACTCTTAACATAAAAAATAAAATAAAAAATAAAACGTATAAATACGTCTTTGGGACACTTTAAACATTTAAAATAGAGCGTATTTATAAGTTAATATTTTCTTCATAGTCGAGCAGCCCTAGCTGAGGAGCTATCAAGCAAGGCACTGAGCACTTCTTGGGGTACTAGTAAGTCTTCTGCCCTCCATGTTACATGTTCAATATACAGTAAATGAGTGTTAACATTTGACTACCCTCAAGGGGCTCATTAAGGGTTGTTAATATTCTTATTTAAACTTGTGAAAATCACGACTGTTTGCCAGCCAGCAACATTCAAAGATTATTTCAGACCTTCAGGTCAGGAGTTAATTACAAAATAAATCTACATCAGCCATGACTTTGTCAGATGCAAATTAAATCAACGTGTCTTTCATTGCACATTTAATTACCAAGTTATAGCTGCGGGTTGAAACTGTATTTGACACAATGACACATGAAGTTGTATTATGAAATACAAAACTATAATTTAAGTTTAAATTTGAGAGTTAAATCATGAAGAAAAGTGATGCTGAATTGATATGCAAAGGATTTAACGCTGGGCTGGCATATAGAATTATTGTGTATAAAATGCACGTCAATGCACAGAGAGTAATTGAATGCATGCCTACAGCACTCCTAAAAGTTTAAAGGATACAACTCGATCCAATGAACTGAGACTGTGAAGTGAAGTTGAGGATGGGAATGTGTATATCTGTTTACCGGGAGTCGTTTAGCTGGCTCGTTTGACAGAAACGTCCAATACAGGTGTGCCGACGCAAGTAGAGAAGAGCTTTGTTACCATGACAACCAGGGTTGGAACTAGAACTAGTGGCTACTTGTTTTCAAGGGGAAAAAAGCAAGTGACAAGTGTACCCATAAAGAGTGAAAGCATTGATTGCATTTGTACTCAGCGGCATTTCATCACCAAGCGACAGAATTACATGTACAGTAATGAGCACAACCTTGTAGCGAATCGGGAAACTTGCAGTGGACATGTAAGCCGCTACGCTACGCCTTAAATAGGAGAATTTAATTACATGTTTCAACCCTAAAAAAAATCCACATCAAAGAAAATCAACATAAATCTCTGAAGAAAATAAAAAATGTCCGTCATTTACCCATGAGCATAATTATTTCAAAGTGTTTCTGTAGAAACAGGTGATATTGGAAATGACAATATAGTAGAAACTGATGTTTGTGCTGGACGCGCTAGACTTCACACCGACGAATCATAAAACGGTATATTGATGTCAACAACAAACTAGAATGCACCTTCTTGGCAGCCACATTTTTTTCTGCTGTACAGGCTGTGCCTCTTGCTCAGTGAAGCATGTTTAAAAAAATAAATAAATAAATAAAATGTCATTCTAATCTTAGATGGATTTTGTCAGAAATTATAATCCTTTACTTACTTATGAACAGGTTGAGTTATCTTTTTATTTCCCCTGGATATTACGTTGCTACCCTCAATAGCTAGCCAGCACGAGGGTGAGCTGACGTCCTGTTTGAACCTTGAGTTGCATGTCCTCTGAATTTCCCTGCCCCCATTTTGTGTGTGTGTGTGTGTGTGTGCGCGCGCGCGCGTGTGTGTGGGGGTGTGTGTGTGTGTGTCCAGTCAACAAGCCAATTGTTTGGGCCATGTGTATGTCAATCACAGTTACCATTATGATAAAACTATTTAAGAGGAATTTAACTGTTATATTCACATGTGTGTCACACCGGAAATAGAGCTATTTCCTGCTTCAATGTCTATCATGGGAGTTGTTACACTGTGGGACCACGAGGTATGTTGTGTCAATGTAGTAACCACAGAATTCTTTTTTTTTTATCTCCCGCTGTGGGATTACTTGCTTTTTTTAATTTAAAGACATGAAAAACACACTTTTGTATTGTTTTGATTTTACCCCACATTTTCTTGTGAAGTAATTGCTGATTCAAAGGGAGGAGATTGCTTTGTACCATCCAGCATCTATTCCAAGTTAGCGCAGTGTGGTTACAGCCAGGCACACTGCTAAACAAGCTTTTGCATTTGACATGGTAACATTTCCAATTTTCCATGTAGTCCGGCTGTGGTTTGTGTGGCGGATCTTCCCCCAGGTAAAACTTGCTGTGAAGGCAGTGTTATTTATTTAAAATGATCTCTTTTGATAGTTAAAATAAAGCCCAAATTTCGGACACTAAAAAAGAAAAATTGGCTGTGTAATTTGATGAATATGCAGCCACTCCAGAGAACCAAATATCTTTATAGAACTTTTGATTTTATTTTTAAAGAAGCTATTTTTCCATATTGTGTCTTCTCTACAATGTGTTTCCAGTTCATTATATTTACCACTGATTATAATTATTGAATTTAAGAAACAAGCCACTGAGGAAATATAAAGTTCAAGACTGGTTTAAGAGCTCACTGGCCACTCTCTAATAATTCCAAATCTTTAAAACTTCTAATTTTGCTTTTTCGTTAATTTTGGTATTGAGAAAGAACGATTGATTCATAGAGATGTCCATCATTCATTTATGAATGACTTTCTTGGCAAATTACTGGTCTCAAGCTAACGCTTATTGATTAGCTTGAGCAAGGCAAAACTGCAGCCAGGCACGCATGCTGGACTGAATTAAATTATGTGGAAACAAACCACTGCAGTGCAACAATTAAAAGCATAATGGCTACGGTCATAATGACTCAATGTCTGCATCAATTTAACGTTAATGTAATTTTTTTGACACCTCTACAGTATTTAACATTACAGTTTTTTCTTTCAAGGGCACATTTATTGAGTTCATTCTCAGAAAAAATATACATCAAAGGTGTCACATTTTGGTAGGGAGGAAATGTGATCTATTCGATTAGGGGATTAGTCCCACTAGGGTATAAAACACTTTTATCGTCTAATGGACAAAATGGACTATAAATCCACACCATTACAGTGATTGACCAACTGCACTGCAATCTCAATGTACTGTGAACGTGGTTTGGCTGAATATAAATGAAGCGAATATTAATTTGATTGTTGATTGATTGTGAAGTTAATTTGCATGTCCTGTCATTCGTTTGAAAGCATGTCTATTTTGTTCTCTCCGTTGACCTTAATACATATAAAGTCACAGTGCATACACATGTATATTGTAGGTGTCTCATGGGACCTGCTTGCTCAAACAAGATATATGAGCTTCAGGGCTCAAGTGGTGACCCCAATCCTCGCCTCAATATGAACCCTTAAATATGTAATCTTCTGAGATCTAAAGGGTTCTTTAAAAACAGCTCAGCTTGATTGGACACACTTTTGTTTTTCCTCTCTCCTGGCAGCTTTTAAGAATGAATGAACAAACACTTCTCTGGGAAATCCAGTCAACCCGCAACACGACATGTACATTACAACAAACAAGTAAAAAGGAGAGTGTTGTCTGTTCTGCAGATCTGCTAAAATGGGCCACTAGTAGACAAGGCTTCTTAGAAAACATGACTTACCAACTGTTTGTCCTCCTGGACAAGGACAATAAATGGACTGCATACTCTATCCATTTTTAGCTGAAATGGCTTTGTACAAACTGTCCAAGTAATTGTAGAATTGTATTATATTGTATATTGTTGTCCAAACTCTGGCTTCGGGGTCATTTGTAGCCCGCCATTCGTTTTTTTTGACTGGCCTGCGGCATATACTAAACTGCCATTTGACACGGCTTGCAAGGCGTGTTACACACAAAAAAAAGTAGAGTGAGAAGGAAGAGTGTCAAAAACATAGATTCCACTACTAATGGTCGATATACTGTCTGGGGGCCATTTGTGGCCCGCTGTCCATATACTAAAAATGACAATTGCTACCAAAATATATATACTTTTTTTTTTACAAGCTTTAGAGCTTATATATATATATATATATATATATATATATATATATATATATATATATATATATATATATATATATATATATATATATATATATATTAAACTAATTACAATTAAACAAGTAACAACATTTTTCTTCATAGCACTATGATGAATAAAGATATCATTTTTTACAAGCAAATATGGTTTATTCTACTTTCTGCTCTGCGTCAAGGTCCAAATCATGAACATACGTGCAGTAGCTGCTATAATGTTGCTGTTTTGGTTCTGAATGTAGGGAAGGGATCCGGGTGCTGTTCAGAACAGGGGAAAATATTTTCTATAGAGTTATAGGGTCTCTAACACCCAAAAATCTTTTAAAAATCCTATTTACCTCAAAGAAAGCTCTTCAGATAGCGGTTAAAAAAATGATCACTGTAATATATAAACAATATACAATTGCTTGATTGACTGATTTTGGTATGTGGCAACTTGGAGGAAAACGTTTTGACACTCCTGTCGTAGAGCTCTTCTAGATATGCAAAGATACAAATACAGTAAACTAAATACAACTAAAGTTCCACTTCGCTATAATCCGGTGTGGTGTGTTTACATGCATGTGATGTTCATTAACTGTTCCGACTAAATAAATAAATTGAAAGTGAAAGTAATGACACCATTTCTCTTCAAAAGTTTGGACAATAAAGGTTATGTAAGTTTATAATCAAATAGTGATTGTTTCTTGCGCTTTCTGCTCTGTGTCAATGTCCGATATATGAACATTAATGATCCTCAAGTAACTAATTTAAAAATGGTCAGCTTATGACAATTTGCTTTTTTCTGAATGTGGAGATGGGATTCGGTTGTTGTTCAGTCAAAAAGCTGTTAATAGAGTAGCTTAACAAATTAACCAGGAAATATAAACAACAAATAATTTCTTACTTACTTGATGTTAGTGTGTTTCATTTTTTTTTTTTTTACAAAGACTTTAATCTATATATGATCTAATATAGACAAGGCAAACAATGTTTTCTTATCTTTCTACTTACACATGCTAAAAGAAAAAAAACAAAAGAAAGGGCAGAATTTATTTGTAAAAAAAAAAAGTGTATAATTTTCAAATGTATAGCCTACAGTATGTTCACCCTCATCACAGATGGTGTGTCAAGTTCAATTCTCACTTAAGGACGGTGTGAATGTGAGTGTGAATGGTTGTTTGTCTGTCTCCCAATCATATCCCAGCCTAACCCATTGACAGCTGAGCTGGGATAAATTCCATCTACCCGTGTCATAAATAAAATCACATATAGGTTTCAGAAGCTAATTACAAAAGAGATGGTAGCGCCAAGATGAGTTCTGTGCCGAAATATTTAAGGCACATTTTAAGCCTGATCCTGACGGTCGACGAGTCCCGTATACCTCGCCTCTTGCTCAAAATCAGCTGTCTCCAGCTCACCTGTGACCTTAATGAGGCCAAGTGCTACAGAAAACGGATGGATGCTAAGCCAGCAAAATTAGATTTCAAGAAACTACTTGTAACCCAATGTATTCCGCATACAGCTCTACTCACACTGGTGTTTTGAACGTCTAATTTGTTCATGAATATTACAACGTGCACCATTTGGCTCATGAATATGAAATAGATGGAACGACAGTCTCCCGCCGTAATCAACAGTCAACACACACAGCCCGTCGTCAGCTGCGCTCTGCCGCAACGTTTTATTTAGCCAATCAGAGACAGTCTGAGCAGAATGTTGGTGTTGGAACAAATTGTCCATAAAGAACAAAAACATGTGAATATGACAACTTTTGTCACCCAGGATAATTTAGTACATCTTGGTCAGTCTCGCCGGCTTGCTTTATCTCTTCTTCTTTTTTCCCTCCATGTGACATCAACACATTTATCCATTGAGAAAGACGGCTTTGTGTGACAACTATAATTCTCCCTATTTTACAGGACAGACACAAAAATCTGATTGGCATATTACAAGACAAGCAACACTGAAATGTAGAGCTACAAAAGCTAACATTGAAGGCAATGTTCCAACATAACCAGATGCCTCCCTTTGCAAAACTATTGCAAAGCTTACAATATACAGTCAACAAATATACACAAGATGAGTGACGAAACATGTGATGTATATTTTATCATGGCCCATTGGTGGACAATTTTGCTGATATTGCTGCCTTGTCTAGCTCAAGTTCATTAATTCTTCTCAGTCAGTGGAAATTTTCATGTTCAGTTGAAATCCTTTTTTTTTTTTTGTTGATCACAAACACTGGCTACAGACTTGTAATTTATTTTCAAGCTAAGTGTAGGAATTATCCATAAAGACTGATAAACTTGCCTTTGTTACCTGACAAAAACATGGTCAGAAGCTAAAGAGGTCAACTAATTAGCATATATTTTTTACACTAACAAAGCACAAAGGAAGTACTATACATAAAAGTGAGAGAGACCCTAATTAATTATTTTAATATTTAATTATTCTATTAATATTATTTATTCTAAATGAAGGGGAAGTCAATGGTATACATTTCTTGCCAAAAATACACCCTAAAAATAGTTGGGTAAAAAGTAACCCAATTATGGATCAAAAATGGACCGATCCACTTTATGGGTCATTTTGTCCCAACTTTCTGGGTTGTTCTATACAAAATGACCAAATTTTTTGACCCAAGTAAAGGATCGATATTTATGAGTTTTTTTTTACACTGAAAGACCAATTTCTTGACTCAAATTTGGGTCAAATTGACACAAATCTATCCATTTTTAACCCATAGTTGGGTTATTTTTTACCCAATTATTTTTAGAGTGTATGTTATACATGACCTCACGAATGTAAACATGATATTCTAACTAATATTACATTGGTGGAATTTGAGTAATGCAGCAAAATCCAGCCGTTTTTATCCATCTCTGGGGGCGGCCACTTTTCCCACTTGCTGTCAACCGAAGATGACATCACAGTTGCTCAGGGCTTAGGCAACGGCCAATCACAGCTCACCTGTTTTCTGAAGCTGAGCTGTGATTGTTTTTTCTCCTGAGACTTGAACAACTGTGATGTAATTTTCACTCAACAGCAAGTGGCAAAATGGCTGCCTAGTGATATTGATTTAAAAAAATGATGGATTTTGCTGCCTAACTCATATTCCACTAACACAATATTAACCAAAATATTAGAAGATATTATAGGATTTTTTTTGGGTGGTTGACTTCCCCTTTAACGTTAGGGCCCAGCTTAGAGGATTATATATTGCTTTAAATAAAAACAATATGAATCATGACTTCATTATCAGACACAATATTGAACGTGTCTACACTTCAGTATGCATTTTAGGCAGTGATTCAGATTCATACATACTCAAAACAGCAGAAAATTCCTACTGGAAAATAAGCCTAAAAGACTGAACAACAAAGTGCTATACATGCATGTTAGTCAGAGCTTCTGTTCTGAATAAGCCAATGATGATGATCATTTCATTACCAAGGTGTAAATGACGTAACTAAGGTGTAAATGACAAAGATTAGGGACTCCCCCACAGTTTGCATCCGTATTCCCTGCTTGGATAATTAAAGTCCAAACAGCAGGTGTTATTTAGATGGGCTTTCAAAATTCAACTTAAGTGGTGCATCCACGGATCCATTAGAGTGAAATGCACAATGTTTACTGAGTGTAACAAATGTAAGCAGTGCTAGAAATAATTAAGACTGGAGGATTTACCACTAGCATTTGAAGGGCGTAAAAAATCAGATGTAATGTAAATGGAACCTCAATTTGACGGACCTGGAATCAACAGACCACTCAAAATGTCC
Source organism: Leptonotus elevatus (assembly GCF_054856555.1). Lineage (NCBI taxonomy): Eukaryota > Metazoa > Chordata > Actinopteri > Syngnathiformes > Syngnathidae > Leptonotus > Leptonotus elevatus. Next base: position 20,884,977 of record NC_141241.1, on the reverse strand, counting down.
CCAATTGGCTACAATTAACAGACAGAGACCGGCTCACGTGTCTCTAGGTTGTGACGCTGTTGTCATAGGTAAACAGACTACAGCAGACCCACTGCCCATGTGGCGGCCATGTTGGCAGGGGCGACTACACCATAAAAAGCGTGGACAAAGATTTAGCATCACCCTTTGCATGCAGCTCAAAAAGAGTGTGTCATATCTACCTATTCATATCGTTTACTGAAGCAAGTTCAAGCTCTGTACACGCCTTCTTTTGTCAAGCCCATATCTATGGAATCCAATCGGAAAGTAAGTGAAAAAATGAAATGCACTAATGCCACGGTGTTGTGCAGTGTTTGCTGTCTGCTTACACCATGATCAAATTGACCAAAATCACATTACACTCCCTGCGCCAATAGTTCCACAGCAGGTCTAAAATGTAGTGTACTTTCAACCACCAAATTGTCAGGTGCAGCGGGCGCACGAGGAGAAATGAATCAAATTCCCAAACAAGCACATGGGGTCTTGTTACAATGGCACGAAAATCAGGATACACCAGTTTTTCAGCTGCGTTGTCTACAAGTATCGAGCGCTTCACCACATTGGACAACCTGCCCAACCTCCGTGCTTTCCGCTCTTCGTGTTGGGGATTTTGCATTACCACCATAGCAGTAACATAAGCTACTTTCATGACAAATATCATTTGTTATTACAAAGGGAGGACGGGGAGTAATACATAGCAGAAAGATAGAGAAGCCATGCTAATTGCTACGCTATCCTTACATGTAGTCGCAAAAAACACAGAAATGAGTACACTCGTCACATAGGTCTGGCTGGAACCACGTTAAAGCGGAGAGTAACCAACTTTGAAGAGCAAAACAGCAAACATATATATTATTACGTGGGTTGAGAGGAAATAATACACAGTGACGTCAAATTAGTATGTCCCCGCATACGACCCCTAAGATAATAATAGATGTAATAGATGTACAATGAATACTTATAAGACAACCATTATTAGTCTCACAATGACAAAATTGGCATCCTTTCCGCAGCAATAGTGGGTACAATTATAGCACACAAGAGGAGACAAAGTACATTGCACAATATATTAACCTAAACCACTGGCCATGCATAAACTATCCTATGTTGTTTGCTTGTTTGTTTGCAAAATAGTGTTGAATTTAAATTTTCTACATTTGAGATCTGATTAATCTGATTTAATTGGCTTGCTTTCTTTACTGTAGTGACTCTGAGAAGGCTAATTAATCCATATGGGCACATTTTTGATGATGGCGTGTTTAAATCTCATATACCGGTACTTTGATTCAGTCTACCATTAAATGGTTGATGCAATACATTGAAATAACAAATACCGAAGCCATAATTTATTAATGGTTATGGTGATAGGGTAATGACTACGTTGTGCAATTGGACAGTATGAAGAATCTTATTGTACTGCAATAACTGTGCTGGTATGTTTGTAAAAATCAACAACAAATGTTTTTTTCATTTTATTTAAATGCTATCTAAGTTGCCTGCTCTTCCCGCGATGCAGCAGCCAGTTATAATGCAGCGGGGCATATCCTGCCTTGAACTCATGTGGGATTCATAATAACGCACCCAGGTCACGCTGGCGACACTTTATCTCACAGCTGACCTGGGAATATCTCGGGATCTCCCCAGAAGAGCTGGACGAAGATTACTGTGAGAAGAAAGGCTGAACTTCTCTGCTCATATTCCTGCCTTGATGACCTAACCCCATGTAAGCAGAAGAAAATGTATGTATTTGCATCCTTTTTTTTTTTTTTTATAGCACATGTCCTAATTAGGACTGTGGGTAAGCTGAAACTTATCCGATCTGACTTAGGGCAACATCTGCACTGGTCACCAGCCAGTCACACTTATCATAGCTAACATGTACCTGGACCTGATTTACTCTTACTGACACTAAACACCAGCTCACGTAAACAGTTTTTAAATGGAAGATTAGTGCTTATTTCTTTATTTACTGCAGTGCAAACCGCTTTAACGCCACGGTCTTCTTTAAAATACTGATACTGCCATGTTTGGAAAGTGTCAGCAGTTATTAATCCGAACACTAATCCGTATTTCAAAGCACATGCTGTTGACTTACATTTTGAAATTCTGATGATTTAAGGGGAAATAATATTTTATTGAAATTATCCCGTTATTGAAATTTAAACTCCATTCTGAAGTATGAAAGAAGGACAAAATTGTACATTAATAGAGGCAGGTTTGGGTATAGGGGTGCAGCAATTAACCGGTTTTACAATTAACCGTGATTTTTAAACGTCAGGATTAAATAACCGCAGCCGTTCAACAACACTGGTTGTTTCCGCTCACATGCGGCGCAAAACGGCATAGTTCATAGCTCTTCTGTTTCCACACGGCCCATTTAGCGGGCGCACAACAACACAGGGCTTTGAACGGCTTTGAACGCCGCCCGGGGAGAGTTGCGTACCCGACGGCTGTGGGTAGGGTTCCAAGGCGGCCGGGCCTGGACCAGGTTGAGTGGACATAATCATACACCAAAATCTGAAACCGTTGCACCCCTATTTGGGTATGTATGAAAAAAAGGTGCAGAAACCCCAGCGAGTATAAAAGGACACTCCTTACAGACACTATCTGCCTACAATGTCATACATCTCACCGCAAAAAGAAAAACAACAAAAAAAGAGCCACTTGTCTCTATTATTGATGACAAAATGAATTGGATCACAGGAGGACTTATTTCTGGTTTCCCCCGAATTTGAGTGACAAAATCCTCTCGTGGCAAACAACAACGAAGTTCACCAATAATGTATTAGTACATGGCAACAAGGGAACAATATGTTCTAACAGCCTTGTTCAGTCACAGAAAACAGTCGTTGGAAGAAAGCTGTTGTCATAAAAGACGGGAAACGTAGGAGAGGCGATGCAGATCCACACGCTGTTGAGGCAATCTTGTCAGCCGTAGAAGATTCCCTTTTTGGTTCAGCAATGTTTGACTGGGGGCCAGTTACTGAAGTGCTATTTCTGCCAAAACAGACTATAGACTGCATTCTAGCTGCTACGTTCTGTACAAAGCATTTATATTTCAGTTAACCTAATTTTCATAATGGCAGTTAGTTACTAGCTTCATAGTGCCATGTTGTATGGCACTAAATACAAATAGCACACTGCCATTAATGACCTCTGGTTTAAATTAACTTTCTAGAGATAAATTATGTAGTTATGTGAGAACTGGAAGACAAACGGGGAAGCTACGAGAGACGAAGCCAAATAATAAAAGCGGTAGGAGTGTCATTGAACATTGAGGGGGGAGAAAGTCTCATCATGACAGTCATCACTTCAGCTATTATCCCAAATTCTCTGAGGGAATATCTCAGTCAGGCAGAGTAAATTTGAGGCTGATAAGCAGACAATGAGATTTGCTGGGGCTTTGAGGAAAAGCCCTTCCAATAACTCGCTTTCACCTCAACTGGGTTCAAACTTGACACATCAAATGAAAATAAATAGGCTGACTGCTGTAGGTTGGTCTTGATTGTTAAATTTGAAGTGCAGCCTTGGTCAAAGAGTTCTGGTATGTTATCATTATCGCATGTTTGTTGGTTTGGTTGTGTACATTTTTAAAACTCTTTTTTTTTATCACTCCTTCTCTTCCCCTCCTCGCAGTGCAGGAAATAAGAACGCTAGCATGCTAACATGAATGTGTTTCAAACTATTGTTAAAAGTGACCTCCTATCATAATCCATAAAAAATAATCTGTTTTTAAATGTGACATGATCTATGCGCTTTCTATATACAGTAGTATTATATCTAATATTATAGTTAATGTGTAAAATATATTAAGAATCAAAAGGGGAACAGCTTCGTTCGTGCTTCTCAGTCCCCCGCAGAATGCTTGCTGAGGTGGTAGCCCCGAAGCGCAAACATTTTCCTCCAGGGGGCCGAGCTGTCAGTGGGGCGACAGCCCAGTCCCCCTAGAGGAAAAAAAATTCCACTTCGTGACACCTCGCAAATGAAGCTATTTCCCAGCTGCTTCTCAATGTACGCTATACTCTAGTTTATATATATATATATATATATATATATATATATATATATATATATATATATATATATATATATATATATACACAGTGGTACCTCGGAGTTTGAACATAATTCGTTCCTGCAAAGTGTTCAAAATCCGAATTGTTCAACCTCCTAAACATTTTTTCCCATAGGAAATAATGTAAATGCAATTAATCCGTTCCCAAGCTCCAAAAACGGAACATTTATTTTTTAATTTCTATTTATGTTCTTTACATTCACACCCTGTACAGTATTTAAACAATAAAAAATACATTTACCTTTTTTGTTGTGGTGTGATGGCATCAGTGGATGATAAATACTATGCTTGCTCTAGTTCATTGCTGAGTTTGTGTATTTTACATTCGGCATATTGACTACGTAGGGGTCCTTGCGTGCGTTCTTTAACGTCAGGCACATTATTAATCAGCTAAGGGGGGTCCTCTTGCCAGTATTTACGGAAGTAGTTACGGTAGTTACAACGGCACGATAATCTCCTTCCTAATTCCACTGTGATTCGTAGCACTGTATGTTTTTCTTCGCTGCCACTGCCACTATTGTCTTAGCCATGTTAAAATGCAAATTCCTCACCAAAAACATGACCAAAAGTTGTGTTTTCCTCCATTTTCCCCTGTATGAGAAATTCTAGGTTATTCTGCTCTCCAAGCACCAGCCCCTCCCAACCGGAGAAAACGAGCTGTTGGCAAGGTTTGACGTCATTGCGTGCGGCCCCACCCCCGCACCGCCTTTTTTGTCTATTGACAAAAATAGCAATATCAATAAACATTCTGTCCAGATGAATTCAAAGCAGTGCACTGCATTGCGCGGTTGTGCGGCAGTGCATACCTGGTGGTTCGAGACCTACTCATGGTAAAAAAAAAAATTCCCTCTCGCTTCTCCCCTCCTCCTCCACTTTGATTTCTTGCTGCAAGGAGCGTTTTGTTGAAAATATTTATTGGAGAATTGAACATCCATCCTATTTCCACATGCAAAGAAGACACGGTTGTACTACAACGGCTGGCCGATCTTGCAGCAGAGGGCCGCGGCAACCACATGAGGAGAGGCGGGGTTTTACTGAACCGGGTGTTTTACTTCCGCATTGGAAAAGTAGCCAGCACAATACCTAATATTTTATTTTTAAAAATACATCGCGATTGTGTCAAAGGTAAGATTTCCTCATTATATACTTATAGTTAACTGTCCCTTTAAAGTACTAGTACACCTCCATGTTAATGCCACATGACCTTGCAGCTGCCAGAGGAGACTGACCAATGTATGTGGTTTTGTGGTTTAAAACCCAGAAATTTATTTGTCGTGCTTGTGAAAGAAGGTAACAAACCTAGGACCCAATCAGAGCAAAGTTTATTTACGTATTGAATACATACTGACCCACAAAAGTAGTGTGAAAAAGGGCATCCTACCCATTTCCAATCCAAATAATCTTGATAACTTAGTAAAAGGATATCAAGGATTCTTGAAGAATTGAAAAGAACACCTTCACCATCACCTTCATATTTAAATAAGTTGCTTGAGTGCTTTCTATGCTTTGAGGCTCTTCAGCTACAACTTGTCTTTTGAAACCACATCCAAGAGCTGTGTATGCCACCTTAAAATAGTCATAAGAAACCAGGTCTCGTTTCCAAGAATACTACAAGAATTTCAAAAACATGCTTGTTATCAGATGACTTGAGCTATATAGAGAAAATGTAAAATTGTGTGGAAATTGTCAAGGACTCTATATAAAGCATTAGCATAAAGTGCTGAATAGGCACAAGAGGCGGTCTACCTAATAGCCTAGGTGTCGCTGTCCAATTACAGGGCCTTACTAATGGTGAGAAAGAAAGAAAAAACAGAGAGGGCTTGAGTCAAAGCAGCGAATGTGTCATCATGACATTAACATTGTCACTCTCTATAAGACACTGGTTTGTACACGGACAGTCAACGGAACCGCCTTTCCTAGTCATCACTCATCACCACATCAACATTAGTTCGTTTGGAAATGCACACTTGCGAATGACACAGAGCAGGATCCGCTGAATAATCCCCTTTCTGGTGCACAAATTCAAAACTTAATACGCAACGTTGGATCCTAAATCTCTCTAGGCTGAAATATATTGGATTTACAATTATATTGTACCAGCAGTCAAAATCATTCAAATTGGAGTGTCTACCGACTTGACACAAACAGGTTTTTTGGAGCCACAGGTGGAAATTCGGTTCAATTGTCGATTAAAGAAGAGCTGGCTTCAAGTCAAGCTAATCTCAAACCACATCCGACTCACTTATCTATGTCACTCAGACACATGCCTGCAGGGACAGGGGGAGTTTCCACTTTATCCAGACAGTGCCGCAGTCATAAATTATCACCACTCCCATCACCAATCTTAATATCACAGAAAAACAAAAAAACAATGCAGAAGGCCAATATGAGAATAACAACTGATGAAACAAAACTGTTTGCCATGTTAGAATGCAAAACCCTCAAAAATGCTGACACCCTCCATCAATTGTGAGATGCAGCAGGGCTATTAGAAAATGAATTTTGGTTGTTGACAGGTTGAAATTTAGTCTTCTTGGAGGTATGTGTACTTCAGCCCAATTACTCCATCAACAAATGGAACAGATGTTTTGTTTTGTTTTTCAACGCATTAATGCAAAGTCCCTGAAATGCAAATCTTTTTTTTTTCACATGCAACTGACACACGCCCCCCAACTAGGGTGGCCAGACGTCCAGATTTAGGCCAGACAGTCCTACTTTTCAGTGACGTGTGCGCCGTCCTGCGCAACCCTTAGACAGACGCTGGTTTGTCCGCCTTTTAAAGAAAATGAGCCGTGGATGATTTTCTGTGACCCAACATCAGCCACACCCCCGTTTGTCACAACTTGTCTGTATTGGCCAAGAGTGGCTTCAGTTAAAAAACTCGTATATCATTGGTTCAATAAATGTAAACAAATCTCCACGTGTGGCTTTCTGACTATACATCCTTTCCTCGCCGCCTTCTTTGACAGCAGCAAAAAGGCAGCGCTAGCAAAAATGCCAAAACACCGGACATCTTTTAATATTGAATGGACGAAAGAGCACAATTTCCTGTCTAGAAGCAGTCGAGACTGGTTTTTACGGTTTCTGCACGCTTTGCTGGTGTGATTATCGATGTGAGCAGTCAGGGCCAAGCAGTCAGAACGTCACGCGGGGGGGAGAAGCTTAAAGAAAGAGGCGAGCAGCAGATGCGTCATCATTATTTGTTTTTCTAAATAAGTTATATTTTGTGGCACGCTGCACTTTTACAGAAGCATGTCACTGCTTAGTGGTTTAACCCATTAAGGCCCAAAGCGCATGGCAAAACATGCCTCTAAAAACCTATGGTCACCCCCCAAAAAGTTTTCCTGGAAATTCAACAATACTAAAAATAATTGATATCTCAGCTCCTGAAGCAGATAGAAACATAATTCCAAAAACATTTCAGAGCTTACACCTGCGGCGTTCACACAAACATACGTTTATGAATATAAACCTTCAAAACTTTTTTTAAATCAACAAACAAATAATTTTAATTTAATTTTAAAAAATACTTGTAAAGAGTCAAAGAGTACATCATAAAAGGAGCATAGAAGAAAACAAAGAGGATAAATACAAAATCTTAAAAAGCTTTACTTATCTTTTTTTAACAACTTTTTTTCCCACTCACCACATACAAACATGGTCTCCCAGATGGGGAAGCGAATCCATGCCGTCTTTGTATGTGATTGAGTGACGTGTGTAGAGGACGACGTAAAACTTCGTTTATTGACGGACACACGCGACCACGGAGCCGGAGAAATACGCAAATTTTCACTTTGGCCGGAGTTTTTAGAAACCTTCGTTTGTATTGAAAAAATTCTGCAGAAAAATATCTCCCGGTTGCTACGTGTAAATATGGCCTGAAATTCGCAAAGTAGTTATAGCTTTGTTTTACATTTATTATAAATGTTTTACGGCTCTAAAACCCCTCACCACACAGTTTATAACTTTTCTCATCGAGGCAGTTACATTTTATCACATTTCTCTCTTGTTTAAACATTCTCAATGTTCAAACCTTCATACATTTTATAAAATAGGCACATTACTGTAATGACTGTAAAAAAAAAAATGCATGCAAAATTGCGCCACCAAAAAATCTGCGAAACAGCGAGGCCGTGAAAAGTGAACTGCGTTATAGCGAGGGAATACTTTTTTTTTTTTTTTATAAATATGCCCTCCTTTTTGACCTAATGGAAGTGGCCACCCTACCCCGAACTTTCACCCCATAGTTTTAGAATTACACTCCTGAAGCAGTAGATGCTTCCACCAATGATTAACCGTCGAGAACCGCGCTGCACATGAGGAAAAAGCTCGAGTGTAGGAGATATTTGGACTGTCAAGCTCTTCCCTTCTTCCGAGAGTGTAGCACACTAGATAGGCTAAGCCCGAGCTGCTGGTTAGCGCTTAGCATCAAGCAAGTGCGCTACAGCTTTCAAAGGGGTCAGGCAGTGAGGTTGGACAGGCACCGAGTGTAGGCCTGTCACGCACCTTGGGGTGAACACATTGCGCTTCTTTAGCTGTAAGGCACATTTTATTCTTCAACTCCAGAAAATAGCTCACATGATATCCTCGGCTATTTTCTGGCTCTTCTGACAGTACTTTACTTAACAAAATAAAAGCATACACAAAGGCATCATTATAACATAATGCTGCCAAATCAATAAAGTAATATATTTGTGGGGCCTGGGTACTAGTTGTAAGCTTTAATTAACAAACCCGTGCTGTTCAAATGCCAGGTTTTTATGATGTAAAAAAAAAAAAAAAAAGGAAGACAGCTGGATAAATATTTTTTAAACTTATTCATGTGACCTACAACCTGTACAACTCAATTGAAACTGATCATGGCATAGATTCAAAAAAGGAAAAAAACTCCATCAACGTCACTGTGGACCATCTTACCAGTACACCTTTAGGAAGAACCGCTCCACTGATGATACCATCTCATTGGGCTGAGTCTGTCACTGGGGAACTGAGTCCTGAACTTCCTGACCAACAGACCACAGACTGTCAGGATCTACAACATAATTTCATCCTCCAACACCCTCATCACTGGCTTCCCCCAAGGCTGTGTACTGAGCCCCCTTCTGTTCACTTTACTGACTTGTCTCCTCTGCGAAATTCCTGAGCTGTCATATACTGAATTTTGTGAACGTCACAGCGGTAGAGGGACGTATCACGAACAACTATCAGTCAGAATACAGAGAGGAGGTAGAACATCTGGTGGACTGGTACTAAGGAGATGACGGTGGACCTCAGGATGAGCATGCGCACCCTCCAAATTGGTGAAGCAGCAGTGGAATGGTCTCCAGCTATAGCAACGCCACAGTTGCAAAAAGGAATGCTCTTCAATGGATGCTAAAAGCTGTTCTGTCAGGTCTGCTGTCTCAGCAACCTGAGCCCCGCCCCCATGTGTGCGTGTATTTGGTGTGTTGGAGACAACAGCAGCTGGATCTGATCAAGCTAATCACAGCTGTCTGCTCTTAAGCAGCTCTGGTTCTCACTCGTCACCAGATCGTCAACACTACATGTCGGGTTTGTACGGTAGATCCAGACACTTTGTACATTCCCAATTGATTGCTTAACATTTATCCTGTCTTTTTGTTCCCAGCCTCCTCCACGTCAGCCTTGAATCATGCTCTCCACCAGCCTGAACACAGCACAGTATGATGGCCCTGAAGTGCAAAAGGTAGAGTTGGGCTAGGACCTGTGGAATAATTAACACTTTGGTCCATTTCTTGTCGGAAGTCTTTCCACTCAACCACTTCGTCAACAATCTTTTCCCAGGCCAAATCTGGTTTCAGGCACATCGTTTTTGTACTATCTATACTGATCTATACTGTGTGTACTAGTGGTGCAACGGATAAGCGTTGGTCGGTTCGGATTAGGCCCCACGGTTCGGATCGCCTACGAGCCGCGGATTGATTGGTGGGGGAGAAAAAACAACAAAGTGTGCATTCACGGTGGACACCATTCAGACATGTCAAAGAAGCTGAAACATTCAACACATCGCTTACGCTCAGGCTAACTTCAAAATAAAGTTTGTTTACATTGATGGCAATGCAAATAGCCTTAGTAGATGTTAACTTTGAAAGTGGCCCACGTCATGGCATGATAACTGGCTTGACTTCCCTTTTAGACGTTCGTAGTTTTGATTGGCATTCAAGTTGAGACCAACATCAACACAATGCTATCCCGAACTCATATTTAATCGCTAATTTAGGACGCTAAGAAACCGCAAATTAATTACGCCGTCATTGCATGATACGGCAGAAGTCTCCGACGTAAGTGGCTATTGGCTAGCATGCAGCTAGCTGTTAGCATTACCTGCGGGTGCCTGGCTGGTAGTTATAAATTAGTTTGACAGCTGGTAACTGGTTTACTTGAATTATTTTTCAATATTCTGGACCAAAGCTAGTTTGTAATTGACTCTCCATGTTTAAAGGAAGGAAATGTGCCTTAAATTACAATTTGAGGTATTTTCATTATTTAAAAAAAAAATGTTGTCTTCATTTATTTTATAAAAACACTTTTGCCCATAAAAAACAAACATTCAACTCAAAATGTCAATCATAGCCATTTAGATTGTAGGGACACAACTTCAAGCCCTTAGTACTTTGTTATTTTAGTTGTCTTGCACATAGAACATATATAAAATTATTCTGCCTCATATTGCACTTAAAGTTGTGTTTCTAAATCCTAAATGGCTATATAAGGCATTTTAAATAGATTAGTTTTTAATTTAGTTTAATGGGGGGAAAGCGTTTTACAAAATAAATGAAGACACTAAATCTTAAACGGCTATATTAGACATTTTGAATTGATTTTTTAAAATGTATTTAAAGCTACTGAACGTAGAATATCCCATTTCGTATTGCTACTGCCACCTGCTGCCGAAAAATGAAACTGCACATACCGTTCTTCACATACACACCACGCACATTACGTCACATCTGCAGACAGAGCGTGGGAAATTTTAACCCGATTCGAGTCTGAAAACTATTGGCCAGGGGCTTGAAGGAGTACTCATTGTGAAAAGCTAAGGTGTTAATCTACTAATTAGAAGGCATTTTGGGGGAAAAAGTTCCATATTGCAGCTTTAATGGGAAAAAGCATTTTACAAAATAAATGAAAACAAACAACTATTTATTTTTATTTTTTGCTGATCCGAAAAACGATATGATCCGTGGCTCTAATCCGTGATCTGATCCAAACCGTGACTCTTGTGATCTGTCTTAAAGTAACACAAATAACTATTCAGTTTTGCCTTGAATGAAGACCACATTTCCCATGAGGACCAACGCATAGTGTCGAGAAATTTTCATCTCCTGGTAGCCTGGAGTTGGATTGAAATGCATTTCTGTTTGCAGTGGCTGTGTGAAAGATGTATAGCGATGAAGTCGTTAATATATTTTCTATTTTTTCTTTATACAGTACTGTAACGTTTATCAATTATGCTAAAAGCAGATGTTGGTTGGTGATTACCTTTATTGTAAACGCACAAACTGCTGCACTCACCCTACCTCCCATCCCGCGATGCATTGACAAGCACTCGTAAATAAGAAAGCACACAACCTAGTTTATTCCAACACTTTTGAATGTTGCGTGGCTGGTCGGGTCAAGTGTGGAACAGCCAATTATGAAGCTTATTTATTGCTACCACACACATTTTCGATAGCTAACATTAGCATAATCATTTTGATTTGAACATAGAAAGCTACCTACTAGTCCAGTCGGAAAGGCAGCGTCTGTAGTTTTTTTTTTATGTGTGGCAGTTTTCCTTCCATCTTCCTCAAAGTTGTTTAGTGCAAGTAAAAATGATACAGACCCCCTCAGGCCATGACAAAGGTTTGTTTAATCTAGCTGTAAGTCAATGTTTCATCAGTAGAATTATGAAAATATGAATTGAAGGTTAAAAACTTAATTAGTGGAGCTTTAGGATAGCTTAGCTCCGGTTTGTCATGGCTTTGCCTCAGCATTTCGTCTCCTGTTAAATGCTACTCTTCCTCCTTTTGTATTAACGGTACTTGTCAGAACAAGTGTCGCTTATTCCCCTCAATAGAAGATTAGTGATTACTTAGTGACTTTTAGAGAAGCAGCTGCTGTTTAGCCACCATGTTAGCCAGCCAGCCGGCCGGCCGTAGTGCTACAAAGCTACTTTTGTACTTTGGGGAAGACGTGATTTGGTCAACAAACATTGCCATGATTGGTGGATTGGTAGATCGAAATCTAATGTCAGCCAATCACAAGCCAATGTACTTACAGACTCACTTACAAACTCCAAATCAATCTACTAAACGTCATTCCGTCCTCTCCACATTTACAACTTCCAGCAGAGCAACTGCCCATAATAGAATAAGGGCAAATCAGAACAATTGGAATCTCCACAGAACGCACCGATCACATTCAAACTCATGTAAAATGGGAGCCGGCATACGCCTAATTTACACCCATTTAAAATGTTAGAATGTCTTTTCTGACATTTTTGGAGTCACATCTTACAGCACAATTCATGATCCACAGAGAGTTTCACAGCATCAGAGGGATCTCAATGTTCAACGGTCTAAGTCCAAATAACAATACAAAAGAGTTTTCCAAGACATTAAATTCTGCATACTATGAAACACAATGAAGACAATCATCAAGTGGACATTACGAAAAACTGGACATCCCTCCAATATTGATCATAAGACAAGAAGAAAACTGATCTGGGAAGCTGCCAAGAGGCCAACAATAACATTGAAGGAGCTGCGCACAATTGTGGCAAGCACCGGCTGTGTACATGTGACAACAACTTCCCATTTCCTTCGGGCTATAGGGTTGGGTGCAAAGAAATGCATCCAATCTATTCTACATTCTACAAAAACAAATTTGTGGTAAATGTGTTTTGGTCTGATGAAACCAAGGTTGAAATGCTGGACTGCAGTTCCAAAAATAAAAGTTTGGTGCAGACACCAAACTGCCTACACTACTATACCAACAATGAAGCATGGTGCTGGCAGCACATGCTTTGGGGCTGTTTTATTTCAGCTGGAATTGGGGTCCTAGTTGAGGTGGCAAGCGTTGTGCAGGTTATACATTAAGGCGGAAAAGGCTTTTTAATGCTTAAATGACACAAAAACTTGGCCTTTAAACAGGGGTGTGTAGACTTTTACATCCACTGTACGTAATGGTCATATATATTGTATAAAGATAATTTAAAAAAGAATGCAATCAAATGTATGCAATACCATACAGAATCCATTTTCTTATCTCATATAAAAAGCCACAGTCACACAACAAGCAATGTTTTTTTCTCTGCTGTCTCATGATTAAAATCTACGAGTGTTTGTGCCACAAATCAACAGTGCTACATTGTCAATCAGCTATGCTTCGTGTACACCGCATCACTGCAAGGTACCAATAATTAAGGATCATAATTCACCTTGCAGGTTATTTGAGAAGCTAAGGGGAAACACTTCTTCTTCTTTTTTTTTGGCCGTATCAGTGGTCCTTGAAATTGCTCAGTGATTAGCATCCCACTATGCTTAGTGTTGTGGAAAAAAAAGGTTGGGTGCGGCCAGCTCTCATTATTTTATTTCCTGCGGTTCGAACAAGGAATCTATGACTTTAATAAAAAGCTGGCTGTTGTGAGACATGTGCTACTGCTGCTTCTGCTACAATTTGCGATGTTCAACCTCTAATGTTGGATGATTGAACAAGGTGGCTTAGGTGGGTGGCGATGACAGAACAATGGTAGACAGACACAATCGCTTGGGAATATATAAATAGCGCTTTACTCTGTTGTTGAGTTCACCATAAATGTCTACGTTTAAGATGGCAGCTTGTCACCAGAAATTTTGAGAGCAAAAGAAAAACTGTGTCCCATCAAGCTGCAATTAGACAAAAGCTTTTTGCCTTTCCACACAACAGGTTGCGCAAGAACAAAAATTGAAGAAAAGCCTCAGATACTAAATGAGTCACTGTTCACCGAGGTGAGCCAGTGGTTGACTTCATGTGTGTCATGCATAAAAAGCTATATTTTGTTTCCCATGGTGAAAGCTGATGTACTGACTGGGTCCGGCATGCTTTGCAGGTACAGTATAGGTAAATGCCAAAACCCAATTCCACATTATACAGCGGGTCCCAGAGCCATTTAATACACATGGGAAACATGTTCATCATGATAGTATTGAACGTTTTTTCCTCCCAGCAGGATGTAGGTTTCCTACCTCAGATGGCTCAACATGACTTACTCCCACTCAACAGCCACAACATTAGGTAATATATATGACACAACTTATGGCTCTAAACCTTTGGTCTATTTCCCACCCCACCAATGAATTACTGTTAAAAAAAAAAAAAAAAAACTGTGATAGTCATTATAGTAATCAATGTACGGTGAAGTATTTATAAGCTTTTGCCTCTCTCGTGTACAGTATACTTAAATAATGAAGACAGGTGTATGTATTTATTTGATATGACAGATACCGGACACCATTTTTACACTATTTTTAAAATACTAAATTATGATTATTTTTAGAAGTAAAGTGCACTGTTATTTCAATATTAACATGTCAAAGTATATTTCCTGGCATTACTGAATAAAACTATTTATTTTTGTGGTTGACTGTACCGACTGATTAATTTATTTTTAATTTTCAAAAATGTTTAACATTCTTTAAGCTTCATTTCTGAAGACTAATGAGCCGGCTCAAATTTGTGAATAAAAAATTGATTCAATTTGACATGTTTTCGGTGTTTAAAATGGTAAAATGTCAAGTGTGACTGAGGTCATGTAGCTGGACCAACATCGAATACTCGAAAAATATGATGGGTAGAGAACATCTGCACGAGCAATGGAAATGGTTATTTGGCACAGATGATACAAGATACAAAAGCTTCTGTTTCCCCTGATGCTGTGTGATCGGCGTGTCAATGATCTTAATTTCCCTCCATGATAGCCTCATTGGGTGAATGTTAATGTGATTGGCTGCATAAGGCCCCCAAAGATATTTGATTACTGTACATTGAATGTAACACAGATAGCAGCAGCATGGGAATACGTCATCACGCTGCACAAGATACACTCAGTTGCCTCCATAATTATTTATTATTTATAATATTTTTTCATTTGATTGTTTTGTACTTATGTTGTCAAAGTGTTGTTCATCTAAATACTTCATATTTTAATGATTTTAGTCTTGTATTAGTACTGTAGGCACCCGCGTTCTGATGTTCGTACTAATACGGGTTACGTTGCCGCTGTAGGAATGAAACCAGATTATGTATTGTGTATGGAATGCATGTTGTTTGCTGTCTTTTAGACCAAAGTGTACATTTGAGGGCAATGCCGTGCAGGTTGATTGTGTGATGCTTATTCCCAATGCAGCTCAATCTCACCAATTTACAAACATTTTCAATATTAACATTTTAGCACCCGCAACGCTAATGATTTGATTCTATTTAGACTTATTGAACAAACTAACTTGATAGTTCATCCACCTTGTGTCACAGTAGGAGATGGGAGCTTGATTTCTGCTTGAGTTGCACCACCACATAGAGAGAGGGCAGGATGTACATAGGGGGGGCATAGACATACTGTACACACAGGAGGTTTGCTCGTGTAGATTCAGTGAAAATAAAGCTTGAGTTTAAGCTTTTACAATATGTCACACTCCAGTTCCAGAGCCCCTTCGCGTCTGGCCCAATCCCTGCGCTCTTTTTGTGCTGCAAACGTGTATGCTGAGAATACCTGAACAGAATTTGAATTACCATATGACGTACGTCTCTTCTAGCAGCGATGTCCTGCTGGCAACAGGGAGTCTCACACATCCGTACTGCCTCCAGCAAGCGCTCAAACCAGCAATTTGTTGCATAGCTCCCTTCCACACCGATCATATCTACATGTATCTACATCGAACATAATCTATACATCTGAATGGGGTACATTCACACGCACACGCACACGCACACACAAGGGATGCGGCAGGTATCATAAAAGCATGGATGTAAATGGACCCAGCAAGGTATTTAAAAAAAAAAAAAAAAAGTATATTACCATACATGTATTCAAGTATTAGATTTAAGTGCTTCGTTTTCCGCATTGCAACCGGTCAACGAGAGATATATGACACAATCCGTGCAGATCACACCGGACGTGGGCTGAATCAGATTGAATGCAATCAAATACTTACGCATTTTATCGAGTGAATACAAACTGCGACCGTTGAATGAAAAATCAGCAGGGCCCTGGTCCCCGTTTTGGAAGATTAGCAGTGCGAGCGAGGCACAAATCTCCATGTGAGAGGAGCTTTTTTGGGAAGGCTGCTGCAGTCCGAGTCTCCCTCTCGATCACAAGTCAGAATGCTCGGCTGCGAAAAATGCCAAACATTGAAGGAAAAAAAAGAAAAAAGAGTTGCGCTGATGTGCAATGCACGCCACCCGTGATGAGCCCGTCTGTGGACCGGCACCAGCACTAGCAGTGGGACCACGACCTGAAGATATTCCGATCTGGACTGAGACTGGGGAGATCCTGCAGAGTTTCTGGTGATGGTGGGGGGCGGAGGGGGGAATCGAGTCTGTGATGGCGCCCTTGTTACCCAAACCAGTCAAGCCAAA